>NC_092741.1:150846136-151482778 GCF_047496795.1 Chiloscyllium punctatum
GTAATAAAGTGAGTCCCTGAAAAAAAGTCAGGAGTTTTCCAATCAGTTTGATTCTTTTTACTACATTTGTGTTAATCTTGCTGCTGCACAAATGGAAACTATTTCTGATGTGTCAAAAATATTAATAATTCAAATATATTTCATGGAATTCAGTCAGATGCAGGGATTTCTAACTAGAAAGTTAAAATCCAGTTGATAGCTGCTATAACATACTGCTCACGAAGATCTAAGATCTTGCATTTCCTTTGTCCCTTCCTGATGCAAATTGACACGTATTGTTGAGGCAGTCTATTGAAATAGTGTCATCTGCCAGTCACCTCATATGTAATCTTTTGTACAACACCAGCAGAAATTTCAGACTTCATTTTTATTTGCTGAGCCGTTCATTTGATAAAGAAGCCTTTATACCTAACTGTTCAATGACTCCTGTAAATTTTGTAAAGGATATTGTTTAACGATGTATCATGTCACAAAGCATGATCTTCTGGTCTGTCTATAAATATCAGGTTATTTTCACTATGTTAGTTATGACTGACTTGACCTCCTCAGATAAATACTGTGTTTGTAAAAGGTATACCTGATAACAGTGTTTATTATTAACTAACATTGAATATTATTCAGTCTAGAATGACTGTATCTACACCAAAATCTTTTAACTGCTTGTTTGCTTTCAGTTCAGCAACTAGGATTAATATAACATTGGAACAAATTACTGCAGATTACTGGTCACTGGGTCACGTCATGCTGAGCCTCATTATCTTCACTACAAAGTCACCTGAAACAAAGACATAATAATTGTGGATATTTACAATGATAACTAGGAGACAGTCTCTGATGACAGGGATCCCCGGAGGCTGATTGTTTGAAAGGACACAGGAATGAGAAGCTCAGCTGGCTGACAAGAGGCCCATTGTAAACAGAAGGTGGGGAATCATGCACCTCCTCTGCACACTATTGTTCTGTGCAGGAAACACACAGGGGCTGCCATATCAGAGTGAGGAACAGCACCTGTTAGCCAACAGTTTAATGCTTACCAGGTAATTTTCCACCACAATACAAAAACCAAAGAAAGCTGTCATCAATACTTATTGCTTCAAAGCCAGATCTGAACATAATCTGTATCAGTCAAATCTGCTATTCTTTGAACTCAATCCTTAAGAAATAAACTTAGCTAAATGATAATATTTTGAATGCGTAACATGTCCAAGTCCCCCAATCCAAAATCATCTCCAATGCTAATGTTACTTTGTCTACCATACGCTCAACTGGAAGGAACACTGTTTCACTATAATAACCAGTGACCTCAAAAGTGTTCTCTGATTTTCCATCCCTGAGTTCATTGCTTCAAGACTTTTCACATTTCTTATCTTTCTGATATTATTTCTTGCACGTTAGAATTTATTTCCCATCTCCTGATGATCAGTTCAACTATTCCTTCCCACATGACCTAATTACTGCTCTCAATGCCAGTGGTATTTCTCACGTCACTGGTCCTGTAACACATGATCTCAGTCAACTCATATTTTACCATTCTGTAAAAAATCCACAGAAACAGAATGTAGTTTTAAGATGAAGAACAGAACTTCTACTTCAGCCTTTATCTCACATTGAAATCTATTTAGTATGTGAACCTGATCATCACTAAGATACTCAAACTTCAGTGATTATATATACATGCAGTGTTAGAATTTGTGATATGTAACAAAATATTCATAATGCTCCAGCATCTTCCCCACAATGTACTTGAGCTGCATGAAAAGTATGAATTACTAATCCATATCAGCTCTCAATGTAACTCTTCCGAAGATGTTTTTGAAACAGTAATTGGAAGCTCTTAACCATTCAAGCAGAAACTAAGCTTCAGAACAATACTTTTCATCATTATTGCTGCAATAAAAATATTAGTGACTAGATTTAAAAAGAGGCAGAGAGACAATGTAAAGGCATACATCCAATCTTCAGCTGTAAAGTCAACTGTTCCACCTTTCCTCCTGCCTGGCAAATGTTGCCCAGATCTTACCACATTAGAGAAGTGCACAGATGATGTTTAGTAGCTCAGACTTAATAGAGTCATAGTTTCCTCTTCTCAGTAAGGTTTATAATATTTCATTTGCTTTACTCAGTAGGCATAACTGCAGCATTTTTGATGAACCGTGTATTGTTTCCCGAATCAAATGACACAACGTTGATGAATACAGAGCCTCGATGTGTGAAGTTGTCACCAATCTCCAGCATCACATTGTCAATGATGGCAGGTGATGATAGGTTAACCTCCTGGTCCATGAAGCTTGTCTTCCTGATGCTGCCTATTGAAGCAACTTCTTCTCAGGTATAACAGAGTCTGTCCTTTGAAAGCTGCTGGTTATGTTACTGCAGCATTATCGACGTAAAACAACTCTCAGAGGAGATGGCACACTGTTGCCTTGGATTTGAGATGAAGTGTACACAGCCCCTCTTGATGACCTGAAGATGTCATTCTATGGCTGGAGAATGGGACAAGCTGGGTAGCGCTTTTTGGAGCTGACACAGACACAGTGGGCTCAATGGTCACCTTCTGTACTGTGAAGTTCTATGATTCTACATCTGACAGCATCAAACAGATGAATATGACAGAATATTGGGTTCACAATGCAATCATCTTTGATCCCACTACAGATCTGAGAGGGTTGTGATGTTGCATCATTAAAGCTGACCTTACCCATCATGTTGCTACAGAACAAGAGGAGATCACATTGTGCAGCACCATGGACAGCCAACTTACTCCATCAGCTGAAGCAAAATCCCTTTGCTCAAATGGCTGAACACCTTGATGAGATCGATGAAGCTAATATGAGACGTTCACAATGTTTCTCTTGCAGTTGTGGGACTGAGCAGGTTATATCAACTGTACATATTTGGGTTCTGAATCCACATTTGCATTCAGAATATATGTGTTCAGCCAGAAACTCCAGTCTAACAAAGGCAATATGGGTGAATATTTTCTCCACAAAGCAGAGCAGGGAGAAGCCTTGATCGTGATCATATTCACCGGAGTCACCTTTGTTCTTGCACAGGGTTACAGTAATTGCATTACGCATTCCCAGAGACACCATCTAACCTTCCAGCAGAAGCAGAGAAGTTGAGACTGCAAGGTTCCCCTGCTTAGTGTGTTCATGCAATTAAGTACCAGCACTTGGAACTCAGCCCTGGCAATCGAGTCAATGGTTTTACGAACTTCTTCCACTGCAGATTTGATCGCCAGCGCTGTCATGATAGGTAGGCTTTCAATGGTATTCTGTGGTTCCCTAGTCACAGAAAGCAACACATATTAATATTCCATTCATTTCTTCAACTGCTGACCGGAGTTGGTAACGACATATGAAAAAAAATGCAAAGCTGAATAGCAAGAAAAGGAATTCATGAACCCTGAAAGGGAATTTGATTTTTCAATGATCCTTCACGCATATTACTTCTGTGACAATATAACTCATTTCAAATCAGCAAGGGTCATTATCATCTTTAAAGAAAACAGAGAAAAGTGCAAGGAGAATAGCAGGTGGGGATGATGGGGTGCAGCAAAGATTTGTTAGAGAGATGGGGCGCAGGTGAATGCATTGACCAGGTTAACCCAGAGGAACACAGGAGTGTGGCATATTCATTATTTCGATATTATCCTTCAGTTTTTGACTTTGCGAATTTGTGTAAATGGAGGAAAAGGTGGTGAGAATGAACCAGAAGTCATTTACACCACTCCTGACTTTATCCAACCCTTGAAGTTATAACTTATCTCTATCCATGAAAGCACTTGAACTGACAGTATTTTCCTACATTTTTTCTTCATAGTGAATTTTTTAAAAAAACTTCATATTTTATGTCAACCTTCTATTCCCTTGGTAATGAATTGACCCACTGCCATTGTTTGAAAAAATACATGAAGAAAATGTTATTGTCTGGGTGAGATCACAGGTGATATCTTTCTTAATTCTTTGGTTGTGGCTACTGTACATTAGGTATAGAACAGTGGGAATAATCTCACATTAAAAGTAACATAACTAGGCCACTTGAGGGAGTAACCTACATTGTGCAGCCTGAGAAAATATCCTGAGAAGATTCGCGTTTTGTAAAAATGTTCTTGGAGTTCTCCAGATTGTGTGAGCCAACCTGAGAGCTAATGTGAAAAAAAAAGGCTACAGGAGGAAGAAAACAAGAAAAGTGAAAATGAAATAATTAAACATTAAGTTGGCATTTAAAGCTTTCTTTTTAAATAGGTTATGTGGGAAGTTGAGTTGTGCTCTGTAATAACATCAAAGAACACATTTGGAAGCATTATATCCAGCTAAATATATGGTTTTCTCTTTTCAATAGAGGGTCACTTGAAATCTCATGGGTGAATCATCCTCTACACAACATTCAGAGCATCTAATTTTCCAATAGGTTTCCCCAGTCTTTCTGTAGTTTAGCATATGATGCTAATTCAAGCAGGTCGGCAGGAAGATGCCGTGAGCTGCAAACTTATAGGTTTGACAGTTCGTGCACTAAACGGGGTACTTATGCCATGAACACAGTGGTTCTCCATATTAAACACTTTAGAGACATACAGCATTTTAGCACTGCCAGGCAAAGTTGTATGAGGTCTTTATAATTAGAGGACAGTATCTTCATTCCCCTGTGCATTCTTCCAGACGAAGCTGTCATTTTTTTTCTGAACAAGTCACACAGATGTGATGTTAGGCCCTTCCCCCATTATTTTTTTCAATAGTACAACTTGCATCTTCCCAATTGTTGGGATGAAAATTTATTCTCCTCTGTGAAATGATAGAACTAACATTTCAAATCAGACCATCTGAATAACACTGGCAATAAGTGAAACAATTTATTTATGCCATCACTGAACCCTGCTTTCGTATCGAGAGCAAAAAGAAACACAGATATTTTTGGCAAAGTGAAAATTCTTACCCTCTACTTCCACACAAACCCAATTCAGGACTTAAATTATACCTTTGAAAATTACAACATTTGTTTTACATATTAATTGTTATCTTATTAGCAAAGTACAGGAAGAATCTTTGAAATTAGTAGGAGTTACCCCATTCTCTCAAAATAATATTTTCAGAAATTGAATGATATTTCTTGGAAGTATATTTATATTGAGGAACTGAGGGAGTTTCCCCATGTGTTTAAGAAATCACGTCGAAGAGGAAGTTGTATTTATATGGTGTGTTTTGGGTTTTCATGAAATCGAATGTATTTTAGAGACGGTGAATGACAGGAAAAAGAGATTAGCAGTTACTTAGTACCTACAATTTAATTATTCACATCGTGAAGCTGGTTTGTTTATTGTCACATATATTTTGTTACCATATACAGTGAAACGTTTTGTATAGTGTTGCCAATCTCCAGTGCCATCTTAAAGTACAGAAAAAAACCATAGCACAGATTATAAAGGCAGTAGAATAAAGAAATAAAGAAAAAGTGTCCAACTTTACAGTCCTTCCTTGTTAAGTGCTCCGTCATGAGCCTTGGGCCTGTTGGCCAAGCACTGGTCCTTGCCAATGCAGAATGGCACTGATGCCAAGAGGTATGCCCCTCGGCCTGACTCAACTCTGAGGCTGCCATGAGTCCACTTCGGGCTCACTTCACCCGTGCACTGATGCTGATACTGCTGGGTCTCGTACTGGGTGCAAACTCACCTCCATCACTGCCTCCATGAAGCTGCACTAGACATAGAAGCTACCGGTAGCCAAACCGACTTCTGACACTGCTGCTCCAGGTCTACGCAGGGCCCACTCGAGTCCAGTGCTGGGTCCACTTGAGACCACGTTGGGCCCACTTGAGTCTGCAATGGGCCCACTCGAGTCTGTGCTGGGCCCATTCGAGTCTATGCTGGGCCCACTGAGTCTGTGCTGGGCCCATTCGAGTCTGCGTTGGGCCCACTCGAGTCTATGCTGGGCCCACTGAGTCTGCGCTGGGCCCACTTGAGACCGTGTTGGGCCCACTCAGTCTGTGCTGGGCCCACTTGAGCCTGCGCTGGGCCCACTTGAGACCATGTTGGGCCCACTTGAGACTGCACTGGGCCCACTTGAGTCTGTGCTGAGCCCACTTGAGTCTGTGCTGGGCCCACTCGAGTCTGCGCTGGGCCCACTCGAGTCTGCGCTGGGCCCACTTGAGACCGTGTTGGGCCCACTCAGTCTGCGCTGGGCCCACTTGAGTCTGTGCTGGGACCATGCAGGTCTGCGCCAGGTCCATTCGAGTCTGTATTAAAAAGTGTGTTGCTGGAAAAGCACTGCCGGTCAGGCAGCATCGGAGGAGCTGGACAGTCGACATTACGGGCAAAGTAGATGAGTTATTTGGAGGTGCAGGAAAATCTCTGCCGGATGTGGAAGGATCCTTTGGGGCCTTGGACGGAGATGAGAGGGGAGGTATGGGAGCAGGGTTTACACTTCCAGCTGTGGCAGGGTAAGATTGCAAGAGTGAAGCATGGATTGGTGTGGGATGAGGACCTAACAAGGCAGTCGCAGAGGGAATGGTCTCCGTGGAATGCAGGGGAGCGAAATATATCTTTGGTGGTGGGGTCTGTTTGTAGGTGGCAGAAATGGCAGAGGAAGATGCAATGTATCCAGAGCTTAGTGGGGTGGAAGGTGAGGACTGAGGGGTTCTGTCCTTTTTGCGATTGGAGGGGTAGCATTCAAGGGTGCAGGTGTGGGAAGTGGAGGAGATGCACTGGAGGGCATCGTTGACCATGTGGGAGGGGAAATGGTGGTCCTTGAAGAAGGAGGTGAAGTGAGGACTGCAGATGCTGGAGATCAGAGTTGAGAGTGTGGCGCTGGAAAAGCACAGCAGGTCCCGCAGCATCCGAGGAGCAGGAGAATTGACGCTTCAGGCAAAAAGCCCATCATCAGGAATGAGGTTTGGGAGCCTTGGGGGTGGAGAGGTAAATGGGAGGAGGGGCTGAGGCTGGGGGAAAGTGCAATGGGTGGATGGAGGTGGGAGTAAAGGTGATAAGTCAGAGGGAACGGTGGAGCGGATAGGTGGGAAGGAAGATTGACAGGTAGAACAGGTCATGAAGGCGGTGCCGAGTTGGAATATTGGATCTGGGATAAAAGGGGCGAAGGGAAATGAAGAAACTGGTGAAATCCGCATTGAGTCTGTGTGGTTGGAGGGTCCCGAGGCAGAAGATGAGGCGTTCTTTCTTCAGGAGTTGGGTGGTAAGGGAGTGGCGATGGAGGAGGCCCAGGACCTGCATGTCCTCGGTGGAGTGGGAGGTGGAGTTGAAGTGTATGGGGTGGTGGGGTTGGTTGGTGAAGGGGTGCTAGAAATGTTCTCTGAAGCGCTCTGAGAATAGACGTCCTGTCTCCCAATGTAGAAGAGACTGCATTGGGAGCAACAGATACAGGAAATGATATGTGTGGAAGTGCAGGTGAAACTTTGATGGATGTGGAAGGCTCCTTTGGGGCCTTGGATGGAGGTGAGGGAGGAGGTGTGGGCGCAGGTTTTACAGTCCCTGCAGTGGCAAGGGAAGATGCCAGGAGGGGAGGGGTGTGGACCTGATGAGGGTGTCACGGAGGGAATGGTCTTTGCAGAAAATGGATAGGAGTGGGGAGGGAAATATATCTCTGGTGATGAGGTCCATTTGAAGATGGCACAAATGGCGGAGGATGATGCAATGTATACAGAGGTTGGTGGAGTGGAAGGTGAGGACCAGGTGGGTTCTAACCTTGTTGTGGTTGGGCACATGGGGTTTGAGGACAGTGGTAAGGAAGTGGATGAGATATGTTGGAGGCCATCATTGATCATGTAGGAAGCGAAATTGTGGTCTTTAAAGAAGGAGGCCATCTGGGATGTTCTAAGGGAGCAGATGTAGCAGAAGCGGAGCAATTGGAAGTAAGGGATAGGGGTTTTACAGGAGGCAGGGTGGGAGGAGGTGCAGTCCAGGTAGCTGTGGGAGTCGGTGGATTTGAAGTAGATGTCCATGTTGAGTCAGTTGGCGAAAATGGAGATGGGGAGGTCCAGGAAAGGGAGGGAGGTTTCCAAGATGGTCCAGGTGAACTTGATGTCGGGATGCAAAGTGTTGGTGAAGTTGATGAACTGTTGGACCTCCTCTTGGGAGCATGAGGTGGGCCTGATACAGTCATTGATGTAGCGGAGGAAAAGGTGGGGCATGGTGTAACTGCGGAATGTGGACTGTTCCACGTACCTGACAAAGAGGCAGGCATAGCTGGGGTCCATTAGGGTGCCCATGGCTACCCCTTTGGTTTGGAGGAAGTGAGAGGATTGGAAGAAGAAATTGTTAAGGATGAGTTCCAGTTCAGTCAATTGAATGAGTGTGTCAGCGGAAGGGTACTATTTGGGTTGGTGGGAGAGGAAGAAATGGAGAGCATGGAGGCCTTTGTCATGTCAGATGGATATGTACAGGGACTGAATGGTGAAGATGAGGCATTGGCGACCAGGGAAATGCAAGTCATGGAGGAGGTGGAGGGCACGGGTGATATCTCAAATGTATGTGGGGAGATCCTGGGCCAAAGGGGACAGGACGGTGACAAGGTATGCAGAAGCAAGTTCGGTGGGGCAAGAGTAGGTTTAGACAATGGATTAATGGGGCAGTCAGGTTTGTGAATTTTGGGTAGGAGGTAGAACTGGGCGGTGCGAGGTTCCTGGACTATGAAGTTAGAGGCTGTTGGTGGGAGATCCCCTGAGGTGTTGAGGTTGTGGATGGTCTGCGATATGATAGTTTGGTGTTAGGAGGTGAAGTCATGGCCTGGGGTGGGGTAGGAGGAGGTGTCTTCAAGTTGGCACCTGGCTTCAGCAGTGTAGAGCTCGCTGTGCCAAAATACCTCTGCACCCCCCCCCCCCACCCCACTTTGTCAGCTGTTTTGATGGTGAGGCTGGGGTTGGAGCAGAGGAAGTGGAGGGCTTTGTTGCAAGGGTGAGGGGTTCGAGTGGGTGAGGGGTTAGAGTGGATGACGGGGATGGACAGGTTGAGGTGGTCAATGTCCCAGCAGCAGTTGAAAATAAAGAGATTGAGGGCAGGTAACGGAGCAGCATAGGGTGTTCAGATAAATGGGGTGTGTTGAAGGCAGGAGAAGAGGTCCTTGGAGGGTGGATGGGGGTCCTGAGGGAAAACGTAGGCCCAGAGGTGGCTGAACAAAAGGTCAATGTTGCAATGTGTGTGGAATTCATTGATCCAGGAGTGTAGTGAGATGAAGGTGAGGCCTTTACTGAGGACTGATCGTTCATCCTCAGTGAGGGGGAGGTCTGGGGGGGAATGGTAAAAACATGACAGGGTTGGAAGTTAGTAGCTGGTGTGGGGCTGGAGTTTGGAGTGGGCACCAAGACTGTCTGTAGAGTGGGTGTGGTTATGGTATCTTGGGTGACATCACCAATGGATGTGACAGACACATGTGGGTGGGAGCAGTGCCTTCAGTGGAATTCCCAGGGGTGGAAGTGACTTTCCATATGAATTTCATGATGTCTTCGGCAGCGACTGCATGTTCATTGGCGGTGTTCCGGTGAGTGGTATTGATGGGGGCAGAAGTGGCTGACATGGTGGCAACTATGGGGGCAGAAGTGATGTGTTGGGTAGACCTCCCAGTGGTTTCGGTGGTGGTGGTTCTTGTGGTGGTCGTGGAGGCGGTTGTCTTTGCGGCAATCGCGGAGGCGGTATAGTCGGTGGTGGCATCGGTCTGTGTGGTGGCAGGGGTGGAAGTGATGTCATCGTTTATTGCAGTGGTGGTGACTGGAGTGGCTGTGTGGTCAATGGCATCCAAGCATTTCCAGGGGCCGGGATGACCGATGCATCCCACATTTGGAGGTAAGTATATGAAAGTTTGGTGTAATTACATTCCTTAATGTCCGATGTGCTGGAGGAACAGCAATTGTTGAGTGTGTGGATTCTTCGTAGGATGAAGAACAGCAGAGGTCCTTTGCAGGTCTGGGAGGGTGTGGCCCTGAGCTTGTGCAGGGCTTACTGCAGGGAGACTAGGTGGCAGCGCATGGCTGCGAGTGTGGAGTGGAGGATCTGGAGGGAGAAATGTTTCTGGAGGCTTTAGATTTGTTGTAGGTAGTGGTTGTCATGATCAAGTCCAAATTGTGATGGCCTTAATGTTGACTGGACTCCATGCGGGATCAGCTGAATGTAGTGTGGAGTCCACAGTCTCGAGTCCGCACTGGGCCCACTCAATAACACGCTGGGTCCATTCAAGACCGTGCTGGGCCCAAGTGAGACCACGCTGAGCCCACTCAAGACCACATTGGGCCCACTCAAGACCACATTGGGCCCACTCGATTCTACACTGGGCCCACTCAAGACCACATTGGGCCCACTTGAGTCCACACTGGGCCCACTCGAGTCTACACTGGGCTGACTCAAGATCACGCTGGGCCCACTCGAGATCATTCTGGGCCCACTCGAGATCATGCTGGGCCCACTCGAGATCATGCTGGGCCCACTCAAGTCTACACTGGGCCCACTTGAGATCATGCTGGGCCCACTCGAGATCATGCTGGGCCCACTCGAGATCATGCTGGGCCCACTCGAGATCATGCTGGGCCCACTTGAGATCATGCTGGGCCCACTCAAGTCTACACTGGGCCCACTCGAGATCATGCTGGGCCCACTTGAGATCATGCTGGGCCCACTCGAGATCATGCTGGGCCCACTCGAGATCATGCTGGGCCCACTTGAGATCATGCTGGGCCCACTCAAGTCTACACTAGGCCCACTTGAGATCATGCTGTGCCCACTCGAGTCCGTGCTGGGCCCACTTGAGATTAGGCTGGGCCCACTCGGGATCATGCTGTGCCCACTCGAGTCCGTGCTGGGCCCACTCAAATCTACATTGGGCCCACTCGAGATCATGTTGCGCCCACTCGAGTCTACACTGGGCCCACTCGAGATCATGCTGGGCGCACTCGAGTCTGCGCTGGGCCCACTTGAGTCTGCACTGGGCCCAACCTGTGAGCTCATTCGCTGTCACCAATGCTATTGCCACAATTGAGCTCTTCAACAAGAGGTAAACAAAATAAACAAGAACAAAAAGACAGAAGAAGAAAGAAAATGAAAAGTAAAGAAAAACAGACATGAGTGGATTGAGTCCCGTGCTCCAAAACCCCACTCCACCACCATCTCACCGGAAGTAATTGTGTTACAACAGGCAGAGTTGCATTGGAACATAAAATTCTAACAACTTGACCATCATTGTCATCAAGCGAATTGACCTGCAATTTCCTGTTTCCTGTTTCTAGCCTCCATCCCTTCTTGAATAGAAGAGTTGCATTTTCTGTTCTCCCATCTGATGCAACCTTTGCAGAATCGAAGGAGTTTTCGAGTATTAAGAGTAATGTATCCACTACCTCATGAGTTGTTCTCTGAAGACCTTGGATAAAGTATATCTAGACCCAGAAATGTGTCAGCTGACAGGTTTACTTAGGGACATTTTTCTGGTGGTTGCAATTTTGCTAAATTCCTCCAACCCTTCTACTTTCTGGTTTATAGCTGTTATTGATACGTTTCGTTTTTGCATGACCTCACCTGCAATTTTTTTGTTATCTGTCATCTGTCTCCCTCTCTGGGGGGGGGCGGGGGGGGGGAGCAATTGTAACTTTATAAACTCTTTTTCTTTCTTAGCATCGATAGAAACTTGTATAGAGTCATAATCATAGAGTTATATAGCATGGAAACAGACCCTTCAGTCCAACTTGAACATGCTGAATATAATCCGAAACTAAACTAGTCCCACCTGCCTGCTCCTGGCCCATATCCTTCCAAACCTTTCCTATTCATCTACTTTCCAATTCATGTACTCATCCAAATGTCTTTTAAACGTAATTGTGTCCACATTTACCACTTCCTTAGGGAGTTAATTCCACACCCGAATATCCCTCTGTTTTAAAAGAAAATCCTTCTTATTTCTTTATTAATTCTCTCTCCTCTCTCCTTTTTTTACATTTTGAGCTAGATTCCTGTCACACTTTAATTTCTTCAGACTGATTAACCATTCAGTCATTCTCTGCTTTTCTTAATATTCAGACCAACCAGCTGATCTGCCACTCACTCACCTTCACTCAGTTATATGTTTTCCCTTACATTTGATGCACTTCCTATGTACATCGTTAACTACAGATGGTGGATCCTCCCTTTAAAGTAGGAATATTCTGATATTCTGAACTATCCCTCAAATGTTTGCCACTCTATTGTGACGAACCTGTTCCTTTGACAAGGTTAGATTGCCCTTGGTTTTTTTCAGAGAGATTCTAAATGAGCCAAGCTTCCATTACGTCTGGAGTTTGAATGGTTCATTGGGGCCTTTTTGTTGCCCCCTAACAGATAATGCCTCCAACCTAAGCCTTTCATGTCTTAAGAAAAGGTATAATCAAAGGGGAGTGGGCCAGCTAGCTGTGTAGCTAGCCTTCGCTTAGTTTAGAGTTGATTGAAGCAGGGGATGTGTGAAAAAGGCCTCTGTTCTCTCTCCTCTGACTTGGAACATGTAACTTGTGTCATTTTTAATCTTTGTATGAAGGGAGTTTGTTTCAGGGGATTGTTGGAAGTATCTTTGGAACAGCATCATTAAGTCAGGGAGAGTGTGTCGGGTTTGGATAGGATAAATTATCCAGTCTTCTATTTCCTGTTCTTTGTGTTTCGTTCCATTATTTGGAAATAATATGTTTGTTTCAAACTTGGCAGTCAGATCAGCTAATTCACTCTGGGATTTTCCACTGTACACTTATCAAAAACAAATAGCAAAGTTTTTTTTTTAGATTCTTACAGTGCGGGAACAGGTCCTTTGGCCCAGCAAGTCTACAGCGACCCTCCAAAGAGCAACTCACCCAGACCCATTCCCCTACAGCTAACACGACAGGCAATTTAGCATGGACAATTCACCGAATCTACACATTTTTGGACTGCGGGAGGAAACCCACGCAGACACGGGGAGAAAGTACAACCTCCACACAAACAGTTGCCTGAGGTAGGAATTGAACCCAGGTCTCTGGCGCTGAGAGACAGCAGTGCTAACCACTGTGCTACCATGCCGCCCACAGCCTGGGCAACCTGCTTTAAAATGTTTTGAGGGGTCAGGCCTTGGTCCTTAACACTATTGATCCACCTTCTAGGCTAGTGTACCAGATCCTTCAGGTGGCTCAGCTGTTATGCCCATATAGTTGTCCTTATGAAGTTTTAAAACACTAGCCTCAGCCTGAATCTGCTCCTTTTCGAACTGGGTGTAAAAGTCAACCATCTTGTCTTTGCTACTAAACATGAGTATCTTTACTCTGGTGTCATTAATTGATTTTTTCACATTACACAAAGATAACCTACTCTCTGGTTCGGTTCAGAATGTGTTGCTGTATGAAATCATATTGAAAACATCCTATAAACTCCTCATCCAGGCTAGAATTGCCAGTATGTCTTTTTTTAATCACCAATTTCTACACAGATTAAAGTCAGCCACAATTATTGCCAACCCTTTATTACAAACATTCTGCAAACCTTCTCAGAAACATGATCTGTGTTAATGTACAGATGGAGTATTGGAGATAGTGTTGAAGGAGATATTAATCTAATCCAACCCACAGAAACTAGGCTATTTATCGAACTTGAGCCTTCTATGGTTTTACTCTGGTATCAAAGAAAAGCACAGTGCAGAAAGAGATGATTATGTTTGTGTCAGTACCTTCCAGGCTGCCTAAAGCGAGACTAAAGCATTAACTCTGACTTATAAATGAAAACGCTGCCTTTGAGGTGGATATTCTGATTTTAATCCAAAGGCTTACTCACCTTGTGTATGTCACAAGAAGAGTTTACAAACGCACAGCAGAAGCCAATTACACTGTCATGGCATGAGCCTTGGCTCACTCGATGCCATCATTAGCAGGAAAGCACAGGTTGCTGCGTGTTGTTGATCTAAGGTATGGGATACTGTCCTGAATGTGGTGACCCATGTTGATGTAATCTCTGGACCTGGTACATGACATTGGTCATCCTGACACTGATTGTCAATCTGTCAGTTCAAACAGCTTGCATGTTCAGGAGAACTGATCGACCAGCTGTTGGGACTGAACTTCAGTCTGGAATGCCAGCATGACATCTTTAGTAAAAAAAAATCTGCAACTTACATACTCTAACATTGCAAACTCTAGGAATATGACATTACACAACTGATTGATTCACAGGTAGATGCTGACACAAAGGTACAGACTGCTATTTCATCAAAGCTAACTTGACTTAAAGGCTTACGGCATGGGTAATTGTCTCTATGCCAGTCAAATCTTTCTAAAAGGCATTTCTCAACAAACCAAAGGAGGTCAGCAGATTGTGCATGTGCTTAACTCTGGAACAGCTACTGCAGCTGTCTGCAGATTCAGCGGAATATTCAACTCTTGCATGAAATATGGCTCTTCTCACTCGACACACAGCGTCCGGCCTTTCACGACAAATGCAAGAAATGTTCTCAAGAGAAAATTAAGCTAAATGTATAAGCAATCCAATTGCCAAGAAATATCCAAAGTATAGCATAATGCTCCACAATTAATGTGAAGAAGCAAGAAGCCAACAAAGGAACAATATTAAAGAAACTTCGACAGTTACACCCCCATGGCATGCTAGCATGTCAACAATATCCAAGATTAATCAAGTCATTAATCAATTCATTCCGTCATGTCAAACATGTCAGTTCCATCAACCACAACAATCTATCATATCTTCCCTTCCTCACAAGATTCATTCTGAGCTATGGTGCCAGATTGTCACCGATATATTTCCATGTCCGGGACACAATTACGTTCTGGTGGCTCACTATTTCAGAAGATTTACTTTGTGCAACAAATTAAAAGTACTATCTGTGTGGTGGTTGTTAACGCATTAACTACCATGCTGAAAATGTGTTGCTGGAAAAGCACAGCAGGTCAGGCAGCATCCAAGGAACAAGGTTAAATCTCATGGAATACAGGGAGAACTAGCCATTTGGATACAGAACTGCTCAAAGGTAGAAAACAGAGGGTGGTGGTGGAGGGTTGTTTTTCAGACTGAAGGCCTGTGACCAGTGGAGTGTCTCAAGGACCAGTGCTGGGCCCTCTACTTTTTGTCATTTACATAAATGATTTGGATGCGAGCAAAAGAGGTACAGTTAGTAAGTTTGCAGATGACACCAAAATTGGAGGTGCAGTGGACAGCGAAGAGGATTACCTCAGATTACAACAGGATGTGGACCATATGGGCCAATGGGCTGAGAAGTGACAGATGGAGTTTAATTCAGATAAATGTGAGGTGCTGCATTTTGGGAAAGCAAATCTTAGCAGGACTTCTACACTTAATGGTAAGATCCTAGGGAGTGTTGCTGAACAAAGAGACCTTGGAGTGCAGGTTCATAGCTCCTTGAAAGTGGAGTCACGGGTAGATAGGATAATGAAGAAGGCGTTTGGTATGCTTTCCTTTATTGGTCAGAGTATTGAGTACAGGAGTTGGGAGATCATGTTGCGGTTGTACAGGACATTGGTTAGGCCGCTGTTGGAATATTGCGTGCAATTCTGGTCTCCTTCCTATCGGAAAGATGTTGTGAAACTTGAAAGGGTTCAGAAAAGATTTACAAGGATGTTGCCAGGATTGGAGGATCTGAGCTACAGGGAGAGGCTGAACAGGCTGGGACTGTTTTCCCTGGAGTGTCGGAGGCTGAGGGGTGACCTTATAGAGGTTTGCAAATTTATGAGCGGCATCGATAGGATAAATAGACAAAGTCTTTTCCCTGGAGTCAGGGAGTGCAAAACTAGAGGGCATAGGTTTAGGGTGAGAGGGGAAAGATATAAAAGGGACCTAAGAGGCAACCTTTTCATGCAGATGGTGGTATGTGTATGGAATGAGCTGCCAGAGGAAGTGGTGGAGGCTGGTACAATTGCAACATTTAAGAGGCATTTGGATGGGTATGTGAATAGGAAGGGTTTGGAGGGATATGGGCCAGGTGCTGGCAGGTGTGACTAGATTGGGTTGGGATATCTGGTCGGCATGGATGGGTTGGACCGAAGGGTCTGTTTCCATGCTGTACGTCTCTATGACTCTATGACCAACAAACATGCAGCCAATTATTCCAATTTGAACCAGGACAAAGCATTTGTAGTTGGGATCTTTGTGCTAACATATGAGTTCATGAAAAGATACTAAGTCATTGTCTCCAACCTATAATTTAATGAGGAACGTTCTAGATGATGGATCAAATATCATGCTAGATAACAACAATGCATCTGTGACAATTTAGAAATTTACTCATAATGACAGATAGCACAATTCAGGATGGAGCTACACCACCAAGTTATATTGACTAGATAACTATGTCTGGCAGTGTCATACATCTACCAAAGCATTGTCTGGATTGGGAAGATTAAAGGGTGCTGTCAAACTCTTTACGATTCTATCAGTTTCGTAAAATTTGAGACAGTTTTCATCTGCTAACCATGTCAAAGTGTCACAGGAGCTGAACCAACTTGAAGTGGATGATACCAAAGTGAATTGACTCATCACCGTAAATTTTTAATCTTAAGGTGGTCAACAAACTTGTAATTCCAGATATGCATCCATTTTCTACAAAACCAAAACCATCGGCTTTTTTTCATGGTTTCACAACTGAAGCATGAAATGCATTGCAGCTATCTGCAGGTACCAAGGATATCTTACAGTGTTATTCATTATGGACATGTGTTTCAGTACTGAAAAATGCCCAATTTCAGTAGATAGCTTATTTCAAAAGATCATTTTGTCAGTCTTGCTCTATATTTCTATGACTCTACGTGTTAGCTCCTTTGTCCATAGAAGGAGCAAAGCAGAACTTGATCAGTATTGATTAGGCTCTCAGTCACATAGTTCAGCAAGTCAAAATGGACTGCCATGCTTGACTTTCCAAGATTCAGTGATGTATCTGAAGTAAAACTGAAACAGATACTGGTTATGGGCATTTTATTCCCCACTCTCATCTTCGCTGAACTATTCGTGGCTTTCAGCTCTTTGTGAGCCACTATAATGCCCATGACTTTTCCCATGTCTTGTGTTATGGACCAGGCCAGAACCCCTTTCAAGAAAGCAGCCCGTACCTGCTAGTTGTGTTAGGCAGGTGTAATGTGGATCTTCCAGGAGGGATGCAGTTGGCCCAACCACTTAGTTTTAAATAAAATAGAACTTATTTGCAAGATTACCAAATGAAACACAAACAAAAGACAAGAGAATATAGAATAACTTAACCCATCTGAAAAACAAACAGACTATCCCAACTTAATGATGCTAATCCAAATTCCTGTAACAATCCCCATAAACACACCTTGGTACACAAGGTAAAATCAAACACAACATCTTAAGGGAGAGATGTCAGACAGAAATGGCAAAGAGATTCAGCATTGAATGCATTCTTCCATGTAGCTGTTTCATTGACCAGCAGTCTCAAAACTGTCTAGCAGCTTTGAACAGCCAGACTGCTAAAACTCAAAACCAACCCAAACCAGAGAAAAGCTGATCTGAGAGAACTGGCCACTCCCCTTTCATTGTTCAAGTGGTTTTGTTTAAACTTGAAAGCCCTTTCCCTGAGGCAGTATCTGTTAGCTATAATCAACTGGGCCCCTAGCCCTTCAAACCTTGACACCCTGGAATGTGTGCCCTTACAACTGCTCTAAAAAAAAACCCAAGGACAACATAACCTTGATAAAGGAGTAGCATTGTCACACTTTTCTGCAACATCTGCCTCATGTTTCCTAAAAGAATGTTTTCTGTCTGAGTTATAAAAACAGAGATATTCAACTGTTCTTGTCGACTTCTCATTCAGTCTCTTAAACAGAACCCACACGATTCAATATTCTTCCCTACATAAAACTAAAGATCAGTACTTGTAACATGCAGTCTATACTCTGTGTCTCATTCACAACATAATGATCTTCAGTCCTAGTCTGTAACACTTTGAGTTGTTCTTCAGTGACTCTCAAACTATCCTAAGTGATTGATTGTAAACCTTGCAATAAATCCCTTTCTGATTGCTGGGCATTATAGAAACTGTTGGAACTTCTAACACAGCTGTTGTTGTCATTTTGACAAACTTAAATTAGCAGCAATGGAGGGGTATTCACATACTTGCTGAACATGCTGCAGTTAACTGTGCAGGTTAATGGTTTGGAGCTCACCTCTTGCAAATGTTGGTCCTTTAACACTCCCTCTAGCTATTGTTTAATCTGCTGATTCTTTCAACTTAATGTTCTCATCTCCCACTTTCTTTCCTGTGGCTGTTAAAAAAGCACATCACAATCGAGTTGTTTTACTTTATTCAACAAAAGAAAACAAATTAACTGTAAATGGCGAGAATCAGAAATAAAATCCGAGCTTGCTGGAAAAACTCAGTGGGTCTGGCAGCATTTGTAGAGACAAGGCAGAGTTAATGTTTCAGATCCAGTTCGGAAGAAGGGTCACCAGATCCAAAATGTTAACCCTCCTTTCTCTCCATCGATGCTGTCAGACCTGCTGAGTTTTTCCAGCAATTTCAGATTTTGTTTTCTTTTCGCTCCCTCTCAGTGGCAGGTTGCCCTCCTGGTTATTGTTGAACTTATAGCAAAATTTTTAAAAACTCAGCAACAATAAAAACTGCGGAATCGAAGATGCTAGCTGTAAAGTTTAAAGCACTGAATCTTGTCAAATCATCTATAGATGAATACAATGAATGAAAGTATTCTTTTCCTTAACAATTAACCTGACAATTGCATGAAGTGGCTTGATTGCAATTTTCGCAAAAAGCTAAAGACAATCTGGTCTGAAATTTGACAATGATGACATTTCATTAAGTAGTAAATTAATGGAACAAAATGCAATTTCAAACAGACAGTCGCCCGAGTCTAGGATTGAACCTGGATCCCTGGTGCTGTGAGGCAGCAGTGCTAATGACTGAGCTACCATGCCACAAAACAAAAATGAGAATTGACCTTATTGAAACATACAAAATCCTTAGGGGACTTGACAGGGCAAATGTTGGAAGGTTGTTTCTCTTGTGGGAGGGTCTCGGAGCAGAGAGCATCATCTCAATCATCTCAAAATAAGAGATAACTCATTTAAGACAGAGATAAGGAGGAATTTTGTCTCTCAACAGACAATGAATCTATGGAATTCTTCACCACAGAGGGTTGTTGAAGCTGGGTCATTAAGTTATTCAATGCAGAGATCATGTTTTAGTCACTAAGGGAATCTAGGGTCTTAGGGGAAAAGGGACGAACATGGAGTTAAGGATTTCTCAGATCTCATTGAATGGACAGCAGGCTGAATGGCCTATGGTTTATGGGTTTGCACATGTTCAGGGATTATGCCTTTAAATGTTGCTGCATACAGCGAGACAAAGGAAAATGGCTCTTCCTGGCACTTGAGCACTTCCTCAGAGATGAATTATCTGAAGCATCTTGCAACACATCACTGACAGGGTGTCTATCCTCTTCAACATCCAGAACAGCTGTCTGCAAATATCAAAGTAGATGGGGCATGGAATTCTATATTCAAAAAACAGCAGTGAAGTAATACATTTTAACAGATGTTTGTAGAAAGTGTACAAAATATGCATACAATAACACACCATGAAGTTTGAGAATTCCATCCATATGATTTTCCCAGTTCCTGTTTGTCAAAAATAATTTCTATGCAGCGCTTAGATGCATGCCAGACATTGTTCTGTGTATCTCATGCCCCATGTGCATCTCAATGGATAACTCCGCATTCTGAGTCAGAACGTCACTGATTCCAGTCCCAAACTGAAGACTTGTTTCCAGTGTCAGTACAGATACTTGTAACCAGTACACTGTCAGGAGAACGATGTATATAATGGAATTGTAGCACAGTTCTATTCAAAGGGAAGACAGCTGGAATTTATGACTCAAGTCAACGTTTTGGAGAAGTTAACCTTCCTTCTTCAGGAATGGAGGTCCCCCTACCCCCAAATCCATTCCTGAACAAGGATTATACCCACAACATCAGCTGCTCCACCTCCTGATTCTGCCTGGCTTGCTGTGTTATTCCAGCCGCCTGTTTGACTACTTTGGATTCCAGCATCTGCAGTTTTTTTTGTCTCTAACTAAGTTTGAAAAGTAACAGCAGAATTTTGAGACATGTTCTGAATTCCTATGCTGCCTACCTTTCCTGCCTCCCCATCAAAGCCACAGTCAAGGTTTCTGAGTAATTACCAGTAGCAGAAAAGCTTCCATGCTTTCCAGATGGCGTTAAGAAATTGACCACTCAATGGAGCTCCAAATCCAGTTTCTGTCATGAATAGTTTTGTAGCAATGGACTATTATATGTTTATAAAAGTAAATGACCTTTCCATTTATTGTGAAAAATGGCAGGTGTCCTCCAGTTCACGTCTACTGTAGATTCAATTTGACCTTTCCAGAGGTGCTTGAAGTATTGTGAGGGATGGTTGAATCATCAAAGCAATGCAGTTAAATGCAGAACAGTGGAAGACAGTAAGTTTTAAAACTGATTTCAAAAGTTCTTCTGAAGCCACAAAAGTAAAAAAATTGCTCTCTTCAAAAATCAAATTCTGCAAATGAAGAGATCTGAAATACAAATAGGAAAGTCTGGTCAGCAGGTCAGGAAGCTTGTGGGAAGAAGGAGAGTCAGAGTTGACATTTTATCAGCCTGGAAAAAGTTAGAGGGGTAATACATTACAAAAACATAAAGAGGTAGAGGAAGTTGGGGTCATGAGGTGGAAGAATTCGGGGAAGGTCACAAGGTAGCTGACATTGAGATCTGGCCTGATCCCTGGTAAGGCTGGTATAATCACAGGGGTCCTTGCTATGGTCCCCACCATTGGAGAATTTTACCAGGGAGGCATTTGAATTGAAAAGTGCTGTGTTGCCTAAGCAGAGAGTGTGTTGCTGGAAAAGCACAGCAGGTCAGGCAGCATCCGAGGAGCAGGAAAATTGACATTTTGGGCATAAGTCATTTATCAGGAATTCCTGATGGAGGGCATATTCCTGAAACATCGATTCTTCTTCTCCTTGGATGATGCCTGACCTGCTGTGCTTTTCCAGCAACACACTCTCGACTCTGACCTCCAGCATCTGCAGTCCTCACTTTCTCCTTATGTTGCCCAAGTAGCCAACTCAATGGAGCTTTTGCCCAGCAAGAGTCTATGAAGGGATGTCTCAAGAAACAATAAACAGGTTTACAAGCAGGGTAGGCAGTACCTGTGTGCCCCCAGTGACTTCCACAGAGAGCTTTTCTTCCCCTGTTCGGCACAGTGGTTTTGGAATTTTTTTTTTCTTTTCATCTGACCCAGATGCCAACGTCTGCTACATTCCTGAGCAGCAACTTCTCTCCTGGCATTGCCACGGTGGCTTCTGAGCTGCCAGCCCCATTAAGAAGCATTCCTAAAGAAGGGCTTATGCCCGAAACGTCGATTCTCCTGTTCCTTGGATGCTGACTGACCTGCTGCGCTTTTCCAGCAACACATTTTCAGCCCATTAAGAAGCAGCCTGGAGTAAAATTGCTGAACAGGTCTCACTACTGAAAAGTACATGCTCAAAATTTACTTTTCATGCCAGGGTTCAGACACCCCTTTATTTCACTCGAAGTGATAAAAGGGATGGTAAGTGAAGCCAAAAGGATAAGAAAAAGGTGCAAATGAAGAAATGTTCATCTCCTGGGTCCACAGGAGGTGAACATGGGAATCTCAAAACATCAATCATTCAAAAACTGAACGGAAGCAGAGATTATGGTCTGAACTGAACATTGCATTCCAAACGCTGTAATGTACTTAACTCGAAGGTGAGTTTCTCCACTAACACTGAGCTTCACTGGAACAGTGCAGAAGTCTGAGTACAAAAAGTTCAAACTGGGACTGGGGTGGAGAATTGAATTGACAAGCGATTAAGTTAATTGTGTTACCCTATTTATCTGTCTAACTCAATTCAATCATTGCTTCTGGGGCCCCTCAAGCTATATTCTTGATAAGGTCTGAAAGTAAGCTTCCAGAGGGATCTCCATGTTACATACTGAGCAGATTAATATTTAATAAACTATGAAAATTGTTCATCTCATTGATCACCTGCTGCAGCTACATCTATTCCCTTTATTGAGTTTTGCCATCAATGTATTAATATTTTAAAATGATTTTATTTCAGATTTTTGCTTCAGTTCAATTCCTTTATAAAAAATTGAGATGTTATCAGAATGACATTTTTGGTCTGCTGTAAATTTATAACAGGAAGAATATTACCAACAATGAACTGCATGCAATTGCATTCTGGGAAGAGTTTGCAAGATGGTTAGCTTTTTTTTTTGCCTGACATTTCTACAGAATTTAATTTAATTCCAAACGGGTCCTCCATTTGGAATATAACTAGAAAAGTCACCTTCATTTTGGTGCCATGGTGTCTGATTGTGTTGTAGTTCAAAAGATCTAACAGTGGGAATTATTTTCAATAACTTGTTTCAGGTTGGCAAGCTGTTCAAGTACCTTTGAGTCAAGAGTGTGGTGCTGGAAAAGCACAGCAGGTCAGGCAGCATCCCAGGAGCAGGAAAATCGACATTTCAGAATTCCTGATGAAGGACTTTTTCCTGAAACATCAATTTTCTTGCTCCTTGAATGCTGACTGACCTGCTGTGCTTTTCCAGCACCACACTCTCGACGCTAATCTCCAGCATCTGTAGTTCCCCCTTTTGCCCTGTCCAAGTACCTTGTATTGTCTGGTCTGTAACTGGAACTGATATTTACTGTAATAATTGTCCATGAATATGTAATTCAATCATGTGTGCAATGAAGGTGAATAACAAACTCAATCCAAATCATAAACTATTCATTTCTAGACTTTTTTCAAGAGTAAACATTTGCTTCCTCATTTTATCTTATTAACATAACCTGATTGATATAACAGGGAAACCTAAGTTAGTGAGGAAGTGTCATGATACCAGTAACTACCCAGGCATTGCTATAATTCTTTCATTATTGTTCAAGGAGACACTCTTTGTAGATCTATTGTAGTGGAGTGAATCAGCTGAATGCCTTAAAATGCTCCAGATAATAAAATACTTCCCTTTATGTTGTGGCTATTGATTCTTCAGAATATTACATTCATGGGCATCTTCACAGCCAACAACACATATTCATTGTCATAAACAACGAAATCTGTTAGCATACAGTAAATTCCCACAAATAGCTTTTGTTTGCAGAACAAATGTCAGTCTAAACTCAAGAAGAACTCCCATGATCTTCTTCAAATTGTGACAGGAATCTATATCATTCACTGGTGAAATAGATGGGGCATTAGCTTTACCGTTTATCTGAAAAGTACCTTCGACAATGCAAGAATCATACAGTATGGAAACAATCCATACTGACCATAATCACAATCTAAACTAGTCCCACCTGCCTGCTACTGGCCCATTTCCCTCCAAGCCTTTCCTATTCATGTACTTATCCAAAAGTCTTTTAAATGTTGTAACTGTACCCACATCCACCACTTCCTCAGGAACTTCATTCCACACACTAACCACCCTCTATGCAAAAATATTTGCTGCTCGTGTTTTTTTTTAAATCGCTCTCCTTTCACCTTAAAAATGTGGCCCTCGTCTTTAAACCCCCATCCTAGGGGAAAGACAACTACCATTAAATGAATCTGTACTTCTCATTATTTTATAAGCTTCTATAAGGTCACCTCTCAACCTCTTACACTCCAGTGAGAAAAGTCCCAACCTCTCTTTATAACTCAAACCTTGCATACATGACAACATCCTGGTAACTCTGTTCTGAAGCCTCTCCAGCTTGTTAATATTCTTCCTGTAACTGGGCGAACAGAACTGGACACAGTACTCCAGAAGAGGCCTCACTAATGTCCTGTACAATGTCAACATGACATCCCAACTCCTATACTCCTACAGTCCTTTGAAATCACACAAAGTGTAATGATAAACATGGAACTATTGGTATTCAACCTTCATCGTCTGATTGTAAGATGTGACATTTTCATGGACTAAAGTGATTTTTCAAGAGGATAAATACTGATCTAAAATAGCTGCTGTGATCACCTGGCAACAGATTGAGGCAAGTCAAAGAAACCCATACTGCAAACGCTAAAAAATTGCCATTTCATCCAAACACAGTGAAACCAGCCAACTAAGTCAGTATCTGGAAATTCACATCTCAGGGTTAATTCACAGTTGCATTAGTTCACATATTAGTGTAAAAGGCTACCACAGGGCCATTAGCTTGGAAACACAGAGGAGAAAGATATGAAACTATTGAAATGAACCATTTTATAGTAGCACAGGAGAAATGAGGACTTCAGGTGCTGGAGATCAGAGTCAAGAGTGTGGTGCTGGAAAAGCACAGCAGGTCAGGCAGCATCCGAGGAGCAGGAGGATCAATGTTTTGGGCATAAGCTCTTCATCAGCACCACACTCTTGACCCATATTATAAGAGCATGCTTGGTAGAGCAGACAGAGGAGAATATAGAATCACAACACTAGAATCTAGAAGGCTTGCTTCCTATCTCTTTCAACATGCAATGTTAATGCCTGATGAAAAAGCAACTAAGAAAAATAATTATTCACTGAGAATTCTAGAATTCTACACTACTGCTGATGAAAAATAACAGCTAAATAATTGTTGACTGTAAGTTTAAAATGAATCCAATAACTTAAAACAGTATTTTCTTACCTTCCAGTTTTCAGAAGAAACCTTCCTGAAATATTTTAAACATTTGTGTATATATTAGATGTCATGTTTTATTATTTTTTATCAAGGTTTTAAAATTCCTATTCTTTTGCTAATTGAATCCTTGATTTGCTTGTGAACCATATTTATAGTGAGGTGTGAAAACTACACTGCTGAAAAGTAACCATTTGTTATGGAGACAAAGGTGGGGCTAAATAGAGTGTAGCTTATTCCCCTTCCTCACCTGTTCATTACACGCTGGAATATGTGTTCACGACTTTGAAATGTTAACCTATTTTGTCATGACATAGAAGTGCAGGTTTTGGACTGGGATAGTTAAAAATGACACAACACCAGGATATTTTCCACCAGCTTTATTTTGGAAGTAGCTACCTGACAAAGGAGCAGCACTCCGAAAGCTTGTACTTTGAAATAAACTTGTTGGACTGTAACCTGACGTTGTGTGATTTTTTAATATATTTTGCGACCATTTGTAGGATAGAAGTGTAAAAATTGTTTGATCGGATACATTCCATTTCCTCTAATTGTGTGACATTATAATATATATTACATTAAATTAGATTGTGAAAGCCAGTAATTTGTGACTTATTACCATTCCCAGCAGACTCAGTCCCAAGTGTGGTTGTCTAGCAATACTGGTGGAGCTCGTTACATGGTGTTCAACAGATCACTCAGAACCTGAAGAGTCCTAGAGCCATAGAGTTATGCAGCACGGAAACACACCTTTTGATCCAACTCCTCTGCACTGACCAGGTTTCCTGAATTGAACTAACTCTGTTAGCCTGTGTTTGGCCCATATACCCATCCAGATTACTTAAATACTAAGAGTGATCGTAACATTTAACTTTTAACTTTGTTCCTTATTTCTCTCTTCCTTGTCAATAAGTTCTTGTATCTAGGCACTTGTATGTAACTTGGCTTCGGGGCCCTGCAGAAGCATGGTGTGGGTTGGGAAGCCTGGAGTGGGACTTTGAGAGGGGCATGGCATGGGCTAGGAAGCCTGGAGTGGGCCTCTGGCAGGGGCATGGTGTAGGTTGAGAAGCTTGGAGTGGGCCCCTAGCAAGGGCATGGTGTTTGCTGGGAAGCCTGGAGTGGGGCCCTGGCAGAGGCATGGTGTGGGCTGGGAAGCCTGGAGTGGGCCCCTGGCAGGGGAATGGTGTAGCAGTGGAGAAGGAAAATTTGGACTCTCTTGAAGTAATGTTTAAAAGTTTTATTCTACGTTAATGTGAATGGCACCTGTGAGAGGGGCACTTTTCACTGTATTTTGAATTGAATATATGTGACAATAAAGGATATCCTATTCTATCCTACATAATATACAATGTAAACACATTCCTTTCATCCCACAGCTCTCCTTATCTTTCCAAAAGTGCTGTGCATTCAGCTCCTTCTATTGCCACTAATGTCTACATCATTGAGATCATGATGATAATTTGGTTAACACTCAATGGACTGTGCAATCCGCCTTTGATGAATATTTGACACAAAACACACTGTTGTATGACACTTTGATATTTTACTCTAAATTCTGTGTCCTATGATCCTGCCCCACTAGCTATCTGATGAAGGAGCAGCGCTCTGAAAGCTTGTACTTCCAAATAAACCTGTTGGATTATAACCCGGTGTTGTGTGATTTTTAACTTCATTCTGCATTGTACGTGTGTGAAGAAATGTTTGCAAACAAAATGTAATTAGACTTTTCACACATGCTTTATGTATTTCCCTTCAATTTCCTAATATCCAGCAGATGTTTATTCCATACCTTCACCTTCTCCCCACCCTGGGGGTTGTTTCATTCATTTTAGTTGCATTGTCAGGAGTCTTTGACAAGGAGGTTGAGTGAAGTGATTACGCCACAGTTGAAGAGGGTGAAGACATGACTGCCCAGCTGGTTCAGTGTGCTACGTGCGTGATGTGGGAGGTCAACGATTCTGGTGTGTCTGGCTCGTACAAGTGTGGAAAGTGTGCGCACGTTCAGCTACTGACAGAGCATATTGCAGCACTGATGAAAGAACTCGAGGACCTTAGGTTCATCCGAGAGAACGAGATCTTTCTGGACAAGACCTTCAGCGAGGTTATTACACCAACCATACCAGAAGAGAGCAGACAATGAGGAAGGCAGAAAGGAGACAGGTGCAAGAGACCCCGGGGAAGTACCTGTCAGGAACAAGTTGAAGCTTTTGGAAACAGGATACTGATTAAGGATGATCAGCCATGATTATATTGAATGGTGGTGCAGGCTCGAAGGGCAGAATGGCCTACTCCTGCACCAATTGTCTATTGTCTATTGTAACACCAAGAGAAAAGAAAGTAATAGCAGGGAATGCAGCTCACAGTGAACATTGTCAGCACTGGACCTCACCCGGTCACTAAGTAACCCACAAGCTTGTGTTCCCTTTTACCTCACTCTACCCAACAGCCCCTTTCCCCATATGGAAACCCATCACATTGAACTTTGCCTCCCAATGTTGTCCCTCACCTCACTGTTCTGTAGGTCCAAAAAAGATTGAGTGAGATGTTTACAATGTCAAGATAGCCTACGCCAGACTTCTCTACTTACTCTGTCACAAGCCTTACCATAGTTCAAGTCATTTAGACCCCTCATAGATTACACCCAGAGTGACTTGCTAGGTTAATATTTGTTTATCAGTAAAATAAATTTGTATATGTACTAGATCCCACTCCAGGCTTCCTAGCCCACACCATGCCTCCGCAGGTCCCCGAAGCTACCTTAGGTACAAGTGCCTAGATACAAAAACTTATGGACAAGGAAGAGAGAAATAAGGAACAAAGTTAAACATTGAACATTACAATCACTCTTAGCATTTAAGTCATCTGGATGCGTATATGGGCCAAAAGCAGGCAAATAGTGTTGGTTCAATTTAGGAAACCTGGTCAGTACAGAGGAGTTGGATCAAAAGGTATATTTCCATGCTGCATAACTCTATGGCTCTAGGACTCTTCAGGTTCTGAGTGACCTGTTGAAAACCATGTAACGAGTTCTATCATGAAAATAATTAAAACTTTCATCCAAAGAACAAGTATCTGGGAAATGCAAAATTAATCACAATGCAAGATTAGGAAGTGCTCTTATTTGTGTGAAAGAGAGAGAGCTTTTCGTTGCATCATTGGACATAAGGCCTGAAACAGTGAGTGCCTTGAGAGATTTCCATTCCCAAATATAACCACCTTTCACTGAGAAGAGTATAAAAATCTGTCTGCCGACTAAATGCACTTAGAAAATCACCCTTGATAATTGCAATAAGCACATGCATTGTAAAAGTTGCTAACCTTGTTTTAGATTCCAGGATGATTAAACCAACAGTATCTTCTGGTTTTCAATTCAGAGTGTTGTTTTGGAACTAATTGATGATAATGTTATAATTGACCAAATCAACCAGGAGGGTTTTGCAGCTGATTCGAACTGTGTCTCTCAATAAGGTGATGACTGGAAGGGAATTTTGACAGAAAGCAGACAAAATAATTGTAAATAATTATTACAGCTGAAGTATATATTTATTTGAATTCTGTTACATTTCCCAGAATAAATTTGCAAGGATACAATGGAATGTCATATTTATAGAATTTAAATATTTCAGATATGGTTTGGAACTAAATAACTTGGAAATTGGAACAGGGAATAACATGCAATTAGCTAATGCTATTGTGAAAGTAGTTTGTTTTTTCCATTATGACTGTGTGCAGTTTGGCTTAAAATAGATGTGACACCAAAATTCCACCCACTTGCTTCTATGTAAAGATTACATATGCCGTATTAATTCAAAGGTCAAAATATTCTACATTCTGTGTTTCATTAGGGACCTCAGTGATGTTTGAATTTTTTATCATTCAGAGGCGTTTTGTCTTTAACTTTTCTATTTCATCCAGCTTGACAGATAAAGATTCCTAAATTTTTTTGGATTGAATACAGTAATTTTCATGTTTGTTCTGTTTCAAAGATTAAGCAATCCTGTTGCAATCCAGACTCTCAATTAAGCAGTTATTATCTCAGAAAATTTAAAGTACTGTAATTATGTAAAATTAATATTTATGATGTATAATCAAGGATATACGTTGTATTGCATTTTTAAAAATATCTACATGCTGTGATCTAAAATTGTCATTAGCTACGTATGTGAGAGACTCTGGTGCAGTAAATGGCCTGTTATTTAATCTTTGTGTAGGGAGCTCATCTTAGGAATGTTGGATCATTGCATCAAGTTGTCCAAATGCTGTTGCCAATGTTGCAAGAATAATTCACGAAATCCATCGTTGCAATCAGAATTAATTTATAAGTAGCAAAATATTGTTTGCAACAGTTTGCTCTTAGTTTTGATATTTTGTATATTGCTTTGCATTTTGTAATGCCAAAGAGCAAACGTTAAGATTTAACCGAATTAAATGGCCATATAAATGTAATGCTTTTGCTTGTTCTTAAACTTTTTTTATGGCTGACATGTACCATTATTATCGACCAAGCCCCTTCCCTGTTAACAGCCCATCGTGTATGTTTGGATGTCAGGCCGCAGACACATCCTGACATGGATGTTTTGTGATGTACGCTCATTACCTCCCACAAAGGACAAAGAAAAGGCAGATCACTGTCAGATCTAGAAGTGGGATGTTGGGTTGACATCATTCAGTGCTGTGTTGGATGCAAGGCTGTATTTTACAAGTAGTGGGCAATAATTGATTACAACTGGGGCAGATGTCCCAAATAATGATGGCTGAATGCCCCCGAAGAGCATCTAGCCAATAAAGGAGGTGGCAACGGGGCAGTGCCAACTGTAGTGAAAGAAGAGGATGCCATAGAAGGATGGTACCCTCTGACCAGCCAAATGGAGAATGGGGCACTAGGGCCAATCAGTCAATCCAAGCCAAACCAAAGGGTGGAGAGAGATCGGTGAGGGCAGTCAGTGTTATTGCTATGGGAATGGTCATTGCTCCTGATGTAATCTCAAAGGCCAGAGTGGCAGAGTATAAGGACCATAACTCTAACCCACTAAGAAATCACCAGGATCTACATCACTTTATAAGCACACCCCACTGTCCACCCTTCCCTCTTGCCCACCTTCCTATTGGCCCTAAGCAAACTAGTAAAATTCAGCTTGATGTTTCTGAAAGAGGATTTGAGTCCAAGAACAGGAATGTCTTGCTGTAATTGCACAGGACATTGGTAAGACCACACTTTAAATACTGTGTGCAGTTTTGGTCTCCTTACCTGAGGAAAATGTTCTGCGAGTGCAGTGGACATTCATCAGACTGATTCCTGGGGTGCAGGAATAACATACAGGGAGAGACAGGATTGGCTAGGACTATATTCATTAGAGTTTCGAAGAATGAGGTGGGGGGTGGGGGGGATCTCAAAGAAACAAAACAAAACTCAACAGAGTTTATGAAGAAAGGATGAACTCAATAACTGGGGAGTCCAGAATCAGGGATCACAGACCAAGGATAAAGGGTCAGCCTCTTAGTACCAAGCTGAGGAGAGATTTATTCATACAGAGAGAGGGGTGAGCCACAGGCAGTAGTTGAGGTTACAGCATTGAAAGTTTTCAACAAGGAGATTGACATATTTCCGAGGGCTAAAGGGATCAAAAACTAATGGGAGAAACTAGAAACAGGGTAGGGAATTGGGTGATCAGCCATGATCGTGATGAATGGTGAAGCAGGTTCAAAGGACTGAATGGCCTCCTCCTGCCCCTATATTCTATGTTTCTATCATAATATTACTGTTGCTCTATTTCAGATTTCTCTGTTTTGATGTGTTATAAATTGGGTGCTTACTGTTATATGGTCAGGTCACCTTACTATGCTAATTGAGTGGTTACTCATGGTGAAGGTAACTGCCTCCCTGTAGGAACTGCAGAGCTTGCTCGGTGGAGTGTGATAGGTTTCCTTGTCAAATTAGAAGTGTCTTTAGTTACAACAACACCCTGGATGAGTTTTCCCAGTTTGTTATGGTTCTGGATGGGATATTCTGAACTGCTCCTGGGTGAGAAAAGATGAATTATTCCCATTCTGTTACTCAGACACTCTCTCTCGGTTTGTTGCAACTGGATTCATCTAAAAAGGGATCCCTTTCCTTGTGGATACCTTTCCCCGCCCCCCAGACACAGTTGAATTCATATTCTAAATGGAAACAATTTAGCTGAGCTTTCTTGAGTTTAAAAATAAGTAAGGATTCGAGGAGCAGGAGGATTGATGTTTCAGACAGAAGCCCTTCATCAAGGATTTATGCCCAAAATGCCGATTGTCCTCCTCCTCGGATGCTGCCTGACCTGCTGCGCTTTCCCAGCACTGCACTCCCGACTCTGATCTCCAGCATCTGCAGTCCTCACTTTCACTTCCTTAAAAAAAGTAAGTTCATTAAGTAATAGGCATGAGATGAATTACTAACGCAACACGCAAATTAATAATAAGAGGCAAGTCCAAAGTGATAAAAAATTTAAAAAGACATATAATCCAGTCTCTAAATCATCTGTGACAAGTAGATACATTGTAGCTGTTGCGGTGGAGGGTATCAATAATGATGATGATAGTAAGGGAACAGTAAGCTTCATGATCCCAAATTTTGCAGATTTGTTAATATCCGATAATTCTGACACCTTTCAACCGCGATTGCCTTCCAGCTTCCAAGGCAAGGTATTGCTAAGTTTCCTTTTTAATTGGTTTGGAGTACTCGGAATTAGAGCATTGCACTGCAGGGATAATTAGGGGATGTTGTTGGATTGTGATCTGCACAGCCACCCTGGCGCTGTTACCCAGCCAAATGCACACAAAAGAGATCAAACCCACTAGTCCCCTTCAGTGGAGTTGACACTGGCTTTTCAACCCCTGTCCTTGTATTTTCTTTCAAGGGAAAAACACCAAAAAATTGGTCTGCAGTTTGAAAAGTAATCCACAGGGACTTGCTGTTGAGCAGGGTCCATCAACCTCTCAATCAGCTGAAGTGCCAAAAGATCACAGCCCAGCCTGTTTGAAGATTTTTTTGACATATCCAGTATTGCACCCCATCACAGAGAAGACCTTTTACAACCGCAAACAGTCCTCTTTAAAAAGTACATTATGGAATTTAAGAGAAAAAAATGTCCACAGGACTCAAAAGCCATTTTCCGGAATGAAATTAACAAATCACATGTTAATTTCAGAGAACAGATCCAAACATTGCAGTCTACAAAAGCTTTCTCAGTGAGGATGATCAGGTATGGCAGGGATATAGTGAAGGCTCATTTCACTTAGAAGCACTGCAGGGATAATGAGGGTGTAAGGTACATGATAATTAATCTCAGGACATGAAGCAACTTGTACCATTCACCAGGGAGTGGACTCCCTGATGTGGCACATATGTCTTTTGCCCAGGGGCTAGTTCAGCAAAAACATCCAGGAACACGGGGTCGTGCAAGTGTTCAATACTTCACAGCTGCTTTAATGCTAAGACTGGTCGAGGATTAATTTTGCACATACGATTCAAATTCCACAGGGTTGAGGAGAATCAGAACCAAAGCTGAAAGGAAATGTTAATATTTTATAGCATAGACATATCAAACAGTGAATCAATCCATTCTAGAGGAATGTGACATTCGGCAAACAGAGGACAAACAGCCAACTGAGCGAATGAAATGATAACAGGAGCAGAAAATTTCTCAAGACAGCTCTGTCATCCTGGAAGAGAGTGGTTATAAGAATGTTTCTAGATTCTGCGATCACACAATCCTTGTCATGTCTTACTCCTCGTGATTGTCCTCCTCGTCCTTCTGAAGGTTGTCACCTTCCCCAGAAGGTTTCCTCTTGCTCCTGTCCCTCTTCCTCAGCTACACATTTTCCCTTTTGCCGACTGAAATTCATAGAATCTCTGCAGCATTGGAAAAGGCCATTCAGCCGAGCAAGTCTGTAGCAAAGTTCCAAAGAGCGTTCCACCCAGTTCTAGCATCCCCCCCCCCCCCCCCCCGCTCCAAACAATAATGCTGCATTCCTCACGGCTAATCCACCTAGCCTAAACATCCCTGGATAATATGGAGCAATTTAGCATGGCCAATCCACCTAACCTTCACATCTTGTACTGTGGGAAGAAACTGGAGCACCCGAAGGAAACCCATGCAGACATGAGGAGAATATGCAAATTCCTCCAGTCACCCAAGTCTGCAATTGATTAGATTCCCTACAGTGTGGAAACAGGCCATTTGGCCCAGCAAGTACACACTGACCTTCCGAAGAGTGACCCACACAGACCCATTCCCCTACCCTATATTTAACTCTGACTATTGCACCTAACACTATGGGCAATTTAACATGGCCAATCCACACAACCTGCACATCTTTGGACCACGGGAGGAAACCAGAGCACCTGGAGGAAACCCACGCAGACACGGGGAGAATGTGCAAACTCCACACAGACAGTTGCCAGAGGCAGGAATTGAACCTAGGTTCCGGGCACTGTGAGGCAGTAGTGCGAACCAATGAGCCACCATGTCGTGGAATATCAAGGATTCAGCACACCACTGTGATGTGGTACACACCATTCTTATAACTTAACACTTTGAGATTTACATCATCTTGGTCAATCAATGCTATACATTTCCCTTCTAAGGCTAATATATTTCCCTGAGTTGCAGTGTCCAAAACTGAATACAGTTCACCAAGATAAAGTCAGACCAAGATTCTGTACTTTAGAAGAATCAGTCTCCATCACTTTGATATGCTAAAGCTCTAGAGATGATGGCCAACATTCATTAGTCTTCTTGATTACTTCTTGCACTGGAATATTAGCTTTGGTGATTTGTTTACATGGAGATACTAATTTGTTTGATATTCTCCACCTCCTAATCTCTTATCATTAAGGACACATCCCAATTTGCTTTTCATGGATCCAAAGTAGATGCAGTGTTGAAAAGAGAGGAGGGAATTGAAATAATCCAGTTTGATCGAGCTGAAAAGAAAGGCTATGATCACATTACTGTGATGTTTTAATACCTCTAAATAGTGAGAGAGAAATACAGAGGGGTGAGTCTGCAGGGAAACCGCAGCAATGAATAAGGACTTACTAATGGTGTTTTAATTAATATCAATTTATCTAAATATCATTTGGGATAATGTCAAAGAGAAGGAACATCAGAAACTTCTGAAATCTGTTCAAGAGAACATTGTTGGCCAGATGCTCCTGGTCCATTGGGAAGGAGACATTGCTGGACGTGCTGCTGAAGAATGATGTGTCTGTGAAGGAACACTGATATCAGAGTGTTCGAGGGAAGGACATTTCCCTTGGCAGGGCTTCCGGCCTCACCACCAAACAAAAAGGTATTGGCCAACCTGTCGTCAAAGATGTCAGCAGGTTCACAGCCAGACACAGAATGCTCATTGGCTAGATACCGATCTTCTGTTCCTCATTCAGAAGCAAGTCCTGCTTCAGAATTTTGCAGAGGCCTCAGGGCAAGGGAGATGCACAAATTGGGCTAATGATGGAAAGACCAGATGGGACAGAATACCTGGGAGGGGTGAAAGGGCAGTCTTTGGAGCAAGATCCTCGGTACAGGTAGTCTCTCGACTTTTCCAACCCAACTTACCTGCTGGCTGGATCCCTATCTCCACCATGATCCTCTCCTTCCAGAAAGGAAATTGCAATCATTGGCCCCGTGGAGCTTTGTTTGTGCTGGGTTTCTCTGGGCTCATTCACTTCATGTAAAATGATTTAACTGATTGGGACTGACTGTGTGACGGTGTTGGTCGTGAACCGAATTGAATTGAGTTGAATTTATTGTCACGTGTACCAAGGCTCAGTGAAGTGGAGAAGGCGAGACCACCTTGCAGAGACCTAAAAAGGTCTGCCCACAAGTTGTAGATTGGTGATGGAGAAGGGCAAGGAACAATCTTAAAGGGAAGGACTAACTTTGATTGTGCTGAGGGATGATCTAGTCAGGGTCAAATGGAAACAAAGCTTGACATGAAGCACAATGATGCGGAGGTGCCAGTGTTGAACTGGAGTGGGCAAAGTTTAAAATCACACAGCACCAGATTATAGTCCAATAGGCTCATTTGGAGGCACCAGCTTTTGAAGCGCTACTCTTTCGTCAGGTAGCTGTGGAGCAGGATCATAAGACACAGAATTTATAGCAAAAGATCACAGTGTCATGCAACTGAAACAATATATTGAACGTCAGGCTCTCTGAATCACAATTTTGGGCGGCACGGTGGCTCAGTGGTTAGCATTACTGCCTCAGAGCGCCAGGGACACGGGTTCAATTCACATCTCGGGCAACTGTCTGTGTAGAGTTTGCACATTCTCCCCGTGTCTGCGTGGGTTTCCTCCAGGTGCTCCGGTTTCCTCCCACATTCCAAAGATGTGCAGGTTAGGTGAATTGTCCATGCTACATTGCCCCATAGTGTTAGGTGGATTAGTCAGGGGAATGGGTCTGGGTGGGTTGCTCTTCAGAGGGTTGGTGTGGACTTGTTGGGTTGAAGGGCCTGTTTCCACACTGTAAGGAATCTAATCTAATGTAAAAGATTGCTGTTAAGTCTTTCACCTTTTCAAATGGGTTTCGGTTCATTAATATGTAAATCCCAGAACTTCTTTCAAGTCACATTCTCGAGTTAACTTAAGGTTTCATAAAATAAGGTGACATCTTCGCTCATGCAATGCATTAAAGGTGTCAGGTTAAAGTCTGTCTGTATCCCCATCTTAAGCCAAACACGTTCTATTTCCAAAGTAGGAATTTATAAAATGTTACATGGATTGACAGCCTGCATTGACTGCCTACAGGTTGTGTGCTTATTGAACAAAATAGAATGTATCCGCAGTTACAATTCTGCAAATGCAAATTCACCCCATAGACATATGTGTGTGTGTCTGTGTGCATGTGAGGAAGAGAGAGATAGAGTGTCTGCATGTGTCTGTGTGTGGGAGAAAGAGAGAGACTGTGAGTGTACGTTTGCATGTGCGCATGCTTGGTAACATATGTATGCGAGTGTGATGGAGTATAAGCCTGTGAGAAGGTGTGTACATGGATGTGTGTGGGGGGTTATATGTGTGTGTGTCTGACAGAGAGTGTCTGAATGAGAGAGGGTCTGTGTGAGTATGTAAAATTGTGTATGTGAGAGAGAGTGTATAGTGCAGTTGGGGTCGCCTGTAGTGTGACATAAACCCAAGGTCTTGTTTGAGGCCTTCCCCATGGGTACCGAACTTGGCCATCAGCCTCTGCTCGGCCACTTTTCGTTGTTGTCTGTCCTGAAGTCCCCCTTGGAGGATGGTCACCCAAAGGTCCAAGGCTGAAAGGCCCGGACTACTGAAATATTTCCTGACAGGGAGGGAACACTCCTGTCTGTTGATTGTTGTGTGGTGTTTATTCATCCGTTGTCGTAGTGTCGGCTTGGTCTCACCTATGTACCATGACATGGGGCATCTCTGTTCTGCAGCGTATGAGATAGACAACATTGGCCGATTCACATGAACACTGCTGCGTACATGGTGGTTGGTGTCCCCATGGGTAATGGCGGTGTCCATGTTGATAGGCTGACATGTCTTGCAGTGGTTGCCATGACAGGGATGTATGGTGTTGTGTTTGATATTGTCCTGAAGACTGGGCAGTTTGCTGCAAACAATGATCTGTTTAAGGTTTGACAGTTGTTTAAAGGCACGCAGTGGAGGCATTGGTAAGGTCTTGGGGAAGTGTTCATCCTCATCGAAAAAGTGTTGCAGGCTGCAAAGAACATGGCGTAGTTTCTCCTCTCCCAGGAAGTACTGGACGATGAAGTGTACCACATGAAGGGTATATCAGGAGCCACAATTACATAACAATGATGATCTTTTAGAAAGGCCATAAGAGCAGTTGACGTGTACTGACCGGCCTGTGAGCATACTATTGGTCACCCTAATCTTTCAAACATTGAAAGGCGATTCTCCTGGACAAAGAATTCTGCAACAAATCAAACCAGAATTAGCTCAAATATTCAGCAAAACCTCATTGACACACGTGGAAAAATACAATAGCAGCAAAGCAAAATGGTCAAGAACTTAATGTTACTGTGACCTTTAAATGAACTTATGTTTACTTGGGTTGACTGGAGTGTTTTGTTTGCTGATCTTTAAAATCACTGAATCTATTTCAGGCCACCTGCTAAGTCCTTCAGATACTGTTCCCATTGATCTTATTTGCTTAAGAAATAGATACTGTGAATGCACAGCAGGATAGTCACATCTGAAAAAGGAAGATAAGTTTTGCGCTTTATAATAATCTTTCACTAAAAGGGTTTGGCTCCTAAGCTTGCTGGTTGATACATTGACTTGCAGATGCTGCGAAACGTTACATCCGAAAAGGGCAATATGATTAACTGTGTGGTCAATGTCAAGGTGCTGTGAAGATGTGTAATAAAAGGGTGGCACGGTGGCTCAGTGGTTAGCACTGCTGCCTCACAGCGCCAGGGATCCGGGTTCAATTCCCGCCTCGGGCAACCATCCGTTGTGGAGTTTGCACATTCTCCCCGTGTCTGCGCGGGTTTCCTCCGGGTGCTCCAGTTTCCTCCCACAGTCCAAAGATGTGCAGGTTAGGTGAATTGGCCATGCTAAATTGCCCATAATGTTAGGTGCATTAGTCAGGGGTAAATGTCGGGGAATGGGTCTGGGTGGGTTGCTCTTCGGAGGGTCAGTTGGGCCAAAGGTCCTATTTCCACAATGTAGGGAATCTAATCTAATTTCCCTAACAATGTTTGTTGGCTCAGGTGGAGGTCACTTTCTCAGCAAAAAAAATTCTTCCCCATCTATTGCAGGCTGATGCCAGGCTGCAATCTGTCATATCCATGTCTTAGGCTGTACGCGGCATTCGTGTTGCAGTCTCAGCAGCATTGCACTATGTGGCTAATCAAGTCAATGTTCTTCCTATCCTTTCTAACCCACTCACTACAGATCCTACAAACTCTGCAAATGGACAAACCCTCATCACTCCTCTGCGTATCTTCCTCCAGAATGTCCATTATATCCTCGATGGAAAATAGACTAAAGATAAGTGATGACACCTCTACCTTTCCTTGCCTGGCCATGTCTTTTTCCAGCTGCAGTGTAAGTGGTGGTGTGGCACTTAGAATGTAAGAAAATCAGAGAGAGGAGCATGGGAATTCTCAGATGATTAATTCTGGTTTCTCTGGCTCCAGAGACAATGTTTCAATTCCTGAGATCTTTCTTCAGTACACAGTGTTTTTTTCTCCATAGATGCTGCCTGACCTGCTGAGTTTCTCAAACAATTTCTGTTTTCATTTGTTTCAGATCTCCATCACTTATTGTTATTTGTTTTAGTACAATATTTGGAATGTGGAACAATGAAAAATCATCAATGTTAATAGGATTAATTTATACTTGGAGATCAATAAGGGTCACATAGTGCAGGTTTGTTGAAGACAAATCATTTCTGACTGTCTTGATTGAGTGATCTATTGAAATGACAGAGAGAGTTGATGAAAGCATTGTATGCAACGCATATATGGACTTTCAAAATAAACTACCACATAACAAACTTACGTGGAAAATCCAAGTACACAATATAAACAGAATATTGGTAGCATTGCTAACATACAGGTAGTAGTGAGTCATGGTAAACAGGCGCTTTTACACTGGTGAAAAGTACAATGACACCTGCCATTGGGATCTCTACTAGATTATTTCTTTACATTCAAAATCTGTGAGAAGATTTGTAGCTCGGGTGCTCGTTGTTGTGGTTCTGTTCGCCGAGCTGGGAATTTGTGTTGCAGACGTTTCGTCCCCTGTCAAGGTGACATCCTCAGTGCTTGGGAGCCTCCTGTGAAGCGCTTCTGTGATGATTCCTCCGGCATTTGTAGTGGTTTGAATCTGCCACTTCTGGTTGTCAGTTCCAGCTGTCCGCTGCAGTGGTCGGTATATTGGGTCCAGGTCGATGTGCTTATTGATTGAATCTGTGGATGAGTGCCATGCCTCTAGGAATTCCCTGGCTGCTCTCTGTTTGGCTTGTCCTATAATAGTAGTGTTGTCCCAGTCAAATTCATGTTGCTTGTCATCTGCGTGTGTGGCTACCAAGGATATTATTATAGGACACTACTATTACAACACAAATTCCCAGCTTGGCGAACAGAACCACAACATTTCTTTACATATCAATGACCATAATCTAGTTATGGCAAGGAGACATTTGATGTTTGACATTATATGAACTTATAATGGAGAAGAACTCACCTCAGGAAAGACAGAGGGTAGACTGGTGAAATGAAAAGACACATGAGAGATATGAGGTAAGTACGAAGTGAAACACTTTGGGAGAAATGACAGAGAGTGCAGTGTAATCTAAATATTACTGTTATATTGTGTTCAAGAGTAGAGGGATCAGTGGGTCTTGCAGAATGTTCACAAATTTTTGAAGGTGTAAGGTCATTTAGAATCGTAGTCATAGAAACATTTCCAGTACAAAGTGGATGTTTGGCCCATTATGTCCATATTGATTACAAAACCCCATCTATTCCAATTCCGTTTCCTACAACTTTTGATAAGGTAGTTAATAAGTAATGTATGTGACACTTCACTTTGTCAGTAAAAGCAATTAATTAAAAAATCTAGGAAATAATTCTAAAGCTGTGCAAATCATTGTTTTATGGTGAATGTCTTAGCTGCAATATTAGTTTATTGTATCATCAACTAGGGCTTTTGCTTTTTAAAGGTTGTAACTGTACCTGCACCCAGCCCTTCCTCTGACAGTTCATTCCACACACACAAACTACTCTCTATGTAAGTTGAGAGTGTGGTGCTGGAAAAGCGCCACAGGTCAGACAGCAGCCCTTCATCAGCTTTTGCCCAAAACGTTGACTCTCCTGCTCCCTGGATGCTGCCTGACCTGTGTGCTTTTCCAGCAACACACTCTCAACTCTAATTTCCAGCATCCGCAATCCTCACTTTCGCCTGTGTATATATGTATATATATATTGGACTTTTAAAAAAAAAACTCTTGTCAAATAAAAGACATTGACTACAGCAGAATTGTTGAATTTGTTGCATCTGCAGAGGACACAAACTGCTTGACTGATGTCACTAAATCTGCAACATGTTCAGAAAGAAGTCACATGACCAAATGTTGGGTGATAAATAGAGTGGTTTTGATTATAGGCAGTCAGGGAAATTGACACAAGGGAAGCAAATCTTTGCCCCATCTTTTTTTCCGAAACACATCTCATCAAAGCTCTAAACTGCAAGTAGGGAATTCTTACAGGGAAGTCTGAGACCGCTGTCTCCAGGAAAACAGACTTTAACCAGCCATGCCTGATCAAGAAGAAACCCTGTCTTAAGTGGAAAGTGATGTTGATGAAGATCAGCATTTGAACAAATAACGAATAAGTCTTTTTTTCCAAATTTAATTCACACTTACGTGTGTGTGCAATTTACTTATGTGTTGAATTTACTTATGCATCTTAAGCCTTTTGCTAATAGTCTTTGCGTTTTTGCATGAGGCAGCCTATTTTTGTGTAACACATGAGATATTTCAATATTAATTTAAGAAACCTGGCCAACTGGTCTCTGACACTCTGCTATGTACAATCTGATATGTAATTAGAAACATCACTTCCTACTTAAATTCACACATTTGAATGTTTGAATGGCCAGTGCATGACTCAGTGCATGAAGAATCAAATTAGTGATCTCTAACTGAGTCACAACAATTATAAAGTCATGGTGACTGACCCTTTGGACAACCAGTCCACAGTGGCCATGTTCCTAAACTAAACTAGCCCTGCCTGCTTGCATTTGTCCTATATCTCTCCAAATCTTTCTTATTGAAATGCCTTTTAAAGGTTGTAACTGTACCTGCACCCAACCCTTCCTCTGACAGTTCATTCCACACACACAAACTACTCTCTATGTAAGTTGAGAGTGTGGTGCTGGAAAGGCACCGCAGGTCAGACAGCAGCTCTTGCCTGAAACATCGACTCTCCTGCTCCCCGGGTGCCGCCTGACCTGCTGTGCTTTTCCAGCACCACACTCTCGACTCTGATCTCCAGCATCTGGCAGTCCTCACTTTCTCCTACTATCTAAGTAAGAATGTTGCCCCTCATGTTCTTCTTAATTTTTTCTCCAGTCACCTTAAACATATGCCTCCTCGTTTTAAGCTCACACATCTGAGGGTGTTATCTCTGCCCCTCATGGTTTTGTAAACCTGAGTAAGGTTACTCCTCAACCTCCTATGCTCCAGTGAAAAAATCCCTGTCTTTCCAGTCTATTTCTATATCTCAAACCCTTTGGTTACAGATCATCTGGAGTATTATGTATGGTGCAGGACACTACACTTTACAAAAACTTCTGCAATGGTATAAAGGATATTTACCAGGATAATACCTTGGTTACCACTTCAAATACATGAAGAGATTGGAGAAGTTGGGATGTTTGTCCTGATGGCAGTGATGGCTAAGAGGAAACATAGCAGAAGAATTCAAAATTATGAGGATCTGTCAATAAAGTTAGAGAGAAACTGTTGCCTCTGGAAGGTAGATCAGTAACTAGAGAACAAAGATTAACTGGCAGAAACACAGGAGAGAACTCAGAATTTTCACACACTGGATTGTTAAAATATGCACTACTTTAAAGGTTGCTAAAATTATATTCCAGAGAAACTTTCAAAAGATAATTAGCCATTTATTAGAAACCACTATTTCAAGATTGAAGGAAGAAATGTGAGGTATGGATGTTACGTTGGCATTAAAAAGCAGCATGTTCCATGCTGTGAGATTTGATGATTCTAAAAGCTATGGAAGCTTGCGTTTAATATCTAAGCAGACACTTTGATTACAAACTATCTGATACAACATGCGCTGATTTCTTGCATTTTGTGTAATTTTAATTGTGATGACTAGTTTCACCAGTGTCTGAGGAAATTTCTCATGTACCTTTTCAAACCAGAATATCCCTTCCATGCGAATGTTCTCAGGGAGTGGCAAAGCAATTGGACTGGTGAGGATAGATTAAAGCACAGTATCTCTCCATACGTTCTTACTTGTTGGCTTTGTGCATCTGCAGAGGCCAGTTCAATTAAACCATTTTAGCATCTAGGTAGGCAAGTTTGATACAACTTGTGGAATACAGACCAGTGATATGGCCTGTGCAACTAAAGTCAATGCATCCAAAGCATACATATTCAAGACCAGCCTGCTTGAGCAGGGTCTGGGAGAAACATGGCACAATCCATAGATCAAGGGAATGGGGGAAAGTGAGTAACCCTTCAGTGCAGGTATGCATTGAATTTTCTGGCATCATAGACCAGACAGGCACTAGACATATGACTAGAATGATTTCTCTTCCTGTTTGCCACTTGAAAGTTGAACATCCACATACTAATGCATCAATCTGTTGTGGGACAATGCTGGAGGAGATTACCAGACAGCTTCCCAGCTTTACTGTCAGGTTGATAATTGAGGAATTTGCATCTATCATGGTATCTCGTTTCAGTGTCAAAAAATGTGGCTCTGGAAAAGCACAGCCGGTCAGGCAATATCCGAAGAGCAGGAGAGTCGCTGTTTTGACATAAGCCTTTCATCCAGAATGCATTCCTGATGAAGGGCTTATACCCAAAATGTCGACCCTCCTGCTCCTCGGATACTGCCTGACTGGCTGTGCTTTTCCTGCGCCGCATTTTTTGACTCTGATCGCCAACCTCTGCAGTCCTCACTTTTTCACATGCCAATTTAATTGGAAACGTTGAGTTTTTAGCATATGCGAATGACAATGTGCTATCTTTGAATATTAATAAGCTGAAAAGAATGAAGAAACCATTTAATCACTGAACCAAGCATAGCAAACTTGCATTCTGTGGTTGTTATAGCTTGACCAAAGCTGGTTGCCTGAAAATAGCATTGATTTTCTCGGTGCAGTTGATTGAGCACAGCAGGCCAAGCTGTCTTATGCTGTCTTGTGTTCTGGAGGGGTGTGGGGAAGTATTCCAGTGTAATTATCTAGAATTAATGTTTTCTCACTGGCAATCCATCAACATTAAAGATGCTGTAAAGATGCTGTGAGCTGCAGTTATGGAAACAACATTTGCACAATTATGTTACAAAACCAAAGTCTGTAACTGGGAAGTTTAAAAAAAATGTGTCCAAACAAAGATGCAAGAGGATTGAATAGACGTGATAATGGTCCATGTCTCCCAACAGTAGCATATGATGCAGTTGAAAATCAGGATCACATAGAAGTTACAATGCAACTGATCACACAGGAATTGCCTGAGAGATTTAAACTTCTGACAGACAATTAATTTATATTGAAAATTCTCTGAAATCACCTCGAGCTCTGAGTTACAGTCTGAGACTTCAGATACCTCTGATTCACTGACTGAACAACTCCCAAAGAAATGTTAGAAGGATCAAAAGCTGCTCAAATGTCCAGGTAACTATAAAAATGCACCATCCCTGCCAACTCACTGCAATCATCTCTGGCCCACACATCCCAACCCAACTCTCTTTCAAGTGACCACACAACCCAACCTGATTGGGTGACCATTCCCTCCCATATTTTTCCATGATCCAACTCCCCAACCCCAGCCAGTAATTCTCCCAATTGACCTGATTTGACGTAACCTTGCCTTCTGACCTGACCCAACCCAACTTTTATCGAACCTAACCTGTGTCCCAACCCATCGGTCATCCTATCACTCCATCCAAATGTTAACCTGCCATCCTGGTCACCTTCCACCAGACCCAACTACTATGCTGCCATGCTGCAGGGGAGGCAATGGCCCAGTGCTATCATCACTGGACTGTTAGTCCAGAGACCCAGATAGTGTCCTGGGGACCTGGATTCAAATCCCACTACAGTAGATGGTGAAATTTAAATTCAATAAAACTCTGCAATTGAAATTCGAATGAATCCATTATTGATTGTCAGAAAAAAATCATCTGGTTCTTTAATGTCCTTTAGGGAAGGAAACTGCCATCCTTACCTGATCTGTCCTACATGTGAGTCCAGACCACAGCAAGGTGATTGACTCTTAACTGCCCCCCTGGACAATAAGTGCTGGTCGAGCCAATGTGCCTTCATCCCATGAATGAATTAAAAGAAAAAATGTGATTCATCCACCTATTCACCTGGGTATCACCCGATCCAGATATCACCCATCTCCCTTACCCACTTACCATCTCCTCTCATCTCTTTGTCTACTTAACTCACACGTTCACAATCTTCATTAAGAATCATCAAATTAATATCAAATGTAAAATATGAAAAAACTGAGCGGAGAATAATTAAATAACAATGTCATTAAGTATTTGGAAAAAAGAAACATACCACTACATTTAGTCAATAAATTAGCCAATAAATTGAGGAAATAACAAAGAGGATTGATGAGGGCAGAGTGGTAGATGTGATCTATATGGACTTCAGTAAGGCGTTCGACAAGGTTCCCCATGGAAGACTGATTAGCAAGGTTAGATCTCATGGAATACAGGGAGAACTAGCCATTTGGATACAGAACTGGCTCAAAGGTAGAAGACAGAGGGTGGTGGTGGAGGATTGTCTTTCAAACTGGAGGCCTGTGACCAGTGGAGTGCCACAAGAATTGGTGCTGGGTCCTCTACTTTTTGTCATTTACATAAATGATTTGGATACGAGCATAAGAGGTACAGTTAGTAAGTTTGCAGATGACACCAAAATTGGAGGTGCAGTGGACAGCGAAGAAGGTTATCTCAGATTACAACAGGATCTGGACCAGATGGGCCAATGGGCTGAGAAGTGACAGATGGAGTTTAATTCAGATAAATGCGAGGTGCTGCATTTTGGGAAAGCAAATCTTAGCAGGACTTATACACTTAATAGTAAGGTCCGAGGGAGTGTTGCTGAACAAAGATATCTTGGAGTGCAGGTTCATAGCTCTTTGAAAGTGGAGTTGCAGGTAAATAGGATAGTGAAGAAGGCGTTTGGTATGCTTTCTTTTATTGGTCAGAGTATTGAGTACAGGAGTTGAGTGGTCATGTTGTGTCTATACAGGACATTGGTTATGCCACTGTTGGAATATTGCATACAATTCTGGTCTCCTTCCTATCGGAAAGATGTTGTGAAACTTGAAAGGGTTCAGAAAAGATTTACAAGGATGTTGCCAGGGTTGGAGGATTGATCTGATTTGACGTAACCTTGCCTTCTGACCTGACCCAACCCAACTTTTATCGAACCTAACCTGTGTCCCAACCCATTGGTCATCCTATCACTCCATCCAAATGGAGAGGCTGAACAGGCTGGGGCTGTTTTCCCTGGAGCGTCGGAGGCTGAGGGGTAACCTTATAGAGGTTTATAAAATTATGAGGGGCACGGATGGGGTAAATAGGCAAAGTCTTTTCTCTAGAGTTGGGGAGTCCAAAACTAGAGGGCATAGGTTTAGGGTGAGAGGGGAAAGATATAAAAGAGACCTACGGGGCAACTTTTTCACTCAGAGGGTGTATGGAATGAGCTGCTAGAGGAAGTTGTGGAGGCTGGTACAATTGCAACATTTAAGAGGCATTTGGATGGGTATATGAATAGGAAGGGTTTGGAGGGATATGGGCCGGGTGCTGGCAGGTGTGACTAGATTGGGTTGGGATATCTGGTTGGCATGGACGGGTTGGACCAAAGGGTCTGTTTCTATGCTGTACATCTCTATGACTCTATAAGTGTTTAAAAGAAACAGAAAGAAATGCTAATATCTGAAGAATGTCCCAGCAGTTTCATTAAAGTGACCGTACTGTCTAAATCCCTACATGGTGGCCTTTCCCAGTTCCTTGCTTCTCCTGTCAAGCCAATCCCAACTTGCTGCAATGGAGACTGAAGCATGTGGTCAGGACCTGAAGACTGGCTGTAAAACAGATGGCTGTGTTTCCTACGATTAGCATTGGTCAGAACTGCTCCAACACAAAATTCTGGAGCAATATCTCTAAGTCTGCAGCCCATATGGAATATAGATCAAAAACCAATTTCAAGACTTTTGGACGCTGCATCAGCATCTTGCTAAAGGAAGTGAGAAGTTGGAAAAATGTTCTCTATTAGCATTAGGCAGGTGAAGGACCAGAAAAATGATCAAAACACTGATAGTCACGCAGGTCATCGTCTTCCTCAAGCCTGAGGCGCTGAATATAATCCAGCGAGAACTTTGATGGTCTCACATGAGTGGTGAAGGTCAGTATGTGTGTCTTCACCTGTCATATCCCAGCATTTATGAGTAGCTTCAGTCACTCCTCAAATCATCACATATTGACAACAATTGCTATTCACTAGGACCTCATTCCTAACATATGTTTCCCCTCACCCACTGATACTTAGACACTGCTGCAAACCTCACCTCCCCCCCTCCCGCTAACACATCTCGTAGCTGACAGGCACAGTCTCATACTTAACCATGCCAACCAGCTCTTCGTAATTTACTGAGCCACACTCACTGATGCACTTCACCCTTTCTTGTAGGACAGGTCGTACCTACCTGGAAGCATTAGGAGTCGAGAGTGTGGCACTGGAAAGGCACAGCAGGTCAGGCAGCATCCAAGGAGCAGGAGAATCGATGTTTCAGACAAAAGCCCTTCATCAGGAATGGGGCTGGGGCCTCTGAGATGGAGAGATAAATGGGAGAGGGGTGGGCTGGGGGGAAGGTAGCTGAGAGTGCAATAGGTGGATGGAGGTGGGGGTAAAGGTGATAGGTCGGAGGGGAGGGTGGTGCAGATAGGTGGGAAGGAAGATTGACAGCTCATGAGGGCGGTTGGATCTGGGATGAGGTGTGGGGAGGGGAAATGAGGAAACTGGTGAAATCCACATTGATGCCATGGGGTTGCAGGGTTGCAAGGCGGAAGATGAGGCATTCTTCCTCCAGGCGTCAGGTGGCAATGGCCCCACCGCCCTGTGGCCGAACATTCAATTCTCCCCCCCACCCCGCTGAAGATATGCAGGTCCTGGACCTCCACCATCGGCACTCCCTAACCACCCGATGCCTGGAGGAAGAATGCCTCATCTTCTGTCTTGGGACACTCCAACCACACTGGATCAATATGGATTTCACCAGTTTCCTCATTTCTCCTCTCCCCCACCTTATCCCAGACCCAACCTTCCAGCTCAGCACCACCCTCATGACCTGTCCTACCTGTCCATCTTCCTTCCCACCCATCTGCTCCACCCTCCCCTCCGACCTACCACTATTACCCCTCACCTCCATCCACCTATCGCACTCTCAGCTACCTCCCCCCCACAGCCCCTCCCCCCCCCCCCCTCCCATTTATCTCTCCACTGCCTCGGCTCACAAACCTCATTCCTGACGAAGGGCTCTTGCCTGAAACGTCAATTCTCCTGCCCCTCGGATGCTGCCTGACCTGCTGTGCTTTTCCAGCACCACACTCTCGATTCTGATCTCCAGCATCTGCAGTCCTCACTTTCTCTTGAAAGCAGTAGGAGTCGGTCAGAGTGGCACCAATGTTACAGAACATAGAACATTAAACATTACAGCGCAGTACTGGCCCTTCAGCCCTCGCTGTTGCGCCGACCTGCTGAATCAATCTGAAGCCATCTAAGCTACACTATTCTATTCCAATAACCATTTAAATGCCCTTAAAGTTGGCGAGTCTACCACTGTTGCAGGCAGCACGTTCCATAACCCTACTACTCTCTGAAAAAAGAAACTACCTCTAGCATCTGTCCTATATCAATCACCCCTCAATTTAAAGCCATGTCCTCTCATGCTAGCCATCACCATCCGAGGAGAAAGGCTCTCACTGTCCACCCTATCTTACCCTCTTATATGTCTCAATTAAGTCACCTCTCAACCTTCTTCTCTCTAATGAAAACAGCCTCAAGTCCCTCTGCCTTTCCTCATGAAACCTTCCCTCCATACCATGTAACATCCTAGTAAGTCTCCTCTTAACCCTTTCCAAAGCTTCCACATCCTTCCTATAATGCGGTGACCAGAACTGTATGCAATAGTTCAAGTGCGGCCAGATCAGAGTTTTGTCCAGCCACAGTATGACCTCATGATTCCGAAACTCAATCCCACTATACTAGGTCAGATGCCTATTTCTGGGATCATGGCAAATGGAAAGCCTGAATCTGTTGAAGATAATAATCATTTTATGCTTATTCTGTCTGCTTACAATTCACTTCTCCCTAAATTGATACTGTATTCTGATATACAACATTTGATTGTATAATTCTTACTTCCCAGCCTCCCTGTGCGAAAATACACCTTTCAAATGCCCAGGACATACAATATGGTCAGGCAGTGACAAAAGAACAAGCAAAGATTAATAATGAAAAAGCAGCTCCCTCAACTAGTGCTGCACCAGCTCAGGATACAGACATTGTATGTATTTTGCAGCGAGATTTGAGGCAGGATCCCCACACAACAACACGGGAATTAGGATGTTATGCCAAGACATGGGCAAGGATAAGGCAGGTGCTAGCTCACCAGATGGTGAGGACTTGACCAGAAGACTCAGATTTGACCTTTGGTGCAGAAGCATGTTGAGGGGCACAGAGAAGATAATATATGGTGCAGTGGGAAGCCTGGTGAAAAGAAAGGCTGCAGTTAATGTTCAGGAACATGGAGGAGATTGGCACCAATTTGGAACACATCTTTTCCTGAATTGTGACCTTATCTCTTCCACTGTCGAAAGAGTGGCCAGCTCCATTCACATATTTCTGAATATTACCCTTGAAGCAGCATTTGCCACCCTACAGAGCCATAGAGTCATAAAGTTGGACAGCACGGAGACAGACCCTTCGGTTCAACTCATCCATGCCAAACAGAAGTCTTAAAATAATCAGGTTAAAAATCACACACAGCAACAGGTTATAATCCAACAGGTTTGTGTGGAAGCACTAGCTTTCGGACAACCACCTGATGAAGGAGTAGCATTCCAAAAGTTAGTGCTTCCAAATAAACCTGTTGGACTATAACCTGGTGTGGTGTGATTTTTAACTTTGTACACCCCCAGTCTAATACTAGCTCTCCAAATCATAAATTAATCTTGTCCTGTTTGCAAGCATTTGGCCCATATCCCTCTAAACCCTTCCTCTTCATATACCCATCCAGATGCCTTTTAAATGTTGTAATTTTACCAGCCTCCCCCACCTCCTCTGGCAGCTCGTTCCATACATGCACCGCCCGCTGTGAGAGAAATTTGCCCCTTAGGTCCCTTTTCAATCTTTCCCCACTCACGTCTAGCTTTGGACTTCATTACCTGGGGAAACAACCTTGGCAATTCATCCTATCCATGTCCCTCATGATTTTATAAACCTCTATAAGATCACCCCTCAGCCTCTGGCACTCCAGGGAAAATAGCCTCAGCTTATTCAGTCTCAGCACCAAGAGAAGCCACCGAAGATCTGGTTGCTGCCATCATCATGGCCATATCTAGAGAGGCCTGCCAGGTGCCACAACAGTCTACAATCTGCGTTTTGACACATTTGCTCAGAATGCTAAGCCACTGTCCTAAGAGCAGGTTAGTGACCCCATGGAGCTTCCTTTGAGAAGACAGCATTCACCCACTCACCCCTGTAATTGTGTCCTTTTTAAAAATTCATTCACAGGATGGGGGTGTTTCTGGCTAGGCCAGCATTTTTTGCCCATCCCTAACTGCCCAGTGGGCAGTTAAGAGTGAACCACATTGTTGTGGGCTTGGAGTCACATGTAGGCCAGACCAGGTAAGGATGCAGTTTCCTTCCCTCAAAGACATTAATGAACCAGATGGGTTTTTCCAACAATCAGAAATGAATTCATATTCATCATTAGACTATTAATTCCAGATTTCTTTGCTGATTTTAAAATTCAAATTTCACCATTTGCCATGGTGAGATTCAAACCAAAGTCCCTACAGTATTGCTGGGTCCCAAAGACATGCAAGTCCTGGGCCTTGTCCACCACCAAATCCTAGCCACCCGACGCCTAGAGGAAGAATGCCTCATCTTCACCCTTGGAACCCTTCAACCACACGGCATCAACATCAATTTCACCAGTTTCCTCATCTCACCTCTCCCTCCCCTCCCCCAACCCAGATCCAACCCTCCAACTCGGCACCGCCCTCATAGACTGTCCCACTTGTCCACCTTCCTTCCCAACTATCTATTCCAACCTCCGCTCCAACCTATCACCATCATTCCCCCACCTGCTTCTACCTATTGCCTTCCAAGATACCTTCGCCCCACCCCCACCCTCCTATTTACCTCTCAGCCCCCTTCCACTACCGCCCCCTCCTTATTCCTGATGAAGGGATATGCCTGAAATGTTGACTCTCCTGCTCCTCGGAAGCTGCCTGACCTGCTGTGTTTTTCCAGTGCCACACTTTCCGTCTCTGGATTATCAGTCCAGTGTTAATACCACGAGGCCATCGCCTCCTCTTATTGAGCACTGACAATAAATGTTGGGCATCCCGCCTCACCTGTCTGTGCCATTGCTGCCCTACTTTTGGGCTGTCTTTTCCTGGAATGAGAGAAAGGGAGAGACTGAATGAGATGAAAGTGAATAGCACAGTTCTCAGTGCTGGTGTGTGGGTGGGTGCAGAAAAGGTGGTGAGGTAGTCAGAGTTAGAGAGTAGGCAGCATGGAGGCTGTGCAGCCTTGGCAGAGACAGAGGTTGGAGGTAAGTGAGAGCAAGTGAAGGGAGAGATGTTGTAGGGAATAGGAGAGCATGGGCCTTGGTGGGGGTGGGGGGATTGGATGCAGAGATAGAGAGGAAATGAGTGTGTGGTGGTAGAGAGAAGAGTATGGCGCTGACTGTAGTGGAGCAGAGAAGATCATTGACCTTCCAGTGACACTGCTATCCCATCGTCCATGCTGTTGAGACTACATTGAGCCAGGTGGTCCCTGGGGCTAGGCTGGCATCAGCTGATGGTGTGAGCTAGATTAGAGTGGTGCTAGAGTGGTGCTAGTCTGCTGGTGCTGACAGAAGATTACATCCCTTGGTTGCACTGCTGCCACCTACAGCAGGACCTGCAGTTCCATGTTGGAAGATCATGGCACCACCTTCTTCTTTTCTATCTCCGTCACTGAGTTGTTCAGTTTCACAATGTCAGTGCTCATTCAAATGCACAGCTATCTTTTAAAAATGGCATGGCTGTTTTATTTTTGGTGGATATCACCAAGTGAGAGTTTTTCTGAGAACAGTGCATGGCAGGATAGAGTTAAAATCGAAGGTGAGGAAAACAAAGTAGGTGGGTTTGATAAAATGTACCAAGAAACCTCAGTAGGCCTTATGGCAAAATCCTTTCAAAATTCCTGATGCAACTCCCACTTAACCAAAAATAAAAATTACGTTTTAGCTTATTGTCTCAAAACATGAACTATTGCTTGAATCCTTTTAAAGTTAAATATTCCTGTGTTAAGTGAATAAAACCATTTGAGTTTTTAATATTTATTGCTTTGTTCAGGGTTTAAGGTAAAACCAAGTTTTTGCCGTGTCAGACAGGACTTTCATAGATTCCCCTTTGATGTTCTTTAAGCACAATTTTTAGTCAACTGCATCACAGTAGCTGTTGTTGAAGAAATATGGTTCAGTCCTTCATCAAATGTTGCAATCCTAAGAAGCTTGCCAACTCTTTTTCCATTATATCCCATTATTCCATCACATCCCATTATCCCATCACATCCAACAGTCAAGTTATTTATGAGCACCAGTTTTTTCCACAATTGTATCTCCGTGATTATGTCTCCAATATGACATTGCCTCTTCGAACAAAACCTTGATCTCCCTGTTCCATTTTTGTTTGCCTGAGTATTTGGCTCTGGGGACAAAAATGGCCAAGGAACTAAAACCACTGCACTTTAATGCTTCATCTTCCTGACCTCGATTGCAAATATCTTTTCAAAAAGGTCATCCTTCTGTGTAGCTTATTATCGAAGCCAATAAATTAGATGACACAGAATGGTAGTGGCATTCAGTTAATATACAATGGACCTTGGGGTGTATGCTGCTTTTTCTTGTAAGACAATGAAGAGAAACGTTCAGCACCTATTGCAGAATGAATTACATAAAATGGTGATACTTTGCAGAACAATTCTAATCACTTATATTTCAACATTTTTGTTTGCAATCCAAATTTCATTGTGATCTTTCTCTGAGAAAATTGGTAAAACAACACAACTAATTCACTAATTGAACAAGTCCATATTGCTCAAGTAAACATGATTACATGGCAAGGATTTAACAATAAATACCTACAATAGGCAGATTTCTGAAGAAAGAAACTGAAAATGTAATTGACACTGATGCAAGAGAAAAGACTTTGCATCAGTTTAGTATAGGTGTTTTCTAAAGTGTGTATGTATTCTAAGTTATGTATATGTTGTTTGTCGAGTATAAATATGTTCCATACAGTGTTAATGTATTATGTTTAATGTGCTTTGTGTAGATCCTATATATAATGCGCTTGGATTGTATATCATGTATGTAAATTGCTTTTTGTGTGACAAAAGAGTCATATCCAGCTCAGAAATGGTACAGACTGAAACTATTTTATATAGAAAAATGAGATATAATTGATGTGGAATAATAACTATAAATACATGCTATCCCCACAAAATTGTGGATTGAGATCTTTTTTCTGCATTTATATTTGGATCAGTGCAGCATTCCAGAATTTATTTCAATTAAATATAATTTCACTACTTTATAACAAATTATGTAATCAGGAGGATTCAACATCTGTTAAATATGCAATCCTAAAAATTACTGCTTATAATCTTAGCTAAATTCAGTATTCATTGGATATTTTAATCTCGATGTTAACCCATTCGTTTTAATAGGTTAACAGCTCTGTTGAAATACTAACTGAGTAAGTGTCATACAATTGTGTGAAGCTCTGATATACTAATAGTGCAAAGTCCTTGAGGTTATGTTTGTATGCTTTTCCCACTTTTGATAGCCAAAATACAAGAGTCCTAGAGTGCGAGGTTAACTGTTTCCACCACATATAACTAACGATAAACTGGAATCCAATTTGTGTAGATTCCCTACAGTGTGGAAACAGGCCCTTTGGCCCAACAAGTCTACACCGACCCTCCGAAGAGTAACCCACCCAGATCCATTCCCCTACCCTATATTTACCCCTGACTAATGCATCAAACGCTATAGGTAATTTATCATGGGCAATTCACCAGACCTGCACATCTTTGGATTGTGGGAAGAATCCCACGCAGACACGGGGAGAATGTGCAAACTCCACACAGACAGTTGAATCCGGGTCCCTAGCACTGTGAGGCAGCAGTGCTAACCACTGAGCCACCGTGCCAACCTGTCGATATTGGATTATCCTAAATCATGATCCAATTTGAGACAAAACAGAAGCCAGTGGCATGGGATGGGGTAGGTTTTCCTTTTGGTCCCACAGAAATATCAAGACCTCATAACTGCCAGCCAAACAAAACTCTGGAGTACCTCTCCCACATCCCTCACTACCACCCTTCACCCATCATAATTTCATAGATCATAGAACATAGAAAATAGAAAATAGAACATTACAGCACAGAAGCAGGCCCTTCGGCCCACAATGTTGTGCCAAACATGATGTCGAATTAAATTAATCCTTTCTGCATGCCCTTAGAGTACATCCCTCCATTCCTTGCATATTCAATTCTGGCTTTGGCTTGTTCAATGGACTTAAAGATTTGTTGCTTGTTGGTGTTCATTGACTGCTGATTAGTTTTCAAACTATATCCCAATGGGACTGAAGCCTACAAATGGTTCATGTCAGTAAAGTGTTGACCATTTAGAACTGAGGTGAGGAGAACTTTTTTTCACTGAAAGAATTGTGAATCATTGGAATTCTCAACCTCAAAGCTGCTCAGAAAGTACATTCATTTCTGAGTATAAGCAGCAATTTTTTTTCTCTCTGTTTCTTCCTTTAGGGAGGGTTCTGGATGATCCATTTGTTCAATATATTTAGGGCTCAGGTAGACAGATTTATGGTGACTCCAGCAAATAAAGGATATAGGGAGTGGCTCGGAAGGTGTGTTATGGACCAGACCCATATTTTCTATGTTCTATGATCTATGAAATTACGATGGGTGAAGGGTGGTAGTGAGGGATGTGGGAGAGGTACTCCAGAGTTTTGTTTGGCTGGAAGTTATGAGGTCTTGATATTTCTGTGGGACCAAAAGGAAAACCTACCCCATCCCATGGATCGCCTCAAAATATATGAAGAAGGCAGCCTACATTCTAAGTACTTCTTATTTTGAAGGTAAATCTGAAGTGCTGCATTCCATGTAACAATTGGACTGACCAAACTATTTGATGTTAAACAAAACACAATTTATTCAAACACTATAGTTAAAATACAACAAAAGAAAGAAGGCCTTGGAATAACTTAACTCAACTGGTAAACTTAACAGAATAATAGATACAGTTAAGTATCTCCAATATTGTAACAGCCCCATAACACCCGCTGGCCAAAAAGCAAATTCAGAAAACAGATTTGTCTCATATGGAATCCAACAGCCCAGGCTGTGAACCCTTAAGCCTTTGCCTAAAATTAAGAGGGAAAAATAGCTTCCAGTTCTTCAAGACCCCAACAGCTTGTGGATCTTGGGAAGGAGGTAAGGACTCACCTTCATCCCCCTCCGTCCACACATCAATAAATTTAGTACACGCCGTGACGTCAAACAATTCTTCCGTCGCCTCTGCCTCCGAGCTTACTTTCACAATCAGGATTCCCACCCACTTTCCGAGGACCCCTTCGCCCACCTCCAACACACTGCATCCACCTGGACACCCCGCGCTGGCCTATTACCTGCCCTCGACCTCTTCATTTCCAACTGCCACCAGGACATTAACCGCCTCAACCTGTCTACCCCCCTCCCCCACTCCAACCTCTCACCCTCACAACGCGCAGCCCTCCAATCCCTCTACTCCAATCCCAACCTAACCATCAAGCCAGCGGATAAAGGGGGCACAGTGGTAGTCTGGCGCACTGACCTCTACACCACTTGAGGACACCTCTTCCTACTGCCCCCTTGACCATGATCCCACCCCCCATCACCAAACCATCATCTCCCAGACCATACAGAACCTCATCACCTCAGGAGATCTCCCACCCACAGCTTCCAGCCTCATAGTCCGGGATCCCCGCACTGCCCGGTTCTACCTCCTTCCCAAGATCCACAAGCCTGACCACCCTGGCCGACCAATTGTCTCAGCATGCTCCTGCCCCACTGAACTCATCTCTACCTACCTCAACACTGTCCTATCCCCCCTAGTTCAGGAACTCCCCTCATAGGTTCGAGATACCACCCACACCCTCCAAGACTTCCGTTTCCCCGGCCCCCAATGCCTCATCTTCACCATGGATATCCAAACCCTCTACACCTCCATCCGCCATGACCAGGGCCTCCAAGCCCTCCGTTTTTTCCTCTCCAGACGTCCCCAACAGTACCCTTCCACTGACACTCTCATTCGTTTGGCCGAACTGGTCCTCACCCTTAACAATTTCTCCTTTGAATCCTCCCACTTCCTGCAGACCAAAGGGGTAGCCATGGGCACACGTATGGGCCCCAGCTATGTCTGTCTCTTTGTTGGCTAAGTAGAGCAGTTGATCTTCCGTGATTACACTGGCACCACTCCCCACCTCTTCCTCTGCTACATTGATGACTGCATCGGCGCCACCTCGTGCTCCCGTGAGGAGGTTGAGCAATTCAAATTTCTCCAACACATTCCACCCTGACGTTAAATTTACCTGGACCATATCTGACACCTCCCTCCCCTTCCTGGACCTCTCCATCTCCATTAATGACGACCGACTTGACACCGACATTTTTTACAAACCCACCGACTCCCACAGCTACCTGGATTACACCTTTTCCCACCCTACCTCTTGCAAAAATGCCATCCCGTGTTCCCACATCCTCCGCCTCCATCGTATCTGCTCCCAGGAGGACCAGTTCCACCACAGAACATACCAGATGGCCTCCTTCTTTAGAGACCGCAATTTCCCTTCCCACGTGGTTAAAGATGCCCTCCAATGCATCTCGTCCACAACCCGCACCTCCGCCCTCAGACCCCACCCCTCCAACCGTAACAAGGACAGAATGCCCCTTGTGCTCACCTTCCACCCTACCAACCTTTGCATAAACCAAATCATCCACCGACATTTCCACCACCTCCAAACAGACCCCACCATCAGGCATATATTTCCCTCCCCACCCCTTTCCGCCTTCCGCAAAGACCGTTCCTCATTTCCCCTTCCCCCACCTCACCCTAGTTCCAAACTTCCAGCTCAGCACTGTCCCATGACTTGTCCGGACTTGTCCTACCTGCCTATCTTCTTTTCCACCTATCCACTCCACCCTCTCCTCCCTGACCTATCACCTTCATCCCCTCCCCCACTCACCCATTGTACTCTATGCTACTTTCTCCCCACCCCCACCCTCCTCTAGCTTATCTCTCCACGCTTCAGGCTCACTGCCTTTATTCCTGATGAAGGGCTTTTGCCCGAAACATTGATTTCGAAGCTCCTTGGATGCTGCCTGAACTGCTGTGCTCTTCCAGCACCACTAATCCAGAATCTGGTTTTCAGCATCTGCAGTCATTGTTTTTACCTCTAGAATTACCACACAGTTTAAGCTGTTTTTGATATATGGTTAATATCCATTTCACAGAATACTGCCTCAAAAAATAATAATAGAAAATGATTAAAAACTTGAATGATTTCTCCTCACAGAAGCCATGCTGAAATTAATGCACTACAAACGCAACAATTTCAAAACTCCTGGGTGTTCAGAATTTCCAAGAGTAAGCCATTTTTTAAAGTTCAAATCCATGGGAAGTAACAGCTGATTGCTAAGTGGAAGAACTCAGCATGATACATTGCAAGATAAATAGCTGTAACTGAAATTGTTAAATTACAACATTTAAAAGGTATCTGGATGGGTGTCTGAATAAGAAGGGTTTAGAGGGATATGGGCCAAATGTTGACAAATGGGACCAGATTAATTTAGGTCAGCATGGATGAGTTGGACCGAAGGGTCTATTTCCTTGCTGTACATCTCTATGATTCTATAATTGGAATTTCATCTGTATACTAAATCAATTGGCTATGAATTTCAACTGTTCCACTTGCCCAATAATATGCCAGAGTGTGGGAGAGAGCAGAGGATAAAATAAAACAAACAACTGTGGACACTGGAGGTCTGAAACCAAAACCAAACTTGTTGATGCAACTCAGGTCTGGCAGCACCAGAGGGAAGAGTCAATGTTTTAGGTCCGGTGCCACTTCATCAGAACAGGGGAACAGTGGTCCTGGAGATAATCAGACCCGCAGTGAGAGTGGAGAATATCAAATCCAGGAATGAACGGTGGGAATGGATCTTCTCAGTGTGAAGAGGTGGGACCTTTGTAAACAAGGCCTGAAGAGAGGTGCAATGCTTTCTGTTGAAGTTTACCCCGAGCAGTTTGTGATGCGTGACTCTGTGCTCTATGGCCTGTTCCCCAGGACATACACTGAGACAAATATTGCCCACACCTGGAGGACAATCAGCTCAGTGAAAGACACTCTTTGATCTGCCCAAAACCTGTTGGTCTTCCAGTGCAAAGAGTTGACCCTGACTGAGTGTTGCGACCGGCACATTCCAAGGTCCAGGACTATGTGCTGAGGGACGCACTAAAGCTTGGAGCAGCTGTCACCAACCTGCTGTGGGGAACGACCACCGTCTAAGATCTTTTTGCCAAAATATAATGAGGGTCTGTTCAGTTGTCCAAAAGGTTGTTGCAAATGCTTCAACCTTACCTTTTGCATTGATGCGCTGGGCTCCGCCATCATTGACGATCGGGATATTTGTGGATGCTCCTCCAGTTGTCCACCACCGTTCACAACTGATGGGCAGGACTGCAGAGCTTATATTTGATTCACTGATTGTGGAATCACTTTGCTCTGTCTATCACTCGCTGTTTATGCTGTTCGGTATGCAAGCAGTCCTGTTTGATAGCTTCACCAGATTGACACCTCATTTTTAGTTTTGCCTGGTACTGATCCAGGCATCTTTCCTGCACTCCTCACTCCTCATTGATGGATAAACAATAAATGTTGGCCCAGCCAGCCGTACCTATATCCTGTGAACAAATAAAATGATGAGCTTTCTTGTTCATACTTACTAAAGATTTAGAGAAAATAAGGTCTGGATGAAATAAGTCTGGGCAGTTTTAATCCAATCTCCTGGGGACAGAGAATCATCAAAGGTAGCACTATTACATCTCCAACAATGACATTATAATCCATCAACATCGCAAATAATTGCTTGATGTCAAGGTGATACTATTTTTCACAGCTGATAACCAATGAAAGTCAAATTCTTCTGGCTTTACAGACATTTTTAACTCTTCCTTTTTTTCATTTTGTGAGAGTCTGATTGTATCAATCTATCATTAACCCAAGACCATGATACTAAACTGAGAACTGTAAAATTGTCTTTCAGAGTCCAATTGTTGGTGAATGTGAATTCAGGTACTGGTCAAATATCTAACTTGATCCGATAGATAATCTCCCAATAGAAGTATATTAATACAATCAGAATAATAAAAGCCAAGATGATACCTTTTATAACACTCAGATTTTATATAAAAAGTTATAAGATCACAAGACCATAAGATATAAGAGTCGAGTTAGGCCATTCAGCCCATTGAGTCAGCTCTGTCATTCAATGATGGCTGATTTGTTTCTCAACCCCATTCTCTGCCTTCTCTTTGCAAACTTGATCCCCTGATTAATCAAGAAGTTATTTATTTATTCAGTTGAATCCAGTAGTTGAGTTTCAAAGACTAATGGTAATATTTTTAAGTACATGAGTGCGTGATTGGGAGTCTGGGAGTGTGAGTCAGTGAACAAGTGAGTGAGTGATTGAGTGAATGAACGAGGGACTGAGTGATTGGGAGTCTGGATGTGTGAGCGAGTGAATGACTGTGAGTCTGTTTGTGTGTGGCTGAGTGACGGAGTTTGGATGTGTGAGTGAGTGAGTGAGTGAGTAGGAGGCTGGATGTGTGTGAGTGAGTAAGTGGGAGTCTGAATGTGTGAGTGAGTGAGTGAGTAACTGGGAATCCGGATATGTGAATAAGTGAGTGACTGGAAGCCTGGTGTTTGTGTGAGTGAGTGACTGGAAGTTTGGTGTGTGTGACTGTTATGGGTAACTGGTCTATTTGTGATGTGAGAGATGAACCAAGTGAACCACTTTGTATTTTAAGAATGTAAATTTCTCCAGGCAGACAGAAGAAGAGATGCAGGAGGTGGTCTCTGAGTGTTCCCTCTCTCCTTTTTTACTAGAATGAGAAAATATATTGGCATGTATACGATATTTAAACAGTGTGCTCTATCAGATCAGATCATAGTTTCTCATATTTCCATAAGATCAAAAATGATCCTAATAATTTTAAGAACCTCTTGTGGAACAATCTTCCATTCAGTTTGAAATGATACCATGGAGCCATGGAGATTAAAATTGGGCTGTTCACTTTATTCTCGAGCACTTCCACTCAGATTAATACAAATTTGGACTAGGAATTAAAAGGGAGAGTTTTATATCTTACTTGTCTCTGAGGATGCCTACAACCTTCTAAAAGCTTATAGCTGTGCATGAAATACACTTTTTTTGAAGCGAAGGGTGACCTTCTCAAAGCTGAAAGCTAGCAATATATCCAGTGTCATCAGTATTCAGGACTGTTCCCAATGTGTCTGTCTGTACCTGGAATGTGTTAACAAAGACTGCACTGACCCGTGACATATAAAGAAAGCCACAAGCTATGCTATTTCCACAATTCTAAATGAGATAAATGAGGCAGACTTAACAGCAAAGCCCTGATAGATTTTTTTTATTGACGATAAGATGCTTGTTCACGTATTAGAACAGAGAACAAATATATCTTGCACATTTTCCATCTCGGTGCCAACAGTAATAAATTTAACCCAACTGAGAAAGGACATTTGTAAATAGTTTACACTTTTTATGCAATTACCACCAGCCAAACACATTGTCAAAGCAATTCATTTACCATTGCATTTAACAAATCAAAGGTTGATTTTTCTCTAAAAGGTGAATAAACCCGTTTGAACTTGAAGCATTTTAAAAAGTGAATGTTGCAAGTTCACATCGAAACTATGTTACTTATTAAAGCAACATTAGTGGCTCAAATACCGGAAAGGAGGTTATTATTTAACAAGGTTTATCATTACTGAATTATTTCCACACAGATACTTCGGTAGGAACCGATTACGAACTACACAGAGCTGCAGTTGATGATGGTAAGTGCCCAGAAATCATCACTAGAATGAAGGTTGACAGATTGGAAACAGCAACCACTGGAGTAAATGATGCCAAAGATGTGTTGCATCAACAATTCACCCCAATGCAAAATTCATGACATGTCCATGTGTTAGTGTGACACATTTATCTTATCACCAAGTCCAGCTTGTGACTTTTCAAGCCTCCTACAACTATTTTAGGTTTAAGCTTCAGATCAATTTTGAATAGAATTAGATTCAGTTCCTGTTTCACTGCTGAGCTGCTGCGTAGTCACATGAAAACAAGTGATGACAGCAGTCCCTTGGCATGTTCTATTGTTTACATCCAACTAAAGAAGAGATCTGTGTCATATCATGGTCTAATACATCATTACACATGCTTATTTAGCATTAGAATCTGTCTGATGCCAGGTAATTCATCTTTAGTTGATTTTATTTTCAAACTGTGACGATAAGGGTTGTTAATTTTCATTTAAACCACCTGCTCCCATTTGTATCATTTTCAGGCATATGCAAGGAAGAGGGTTTTCAGGTATAAAACTTTCTTGCTTGAAATGCTCTTATAGATTTGGAGACACCGATGTTGGACTAGGGTGTACAAAGTTAAAAATCACAACACCAGGTTATAGTCCAACAGCTTTATTTGGAAGCACTAGCTTTCAGAGTGCTGCTCCTTCATCAGGTGGTTGAAGATGCAGTGCTCCAAAAGCTAGCGTGCTTCCAAATAAAGTTGTTAGACTATAACCTGGTGTTGTGTGATTCTTAACTTTGTAAATTCTCTTATAGAGTCGTAGTCTCACAGCATGGAAATAGACTCTTCAGTCCAACCAGTCCACACCAACCATGTTCCCAAATTAAACTAGTCCCACCTGGCCCGCACTTTGTACATATCTCTCCAAACCTCTCCTATTCATGCACTTATCCAAATGCCATTTAACGGTTGTAATTGTACCTATCACTTTCTCTGGCAGATCATTCCACACATGAACCACTCTCTATGTAAAATGAGTTCCCCTTATATGCTTTTAAAATCTTTCTCCTCTCATCTTAAAAATATATCCCCTAGTTTTGAACACCCCCACCCTAGGGGAGAAAACCCTTGTCATTCACCATTTCTATGTTCCTCATGATTTTGTAAACCTCAATAAGGTCACCCGTCAACCTCCTACACTCCAGTGAAAAAAGTCCCATCCTTTGCAGTTTGCCTTAATATTTCAAATCCCCTATTCCCAGCAACATCCTGGTAAATCTTTTCTTAGCCCTCTCCAGAATGATAATATTCTTCCTATACACTGCATACAGTACTCCAGAAGAGGCCTCACCAATGTCCTGTACAACCTCAACATGACATCCCAACTCCGATACTCAAATGTCTGACCACCGATGGCACATTCTCCAAATGCATTCTTAACCACCTTGTCTACCTGTAGTGGAAATTCCACCGAATTACCTAACTAAACCCATAGATCTTGTAAATTCCAAATTGCAAATTCTTAATTTATGGTGATGCGGTCCTTAGCTGTGCCTGACCAAACAAGCTATGAACAACCAGTATTGGCAAGTCAAGGAGAATTTATGAAGCAAGATTTTGCAAATACTTAACAATGCGTTTTTTTTTTCTGGAGCATCAGAGGCTGAGGCATGACCTTATAAAAGTTTGTAAAATAATGAGGGGCATGGATAGGGTAAATAGACAAGGTCTTTTCACCAGGGTGGGTGAATCCAAAACTTAAGGTTTAAGGTGAGATGGGAAAGATTTAAAAGGGACCTAAGAGACAACTTTTTAATGCAGAGTGTGGTGCATGTATGGAATGAGCTGCCAGAGGAAGTGGTGGAGGCTGCTACAGTTAGAACATTTAAAAGGCATCTGGATGGGTATATGAAGAAGGGTTTAGAGAGAAATGGGCCAAATGCTGGGAAATGGGACTAGATCTATCTCTGATATCTAATCAGCATGGACAATTTGGACTGAAGGGTCTGTTTCCATCCTGTACAGCTCCATACCTCTATGACACTAAATGATCAGTGAAGGAAATACAGTTTCCTTCTCTTTCAAGGCCAGGATTCTGTGAACATTATCTTTTTTCTCCAATGCATGAAGTGCAGTTGCACTGAACTGTCTCGGGAGAATTAAACCAAAATGTGCTGCAAGGAGACTGTACTTGGAATTTTCTCCTCCCTGGAGGTGGTGAGAGCAATGACAAGAAGGAGAACCAACTGGACAATGGGAAGATATTCTCCTCTTTCTTGCCATCTGACCAATTGAGAGGAAGCCCCCCCCCATGAAGGCCTGTAAGTGGTCAATCAGTGGCCATTTAAAGGTCTCAACTGACCACAGCCCTGGCTACTTGCCTTCCCAGCTGCCAGGAAAAGTGGCTAGCAAAACCAAGATGAGGGGGTGCACATGTTGGACTGGGGTAGACAAAGTCAAAAATCACCCAACATCAGGTTATAGTCCAGCAAGTTCACTTGGAAGCTCTGAAAGTTCCAAAAGCTAGTACTTCCAAATAAACCTGTTGGACTATAACCTGGTGTTGTGTGATTTTTAACTTAGTAAAACCAAGGCAGCGTGCCTGTTGGGTTAGGTAGCTGGATCTCCAAATTTCAATCTGGGGTCATTCAAAGTCACAGATGGAGGACCTTGGAAACTCTTTCCTCTGCCCTGGCCTCCAAAAGCCCTAAACCCTTGCTTTTTATCCCACAACAAGATAAAAAGCTGCCTACCTGCTCTTAGCTGAACCTCCAGAGAATAGGCCTTGGCTGATGGTCTTTCAGACTCAAACACTCCCAACTAGTGAGTAGCAGCAGCTTCTGTTGACATGGGATGGATGTGGTGAGGCCTGTCACCTACTTAGAAACCTGCCTATGCTCTGCAAGCCAGGTTAGACTGTGTCCAATATTAAGCAGAGGATTTCTCATTGAAAGAAACAGGATGGAATGCCTCAAAGTGCATAGTTCACCTGATTGATCCCTGAAATTTGGCCACTGATAAACTCAGGCAGACAGGACACCAGGTAAAGTTACTCTACTATATCTGGTGCAGCCACAGAAGCACAGGTGGTGGGTACCTGAGGGCCAGGTGGAACTATGGCTAAAATGGCGATATGATGGGGCAGCAAAGGGGTCAAGCAGCACAAGGTGCTGAGGATAATATGATGATGCTGTCACTTTAAAAAGGTTATCTTCCCCTTGGTTTTGTTGAAGACAGGTCACAAAGACAGAGGTACTGAAGGGTCTGGTTTAACAATGGAAGGAGAGGGGCTGGTTTTCCCAGTTCAGGTTTTTTTTAGTTTGGTTTGGCTGTAGCAGTCACATGATGTGAGAGTCCAGGGGAGTAGCAACCTTCAGTAAAGAATTCCTCTGACTTTCTTCTGAACTCTCTCTCTCTGGAAGTTGCTCCATCCTGCCTGTAAGAACTTATGTTTGAATTTACCTTTCTGCCAAGGGGTGTGTACAAGGGTTAGTACTGTACTGGGGCAATTAACTAGTAATAGTTACTGTATCGGATCGGTTAAGTTTTCCAATAGTTAATTATTCTAAATTCTGGTTTCTTTTCTTCATGTTTCAATTGTAGTTTTAAATAAATTCTGCTTTGTTTAAAACTGAGTGGTTTGACCAGATGCATCACACCTGGAATATCCACATCACATTTGCCTTTAAAAAAGGAAAACGTTAGGTTCTGGTTCTTAATATGTTTTGAGGGGTCTGGCCTGGTCCATAACAATGAGGCAGGCCATAGAACCGGTGCAGCAGGAGATGCCAAGGGCATGAAGCAACCCAATAGACAGCACCATGAAAACCTCATTCCCACAGGATTCCAGATCAAAAGAGGCATTATAACATTTCCACATCACAAAAACAAACAAAGCTCTCTGGATGCTGGAAATCAAAAATGAAAACAGAAATTGCTGGAGAAATTTAGCAGGTCTGGCAGCATCTGTGGAGAGAAAGCAGAATTAATGCTTCAATTCCAGTGACCCTTCTTCAGAATGGAACTTTTTTTGTCTGTGTTCCTTAATGCCTGAAAGGAAAGGAAAGGGTTTCTTGTTAGCATGTCAAATGAGCAGAAGGATGATGTGGAATTGGGGGACAGGGCAGACATAAGCCAGCATGAGGCGGTGGTATTAGAGAGAGAGACTGAGAGTGTGCTTATGGTGATGCATGGCATGGAGTGTGGATCTCAGCATGCCATAAGAGTGCCCCTGTTTGAGGAGCATGTTCGGCACACAGCTACCTGTGATCCTGGGTGGATTCAAAACACAAAGCATGAAACTTGAGTTGGAATCCACATGGAGTGAGTCAGAGCTAGAGGCAGTCACTGCAGAACGAGACATGGCTGTGGTAGCATATTTGGCAAATTCCTTGGCAAATACCAACAGCAATAAAGAAATTAATGAATGTTAAAAAAAAGAACAGAAAGTCTGTTGGAGAGAGGAGCAATACTTCTTCAAGATGGCACACCTGGAAGAGATGTGGCAGTGAGATAAACATTGAACAAAAAAAAAACCCCAAAAAAACATGGACGCTGGAAATCAGAAAGGAAAACAAAAAATTGCTGAAAAAAAAATTATGTTTAGAAAAAGTGTCACTGGACTCAATACATTAACTCGGTTTTCTCTCCACACATGCAGCCAGGCCTGCTGAGTTTTTCCAGCAATTTCTGTTCTTGTTCCTGTTTTCCATACCACTATGGGTTACTACTCTCTGTCAACTGGGAACCCAGGTTTATACCGTGGAAACACACATTCTGGCTTCATTGTAATATTCCTTTGTAATTTTCTTTACCTTTTCACCTTAATTCTGCTGGTATTGTGATTGAATCTAAGGTCCAATTTGTAACAATGCACATTCCACTGGCACTAACTTTGTTGCGCAGACAGTATTGAGTTAACTGCTCTACTGGGAGAGCATCCATGACGTCTGAAGATCATTGCACATTCTTGGAAGCTTGTGCATCCAGAAGGAAAATTGCTGCAGCTTTTTGGCACAAACAAGTCTGAATGCATGCTGTGTTAGATGCCACACGCACTTGTCATTGGAAAAGAATTCTTTGGTACAAACGAAAGCAAGGTATGCACTAACCCTGCTGCTCAGACCCAGCAGCCACAGAGGCAAGGTGATCAAAGGTGTCTCTACCTGCTTAGAGCGATCACTACTGATGATGTGACAAATATTTGAAGACCAAGGAAGAAGCCACTATAGAGTCACTGAGATGTATAGCTCAGAAACAGACCCTTTGGTCCAACTCATCCATGCTGACCTGATATCCTCCATGTTCCTGGAATTGCAAACATTGTACACCATTAACAAAAATGCTACTGGTCCTCAACCAGATTATAACATAACTTTTGCAGTCTCATCTGGGATCATAACATAATCTGGGACTCTTTTGGAAACATAACACCTTACAATCATGTTTTTTGTAAATTTTTAGCTAGAAATTAAACGTATAATTAAAGATATTAACAACATGATTATTCTTTTAATCTGTAGACTTTCCTTTAGTATTTATCATCTTTCACAATTACACGATGTCACTCAAAGCATATTAAATGATTATGTTATTGGGAAGAATTCCCTTTTGAGTAATAAATCCAGAAAACCTTATAATGCTTGTTAAGTCTATATTTCCACAATGCGTTCAGATTTCTCCTTTGCCCTTATGAAATAGAGAATTAAATCAGGAAACAATCATGAATTTGACTAGAACAAACATTAAGATATTTGTTACTCCTCAGCTCATCCTGCAATCCCTATCAATCCTATGCTGCATGTGAAATCCCAGTTTAGAAGAAATCATATTATAATTGGAATGTTAACTTTTCACAGAAGCTGCCAGCCCTGTAGCACTTCTCCATCACTTTCTGTATTCATCCTAAAGAGATAACTTAGTTTGGTCAGCTTCATTGGAAGGTTCTGAAGAAGGGTCACTGGGCCCAAAACGTTAATTCCAATTTCTCTCCACAGATGCTATCAGTCCAGCCTAGCTTTTCCAGCAATTCCTGATGTTGTTTCTTTACCATTTGCACTTGCTAAGTATCTCCTGGGTTTATGCGGAGACATGGATGACATGAAGATTCTTCCACTATCTGTGGTGCGTGTCTTACCTCCACACAATTTTGACTGAAATGGACCATATCGATCCAACTGATGATTGTCAACCTCTGTCTCAGCAAACATATATAATGAAAAGCTGACTTGATATAGCGCATTTTATACTGGCACTCAAAGCAAACGTTATGCTTTGTTTATTTTTATTCACTGGTCAGGAATTCAATACAGTGGATGACTTTAGGCACAACTTCTATCCTGCCATTTAATGTCATTGCACATCGCATGCCAATACAATCCTTCATATGTATATCACTCTCAATCTGATGCACAATGATTTCAGACAATACAATTTCTTTTATTAGGAAACATGTATAATAAAGGACAATTTTGTATACCAAGAGGTTCATCTTCCTTCTTTCAGCCAGGCAGTTATTGGAAATGTGGTTGTAAGTCAAGAGAGCTGGAGATATATTTATAATTCACAAGAATATAAGACCCAGTTGGCAAATTAGTTATCAGTCCAGGCATTAACCACTTCTATCAAGGATCTCGTCAGAACCCCAAGAACTTCAGCAAGATCAAAATACATCTTAGTACATGGATTTGGCTGCAGTCTCCTTTTAAGAGTCCCTGTTCTTTCATTAAACAGCACCTGCTCTAATTGCCATTGATAGTTTAAAGGATGCATTTAGTTCTGGTACATTGAATGACCTTCACATCCAGAGATCCAGCTTTTCATCTAGGGAAATGACAATCCAGCTTCTCATCAGGGAAATGAAGATCAATGACAGTCCCAGATTAAGTAAATTGCTGCAAATTCAGGCAGTTCCCTAGTGGATATGAGTGTGTCACAGAAACACACCCTGAATTCAACACCTAATTAATCACTTTGCTTTGAACTGCCACAAAGACTTTCTAAACGATGGAGAGTGGAAATTTAATTTGTTATTGTACAGGGAACACCTCCAAAACTCAATTGCCAATCCATTTCAGGAGAGACCCGAGATTAGCGCATGCAGGATGATATTTGATGGTCTGGTTCTTAAATGGAAATATGTTCTGTTCTCCAGCATTCAAATTCTTCAATTTAGCCATCATTACACACAGCCTATTACTGACTGAAGTCATTTGTAATTTACGTGATCCTTGATAAATTAACTGTACTTTCACTTATGCTCCCACTCAATATTCTATCAACCTTTAACTTCTTGTAAATTCCAAAATTGCAACGCTGCTCAAAAATGTCATAACCGATTACGAAACAATTCAATTTATAACATTAACTGAATTATCTTTCTTGCTTCATAGCAGAAAGCTAAAATAGGATTTAAGGTAATTCTAGGTGAGGTTAATAATCAATTAATGCAATATAGTAGAACCACATATTTTAAAAGGCACCTGTATCATGCATGAGTCTAGCTGTTTCATGCTGGTTAATACACAACACATATTTGCATTACTTGTATTATGTATTGAAACATAAAATATGTGTTCGCCAAACATTGGGCTAGCTGGTTTGAAATGTTAGAGTGAGCCAGGTACATTCCAACAGCAAATGTAACTACTAATTACTCACTCTCCATTTACAAAATGCATACAGAGTAATGCTTCACCACTCATATGACTCGATTTTAGTCTTTTGTACTGCTGTTCTTCATCTTTCAAAATGTATACATTTAGTTCAAGGACAGAGGCATTGCACAAGCTCAATCTCAACATTCTCTCTTCACCTCAGCCTCTCTGCTTTTTCCTGACCAATCATTATAAAGATTCTTTATTTTCAAAGGTTTACTTTCATTAACTATCTATACGAAGGTTGTAAAACATGATTTGATTTGTTGTGAAATAATAAACATTCAGATGGCGAGCACACTCTTTCTGAAGCACAGAAAATAAACAGCTTCAGGTGAGTGAAAGAGCATAATGAAAATAAATTACATTGAAATATCCTGACACACAATTTTTATTACAAAGCAATCTTAAACCCATTCCAAACATTATGTCTGTAAACACTTCCTGTATTGTTGTTCTCGTTTCTCCTTCTCCTTTCACGATTGGTGAATGGGGCTGGAAATTTTAATTTGTAAGCATCAGTATATTCTGAACAGAGCTCTGGCAGTTGATTTGTTGATGTTACGTGAAATATTTCAATATATTTAAACATTTTTTCTTAACTTGGTAACATGGAATGAATTAAATTTAACTGTTCTGTGGCATATGTTGTGTCAAAGTTGGGGTGTCAAGCACGGCTCAGTTGGTAACGCCTCCATTTCTGAACCAGAAGACTCTGGGTTCAAGATCCATTCAAGAGATTTGAACACAAACTCTAAACTGATACTCCAGTGCAGTGCTATGGGGACATTTCCATTTTCAAGATATTGCACATTGGAATATCCTGAGCACTTGAAAGATGGATGAGACACTTTTTTTCATTGATTTTCTTTTGGAGGTAATAAGTATAATAGTGAAAAAGAAGCAGGACAAGTCGAACCCAGCCAATTACTGCCCAACGATCTACTTTCAAACATCAGCAAAGTCATGGAAGTGATGACATTGACAGTGCTATCAAGCAGCACTCAGCAATTACCTGCTTGCTGACACTCAGTTTGATTCTGTCAGGCCTACTCAGCTCTTGATCTCATTACAACTCATCCAGGGGAATGCCCAACACTGAATGTTCAATGATCTTTTCCATTTTGCCAAAGTAAGTGCCACAATTTCTCACCGACACTTAAGAGTCACACTATCTCTGCTACTGCACTCCCTTCCCACCAAGGCTCACACTGTACAATCTATCTCGATTCAATGTCAGCTTGTTCTCTCTCCATGGATGCTGCTTGACCTGTTGTGATCTCCAATGTTTGTTTTTTTCAGTACAGATTCCAGCATCTGCATAATTCCTAATGGAACTAAAGCATGCCATATTCACCTCACTCAATGTCACCTATCCTAAACTGCAACAAGACTATCCCTGCATGCCCTCTGTGCCACCTACTCATTTTCTCAGAAACATTCCTACCTGCCCAACCGTAACATCTGTGCCATCCACTCTCACCTTCCATGATACTACAATGGTGCAGAAAGAGTCAAGACAGTTTTTGTTCTGCACAATATTCCATTCCTCACCATTTAAAGAGAACAGAATGCTGATTCTGATTGTCCTGGACAAGGTTTGGGCATGTATCAGAGGCTGAGCTGGGCTTACTGTGCCAGGATGCCCCAAGTGTAGGGCCTTTGGTTTGACTGAGGACTGCTGGTAAGTGGGGCAAGGCCCTGGCTTTGTGTCTGCGTCAAATGGCCAAGCAAGACAGTAGTAAAATGAGCCAGGTATCTATAGCTGATGGGAACAAGTGGAAAAAGGCCAAGCAGGGATGCTGCGAGCATTCAGGTAAACTCAGGATGAGCAAGTGCTGTGAAAGTGAGTGAAGAGCCCAGAGATGTAGCTTTGTCCAGTCCCTAAGCAGAGTGCACAGCCTCTTTGCAACAGCATTACAATGAGATTTGCCAACACAAACTGGTGAAGAACTGAAGTTCAGAAGCCTATAGGTGATTTGAGATGTGCCACAAAGATTCATAGAGACTGGCATATGATGAATGCTAACAATTGTATGTGCCCATGGAACATGCCCGGAGATAATGGTGCCCATCCTTTGGAACAAGTGCCAAGTTGAACCCACTGAGAATTCTTTCTTGTTTCCATGCCACGTTTTCTGTCAAAATCCTGGAACTCCCTTCCTCACACCATGTTGTGTGTTCCTATACCCGAAAGACTTTGGATGTTTAAGAAAATGGGTCACCACCAGGACAGCAAAGTGGCTTAGTGGTTAGCACTGCTGCCTCACAGTACCAGGGGCCAGTGTTCAATTCCACCCCTGGGCGACTGTGTATGGAGTTTGCACGTTCTGCCCGTGTCTGAATGAATTTCTTCTGGGTGCTCTGGTTTCTTCCCACTGTCCAAAGATGTGCAGGTTAGGTGAGTCGGCCATGCTAAATTGCCCATAGTGTCCAGGAATGTGTAGGTTAGGACAGGCAGGGTTACAGGGATGATATGGGTCTGGGTAGTATCCCCTCAGAAGGGTGGTGGGCCAAATGGTCAGCTTCTACACTGTAGGGAATCTATTCTATGATTCGCCACCTTCTCAAGAGCAATTAGAGTTGGGTATCTGTAAACAAATGAATAATAACTGAGGTGTACAAGGAACTTTACCAGGATGTTTGCCACTGTGTGACAGATTAGACATACCGGGTACGGTTTACAGATATGGGGTCTTCATTTCCGATCAAGGTGAGAAGAATTTTTGTCTCTCAATCAAATGGTTATTGGCGTGTGGAAATCTTTTCCCCTGAGAACATCAGATGTAGGGTAATTGAATGGGGGGTCATTGAATATTTTTAAAGCTGAGTTAAATAGATTTTTAATTGACAAGTGAGTCAGGGATAATAAGAATTAGACAGGAAAGTAAAGTTCAGTTCAAATTAAGATGAAGCATGATTTTATCAAATAGTGGATCTGACTCAAGGGACTGAATGACTTACACTGTTTCTTACTTGTATGATCATTTGTATAAGAAAATGGGGCGGGGGGGGAGGGGTGCAGCATTGTATTTTGGGCCATAAAACATAAAAGTGTTCATTTTGACAATGTAAAAATGCAGAAACATTATCTTGGCTGCAGAAGATGATGACACCACCATTTTACCTTCAGAAGGCAGGAAACCACTATACTCACTGTAAAAGGTTTAGCAGACATACCATGAATAGTTCAGAGAAATGCATTGTTATTAGAAGCAAATAATAGTTTGCTTTAATATAGAATTTAAGGCTTTAGAAGAGAAAAAATAATGCAACATTGCTGTAACATAAAATTTAAAGCTTAAAAGAAGAAACATAATTAATATTGCACAGTTTGAGAGTCTGTAAACTATAGAAATAAAAACCATTACTATTTACAAAAGTAAACATCTTCCAACAGATCGCATTGATTTACCACAGAATTAAAAGATTGAAGGTCAGAGATATAGCGGCATTCAAATATTGTAGTATTTAAAAACAGGAGGAAAAGAATGCATAACCTCAATCAGGAGAGATAACAGAATGTTGCCACAAAGATTAGATATAAATATGCTTCAATATTAAAAACTAAATCTCAAGGTGGACAAGCAAAACCACGATTAGATTCTATAAGACTAGATGGTGTCCGAATTATCAAAGTATACAAAAATGACACAAATATTTATGAAAGAATTCTACAAGTTTTTGTTAATTTGAGAACAACAAAAATTCTTGAAAGGGTAAAACTTATCTAAGCATTCACTACACTGGAGAATCTGTAGTTATGTTTGTTAATAATATCTATAAATGAGTGGAAGATTGTGACTGTGAAATTTGATATCAGTTTTTATAAGAATTAACACTGTTGTTGGAATTATTGAAGTGTGTTTGCCATTAACTCCTTGACAAAGCAGCAGCTTCTACCACCAAACAAACCCATAGGATTATAACCCGATGTTGTATGATTTTTAAATTTCTTACAATCCAGGAAAGATTTGACTTCAAGAGAAAGCGTTTCATAATGTGCTGGAAGCAAAGGCCAAGAAGACTGACAGATGAATCTTGAGAGAAAGAGATCACAGAAGAGCAACGTAATTCATCCACATTGTAGACCAAACTAGATACAGGCACAAGGAGTCCCCTATTGTGACAGAGAATGTAATATTTGTAAAACAATAGGAAATTTTCAGAAGATGTGTGAAGTCAGATGAAGTTTCAGAATAGCACAAAAACATAGTAGCTTATTGATCTAAAGATGTAAATGCAACAGAATAATCCCCAATAGAAATCATGCTCCATGTATTTCTGGGGGAAATTGATAATTGAATTAAATTAAGTTTGATAGAATCTCTCCATTTGGTGGTCTAATACTCTTAAAAGAAAGAAATGGCTATCCTTATTTGGCCTACATGTGATTCCAGAGCCACAGCAATGAGATTGACTCTAGTGGTTAACCAACAATCTGTCCCGGACCTCCCACACAGATGTGACTGTCCAGAAGGCACAACAACACCCCTTCCTCCTCAGGAAGCTTTGGAAGTTCAGCATGTCCATAAGGACCCTCACCAACATTTACAGGTGCATCATTGAAAGCATTCTATCTGGGTGCACAGCAGCCCGATACGGCAACTGCTCTGCCCAGGACAGTAAGAAACTACAGAAAGTTGTGAGTATAGCCCAGACCATCAGGGAAGTCAACCTTCCATCCATGGCCTCCACTTACACTTCTTGTAGCCACAGAAAGACTGCCATCATCATCAAATTCCCCTCCCATCCCAGTAATGCTATCCTACAACCTCTTCTGTCAGGCAGAAAATACAGAAGCTTGAACACATGCAGTAACAGGCTCAAGAACAGCTTCTTCCCCATTGTTATTAAACTGCTGAATGGACCTTTCCAACTTCAAATAATGTTGATCTTGCTCATGTTATTCAATGCAAGGGGAGCGGCCAGTTTTCCCAGCTCAGGTTTTTTCTAGTTTGGTTTAGTTTTAGCAAGGAGTCAAAAACCACTGGGGATCTTCAAAAGCAGCTACAGTGAAAAGAGGCTCAATTCTTCAACAAAGGTCTTGCCTGAACATTGTCTCTGAAAACCCACCTGCCTGTAAGAGCCTGTGTTTAAATTTTCCTTTGGCCAAGAGGTGTGTTAACGGGATGCTGTGGGGATTGGAACAGCTCCTTTGTTAAGCTGCGATAGAATTGGTTAAGTTATCAAATAGTGAAGTTATTTGAAATTCTGTTCTCGTTTGTTCATCCATAGTGTGTAAATGAATTCAGTTTTGCTAGAAACTGTGTGTTTTGACCAGCTGCACCACTCCTGGAATATCCACTTTACATCTGCCTTTTAAAGATAGGGTCCGGGCTACCTCCTTAAAATATTTTGAGGGGGGTTCTGGGCTGGTCCATAAGAGATTAAAAAAAGGGTGAGTGTCAGAGACACTGCCACTCTGATACCTGACTCTATATGCAACAGTCCTATCGTCAAGGACTGCTCAGGCATAAATAAAGGGTGACTTGGTGATGGGATACTGATCTCAGTGGAATTATTTCATCCTGTAGCAGATTATACCAATGCAGGATACAGTTTTTCACTGTCAATGAGAATGTCATGACAGGAAAACGGTCAACCAACAGTTGAAGAGAGAGGTGATGGGGATGCATAGATGAAGATGGGGATCAATTTTTGTCCAAGGTCAACCTAATGTAATTTTCATGCAGCTTATAATTTGGCCATTCTCCAGCTGAGTAAATATGCAAGTTGGGATTCCGAAAACATTGCAGAGCAACATCAATCAAAGTATGTAATCAAACATCATAATGTGCCCACCAAAGTTGGAAATTACAACCAATACTGATAAGTTATCTGGAATACGTTATCAAAATCAATCTTCCAGTTATGTACCGCTTTGCTGGTACATAGCAGTTTAAATAACTTTAAGACCATTAACTAGTTGCAAAGAGACTAAAATGATACTTGGTACCATGGTATATTCACATTAAACTAGCAGATGACATATGAGTACAAAGATGCTGAATAACATTCTATGTTAACATCGGTCATGTCATCTCCTTCAAGACCACTACAGGTTGGGGTTAGAGAGGGTTCAGTTACATGGAAAATTATGGAACACATTAGGGGGGGGGGGGTGGCTCAGAAAAGGTTATTAAAGTTTCTAGAACAAGTAATAGGACAGGGTATAGGGAAAGATTATGGAGGCAGTCAACACATGACTGAGGGTGTTGCACTGGACTGGAGAATCGCTAACGTGACACCCCTGTTTAAAAAGGGAGTAAGTCAAAAGGAGGAAAATTACAGACCAAATAGCCTAACCTCAGACATGGGTAAGACCTGGAATCCACTGTGAAGGATACGGTTTCGAAATACTTGGAAGTGTATGGTAAAACAGGACATAGTCAGCATGGTTTCATCAAGAGGATGTCATGGCTGACAAATCTGTTAGAATTCTTTGAGGAAGTAACGAGTAGGTTAGACCAAGGAGAGCCAGTGGACATTATCTACCTGGGCATCAAGAAGGCCTTTGACAAGGTCCTGTGCAGGAGGCTACTGAGTGAGATAAGGGCCCATGGTGTTAGAGGCAATTTGCTAGCATGGATAGAAGCTTGGTTGTCTGGCAGAAAGCAGATAGTGGGGATAAAAGGGTCCTTCTCAGGATGGCAGCTGGTGACAAGTGGTGTTCCGCAAGGCTCAGTGTTGAGACCATAACTTTTCACTTTATGCATGAACGATCTAGATGAGGGAACTGAAGGCATACTGGTTACATTTGCAGGTGATTCAAAGCTAGGTAGAGGGACAGGCAGCATTGAAGAGGCAGGGAGGCTGCAGCAGGATCTGAACAGGTTAGGAGTGTGGGCAAAGAAGTGGCAGATGCAGTACATGTGGGAAAGTGTGAGATCATGCACCTTGGTAGGAAGAATAGAAGCATGGACTATTTTCTAAATGGGGAGAAAATTCAAAAATCTGAAGTGAGAAGAAACTTAAGAGTGCTAGTCCAGGATTCTCTCATGGTAAATTTTTCAGGTTAAGTCAGTAGTTAGGAATGCAAATGCAATAATGGTATTTATTTTGAGTGAACTTGATTACAAAAGCAGAAATGTACTTCTGAGGCTCTTTAACGCTTTGATCAGGCCAAATTTGGAGTATTGTATGCAGTTTTGGGCCCCATATCTCAAGAAGGGTATACAGCCTTGGAGCGTGTTCAGAGGATATTCATGAGAATTGTCCCAGGAATGAAAAGCTTAACATATGAGGAACATTTGAGGACTCTGGGTTTATACTGGTTTAGAAAGATGAGGGAGGATTTAATTGAAACATACAGAATACTGAATGGCCTGGACAGAGTGGATGTTAGAAAAATGTTTCCATTGGTAGGAGAGACTCAGTCTTAGAGTAAAAGATGAAGATAAGGAGAAACATCTTCAGCCAGAGAATGGTGAATCGATGGAATTCATTGCCACAGTAGGCTTGTGGAGACCAGGTCATTGAGTGTACTTAAGACTGAGATAGCTAGGTCCTTGTGTTTCAAGGGGATCAATGGTTATAAGGTGAAAGCTGGAGAATGGGGTTGAGAAACTTACCAGCCATGATTGAATGTCAGAGTGGCCTCAATGGGCTGAATGGCCTAATGCCTGCTATTATGTCATATGGTTTTAAATCCATACATATATGAAACAAAATAAATGTGCTTGTAGCACAGATGTAAATTGGCAGGTTATGGGTATCACAGAGATTTGGCTGTAAAGGGATCAGGGTTGAGAACTAAACCTCCAAAGATACACATTCAATTGAAAGGACAGGCGGATGGGCAGAGGGAGTCGATGCCTTGTTCGTAAGAAATGAAATTAAATTAATAACAAGAAGTGATATACATTTAGAAGGTGTAGAATCTGTGTGGATAGAATTAAACAAATGCAAGGGCAAAAATAAAACCCTGATGGGAGGTGTGCACAGGTCTCTGAGCGGTAGGCAGAATGCGGGGAAGAAAATAAATCAGGAGTTAAAAAAGGCATGCAAGAAAGGCACTCTTACAATACTCACAGGGGACTTTGATATGCAGGTGGATTGGGAAATCAGGTTGGTATCAGACTCAAGAAAAAGATTTGGTGGAAAGTTTATGAGGTGATTTTTCTGGAGTGGGTTTGATAGAGTCCATTAATGAACAAGCAGTTCGAGCTTTGGTGATGTGTAATGATACAGGCTTGATTAGGGAGCTTAAGGTTCAAGGAGCTCCTAAGAGCCAGTGACCATAGAATGATAGAATTCACCCCGCAGTTTGAGAGTGAGAAGCTGGACTCAGAAATAATGGCATTACAACTGAGGAAGAGTAACTACAATGACATGAGGAAGGAGTTGGCCTGAGTTGATTGGAAGGGGAGCCAAGCAAGGAAGACGGGTGGAGCAGCAATGGCAGGAGCTTCTGGGAGTAATTTGGGAGGTAAAAAAGAAGTTCATCCCAAGGAAGAGGAAACATACTAAGGAGAGGACAAGGCAACCAAGGCTGACAAGGGAAGTCAGGAACAGCATGAAAGCAAAAGAAAAACATACAATGTGATGAAGATTTGTGGGAAGCCAGGAGTTTGGGAAGCCATTAAAAAATAGCAGATAATAACTACAAAAGCAATAAGGGAGAGAAGATCATCTATGAGGGTGAATCATCTAGTAACATAAAAAAAACTTTCAAGAGCTTTTTCTTAGGTATATAAAAACTATGAAAGAACGTGGATATGAACCATTAGAAAATCAGCTTATGGAAGTAGTAATGGGAAACTAAGAAATAATGGAACCAAAGAGGTACTTTGCATCAGTTTTTGTAGTGGAAGATGCCTGAAGTATACCAGAACCTGAAGAGAGTCAAGGGACAGAGGCTGTTGTAAGATTCATCACTAAGGAGAAGTTGCTGGCGAAGCTGAAAGGTCTGAAGTAGATAAACCATCTGGACCAGATGGACTGTACTCCAAAGTTCTGAAGGAGGTAACTGAGGAGATTGTAGATGCATTGATGGTGCTCTTTCATGAAGCATTAGAGTCAGGGTGGGTCCCAAAGAACTGGAAAATGGATAATGCAACACCCCTGTTTAAGAAGGGAGGAAGGCAACAGATAGGGAACTATAGGCTGGTTAGCCTGACCTCAGTTATTGGTAAGATTGTAGAGTCCATTATTATTGGTGAGACTGCAAAAGTCTTGGAAGTGCATGGCAAAGTAGGGTTGAGTCAGCATGGCTTTGTCAAGGGAGGTCATGCCTGACAAATCTGTTAGAATTCTTCGAGTAGGTAATGAGCCAGCACTGAATTTCCAGAAGACTTTTGGCAAGATGTCACACAGGAGGCTGCTAAATAAAACAAACACCCATGGTGGTAGGGGCACAGTACTGGCATGGATAGAGGATTGGCTGACTGGCAGAAGGCTATATGTCTTATGAAGGACATATGTTCTATTTAAGGTTGAATCATCTCGGCCTTTAAATTTTATCAGTGTCTTATCTACCAGGCAATAGCTCAGTTCCTCTAGCAGGGCAACGTTGTCCAAAGTCAAATTGAACCCACAATCCTCACCATTTTAACAGCGAGGACTGCAAGTGTACCTGAATCATAATGTCAGTGCCTAAGTAGGCCATTCTATCACCTGAAGTACGTCACCACAGTTAGACCTTTCCGGCACTTAACTATTAACCCTCTGGTAGACTGGCAACAATTATAGGCTTTTTACCTAAAATAATCCAAATTCTTGTTGAGGATGATATGTAAATTTGTGCACCAAAGAACAAAGGTATCAGGGACTTATCCAATGGTATGCATTAACATTGCAATTTTTTAGTTGGCACCATGAGGGCTATCACATATAATGATAGAGTCCCTTTCTGCTATGCATGCCAGGTGGTATTATTTAAATCTTCCTATTAATTCCATCGATGTCTCCCAGCACTTTGAGGAAGATAACAATGCCATGGAATTCTATCCTGGGGACAGTAGGGAGCTGAGAACGCCGACAGGATTTGGCATTGGTGACTTGATGATTGGAGAACTGCACAGCACTTTGGGTGATGTTTCATATGCCAACTGTTCCTGACTAAGGTGACCCTCACACATAAAACTTCAGTCATCATAGTCACCAACAAGGCAGTGAGGAATTTAGGATAGTGGTTGGAAGTTCTCACATTAGCTATTCTCAAAAGGCAGCACCTCCACCTACATTCTCTATGGTGGGTGAATGTTCTTCTTTTTGAGCACACAAGTTACTGACTGACCCTATATCAACTAGAAGGGAGTGAGGACTACAGATGCCGGAGATCAGGGTCAAGAGGGTGGTGCTGGAAAAGCACAGCAGAGGTCTGGCAGCATCTAAGGAGCAGGAGAATTGACATTTTGGGCATAAGCGCTTCATCAGGAATGAAGTGATGAAGGGCTTATGTCCAAAATGTCGACTCTCCTGCTCCTCAGATGCTGTCTGACCTGCTGTCCTTTTCCAGCACCACACTCTCGACACTGCCCCTATATCAGACCTGTGTTCTCTGCAAAACATACACACACAGTGACAGCCTGAGTGGAATGGTGATTTTTATTTTCCCCTATTTATTTTTCACATGCCACCTTTCATAAGCAATTCCAGAATATATCTAAAATATATAAATATATGGAAAAGCTGATAAGGAATCAGACATTGACTATAAAAATATCTGACATATTAAGCATCCCATGTTGCTTACTCATAAATTTTCAGTGGCAGTAAAACACGAACCTTATATTTCTTCAAACTACCCTACTTTTCTGTGGCATTAATTATGGGTAACCATGGGCAAGTGCCTCAATTCGGTGACACTGCAATGATTTCAATGCCTCACATATTGATGAGGAGTGCTGCATGTCATCTGATAGAAAAATAACATAAATAGAGACATATTTGGATACTATCTAACATTCTTCAGAATTTGATTCTGCACGGCTTCACCATTACCATTGACTCAAAAACTGGGACATTGACATCATTTTGCTTCATTATTTCCTGTATTCCCTTTGATGGATGGACCACTAACAAAGTGTGGAATTGTTTCGAAAAAAAAAGATTAAGTCAACCACTTGCCAAACCTCAATGTTGGATTTTAATTACCCAACCTTTTACGGGTGGTTTGAAATCAAACTGTTTCTGTGTTAAATAAAAGGAAATCCACTCTGTCAGGTTTCTGAGCCCTCTGACTGATCTTTGTGCCTGGGCCAAAGGCAATTCCTGCACACAGGAGTCTGGAAGAGGGCTTTCTAATTCGTTTTTGTGCAACCCATTAAACTTCGAAACTATTGGAATGTTATAATTGATTCTTTCATCCAGGATCCAGGCTTGACTTTGAATCTGCAGAAATATACCCTAACTGTGCATGACCATGCAGAAAAAGAAGAAAATAGGCCAATTACATGGCGTGACTACATCTTACATCTCCCCTGTCTCAACCTCATCCATGTTTGACTTTTCTGATGCTCTGTTTCAGCTGATTGAAATAACTTCAATCATGTTCACTGAAGAATTGAAGGTGAAGATAAAGGAGTCCAAGTTGGAGGAATGAGTAGAATGTTGAAGCAGAAAGTTGTGTGCACAGCTCAGACCATCACGAAAGCCAACCTCCAGTTCATGCACTCCATTTATACGTCTCATTGCCATGAAAAGGCAGTCAACATCATTAAATACCTCTCCCATTCCGTTAATATTCTCTTCCAACCTCTTCCATCAGGTAGAAGATTCAGAAGCTTGAACACAAGCACCAACAGGTTCAAGGACAGCTTCTTCCTCGCTGTTATCAGACTGCTGAATGGACGCCTCTAATATTCAATCTAATATTGATCTTGCTTTGTGCGCCTCCCGTGCAGCTGTAACCTTGTATGCCTCACTCTGTCTAAACACCCTGTGATCTGTCTGAGTTGTTTGCTATCATCTGCCTGTACTGCTCACAAAACAAAACTTTTCACTCTACTCAAGTACATGTGACAACAATAAATCAAATAAAATCAAATGTAAAGTATGTATGACCACAAGAAGCATAAGAAATAGGAGCACAAGTCAGCCCCTCAAGCCTGCCCTTCCATTCATTAAGTTCAAGGCTTACCTGCTCCAGCCTCAATGCCTCTTTCATGCTAACTCCTCATGGCCCTTGACTCTCAGATATTTTGAAAATCTATCTACTTTGTCTTTAAATATATGCTTGTGAAATCTAGTTTGCACAACTCTCCAGGGTTAGAGAGTTGAAACATTCACTACCCTCTTCGCTACCCAAGATGCTTCGCAGATAGGGAGCAGGCTGGAATTTATGACAGAAATGTGTAGATATTTTAGATAATGCAGCCAAAATGACTGATTTAGTGAATATTTTCTGAAGCTTGTCATTTCCCTATGCTCTTGACTGAATCCTTTTTTTGAACTGGCTACCTTTACATTGGTCAGCATGGGTTTTTACAAACATATAATTTTACAGAGTAACAGTTTGGTCTGTAAAGGTAAATGGAACTAAAATGTAATTTTAAAAAATTCATATCCAGGAGGAGGGTGTTGCTTGTTAGGCCAGCAATTATTGCCCAGAATGTTATCAACGAGGCTAGACCACTCAGAACATTCTTTAGCAGGCAGCCCAGACCGTAACTTTGCTATTTGCTTCGGTAAGTGTACCATGAAAATTTCCCGGAGTACGTTAGCGAGGTTGACTACCAGGTTATAAAACAGACAAAAGTTTATTCACAAAATTACACAATGAAACACAAAAGAATAGCCACAGAACTCAGTCTATCCAAACTAGACTTAATTATGCTGTTCTGAAAAATACATAACAGTTCCAATAAACAAACCCTTAAACACAGGGTAAAAATGAAACAAAGGCTTACAGGTCAAAGTTAGAAGGGCAGAAGGAGAGAGAGAGAGTTTAGCAGCCTGTTTCCACATAGCCCACAGCTGGACTGAACTAAAAAAAAGAATTCAGCTTTTAGGACTGACCACTTCCCCTTTCATTATACAAGTTACTTCTGAAACATGAAAGCTGTGGCCTAAAGTCTCAGCTATATAAACAAAAAGGTCTCCCAATACCCCTTCCGTCTCTGAACCAAACTAGTTGTTTTGGAGCCCAGACTGTTTTGCGACCCCTCTGAAAAAAACCAAGGACATCGTATTCTTGAGAAAAGGAACAGCATTTAGAAAAAAGGACCAGCTTTGTGACAAGAGAGCCTGGAGTCACATGTAGAACAGACCAGGTAAGGATGGCAATTTCTTTCCTTAAAGGACATTGGTCAACCAAATTATTTTTCCTCACAATGAAATATGGATGCACTGTCACCATTAAACTCGGAATTCCAGGTTTGTTTTTTTATTGAATTCAAGTTCCACCATGGCTAGATTTAAACCCCAGTCCCTGTGAATACTATATGGTTCTCTCGATCACGAGTCCAGCAATAATACTACTCGGTCGTTGCGTCCCTTTTCAATAATTGTTGTAGTTTAGTTTGTCTACTGATTTTCTAAAGGTATAATAATTTTTTATGACCTTCATGATTGTTTTCCAAATTACTGGTATCAGGAATTTACTAGAAAGCTTTAATGACATTGTTATTCTGCACACAATTTAAACAAATGTTTGCACTTTCTAGCCCTGAAATAATAATAATTTAAAGTAATAAGAAAAAAGGCATTATTTTGAAGGAATTATTACATTAGCATTTGGATTCTTCAAGCTAAATTTTACCACCATAGATATCACTGCCAGTCTTATCTCAGCTGGGTTGCTTCATCCTACAGCTTTTAGCTTAGGCTGTATGTCCTGCTGTTTCTTAGCTAGAGGTAGGCCTTTCACCCTCAGTAGCAAGACAGCCTTGCCTTGAAGAGCTCCCAGTCAATAAAATAGCCAGTAGTTCAATGGCGTCAGTAGATTTGTGAACCACAGTCATGGACAGAAATCCCAGAGGGAAACAAGGTATGATTGAGTCTCACCAAGCTTTGACAATGTAGGACCAGAGCTGACAAGGTTAGGCAAGAAGAAACATTGCAATAGGAACACTTCGGCAATAGGGCCTCTGCTGCACATGGGGAGTCTGCAAATGAAGCAAATGCTTGACCACACAGCTACTGGGTTTGACCTATTTTATTGGACACTTAGTGTCAGCTTTCCATTATGCTAGTGAAATCCCATCAATAGCCCTTAATTGGTTACAATTTGCCAATTCAGACCTTCAGTTGGCCCATGGAAGTGTAGGCTTTCTAATTTCTTCCCCCTGCCAATGGTGAAAGTTTGGCAGAGTCGGGCAGGGCAGTTAGAACCCAGGAATAATACTGCTGGAAGGGTATCCAATTTCACAGCCATTGTCTGTCCACACTCTATTCCTTTCCCATCCCATTACATGGTTGGGAGATGGGGGCATGGAAGTCCAACATTGACACTCATGCCACACAAAATTCCAGGCAATGGCCACCTCCAATAAGAGACAATCTAACCACTGCCTCTTGACAGTCAATGATGTTACCATCATTGAATCCCCACTATCAAATTCTGGGAGTTACCATTAATCAGAAGCTCAACTGGACTTTGAGATCAACTGAAGATAGCAGCTACAAGAACAGGTCAGAGGCTAGGAATACATTGAAGAGTAACCTACCTCCTGACTCCCCAAAGCTTGTCCATCATCTACCAGGCACAAGTCAGGATTGTGATGGAATATTCTCCACTTGCCTCGATGGGGGCAGCTCCAACAACACTCAAGATGCTTGACACCATCCAGGACAAGGCAGCTAGCTTGATTGGCACTACATCTACAAATATTCACTCCCTTCTCCACCAACGCTTAATGGCAGCAGTGTGCATTATCCATAAGATGCACTACAGAAATCCCTAAACAGCACCTTCCAAGTTCATGACAACTTCCATCTAGAAGGACGAGGTCAACAGATACATGGGAACATCACCACCTAAGATCCCCTCCATACCACTCACCATTCTGATTTGCATATATCATCATTCCTTCACTGTTATTGAGTCAAACTCCTAGAATTCCCTCTGTAAGGGCATTTTGGGTCACCTTACAGCACATGGACCGCAGCGTTCAAGAAGGCACCTCACCACCACCTTCTTGAGAGGCAACTAGGGCTGGGCAATAAATGCTGGCCCAGCCAGCGACACCCACATCCCACAAATTAATAACAAATAATTCACCTTAACAAAGGAATGATTTGGACATCCGGACAGTGCTTCTTCACAGGATGACAATTTTATTAGGTTTAATTGCATTTTATATTTCTGCAGCATTAAGAATGGTTTTAAAAACATCACTCCACTTTAACAAGAATCAAATAAAGCAATAAATCCAGAAAAATATGTGTGAGAACTTTATAAGCTGCTTCCTGAATCTCTGGATCCAATCAATCCAATTTAAATGAATTTGAAGATTGAAAGTTCATTAAAAATAGATTAGGGTTAGTTTTCAAATTAAAGATTCAGATTGATAATTGCAAAATTTGCTGGAAATGCACAAAGTATTTTATTGTTACATATCAGAGCCTCAGCTTAAACTCATGATAACTGACTGCTGTGTCAGCTTGAACCTCATCCTGACTTATCGAGTGACAACTTGCTTCTTCTGCCTTAACCCACAGTAAGGATTCCAGAAAGCATGAAAACATAGTTCAATCATTTTGGATATTTATTTCGTGTACCACATGCATTCATCTAATCATGCAGTCGATGCCATCTTTTAGTCACTGAGTAAAGGTGCAGCATAAGTACTGCCTGATCCCTAACGGTGATTAACCACGGCTATATATTCATGTCCCCGTTTACATCCCACAAGTCTAGCCAACTGTCCTAATCAGATGACAACCTTTTATTCACTGGCTCCTGATAAATTGAACATAAATGTAATGACGTGATGCTTTAGTTATACAGGGCATCTCAAATACTGCATGCAGTTTGGTCTCCTCACCCAAGGATATGAAATGCAATGGAAGTAGTTCAGAGAAGCTTTACAAGATCAGTATGTGGAATGGGTGGGTTGTTCTAAGAGATAGGCTTGGCTTGTATCCACTGGAGTTTACAAGAGCGAGGGGTGATTAAAAACTGAAAGAACTGCGGATGCTGTAAATCAGAAACAAAAACAGAGGTTGCTGGAAAAGCTCAGCAGGTCTGGCAGGATCTGTGAAGAGAAATCAAAGTTAATGTTTCAGGTCTGGTGAACCTTTCTCAGAACTGTGACTTGATTGATGCTTATAAGGTGCTGGAATAGTCTTGACAAGGTGGACATGTAAAGGATGTTTCCTCTTGTGGACAACCCCAGAACTAGAGGCCACTGACTTAAAGATATGGAGAAAATGCTTCTGTGAAAGGTTTTGTAAGTTTGGAATTTTCTGCTTCAGAAGGCAGTGGTAAGAGGAGTCATTAAATATTTTAAAGTCTGAAGCAGATATATTCTCATTAGGAAAGGAATCAAAAGATTATTTGGGATAGATAGGGATGTGGAATTTGAAGCCAAACCATATCGTTCATGATCTTATTGAATTATAGATTGGAGGGGCTGAATGACCTACTCCAGCTCTGATTTTCTGTCTATATCCAATTGCTTGCAGTCTTAAAGATGAATCTCAGTTGTTCAACAGATTAAATCACATTCCCTCCAGACCTATCTCTATGTCTTGGGGCTCATGAAAACACAGTTATTTTTATATCTCTATGACAGAATCGCTACTCATTTTCATCCAAATGTTTTTTTATCAAACAAAACAGTTATTCACAGGATATATGAGTAGCAAAATAGAGGCCATCTTATGGTTCCATGGAGTAACTCCGTATCAAAGCCTAAATTTCTCCTCTCCATTCTCTAAAATCCGTGTCCATCCACCCAACATAGCCCACATGACAATGAAGAGAAACTGTGCTAGATTTAATGTCTGGACTTATTGAAATCTAAGTTAATGTTTTTTAAAAATGAATTGTCTTATAAAACAGGGCAATTTCTCATTAAGCTTATATGAAACCATGTAAATTATCAAAGGGCTGTCAGAGTTGTCATGGGCAGGATTGATGATGGGGCTTCAGCATTATGCTCATGGAATTTAATTGCCATTTTATCTCTTCAAAAAGGAAAAAGGGGTGGATCCAAGATGGCGGCAATCTAAGAAGATCACACTGCAGTGCTCTGCGGCACAAGCAGGATGGACCTTCAACCCGCCCAACCTAGACCATTGCAATATCTTGCAACTCTGGAAAGATTGTAGAGTCCCAAGACACACCTAAAAGTTAACTTACCTGGGGCTCCTGCCTTCCAGAGATGCAGAAGAAGGGAGGAGGAGTGTCTGAGGCCAGGCCTGTTGCCCAGTCCACAGGATCCTCGGAATCAATTACTTTCCAGGCCCTGGTGAAGGAGTTCTCAAAATCGTGTGAGATGCTGGGGAAACAGATTGAAGAGAAGCTGGCTCCAATCTCTCTCATGCTGCAGAAGCGTGAGCAGCAGCTGGGAGACTTGGAAAACAGGACGGATGAGGTGGAGCACAGGGTCACAATGGTGGAAGCTGATGCCAGTTCATCTAAGGATAGGATCCAAGCCCTGGAGACGCAGGTCCATAATTTGCGTGGCCACGTGGATGATCTTGAAAGCAGGGTCAGGAAGAAAATCATTCGGATCATCAGTCTGCCTGTGGCCTTTGGAATTTATTGAGGACTGGCTGCCGAAATTCCTTGACTTGGAGTTTGGCATGAGAGGATTGAAGATAAAGAGGCTCACCGGGTCACAGCGCAGAGATCGGGTCTGGGTCAACGTCCTCGTCCTCTCCTGGTGCGGTTCCATCATTACCGGGATAAGGAGAGTGTCATGGAGGCTTCCAGAGTCCAGGGGAAGGATCCAAAGGCCCTAATTTATGAGGGCTCTAAGATCATGTTCTTTCAGGACTTCTCAGCGGCGATGATCCAGAACGAAAATCTTACAACGGTGTCAAGAGAAGACTGAGGGAGCATGGGATCCAGTATTCTCTGAGGTATCTGGTGGTGCTTTGAATTATCTTAGATGGATCCATACATCTCTTTGACTCATCAGAGAAGGCAAGAGACATTGTGGACAAATTAACCTAATTTGAACAATTTTAGTATGTATAAAAAAATTGTTTGTGTATGTCTTTATTGGTTTGTAAAAGAAACGGAGGAAGTCTGGCTGGAGCTTTAGTTTTCTATTTTTTTTCCTATTGATAATAATTTGATTTCAACAATGTTTTTGGCAGCAGTTGAGATGCACATTTTCAATTTCTAAGTTAGGATATATCAAAGGATGGGTGGGTTATTTATTCCTTTTTAAATTTTTTTTGTCATATTGGTATTCTATGGTATATTTAATCTTTTCTGTTTGTGTTTGCAGTACGGCTCTAGCTGGGAGAAGTGAAGGTGGCTGGGATGACTCAATGCCTGCGTATGGGCACTTTGGAATGGGCAATTGCCCCCTCTGAGCAGGGGTGAGTTCCCTATTCAGCGCTGTTGGCGCTTCATATGTTGGTTTGTTTTTTGGTTTTCATTGCTTTTAATTTTTAATAGTTTGTAGGTTTGTTAAATGCATTGGTTTTAGTTTATGTAGTTTTTACATTTGATGGATCATGTGACACTAAGGCTCAGCGATTTGTGATTTGAGTTCCTCCTCTCTAGAATTTAAATGTTACTGCAGAAGGTTATGGCTAATGACTTGATTAAATGGTGTACCTGGAATATCAAGGGAAGTCACTCACCAATTAAGAGGAAGAAGGTACTCTTGAGTCTTAGAAAGGAGAAGGTGGATATTGCTTTGTTATAGGAGACATATTTGGATGACAAGGAGCATCTGAAATTACAGCAGAATGGCTTTGACCGAGTTTATTATTCATATTTAAAAGCAGAAGTAGGTGAGTGGCTATATTAGTTAGGAAGAATCTACCATTTAAGTTGTGAGAGAGTGTTAAATACACACACAGGAGGTTTGTAATTCTTAAAACTTTGATAAATGGGAAAGAATATGGTGTTTTAAATGTTTATTGCCCTCCAGCTCATTCCCTTAAATTTTTGGTAGATGCTTTTTCTAAACTGATAAGTCTCAAGTCCCGGCACATCATCGTAGGGAGAGATTTTAACTGTCTCATGGATCCCACAGTAGACAGGTTGCCCAAAAGTCCCTCGATACCCTCTGTACAAACTAACAGTTAGTGGTCTGTGTGGGGAGTTAGGGTTGGCGGACGTCTGGAGGCGTCTCTACTCTACAGGCAGGGATTATATGTTTTTCTCCATTCCACACAGATGTCACACTAGGATTGATTTTTTTTCTGACCCCGTAGCAACCCTGGATTTAGTGGCATCTTGTACAATTGGTAATATGCTCCAGTGTACCTTAAGATTAAGGACGTTACAGTGGGTTCGAGGCACTGGCAAATGGAACACTTTATCGTCAAGGATAATAAGCTTGTGGAGTATTTCTCTAAGGAATTTCAGACGTTCCTAGACATCAACATAGGCTTTGGCAGTTTCCCAGAGAACGGAGGAGCTCAACCGAGCCTATGACAGAGGGTTAGTTATTTCATATTCCACCAGTAGGAAGCGGCAGAAGGGTGAACAGCAACATCTCCTTGAAGCACGGTTGAAGGCAGCCGAGAAGGCCTACTTTGACAGACCCTTGGTCAAACTACTAAGGATTACAGCACTGTGGTCTGCATTAAATTCCATGCTCACGCAAACGGCAAATAAGGAGCTGGCTTTGGCAAAGCAAAGGTTATATGAGCATGATGACAAGCCAGGCAAATACTTAGCATATCTCACCAGGAAAAGGAGTGCCACACCAGCCATTACGGTGATTAGGGAAGGGTCTGGGAACCGAACATGTGATTCTCAAAGGATTAATGTGGCATTGCAGAGATTTTACTCTCAGTTATATCAATCCAAGGATTGTGAGGAGGGGCAGGCCAAAATGGAATGTTTTTTTAAGGATCTGAAGCTCCCGGGTGTGACTCCCGAACAGTCTTTCCTCAATGCCCCATTGTCAGAGAAAGAAGTGCAGGAAGCTGTGAGGCAGCTTCAGAATGAAAAAGTGCCCGGTCCTGACAGACTTCCCAGTCAATTCTATAAGGAATTTATAAGTATACTGTCAGGCTCAATGCTGAATATGTTTAATGATTCATACAGTCAGGATTGTCTCCCACCATCTCTGAGAGAGGCTAATATTTCACTTATCCTTAAAAAAGGGAAGGATTCGGAGGACTGTGCTTTAAACAGGCCCATCTCGCTCTTAAATGTGGACTTTTAAATCCTCTCTAAAACTCTCACGTTAAAACTGGAGACTGTGCTACCTTCTATTATTAAGGAGGATCAGACATGCTTTATAAAGGCTGCTTAATGTAATTCAAGCATGCCAACAGCAGTCAATATAGGGATTGGTGATTTCTCTAGATGTCATACCTTTTCTATTCTCTGGAGCGGTGTGGTTTGGGCGAAGTCTTTATAAGATGGGTAACAGTTCTCTACGGTGGCCCTCTTGTAGTGGTCATCACCAATGGGGTACCCCATTAAATTAGCCAAACTGCAACTGCCTCACAGATTGGGGGGAGTGGACCTTCCAGACATTAAAAATTACCAACTAAGCTCACTTTTATCCTACATGAGTGATTGGGTTTGTGGAGATCCTCTTTCAATATGGTTAGATATCGAAGCCTGCCAAGGTAAGGTGCCCCCATACCAGTTTGCTGTTTTTGGACAAGATGAGGACGGTTAGGGAATATTGCTATAACCCAATAGTCATCAATACTGTTAAAGCATGGAGGGCAATTTGACAGGGGGAAGGCAATATTGGCAAAACATCTTTGCTTACACCTTTAGTGGGTGTGCCCGGTTTTCAACTGGGGAATGATATATTCAGGATTTAAATGTTGGGCAGTTAGGGGTGTGTCTTGCATGGGCGATTTATTTGAGGGAGACGGAATGACATCCTTCGATCAGTTAGTACAGAATTAAGAGCTATCTATCAGGGACCTCTTTTGTTTCATTCAAGTTAGGGATTTTATTCAAAAAGAGACTGATCTCTGCAGATCTGACATAGAGAAGGGGGTGCTAAGTGCTAAGAGTACAGTCTCTGTCAGTACTTTATATCATCAGTTAGGGGGTGCCCCCTCAGATGAGTTTGATCAACTCTGCAGGATGTGGGAAAGAGAGCTGGGTGTTGAAGTTTCCTCAGAGGCATGGGAGGATATTTGGGAGAAGGCAAGGAAGATATCAATTTGCAATAGGACCCATGCTTTACAGCTGAATATTCTCCACAGGGTCCACTTAGCTCCAGACTGATGGTCGAAATTAAAACTAGGGATCTCTTCAGCATGTACCAAGTGCAAAGTTTGTATGGGCACTCCTACCCATTGTCTCTGGTCTTGTGATAGGCTTCAAATATATTGAAGCGCTGTGGTGGGTGCAATGGAGAGGATTTTGGGTGTTAACGGTGGAGAAGGGCCCCATCTCTCTCCTTTTGGGCTGGCCCACTGTATTCCCTGCAGAAGTGCATAAGAGAAAACTTTTCAATATTCTCACATTCTGTGCAAGAAAGAATCTCTTGCTAGGTTGGATATACGAAAACCGTCTGGGCCTGTCGGTTTGGCAGAAGATTGTTATGGAGCATATTCCCCTGGATTTTGTCACAAATATTCTCACCATAAAACTGAGAATTTTTTACAAGACATGGCATTCCTTTTGGAATACCTGGACACAGATTTATCCGCTGTGCTAATAAGGGCATTTATATAGCCATAATGATTGTGTTTTATGAGTCCAATATCCAGAGATTACAATACAAATTACAAATTGTGAATGCATGAGTGTTTTGTTTGGCTGGGCTAATTTATTACTATTTATTAGCTTGTTGTTGGTTATTATTTATTTAGTTAGTTAAATAGCCAGTTTTTTTTTAATTCTATACTTTTCTATATGTGTTTATACATGAGGGTGGGTTGAGGTTAGATTAGATCACTTACAGTGTGGAAACAGGCCCTTCAGCCCAACAAGTCCACACTGATCCTCTGAAGCGCAATCTACCCAGACCCATTCACCTACATTTACCCCTTCACCTAACACCGTGGGCAATTTAGCATGGCCAATTCACCTAGCCTGCACATTTTTGGACTGGGAAGAAACCGGAGCACCCAGAGGAAACCCACGCAGACACGGGGAGAATGTGCAAACTCCACACAGACAGTTGCCTGAGGCGGGAATTGAACCCGGGTCTCTGGTGCTGTGAGACAGCAGTGCTAACCACTGTGCCACCATTTTTTTGTATTGTTTTGTACTTGTTCTAATACTAAAAATCTATTTTTCCAATAAAAATATATTTAAAAAATAAAGGAAAGAGCTATGAATGGTACACTACTATTGTACAGTAGCTTGGTGGTTAGTACCGCTATCGCACAGCACCAGGGACCCGGGTTCAATTTCACCCTCAGGAGTGGAGTCTGCGTGTTGTCCCCGTGTCTGCATGGGTTTTCTTCAAATGCTCCGGTTTCCTCCCACAGTCCAAAGATGTGCAGGTTAGGTGGATTGGCCATGCTAAATAGCCCACAGTGTCCAGGGATGTGCAGGTTAGGGCGTCTAACTATTGGAAATGTAGGGTCACAGAGATAGGTAGGGGAAGGGAGTCTGGGTGGGATGATCTTCAGAGGGTTGGTGTGGACTCAGTGGGCCAGATGACTTGCTTCCACACTGTAGGGATTCTATGATTGTCCCATGCTTAGAATAGCAGCACTGGGTTTGGTGATGGAGTGATATTTAACTTCATTGGTTTGCTCAAAGGAGAGCAGGTGGCAAGGACGGTGCAAGAGTAGAATTAGAATAGAGTCCCTACACTGTGAAAACAGACCATTTGACCCAAAACATCCACACTGACCCTCTGAAGAGTAACCCACCCAGACCCATTCCCCTACCCTTTCTTTACCCATGATCAATGCAACTAACTTACACATCCATGAACACTATAGGAAATTTAGCATGGTCAATTCACCTAACCTGCAGATCGTTGGAGGAAACCCACACAGACACAGGGAGAACATGCAAACTCCATTCAGACAATTGCCAAAAAGTGGTATTGAACCAGGTTCCTGGCACTGAGAGGCAGCAGTGTTAACCACTGAGCTACCATGTCACCATATATGTGGGAAAATCAAGTTGGAGGTGAAAGAAACAACAGAAAAAATTCTTATGAATGCTTTGGTTTTGATTGCAGACTTTCCAAATAAACAAAAAGCAACATTCAACTCCCACACCAGTCTTGTTGGAATGACATTCATTTCCTACTTCCAGGCTCTGTATTGTCTCTCTGCCTGTTGCTTGCTCTACCAGAATCATAATGAGCCGATGTATGACAATGGTTTGATCCTTAAATCCAACAAGCTCTAAAGTGTACAGCTCTACATGAGACTGTGAGATGCTTAGATCTCTAACAAGCTAACAAAAGGTGGGAATAATTATCTGTAGTGCCTGAAGAAATGTCATCTCTTGTAGAGCTATCCTACTTTCATTACGCTTCACCTTAATTGTCTTCTGATGCAATTTATTTTTTTTTCCCCAGTGATTGGATGATTTCTTTTGCATTGAAATATAAATTTGTTCACCATCAACAATATTGTTTTGAATGAATTAAGCTAAACAGGTCCAAAAGAATAGCTGCTAATTTTCTCTACACAATTACAATGTCACTGCAGAATTGATGTCTTTCATAAAACTGGGAAGTGATCAATTCTATGAATGCATACTGCTTGAGGAGAATAAATTATAAAATTATTTGCACTTTCCTCATGATTTCTACACTTAAATTAATGAGTAGATTTCCTAAACTCCCCTTTCCACAATATAAAGTGAGGAACTATAAATGGTAGATTAAAGATATTTTACTTCATTCTGATGTACCAAACAAGCCTGTCATTAATCCAGAATTAATTTGCAACCTGTGTTTGGGGTAAACAGATTTTAAAAGGTTTCTACTTTATATTATGCAATAAAAGATTCCCCTTGATAACGCTAGTTTTGTTTTTTTTACTCTTTTCACGATCAAAGGCCAGAGTTTATAGTAATTAGGATCAGGATTGAAAGGGAATTGAATGGAAATCTTTTAACTCAGGAGAGTGGTGGGGATCTGGAACTCACTGATTGGAAGGACATATAGTTCTTCAGTGCAGAATCAGAGGAGTGCTGCATAGTTAATGTTGCTGCCCTTTGACTGAGACATTTAAAAAAAAAACATGTATCGTCTCATGAAAACAAAGTTGATGATGTGGGAGATGTTGGCAGTGGATGATGCACGTGGCTCCCACAATGCACCAGTGTTTGAAGAACTGGATATTAAATTCAACATTATAGATTTAGCCAGCTGCAGGATCTTTCACTAATTTACGATTCCCGATTGCAATTCCAGATGCACTTACACAGACGAATGGTGAGTATTCCATCACACTGTTACTTTTGTAAACACCTGGCTTGCGATACAGAGTGGTGTCAACAGCATGGGTTCAATTATCACATGAGGTTACCATGATGGACTCTCCTTCCCAACCTCTCTCCCCACGTAAGATGTGATGACCCTCAGGTGAAACTCAAGACCAGACATCTCTCTCTCTCTCATAAGGGAGCAGCCCTATGGTCCTCTAGAACCTTATAAGCATAGGAACATAGTAACATAAGTTGACCATTCAGCCCCTCGAGTCTGTTCGACTCTTCGCTGGCTGACTTGTGGTCTAACTCAATATGTCTGCTTTGGGCCCATCTCCCTTGACAACCTTGCTTTACAAAATGCACCTATTTCAGATGAACAATGAACTGTTGATCCTTCATTCTCTTCTGCATGTAGAAGAGGGTTCCATACATCTACCACTCTATGGTGATTTTACCTTCCCCCTTTAATTTTGTAAATACTTAATGGATTTGTAGGATTGAGACATAAGTCAGTCTAAGTTCAGATTCTGCTCTGCTCTTGTAACCATACCATTAACCTAACCAGTTCAGTCCAATAATGAATGCCTCACATAAACTGCTACCACAATTACTGACACAATCACTGCATTTCAAAGCATTTTTATTAAGGTCTTTAAAACACTTCTAGTGAATTGACAGTGTGACATGAATCCAAATTCCTTCTCTAGTTTCCAGGGAAGCATTACGGTGTTATCATTACTGTTGAGTTGTGATGAGCTGTATTCTTAAACTGACCCCAAGGATCAGCTCTGAGTCCACTGCTTTTCATCATTTATATAAATGATTTGAATGTGAACAAAGGAGGCATAGTTAGTAAGTTTGTAGATTACACCAAAATTGGAGGTGTCATGGACAGCGAAGGTTTTCCCAGAGTACACGGGATCTTGATCAGATGGGCCAATAGGCCAAGGAGTGGCAGGTGGAGTTTAATTTAGATAAATGTGAGGTACTGCGTTTTGGAAAGGGATATCAGGGAAGGACTTATACACTTAATGGTAAGGTCCTAGGGAGTGTTGCTGACCAAGAGACCTGGGGTAAGTGAGGACTGCAGATGCTGGAGATCAGAGCGTAAAAATGCTGGAAAAGCGCAGCAGGTCAGGCAGCATCAAAGGAGAAGGAGAATCGACATTTCGGGCATAAGCCCTTCTTCAGGAATGAGGAGGGTGTGCCAAGCAGGCTAAGATAAAAGGTAGGGAGGAGGGACTTGGGGGAGGGGCGTTGGGAATACGATAGGTGGAAGGAGGTTAAGGTGAGGGTGATAGGCCGGAGAGGGGGTAGGGGCGGAGAGGTCAGGAAGAAGATTGCAGGTCAAGAAGGTGGTGCTCAGTCTGAGGGTTGGGACTGAGAAAAGGTGGGGGGAGGAGAAATGAGGAAGCTGGAGAAATCTGCATTCATCCCTTGTGGTTAGAGGGTTCCTAGGTGGAAGATGAGGCGCTCTTCCTCCAGTCGTCGTGTTGCCATGGTCTGGCGATGGAGGAGGCCAAGGACCTGCATGTCCTTGGCGGAGTGGGAGGGGGAGTTAAAGTGTTCTCTTGAAACGTTCCACAAGTAGGTGGCCTGTCTCCCCAATGTACATTTCAGAGAACACCTCTGGGACACCCGCACCAACCAACCCAACTACCCTGTGGCTGAACACTTTAACTCCCCCTCCCACTCCGCCAAGGACATGCAGGTCCTTGGCCTCCTCCATCGCCAGACCATGGCAACACGACGACTGGAGGAAGAGCGCCTCATCTTCCGCCTAGGAACCCTCCAACCACAAGGGATGAATGCAGATTTCTCCTGCTTCCTCATTTCCCTTCCCCCCACCTTTTCTCAGTCCCAACCCTCAGACTCAGCACCGCCTTCTTGACCTGCAATCTTCTTCCCGACCTCTCCGGCCCACCCCCTCTCCGGCCTATCACCCTCACCTGAACCTCCTTCCACCTATCGCATTCCCAACGCCCCTCTCCCAAGTCCCTCCTCCCTACCTTTTATCTTAGCCTGGTTGGCACCCTCCTCATACCTGAAGAAGGGCTTATGCCCGAAATGTCGATTCTCTTCTCCTTTGATGCTGCCTGACCTGCTGCGCTTTTCCAGCAACACATTTTTAAGAAGAGGCCTGGGGTGCACTTTCGTAGTTCCTTGAAAGTGGAGTCGCAGGTAGTTAGGACAGAGGAGAAGGCGTTTGGTATGCTTTTCTTTATTGGTCAGAGTATTGATTACAGGAGTTGGGAGGTCATGTTGCAGCTGTACAGGACATTGTTTAGGCTACATTTGGAATATTATGTGCAATTCTAGTTTCCCTCCTATTGGAAGGATGTTATGAAACTTGAAAGGGTTCAGAAAAGATTTACAAGGATGTTGCCAGGGTTGGAGGGGTTGAGCTATAGGGAGAGGCTGAATAGGCTGGGGCTGTTTTACCTGGAGGTGACCTTATAGAGGTTTATAAAACCATGAGGAGTGTAGATAGGGTAAAATAGACAAGGTATTTCCCTGAGGTGGGGGAACTGGAGAGCAGAAGTTTAAGGAGACAGGGGAAAGATTTAACAGGACCTACGGTGCAACGTTTTCATGGAGAGGGTGGTATAGGTATGGAATGAGCTGCCAGAGGAAGTGATGGAGGCTGGTACAATTACAACATTGAAAAGGCATCTGGATGGGTATATGACTCGGAAAGGTTCAGACGGATATGGGTCAAGTGCTGCCAAATGGGACTAGATTAGGTAAGGATACCTGGTCAGCATGGATGAGTTGGACTGTTTCTGTGCTGTACATCTCTATGGCTCTTTGACTATGACTGGTGAACTTACATTCAACAAATTATTAAATGCCAAATGGCACACTTCCGTCATTTAGTCTTCAGAAGTAGCTGAAAAAAGATGGATCGTCTTCTTGTTTTACAGATCATGGAAATAAGGCCAGCTTGGATTAAGAACTAAAGATGACATGGAATTCTCCCAAAGATTCTCTCCAAATCTACACTACCAATTGTTGATTAACTGTTGCTTAACTCATGCTTAATTTGTGGCATCATGTTGTGCAGAAAAGTGGCTACAAAATTATCGAAACTAAACAGTAACTATGACTCAAAAGTAATGGCAGCAGTGGAGTAGCAGCATATAGTATGGTCTCCTCGGCTCAGGAGTCCTTTGTTAACCTACTCAATTGCCTTTACTCTTTCTTTTCCTCTTTTTCTGTTTTTAATGTCTTTCAGTTAGTATATATACTATACTATAGATAAGGTCAAATTCACTTACCTTCATTTTTGAAGGCTCCAGCGTGAGCTTCTCCTGTGTTTGTTGCTTCCTGGTGGTCTTTCTGGAGATGTTGGTCTTGGCCTGTGGTGCAGTCTCTGTTGGTTTGTGATCTTGGCGGCCGTCCAGCTTGAGGCTAGATCTTCGTTGAGTGCTTCTGGCTTGGTTTTTCTGATGTCTCACAACTTTGTTTTGTCCATGGGTGGCAGCCCAGCGATCCGATGACCCAGAGTTTTTTTTTTGACCGGTGTCCTTGGCGGCGGTATTACTACAGATGCTGTCAACCCAGTGCTGTGGCATCCCAGCGTTTCAGTTTTTGTCCTGTCATGTTCTCATCATGGATCTGCTCTCTTTGAGACCAGGAGCCTTTAAATCAACTTTGTTGAACTTTATCTTATATTTACGTAATTTTACTTAATTTTGTTGTTTGTGTTTTTATCATGGCTTCTGTCATTATAGGCACCATGGTAGGGTGACTTAGAACACTTTTCATTGTATTTTTAATGTTAAAATACATGTGGCAATAAATTCTAATACTAATTCTAATTTCATTGATAAGAAAGAATTTTGGGACAGCTATTGGATGTGATTAGGTGCTACATAAATGCCTGGAATCCTTACATTGTGGAAGGAAGCCATTGGCCCATCGAGTCCATACTGACCCACCAAAGAGCATCCCAACCAACCCAGCCACCTTCCTTATAAACCTGCATTTTCTGTGACTAACCCATCTAACCTCTGCATTCCTGGACACTATAGGATAATTTCCATGGCCAATCTACCTAACCTGTACACCTTTGGACTTGGGAGGAAACAAGAGCATCTGGAGGAAACCCACACACACACACATGGGGGGAGTGTGCAAGCTCCACACAGACAGTCATCTGAGGCTGGAATCAAACCTGGGTCCCTGTACTGTGAAGCAGCAGTGCTAACCACTGAGCCACCATTTCAAATTTCTGGAGTATATTCTGCCATTCAAGTGCAGTTGGTGGTGTTGTGTTATGTTTCATTGTCAGAATGTAAGTATCCTTTAAAAAACATACTGATGATATTGTCACTATATCATCACATGTAATCTGTGGGCATTGTATTCCCTTGTATTCCATGTTATCTTAAATGAATTTTCTACAGGAAGCGTGCTCCTCTGTAAAAACCTAAAGGCTAGTATTAGCTCTTATGCGGTTGACTAAGATCAGGTTTGCATATGATAATTTTGATGAATATATTGGGTTATTCAAAAACTACAATACCCACATGCAGTTTCTTATATTACGAAATTAAAATAAACCTTATTCAATCAACAAAACACCCTACTGGAGTCAAACCCACACAATGGCAGAAACTGTGGCTATCTATAAAAGACTCCAACATCTTGCTGGTAGATACTTAAAAATTTAATTGATCACAAACTTGTCAATATCTTTGGACAACAAGGTCAGACACTGGGAGGAAAGGTCACCAGACCTGAAATATTAACTTTGATTTTTCTTAAGATACCGCCATACCTGCTGAGCTTTTCCAGCAATTTCTGTTTTTGTTTCAGATATAGGCAGTGTTCCTCCCCCATAAGTAGCATCACTATCTATGAACAAAGATAGCTGTATAAATCGGAAATGGGACTTCGATCACCAGGAAAACAGAGCTGCTTCTTTATGATTGAAATACAAGTTTTTTCAAGTGTAAATACATTTCTAAGATTGCCTTTTGTGATGATACTATGGGTGTATTTTGTCCTGTTCACTTTTGAAGAGATTGTTTGAGCCAGAGGTATGGAGCTGTTTCTTTGAAAGAAATGAAGTAAACACCTTGTGTGACCTTTTTTTAAAGTTAGAACAATATAGGCAGCATGTATGGGTGGAGTGAGTTATTCTTTCATTTGTTTGTATTTTAACTGTAATGTAAGAATAAAGTGAGCTTTGCTTAAAACTAGTTGTGTGACAAACTAAGTCGCATCTGGAAAGCAGTACTCATGCTTGCCTGTAAATAAGGTGAAATCTAAGGTCTAGGGTTTCTCCCTAATATATTTTGAGGGAGTTTGGTCTGGTCCCCAATACTTAAAAAGGCTGAATTGCACCTTTTAGCTGGGATACAAAGCAGTATTTTGCAGAAATCAGGAAGTCTATAATTAGATCCCTGGAGCTCCCTCCCTACGGACGTTGTGGGTCAACTCACAGCAGGTGGACTACAGTGGTTCAAGAGGGCACCCTACCACCATTTTCTCAAGGGCAGCTAGAATGAGCAATAAATGCTGCCCAGCAGCAACACCCACATCCTACAAATGATTTTTAAAAAAATGTTCTCATAGTTGATACTGAGTAATAGTCTTCCATAATAATAGCTGCAGAATCTTTGTTATAGTGTTTTAATATATACTGATGCAAAGCCAGGGAATGACAGTTTGAAGTGGAATAGTGCAATGTTTTTGAGGTTGGAATCATGGATAGTACAAAACCTGTTATGGATTGGGCACCCAGTAACATCATTTCTGAATTACAAACAACGACATATACCGTTCTATTTTACAGACCCAGCAATACGTAATTCCAAGACAAGATCTCTAGAAATCTTGCTTACCATTGGCAAGGAGAAGCTTTATAGAACGACCACATCTGGTCTTCCCAAGGATGCTCAGAATAATCCAGCAAATATCTGGAAGATTCAAAGACCAGTTCAAAGTAAGAATTGATTTCACTATTAACAGACTCTAGCTCATGTCATATGGGCAGCAGTCCTCATGTTAGGTCCCTACCAGCATTAGACCCTCCCATAATTTTCGTTTAATCCAGAATGTCAGATAAATGCCTTTGCAGTAAACATTGAGATGGCTCTGGTATGGGTTATGTCATCCGAAGAGTTCCATCTCATGGAGTTGTGACACAATAGTAAGGGATGGATTACAGAAGCACAACTTTGCTTATTCACTCACCTCCCAGAATTTAATAATATAAAACAAGGAGATGAAGTTGAACTAACAAGGGGTGGAGATGTTGCTATGATCCTAAAGAGTCAGATTCTGTCTCAAGTACTGCCTTCTCTCTCCCAATAGCGATTAGAATTCTTCCCTCCCAGGTCCTTTCTTCCTTTACCCAGATTCTGTGGTTTCTAGGGGATGTAAGGATCTGTAACCAATGATACTTGTTCAGGGGTCTGGACATTAAAGGCATTATGGCTTCATGTAAAGAGGCAATTTTTTGCTGTTAAATAAGAAGAGGGACAAGTTTTTTTTTCAACATTAGCACCAAATGAGTAATGTGAAGGACTTTTTTTGAATAGGATTTATAATCACCATTTTCTAAGCTTGTAAAGAAATGAAAAATGACTTGCCAATTTGTGTTTTCTAATAATCATCATTTCTTATACTAGGATTTATTACATTCTGCGTGAACTTTGTAATTATAATGAAAGATTTTAATAATGTTAATAATTCAGCTCGTCCAAAAAGTAGATTACCACTTTTATAATATTAGTACACAAATTACTCATCGTCTTGTATTTCTTGCAGATCCTGCTGGTTATGAATTTTGCCTGCAGTGATATGTTGAAGTATTTATGAAGTATATCAGAGTATTACAAAATGTTATTAATTCTGAAACAAAGATTATACAGCTCACAATTTTTGCAATAGATGTTGAAATTTCAGCAACACATTAACATAAGAGAGAGTATAATTGGATTTACATGATGTGCGCTTCAGAACTGAAAGATGATGCCTTTTTGATTTGATTGTCAACAGCTGATTTGATTCGTATCAGAACTGACAAACGGTGAAATTTTTAAGATTAACATTTTTGTAATTTCTGACAGTGAGCTTTTTTTTCATTTGTTGTAGATGAGGGAAACTAATAATTTATTGCTCGTCAATTCAAGCAGAGACTCAGAATTAAGGAGAATGTAAAAAAGAATTGTGAGGGAAAAAAATCCTGAGAGCTGTAACAGTCTGGAATATACAGATCCTGGAAGAGATAGTGAAGCAGATTCAAGGATAGTTTTAAAAAATGATAAATAAATATTTGAAGGGGAAACATTGCAAGTCTGTTTGTAAAGTGCAGTGGTTTGGGATTAATTGGATCACTGTAACAAAGAACCAAATAGCCTGAAGTATTTACAGATGTATTGAACACTTAATTCCAACCTGTACTTTCCTTTTTAAAAAAAAGGAGAAAAACCTTAAAATGATTAAGGATGTAAATTCAACGATTGTCTGAAAATAATGAGAGACTCTGGACTGTGACAGCTGCATCAAGGAAACTTCAAATTAATGGACTTAGAAGGATAAAAATGCAAATCAAATAGAACTGCCATCTCTTGGGATTTATCTCAGACTGTGAATGTGACAGTAGAAAACATACCAGTCTATGCATAAGACGATTGAATAAAAGCAAAACACTGGATGCTGGAAATCTGAAACAAATAGAGAAAATGTTGAGAAATTCAGCAAATCTGGCAGCATTTGATAGAGAGAAGCAGAGAGAAATGCTGTTCTGAAGATGAATTGTACCAGAGTCAAAACACTACCTCTGTTTCTCTCTCCACAGATGCTGCGAGGCTTGCTGAGTTTCTCCAAATTTTCTGTGCTTGTTTATGAACAGGGGTTAAAGGCCAGTTTACACGATGTGCTGTAATGAAAGTATCCATCTGTCTGTGTGCCAGTGAGCTGAGCTGTTCATGGGTGCCAGTGGGCTTATTAATATACTTATACACACCAGCCTGGATTTGCTGACCTGCGGTTCAGATCACAGTCAAAGGACTCTCGTATTAGGAGTGTTAGATATAGCTAGCCAGCAAACCAGCAAAGTGAGACAAAACAAAAATAACTTAATTTACCTGAAAAGTCAGGAATTCTAAAAGGATAGTTCTACTATCAATCTTCCATTATCTAGTCATCACAAACCACTCACAAGGACTAATCTATAAAGTTTTAATTTTTTATTGGACTCAGTTCTCATTAATAATGGATGTGTGTGCATGTGTATCTGTCTACCATTGACACTTCTTCTTGCGTTTAGTAATGAATGAACTCATAACTCAAAAATTCTAAATTAGCTGGTTCCTTTTAAAATATAGTCCATTTCTTCTGGGAGAAAGGAATTTCCAAGCAAGGGACTTTTGTAAATTTGTATGGTCCCCACTGAGGGGCTAGGTAAGTAAAGAAGAGGACCCTGATTATCCTTCCTCATCTCTGAGATTGACAAGTTGGAGTGTTCCATCCAGAACCATAATAACTAGGGGAACCTCGTCCAGGGTCTGGTCATAATAATGATTTCTCGTGGATATGGAGTATACATATCCTCTAGATGTGACCAAAATGTTGTCGTAACCTTACCTACTCAAACTCTAATGAGATGCTCTGTTGTTGGTTCAGTAAATCCCAACACTGAAAAATACAAATTGATTATATTGATCAGCAGCCAGGAAAGTTTAGTGAGCACTGTGAAAAGGAAATGGTTTTGTCACCATAGCCCTACCAGATCATAGGCCTCATCTCTCATTCGAGAGAGATGACTGGTGGCGATTTAACCTGAGGGTCACCACACCTCAGGAGAGGGAAGAGGTTGAGAAGCAGAGTCCTTCATGGTAACCTCAGCCGGTGTGGGGATTGAACCTGCTCTATTGATTTTGATTCTGATTTGAATTATTATTGTCACATGTACCAAGGTACAGTGAAACGTTTTGTTTTTTTATGCAACACAAATAGTTAGGGTAATAGCTCAGAGCGAGGAATACAATGTTAGGACTAAAGAGAAGGTGCACATGACATCACAAACCAGTCATCCAGCTAACTGACAGTAAGCCATAAAGCTGAGAGTGAACTATGTGTTAAAATGGTTCTCAATTATTCTAACGTTATTGTGGCAAACAATTTCAGATTTTAAAGGTAGCACACAGATGACATTTCTGTTTGTATGGTTAACCATAAAGTGGGTAAATAATCCTAAGTTATTTTTATTTGAGTTTCTTTGACATTAGGATGGCATTTAAACACTGAGATTTCCAAACTGATGTGAGTACTGCATCTGTGGTTTTTCACCTAAGAAATGCTGTCACTGAATAGTTCTGACAAAGTACATACTGATGTTGCTAGGAGATCAAAATCACACCACAAAGTCAAATATAAAACTTGTTCACTTACATCTTGTATTGAGCAAGTAATTTGCAAAATATAGAATTGATTGCATTTGTGAATTTTCAAGAATCATTGATATGTCCTTGGTTAGCATCTGACCAGAAAATCCTAGTTGGACAAATGTTAAAAATGAAAGAAATTTCAAGACTATGTTTTATAGGATTGTTGGAAGAGTTAGAAGAATATACAGAAATTATTGTTGGCATCTTTAGAAAGGAGGAGGTGAGACATGGATAAGGAAGGTGGTAATGTCCAGACTAACGTTCTCGGAATAAAACAAAGAACTGCAGATGCTGCAAATTTGAAATGAAAACAAAGTGCTGGAGAAACTCAGCAGCTCTGGCACCATCTCTGGAGAAAAAGCAGAATTAACCTTTCGAGTCTGGTGACAATTCTTCAGTTCTGAATGCTCTGGGAATATGGGTTCAAATCTTACCATGGCACATGATGAAATTTGAATTTAACAAAATCTGGAATTAAAAGTTAGTCTAATGGCAGCCATGTTTCAATGTTCAAAAACCCAACAATAGGTTCACTAGTGTCCTTTAGGAATGTCCTTTAGGAATGTCAATGTGTTGTTCTCACTTGGTTTGGCCTGCATGTGATTCTTAATGATGCTCTGAGATGGTCTAGTAAGCCATAAACTTTGAATAACATTTCTTTTAGAAAAAGGGGGACTTAGAGCTTGAGATGTGTAGTCAGTTAGGATGTAAGGTCAGGGAACCAGATGTGTAACTATCTAAAGGGTCCCTGCAGCAGAAATATATGGAGGGCAACAGTAAATCATTAGTGAGTAACTGTTTGTCCAGGGAGAGTCTGAGCACAACAAACCATGCAGAACTAGCAGTTCTGAAGAAGGGTCACTGGACCCAAAATGTTAACTCTGTTTTCCTCTACACAGATGCTGCCAGACCTGCTGAGTTGCTCCAGCATTTCCTCTTTTTGGCTCATTTCAGAATGAGCAGTGGGTGCTCCCTGTACAACAGGAATCATTTGAAGAATGACCTCACACTGGCATCAAAGTTTAAAGAATAACTTGATTGAATGATTGATGCAGCATTGCGGCAGACAGGAAAAGACCCCAAAGGTCCATCCAGGATTCTTCACACAACAGTGATGCCCTGTGTATCATAAACAACCATTCTCCAACTCACCTGAAAACTAACATGCTAAATATTACTCAAACGTTTTCCTTGAAAAGAATTGTTTCACTCTTCAGTTTATCTCAACTAAGGTGATCTTATACTAATGTAAAGAAATGATACTGGTTCAGAGAAATGATACAGAAGTCAAGTAACCAGACAGGCTGCTTGATATAATTACCTGTTAACATTCTTTTGTGACTGTCCATGTTCAGAATCTGTGATGAATCAGGCACAGGGTCTTCCTAAATGACACATCATTGAACATAGATAGACACATTCAATCATTTATAAAGTTACTTCTTTAATGATTGACCTGGAATTCCCTCACTACAGGGCATTGTTGGTCAACCTACAGCACAGGGAGTGCAGTGGGTAAAGAAAGCAGATCACCTCCACCTTCTCAAGGGCAACTAGGGACGGGCAATAAATACTGACCCAGCCAGCAACACCCACATCCCACAAAATGAATTTTACTGATGTTCCAATGTATCATCACCACATCCATCTTCTATGAATAAGATGTGACAGACCTGAAGACTTTCATGAATAGAATCAAGTAACTTTACATGATTCCTTGGGATCGATCCTAAACACCATGAATAAACATTGTGATGAATGTTGCTATCAGTGGCCTGTCAGAACAGCAAGGGCATAACTAAATTTACCTGAGGTCCTCGTTATCAAAATCACCATGAACTGCAATTGTCAAACAAATGCAAACTCCAGCTCATCTGTGAGCACCTAACACACTTCAGCGAACTAACTAATTTGAGGAGGAAAGCAGCTGAACAGAGGGGCAGAGAATGGGGAGAGAAAGCGAGCCACATGTTCTGAGGCATCAGAAGGAGAACCACTCTTTCAAATACTGTCCCAGAAAAGATTGTAAAGTTTAAAAGTTTAATTGGAAAATAAAACTAAATTTGCTCATGACTTTAACCCTGATAAGAATATTTTAGTCCCGAAGTGACTAATTCTCAAACTAATCTGGCTTTCCGGGCTGGGAATAGATGTAGGAGCCTTATTTCATTTTAAAAAAAAGAGCCTCAAATTTTGCAAACACTGAAATGCCCAGAAAAATTGGTCATTGGCGTTTGTTTGAAGAAATTAAGATTGTTCAGTACAAAATGGACAAAAATGTTGAATTTACACTGTCATGCTTCTTCAAGCTCATTATTCTTCTATACAGCTGCTGATTCTGGGGGTTGGTTAGCTCAGTTGGCTGGATGGTTGGTTTAGGAGAAAGTGAGGACTGCAGATGCTGGAGACCAGAGTTGAAAAGTGTGGTGCTGGAAAAACACAGCAGGCCAGGCAGCATTCGAGGAGCAGGAGAATTGACGTTTTGGGCATAAGCCCTTCTTCAGGATGGTTGGTTTGCAATGTTTTACCTTGAATTAATTTATACTTAAAATGATTTTTTAAGTTGATAGAGTAATCTTAGTAAGTGTAACTTTTTTTTGTAGCTGAAATTGAATTGAACTGAACTTGCCATTTACCTTCCTGTGACTACAAGATTGTATATTCTACAGTGAATAACTCATCTCCGACTGGCTCCCAAAGCCTGTCTATCATCTACAAGGCATGTGTCTGAAGTGGGATGGATAATCTCAGTTGCCTGGAATGAGCTCCAACAACACTTAAGCAGCTTGATAGCATCCAGGCCAAATCAGCTTCCTTGACTGGTACCCCAGAGGCAGATTGAAACATTTACTTTATCTATCACCAATGCGAAATGGCAGAAGTGTTGTCTACATATGAGAGGGAGCAACACCTTCAGCAGCATTTCAACATTACTTTCCAAACCTTGACCACCCAAAAAGGACAAAGGTAGCAGATGCATGACAAAAACATCACTTGCAAGTCTGCCCCCAACTCAGACACAATTATGACTTGAGATTATATTGCCAGTCTTTCATATCACTGAATCAAAACATTCAAATTTTCTTTCTCAAGCATTCTAGCTGCACAATCCAGGCAGTCATACAGCATGGAAACAGTCCAACCCATCTGTGCCAATCAGGATTCTCAAATTAAACTAGTCCCATTAGTCTCCGTTTGGCCTATATACCTCTAAACCTTTCCTCTTTATGTACCTGTCCAAAAGTCTTTTAAAAGTTAAAACTGCATCTACCACTTCCTCATAGTTCATTCCATATAGGCACCACCCCTCTGCGTGAAAAAAAGACATTTCTGGTGACCTATAGGAAAAGGTGAAAATAAGATTGACAAGGATATTACCCAGACTGGAGAGTTTGAGATGGAAGGAGAGGCTGGGACTTTTTTCCTGGAGCGTAGGAAGTTGGGTGATCTCATAGAGGCTTTTAACATCACGAGGGGCATAGATAGGGTGAATAGCCAAGGTCTTCTCCTCAGGGTAGGGAAGTCTAAAACAGGAGGGCATAGGTTTATGGTGAGAGGGGAGAGATTTAAAAAGGCAACTTTTTCACACAGAGGGTGGTGCATATATGGAACGAGCTGCCAGAAGAAGTGGTAGTGGCATGGTTAATCACAACAATTAAAATAAGTTTGGACTGGTACATGGATAGGCATAATTTACAGGGATATAGGTCAAACACAGGCAATTGGGAATAGTTCAGTTCAGGAAATTTGGTCAGCATGGATGAGTTGGGCCGAAGGGTCTGTTTCCATGCTGTACATCTCCATGACTCCATAGTGTACTTAGGTGGGCCAATCAGTTCAAGAAGACAACTCATCAACACTTTCTCACAGGCAATTCGGGACAGATAATAAATTCTGACTTTGTCAGTGATGCCCACATCCAGTGAAAGATTAAATGAATGTATACACCTTCCTTCAAAATAATCTTTTCCACAATGACATAAAGATACAGAAGCTGTTTTAACATTTCCTGAGAAACAAGGTAACACTTTCTCCCATTTCCCTTTCAACAACCTCCCTGCTCCCTCACATGAAATTAGAGAGAGGAGGCCACTTGATATCAATGGCTTTTATTGCGAGAACAATGGCTTGGAGAATGTAATGAGAGAGACTCAATTTTTTCTGGAGAAAGTGGAAGACTGGAAGGAGTAGGAGCGTTTTGAAATATTTGTAACATATGGATTTTTTGAGACTGGGATTTATCATGGGGTGATCGAGAAATTGCTGAGACTGGAACTGATTGCAGAGGTTCAGGGATGAAATGACTGATTGATTGCGAAGAAGTGAAGGACAGATCTGCTGAGGCAGTCACTGATCACGAGACAAGCAGATGATGAAACCAGTGAAACAAAGACATACTGCGATAAAGTATATGGATTAATCAATTTTTGACCTTTCTTGTTGAGATAAAATGGATAATAACCCTGGGCTTAATATGCTGTGAGAATGCTGGGATACTGATAGACAAACAGTGGGAAATTATGATGTCCACTGTTTCTAAAACTCATTTAAAAATAAATGAGTTAAAAGCTTCACAAATAGTCTGGAGGAATTTGAGATAAGTAATTAAGCACTCATTAAGCAATTCCTACATTACACCAGTGAATGTCTTTAAAGAACTTCATTGGATGTAAAGTGTTTTGGAGGAACCTGGGGTGTAAAAGACTGATACAATATAAGGCATCATTTGATTTCCTTCCATGCATACTGGGTAGAAACATCCCAGACTCTGAATGATATGGCGTAGAGATGAGTTTCTTATTAGCGAGCTCTGGGATACCTATTAATGGAGATCATTGTTCATTATCACCCTCAATATTACTTAATCCTGCCTCATTAATGCCCATTCTCTATTATACCAGGCACCAGATAGAAGCCAATATCAACATTTCCAGATTTGAAATGGGGAATGTGTTCCTGGTGATTCCAATTAATCACCTGCCCCTTCAGATCTCTATGTTTAACACCCAGGACCATTGCCTCAGGGCATTCTCCAGAACTGCAGCCAAATATATCTAATGTTCTTAGCCTCTCTGCCCACTGTCATTGCATATCTCCACTCCACCTACAGTGCAGCTCTGCATATTAATGCTGCACTGTGGAGCACATGTGCTGAAATAATCTCACAGAGGTGCATATCCATTATCCATACACCCTTTATTTACACGTGGATAGTCCTCGACTTTAGTACTGCCTCATTCAGAGTCAGATACCAGATAGTCAGTATTCCTGACAAGTTCTTTTTATTTATCTGTCAGCCAGGGCTTCTTGATTGGACTAGATTAATAGCCCCGATCAGGGAACTCATATTCGATGAGGAATAGCTGGCTGACCTCGTTACAGTCACAATACAGGCAGACCCCATTGAATTGTTACTGCAGGAACACCGTGCATGCAGAGACAAGCAACCATCCTACAGATTGGACTGGGCTGCATCTCAGGGATCGGGCTGCATCCCAGGGATGGGGCTGCATCTCACGGATCAGGCTGCATCTCAGGATTGCTTGCTTCTTATCTTAGTTCTCCTTTTGTTAGTGCCTACCTAGATGCTCACTCTGCTCCCTCTAAGTTGCACAGTGTAGTGGGATGCCATGCTATGAGTAAGAAAATTAGAGAAAGTGGTGTACAGGATCCCTGTTTTTCCTTGCCTTGACTTGCAGCACAGCACATCCTCAGCCAGAGCTAACAATTATATGATACTTCTCTACTGGCTTGCCTTTTAGAGCAATCAGAAGTCTGGAAATGTGTCCTGGTTGTCAGCAGTAATCAGTCAAGGGATTGGACACACTAACATATGGCACCAATCTCACCATGCACCTCTTCTGTAAGTGGCAAACACACTGCATGGGATTCATGGCCAAATCTCAAAGTCTAAGGGGGTGTTCCTCAGTCAGGCCAAGGGAAACAGCCATCAGTCAGGAGATCCAGTACAGTCAGTCTGGGGCAGCCTCTGAGATCAATTCAAGGGGTTGAATATGGTCAGTTGGCCAACCGCTATTCTTAAAGAGAGGATCCTCACCTCTTAAAGAGTGAGGAACCAAATGTTGTGCAGCCCACCACCTATCAGAGGTCCTTCTGCTCTGCAGTGAGATGTTTTCTTTTGGACTGAGATGGCTTTAACTGAGATGAAAGTGGACTGACACAGGTGGTAATTTTAAGGGAATATGGGGTGCGGGAGGGTGTACGATGGCAAAATACCCTGATTGAATAAATAGGTAGTTGAGGAGTGCCAACCAGAACCTATCCATAAAGCAGGGTGCCATTTTCCCCTTAAGTGCATGTCAGGAGCAAACATCATGAACGTGCATGCTCAGAGATGGACTAGTGCACAATCAACCCCACCACCGCGTGGCCGAACATATCAACTCCCCCTCTCAATCTGCTGAGGCCGTACAGGTCCTGAGACACCTCCACACCACTCCCTTACCACCCAACGCCTGGAGGAAGAATGCCTCATCTTCCGCCTCAGGAACCTCCAACCCTATGGCATCAATGTGGATTTCACCAGTTTCCTAATTTCCCCTCCCTCACCTTGTCCCAATACCAACCTTCCAGCTCAGCACCATCCTCATGACCTATCCCATTGGTCAATCTTCTTTCCCACTTATCCGCTCCACCCTCCTCACCTTCACCCCCACCTCCATTCACCTATTGCACTCTCAGCTACCTCCCCCCCCAGCCCCCGCCCCACCCCATTTATCTCTCCACCCCTGAGGCTTCCAATCTCATTCCTGACTGTAACGTCAATTTTCCTGCTCCTTGGATGCTGCCTGACCAACAGTGCTTTTCCAGCACCACTCTAATCTTGCTTCTAATCTCTAGCATCTGCAGTATCCACTTTTGCCAAGGTGCGCAATGGCCTTTTAAAAATATCACTAGGATTAGGTATCGCTGGATACTCAGACAGTGCGAAACCTCCAGCTACAACAAGGAGGAGAATCAGGCTAGCATCAGACGAGAGCCATAGCAGATAGTTAATGAGGTATATTTGGGACAGTAAAGTGAGAAAACCTTGTGAAACTCAATGAAAATGACGCTTTCCCAAAATATGGAAAGATTTAGTCTTGATTTTCTGACAGCTTACCTTTAAAGGCCTTTTTGTTTCATAGGCTATACTGACCACCAGTCAGAAACTTGGAGAACTATTTTGACACATTTAGTTTCCTTGATTTAAATAATAGGCACAATGACCCAAATCTTTCAGAGCAGCTATCACCAATGGATTATCATTCCTATTGAATGCTGCTTCTTTCCATTAAGAAAAGACTCTGCATTTCCATCAGGCACTTCTGAACCCAGCCTCTTCAAAAGGCCTCCTTTGTAACACAAGATTGGTGAGGCAGGGATGTCAAACCACACCCCCTTTTTATGGCTCTCTGAGCATATTCTGCCCAGTCTCCATTCAGTAACAGCTTTGAGACATTGAAAAGGCTCTTCTGTATTTGACTCAATGACTGAAGAAAGTAAATGGCAGGGTGGTGGTCAGGCAGTGAGGTAATGTGGATAGGTGGGCGGAATTGATGGGGTGCCAGCCAGATAAGGTGGTAACTGGGCAACTGGGTGAGTTAGTAAAGTGAGGTACTGAGAAAGGCACACTTGACCCAAAACGTTAACTCTGGTTTCTCTCCACAGATGCTACTGGATCTGCTGAGCTTTTCCAGCAATTTGTGTTCTTGTTTCTGGTTTACAGTATCCGCAGTTCTTTTGGCTTTTAGAAGGTAAGGTAATTTTCCTGATATTATTTTTTTCCCAGAGATAGTTATTCTATGAGCAATTTTTGAAGCTCTGGTTGATACTAAGTCTATAAGTTAGCTCGCTGAGCTGGAAGGTTTTGTTTTCAGATGTTTCGTCACCATACTAGGTAACATCATCAGTGAGAGTCTCCAGTGAAGTGCTGGTGGTAGATCCCGCCTCTCTACTTATAGGTCTTGGTTCCTTAAGGTGGGTGATGTCATTTCCAGTTCTTTTTCTCAAGGGGAGTTAGATAAGGTCTAAATTGATGTGTTTATTAATGGAGTTCTGGTCAGAATGCCATGCCTCTAAGAATTCTTGTGCATGTCTTTGTTTTGCCTGTCCTAGGATGTGTGTGTTGGCCCAGTCAATTTCCTCAGAAACAATCCCAAACAAGCAACCAAAAACCTTAGCCACATTACCTTACATCAAAGATATCAGAAATGACTTCCAGACTACTCAGACTCCTTGGCATCATGATAGCCCATTAACCTACCAACACACTTAAACAGCGACTAATGAATCTAAAGGATCCATTAAATACTACCAGCAAAACCAACGTCATTTACATGATGCCACGCAAGAACTGTAAAAAAAAAAGTACATCAGACAAACTAGCAGGAAACTTGCCACCAGGATACATGAACACCAACATGACCAACTATCATGAGTTGGTATACATACAGACAGGTCACCACTTTGACTGGGCCAACACATACATCCTAGGACAGGCAAAACAAAGACATGCATGAGAATTCTTAGATGCATGGCATGCTAACCAGAACTCCATCAATAAACACATTGATTTAAATCCTATCGACCTTACCTTGAAAGAAAGAACTGGAAATGACATCACCCACCTTAAGAAACCAAGACCCATAAATAGAGAGGCGGGACATACCACCAGCACTTCACTGGAGACTCTCACTGATGATGTTGTCTAGTATGGTGATGAAACATCTGAAAACAAACCTTCCAGCTCAGTGAGCTAACTTACAGACATATAGTTATTGTATTTATTCACTCTCTCCCTTTTTGCTCCTTAATTATAAGCATTTTTGGAATGCTATTAGTGCTGTCTATCATAAAAACTGCTGTAAAGTCTACAGCTACTCTCTGCATTGCCTGGTTCCCCATTACTGCTTTACCATTCTCTAAGTAGCCGATATTCACTTCAGCTGTTAACTGTATATAATCTTTGAGTTGAACCTAGTTACGTCATATACGTCGGGGGGGGGGGGGGGGGGGCATTTGGAGCTGTGTGTGATGCGTTTTTAATATTTACCTTTGCATGAAACCTATCTTCTCATTTTAAGTATCATGCTTAATTTGTAGGTTTCCAAATGGCGTTAAGGTTAAAGCCACAATAAGTTGAACCATTTGGTAATATTTACATGTGGGGATTATTCAATAAATTTGGTTAGTTTGCTTTCTGTTCATCACTAATCATCAACTGCCAACAACCTGCAAAATCTATTGACAGAAGTAATGCACTTTCTCATTTGAACATCAATCGTGTTTTTTTTTCTCTCTCTGGATCCTGCTGTGATCTATAGTTTCACATCTATCAGGTTTTTTTTACCTAGTGATTTCATTTTCAACATTGTAATCTGTCTAATCATTCTTGGAATAGTGTCGGCGTCTGATACTCTGAGTCTTGGAAAAAGAGTTCTCAGAGTTATGGTTGAGTTGAAACCATTATAAAAACATATTTACACTGCTTGGAAAGGATTCAAACCTAACATCCAGTGCTGAGAGAACAGTTTTCAACACAATTTCCCCTCAGTCCCCTTACAATCTAGTTGATTTCCAGTTGATTAATTTTTTGACATTTCAGCTTTTTGACACTACTCTTGGGAAAAGCTTCAACTCAGTGCAATCTTTCTATGTTCATAGTCTCTAGAGAGTCATTATTATATGTTCATTACATGTAGGTTAAAATTAAATATTAATACTGTCAGGTTCCTAATAACCGTGCAGCAGTTTTGCCCCCAGTAGTTTATTTATTTTTCTGGAAATTTTCCTTGCCAGTAAAATGGAACAAAATATATATAGTTTTATATGGTTACAAATAATTTTCTTGTACATATTTTCATTTTTCTTAAGAATGGCTGCTTCTGCAGCTATGTCACTGCAGCTTAAAGATGAGCCCCAACCAGTTCTGTCTGCTTGATCTGCTCTTTACAGTTTGCTCAGCTCAATTTCATGGGTAACCTTGTCATGAACCTTATTCATTTCAATGAAATGCAGCTCATTATTCCAAATTTAAAGGAAAATAGGCCTAGACTACTCGATGTCTATTCATCGAAGAACGTCCTTCTCCCAAGAGCTAGTAGGATCTTAGTTGTTTGTCCTCAAAGCAATGATTTCGTTCTGTAAAGGAGGATATACCAGCTGCAACCAGACTCCAGGAGTGATTTCATCAGTGTCATGTACAATTGTAGAAAAAAACATCTTTATACTTATATGTTTCAATAGCTTTGCAGAAAAGACCTTGCAATATGGCATTTTGCTTAACTTTTATAAAATAAATTGGTAACATCAGGGAGACACAGACAGAGGTAATGTTCTGAATTTTACTAATGCCCACTACTGGGACCCAAAAAAAAACAGAAGCTGATCTTGTACCAGAAGGTAAAAGTACTCTGAGGGAACATTTTACTGAGAGCTGCTAATGAATACATCACCACTGGGGTCTCTGTCAGTTCAGTTCTTGCCCACTCCAAGAAGAGTTAACTCAATTGAAATCCTAACTCTATTTCTCTCTACAAATACTGTCAAACATGCAGATTTCTGCAGTATTCTCTGTGTTTGTTTCCGATTTCCAGTATTTTGCTTTTACCAGCCTGGTTCAAGGTGGTCTCCTAGGTCAGTTGTATCCATCTGGAGGAATGCGCAGCATTATAGCCAGAAGGTCAATGTCATTCTCCACTCTTTCAGCTGAAGTAGCACTATCTGCAAGACCATAATACCACAGGAACAGAAATTAGGCCATTCAGCCAATTAAGTCAGCTCCACCATTCAATCATGGCTGATAAATTTCTCAACCCCATTCTACCACTTTTTCCTCATAATCCTTGATCCTCTTGATGCTCAAGAACCTAATTATCTCAGTCTTAAATATAGACAATAGACAATAGACAATAGGTGCAGGAGTAGGCCATTCAGCCCTTCAATATGATCATGGCTAATCATTCCTAATCAGTATCCTCTTCCTGCCTTATCTCCATAACCCTTGATTCCACCATCTTTGAGAGCTCTATCCAACTCTTTCTTAAATGAATCCAGAGACTGGGCCTCCACTGCCCTCTGGGGCAGAGCATTCCACACAGCCACCACTCTCTGGGTGAAGAGGTTTCTCCTCATCTCTGTCCTAAATGGTCTACCCCGTATTTTTAAGCTGTGCCCTCTGGTTCGGCACTCACCCATCAGTGGAAACATGTTTCCTGCTGCCAGAGTATCCAATCCTTTCATAATCTTATGTCTCAATCAGCTCCCCTCTCAGTCTTCTAAACTCAAGGGTATACAAGCCCAGTCGCTTCAGTCTTTCAGTGTAAGGTAATTCCGCCATTCCAGGAATTGACCTCATGAACCTATGCTGCACTCCCTCAATAGCCAGAATGTCTTTCCTCAAATTTGGAGACCAGAACTGCACACAGTACTCCAGGTGTGGTCTCACCAGGGCCCTGTACAGCTGCAGAAGCACCTCTTTGCTTCTATACGCAATCCCTCTTGTTATGAAGGCCAGCATGCTATTAGCCTTCTTCACTACCTGCTGTACCTGCATGCTTGCCCTCATTGACTGGTGTACAAGAACACCCAGATCTCTCTGTACTGCCCCTTTACCTAAATGGATTCCATTGAGGTAGTAATCTGCCTTCCTGTTCTTGCCACCAAAGTGGATAACCATACATTTATCCACATTAAACTGCATCTGCCATGCATCTGCCCACTCACCTAACTTGTGCAGGTCACCCTGTAATCTCCTAACATCCTCATCACATTTCACCCTGCCACCCAGCTTTGTATCATCAGCAAATTTGCTAATGTTATTGCTGATACCATCTTCTATATCATTAACATATATCGTAAAAAGCTGTAGTCCCAGCACGGATCCCTGCAGTACCCCACTGGTCACTGCCTGCCATTCCGAAATGGAGCTGTTTAATATACTCAGTGACCTGTCCTCCACAGCCTTCTGTGGCAATAAATTCCATCGAGGTACCATCCTCTGGCTGAAGATGTTCCTCCTTATCCCCATTCTAAAACGTCTTCTCTTCACTCTAAGGCTGTATCCTCGGGTCCTAGTCTCTCCTACCAATGGAAACACCTTCCCAATATCTACTCTGTCCAGGCCATTCAGTATGCTGTAAGTTTCAATAGTGCAGGGAGTAATATATTTGTGTTGATTGAAGGTTGACTGGCTGGCAGAAAGAAAGAAAGAGAGTATGTATCCTTTTTAAACTCCTCTCTCCAATATCTCACACTCACTCTTTCTCCGCCAGTGTTCCCACCTACCAACAAAATGCAAGCATGAAAGTCAGTGTAGTGGAAGCGAACTAGAACATTAGTCTACAAGGTAGATCAATACAGCCACAATGGCAAATACTTAAGGGGCTATTTCAGAATATTGAAGTTGAGTGTATTCCTTTGACAAAGCAACACTTCTAAAGGGAGCATCCACTATCCATGGTGAACTAAAAAAAAAGGTCAGGAAAGAGTTCAAACTTAAGTAAAAAGCCTGCAATTGTACAATGATGACTAACAAGTCAGAACACAAATAATGGCACAGTAAAACGTAAAGTTTAATCAAGGGAGAGAAATTGGAGTGTGAACTGAAACTAGCTAGGAACGTCAAAAAGGATGGAAAGAGTTTTAAAGGTACTTACAATAGAAAAGAGGAATAGTAGTATTCTAGAGAGGGAGAATGGAATGTTAACAATAGGAACTGGCAAAGAAACAGAACAAATTATTTGCTTCTGTCTTCCCTAGAGAGGACACAAAGCACATTCTAGCAATAGGTATAAATCAGGAAGTGGAAGGGAGAGAGCAAAACTGCAAAATTACAATCATGAGGGAAATGGTTCTAAGCAAACAGTTGGAGCTACATCTTGACAAGTCTCTGGGTCCAGATAGATTTCATTCTTGCGTCTTAAAGAGGTTGCTAATACTGTAATAAATAGGTTGACATTCATTTTCCATAATTCCGTCAATTTGCAACAAAAAATCCATCAGACTAGGAATTGGCAACTAGAACCCCTGCATTCAAGACAGGAGGGAGACAGAAAACAGGAAAGTAATAACTTGATGTCTATCATGGGGAAGTATTGGAATTGATCCTTAAAGAGATTATAGCAAAGAGATTATAGCTCTGCACATAAAAATAAAACTCAAGGTAATCAGGAAACGTCAGCATGGTCTTGTCAAAGGGAAATGATATTTAACAAACTTATTGGCATTATTTGATGGAGTAGTATGTGCTACAGATAATGGGAGTCAGTGGATGTACTCTATTTAGATTTTCAGAAGGCATTTGAAAACATGGATAAACAAAGGTTACTATAGAAAATTTCAGCTGATAGTGTAGGGGGTAACATATTCACATCGATTGAAGATTGACTGGCTAGCAGAAAGCAAGATAGTATGTAGAAATGGGTCTTGTCTGAATGGTAGAATCTGATGAGTAGAGACCCATAGGGATCAAGGCTGAGGTTTCAACATTTAGCATTTACTTAAATCAATTAGATGAGGTAGTGAAAGCACAGTAACTAAATTCACCAATGAAACTAAGATAGGGAGGAAAACATGTTGTGAAGAAGACAATAGAAGGTTGAGTGAGTGGGCAACAATCTGGCCGATGGGATAACATGGGAAATCTGAAGCTATTCTCTTTATGAGAAAAAATAAAAGAAAAATAGAGTATTACTTAAACCAACTGCAGAATTCTGAGATGCGCAGTGATTTGTTCTGTGTGCTGTGCATCAGGTAGAGCCGGGCAATTTTCCACATTGCTTAGTAGGTGCCAGTGCTGTAGCTAGTTCAGTAGTATTGCCAGAATGTTCCCAGGGCCAATGGCCTTTGCAGTATCCAGTGCCTTCAACATTTCCTTCATATCATTTGGAGTGAACTGGATTGATTGAAGACTGGCAGCTGCAATGCTGAGACTGTCCGAAGGAGACCAAGACGGATCATCCTTTTCTGTGACTATTCCTAACAGACTTGACAGGACTGCAAAGTTTAGACCTGGACCACTGGTTGTGGAATGCAGAGACATTATTGCAAAGCCACACCTTTCTTTAAATGGAAGGAGACAGCAACTCTTAGGGATATTGTGGGGCCTGGAAATCTGATAAGCTGTAAAGATGGGAAAGAGTTAGGTGCTTTCCTAGTGGTGTCTAAACCATAATGTCATTAATTAGTAAGTTGACAAAGAACTCAAAAGAGATCATCAGGATTATTTGTGAAGGATAGCAGTTCATACAGAGGATAATTGTACCCAATAAAAACTGTTCTCAGATAGACACTTCACCTGCTCTGTGACTTAAGAACAACGTATTATGGAGCTTATCAGTGACTTAATGTCACATTGATGTGGGAGTACTGCGAATGTTTATAATTTCTTATATTCATTTTTATTTGTATTGAGTATTTCATTGAAATGCACCTTTTTATTTGAGCATCATTTGCCTGTTACTTCTTGTAACATCTACCTTGTTCCTGATTTGTGTTAAAGTAACAGATACAAAGAGGAATCTTATTGGTAATTTCCTTCACTTTGGGGTCATTTGGTAATTTTGATGATATTTGGCTCATTGTTTCTCTCTGGGATTCATAACTATATGGTAGTTGTTGAATTCAGCACTGAATTAAAGGATCATTTTCATACATAATGAGCACTTGTGTCAAAATATATAATAATCAATAAATAGGATGATAAGTAACAGTTTATTTCACACTTGCTAGTAAATCAAAATCTCACCAAACTCAAAATTCAAAGTAGCCATACATTTTAATAGAAACCTTTCTAACTGTCAGAAGCCATGAGATATTTTGTGTATTTATGTATTTAATGAGCACGATCTAAGTGATACAGCAATAAGAAAACTTAACACATTTGTTTCATCCAGTAAATAGACATTCCTCATGAATCAACAGAGGCAATGGCAATTGTAATTAAATTCAGTTGATATCTTCAAACAGTTTATATGCCTTAAGCTCACTTAATATATTTTTAGTGCAGCGCATAATGATAACGTTTCTGATTTTGTCATTTCTTGCTGTTTACTACATTTCCCTTAACAGCGTATAATTTTCTGCACTTTAATTTTCAGGAGGATGATATTAATAAAATATTGCAATACACCATTATTGTTTGCCCCTAGATACAGCAAAACAAGTTGAAAATAAGAAGGGAGAAACTAAGTTTCTAACTAACATTTTAAGACAACAAAAAAGTTTTTCCCAAAGTTAGTTAGCCTAAATCATTTAAATTTGTGACCAGCGGGTGAAAATTACACCGGATATCAGCAATTAAAACTTAATTAAAATGACTTTCACATGCTTAATTGTGCCATTAAAATGTTCAAAGTCAATTGTGAACAATCTTTACTTATCAACATTAAGCTTGATTGCTTGCATTGAATTATTTAAACATGGAGTTGAATCGACATGAGTAAAATACAGATTATATGAAGAATGCTATATGAATTGCATATGGGTATTTTATTTGCAATATTGATTAGAGTTCATAACTGGGCTTCCCTCTTCATGTTATTATTGTAAAAGGATGATTTGTCATTTCCACCTTGATACAACCACATTTCTAACACATTTGCCTGATGCACAGTGAGATAGTCGCAGAATTCCCAATAATGAGAGGTCCCACCCATTTACAGTTAGGAGACACCAGCAATGTTACAGCTGTGATATGTCTACGGCAGACTGCAAGGAGTGGTTGAGAGACCTTAAATAAAATTAGTAATATTGCAATAACGTAAACTTAAGCAATGGTATGCCAAGCATCTCAGCTGGGCCAGCAGGGGCCAATCTGATCTCCCAATCACTGCCCTTCCCCTTCCCACTCCTTTTCCAACGTGACAATCCTTGGCCTCCTTCACTGCCAATATGAACCGCACCACAAATTGGAGGAACAACACCTCATCTTCCACCTACAGCCTGAAGGACTCAACATTGAGTTCTCCAATTACCTCCCTTCCAACTCCCTGCCTCCTTTCCCAGCCCTCCCCCTCCCTACCACCATCTGGATTCATTTCTCCTATTGACCAACCAGGTCATACCCTCTACCTGTCTTCACCTATCTCCACTTCACCACCCTGCCCCCATCACCCCATTTATCTGCAGCTCCCCATATACTCACCTGCAGTCTTGAAGAAGGGTTACACCTGAAACGTCGACTTTTTCACTTTTGATGCTACCTGACTTGCTGTGTTCTTCCAGCCTCCTGCTTGTCTGCCTTGAAACATTCAGCACAGACCACCACCTACACAGAAATGGGACAAAAATTGAAAGAAGTGGAATATTAGGATAAAAACAACATAGGACAATGCAGTCCATTTGATTGAGTTCTACCACAGCCATAGATAATCACTCCATCCAGTGTTTGCACAGAGTGGAAGCAGATTCACTACAGCACTTCAATAATATCTTTCAAACTCTCAAATTGTAGCACACAGATGAACAAAGTCAGTAGGCACATGAGTGACAATTTTCCTTCCAAACCTTCACACCATTTTTCCTTGGAACTATGTCACTGTAACTACTAGGTCAAAATCCAGGAACTCCCTTATTAACAAACAGATGTCAAAGATTCAAGAAGATGATTCATTGACCTCCTGTCCAGTTAGGGATAGGAGATAAGCACTAACTTTGTCATCATCATTCAAATGTTGTGAATTAAGAAAACCTTTTACAAAATTTCCTTGCTCCCTTCTTGTGGGACAAGATGGCACACATTAAAATGGAATTGAGCAGAGTTATCAACAAGGATAAGTATATTTCCAGGTCATTATAGTGTAATAACTGTCGTGGTTGGAACACTGTCAGCCAGGTGGACCTTAATGACTATGAATTCCCTCATTGGGACTATTAACCCAATCCAATCAGGGAGCTGGCTGACAGATAAGAACAGGATTGTCAGAGTCAGAGTCATGTACAATACAAGTGTAAATAAAGGGTGACTTGGTAACGGGATACCATTTTTCATGAAGTTATTTCAATAACAGCTAGCAGCACTCCTTTTTGCAACTATGCTCACAGTCCCCACATGGCTTAATGCTTGGAACTTAGATAATAACTCATAATGAGATCATCTGATAAAACAGACAATGAATCATAATCAGCCTGTTTCGGTGGAGAAGCAGAGTTTTGTTTAATCATTGCAAATGGGAGCACTAGTTTTGTTAGATTACCTTATTATAATTTGATCGGTCATTGAAGAGGTTTTTCAATGCCTATGCTATTACTTGGACAAGATTAAGAGGCATGAGGTGGTGTAAAGGTTTCATTAATGAGAGCTTCAATTCCATATTTCAATTGACAGCTTTATGAAAAGCTAAGAGGAACATGGTTTTGAAACAGATTTTTGAACTGCTGTGTTTTTTTCCTTTCATGAGCACTTCAAAACCTTGCCTTATTGGAAAAACTTATCAGGTCTAGCAGCGTCTGCTGAGGACAGAAACAAAGTCAAAGTCAATGTTTCAAGAAGAAGCCATATTGGACTCCAGTCATTAACTTTATTTTGTGATCCACAAATGGTGCCAGACCTGCTGAATTTGTTGAGAACTTTCTGTTTCAATTTCAAATCCCCAAAATCCATTGTATTTCACTTTTACCACTGTCACAATTAGCATATGGCTCATTGATTGTGTACTTCATGCACATAGGGTGAGTGGGTTTGCAAGAGGTAAGAATGTCAATGGAAATAGGAGTAAACATGGTGGGTCTGGTAGTGGTGTTACTGATATCTCAGTAAATAAGCACCATGATCCCCAGTCGGGAATCTTTCAGCACAATCAATAAAACGTCTTTCCTAGCATTGAATGCATGCAGACCATGTGGAAGATGCTGAGAGAACTTGTGCGCCTCAATCTGAGAACCTCTGACTGAGACATCGCCACCTCAGTGGACCCATAGACTCACATTTTGCAACCTACATTTGTGGAAAAAGAAAACTGGGTCATAACCATCACATGCATTGATTTTTAATCTGCCTAACCATGGGGTAAATATTGATAGTATTCCTCAGTCCATCCCTTGCACTCCAGTATAAATGTCATTTTAGATTCTTTTGATTTAATGTGAGCAGGATAAGCCACTTCTTTCTGTTAGACCATAGTCTCGTTGGCTGCAGATCGAATTTGAGATTGCAGAAGGAGTTCCATATAAATAAACACTGGAGACTGTTACTTAACTAAACTTTGATCTCTGACGTTTGAGTGAAGAGACAACACATATTTTGATTCTATATTTTGAGGCTGTTAAAAATTCACCTGAGACAAAGTAAGAAGCTTGTAAAATGGTGTCAATGCATGGTTAACAAATTAGAAAAAAAGCATTTTGCTATGTTATCGCTACTGCAAATTGAAAGAAATGAAAGGCAGCAGAACAGAAAGTGTCTTGAGAATGTATATAGCTATCCATCCCCATTAGACCTTATGGAATTAAACATGAAATTAGGTTGCCGAGTATAAGAGAGACAAGTTAATGAACCGGATTCATTATATTTGAGCCTGAGGCTTTTAAAAATAAAGACACAGCTCTTCCCCTTAATCATTAAATTTACAGTCTTCTTCTGCCACTTGCTGTACACTTTCTAATATTTTAATTAGCTGTATGGCAACAAATACATGATTGGTAGAGCTACAGTTAAATGGCTCTTCCCCCATTCCACTTGAAAATACAATATAATACTGGTATTCCACAGGCAAAAGCAACTAATTGTTACTTCAATTTCTGCAATACAAAAAAAAAATTTTGTGAACAACAATAAATGAACAGCCAGGTCTAAATTCAAAGAATAAAATATACCTCATTAAAACCTTCTGAAGTTATGCCAGAGATCGAAACCCCATGGAAGTTCTTCCTCATCATTTATAATAAGCTAAGATAACACTTGCTAAGACTCTCAGCGAGACAGAATTGTAAGCTAGATGAAGGACTCTGGCCTGAAACGTCGATTCCCCTGCTCCTTGGATGCTGCCTGATCTGCTGTGCGTTTCCAGCAACACACTCTCAACTCTGATCTGCAGCATCTGCAGTCCTCACTGTCTCCCAGAATTGTAAGCCAGTTCAGTAGTTTATGAAATATAGTAAGCAGATTTTAAACGTAACTAACAGAAATGTAACTGACTCTGGTGTTTGTGACTTACATAAATAATTTGGAGGAAAACATAGCTGGTCTAATTAGTAAGTTCTCAGACGATGCAAAGATTGGTGGAGTTCCGGATAGGGAAGTAGATTGTCAAAGGATACAGCAGGATATAGATCACTTGGAGGCATGGGCAGAAAAAATGGCAGATGGAGTTTAATCCTGACAAATGTGAGGTGATGCATTTAGGAAAGTCAAGTACAGGTGGAAATTATACAGTGAATGGCAGAGCCCTTAAGAGTATTGATGTGCAGAGGGATCTGGGTGTGGGGTTCACAGATCACTGAAGGGGACAGCACAGGTAAATAGGTAATAAAAAAGCTTATGGTATGCTTTCTTTCATTGGAAGGATCATTGAGTAGAAGGATAGGCAGCAGCTTTACTGAACATTGATTCAGCCACACTTGGAATATTGCGTACAGTTCTGGTCACACTACCTGAAGGATGTGGATGTTTTGGAGAGGGTACAGAAAAGATTTACCAGGATGTTGCCTGATATGGGGGATTTTATCCATGAAGAATGGTTGGACAGACTGGGTTTGTTTTCACTTGGAACGCAGGAGGTTGAGGGATGACCTGATAGAAATTTATGAGATTGTGAATAGCGTGGATAGAGTGGAAATTATGAGCCGTTTCCCATTGGAGGGGTCAATTATTAGGGGACACAGGTTTAGGTGCGGGGGGGGGGGGGGGGGGGGGGGGGGAAGAGGTGGAGTTTGAAAGAGACGTGCAAGGCAGGTTTTTTACATAAAGGGTGGTGACTGCCTGGAACACACTGTCAGAGGAGGTGAAAGCAGACACAATTGCAGCATTCAAAAAACACCTGGACAAATACATGAATAGGAAGGGAATAGAGGGATAAAGATCCTGTATTTGAAGACAGTTTTAGTACGGAAAAGCAAAATGTATCGGCGCAGGCTTGGAGGGCCAAAGGGCCTGTTCCTGTGCTATATTGTTCTTTGTTCTTTGTATATGCAATGCAGAATAGAACAAAAAGCATGCAATGAGGTTACAATGATTCTTTGCAAAGAAAGGAAAATTAGAAGGACCTCCATGTAGCTTTTATTAAATCATTAGGATAGCCATCGTCATGACTTGATCAAGATCCATCAAGATTTACAAAGGTGTTGCCGGGATTGGAGTGTTTGAGCTATAAGGAGAGGGTGAATAGGCTGGGGCTATTTTCTTTGGAGCGTCGGAGGCTGAGGGGTGACCTTATGGAAGTTTATAAAATCATGAGGGGCGTGGATAAGGTAAATAGGCAAGATCTGTTCCCTGCAGTGGGGGAGAACAAAACAAGAGGGCAAAGTTTTAGGGTGCGAGGGGAAAGATATAAAAGAGATCTAATTTCCTCCTGTACCTCACCTTCCAAAATGCATCACCTCACATTTATCTGGATTAAACATGATTTTTCACACAGAGGGCGGTACGTGTATGGAATGAGATGCCAGAGGAAGTAGTGGAGGCTCGTTCTATTACAACATTTTAAAGGCATCTGGATGAATATATGAATAGGAAGGGTTTAGAAGGATATGGGCCAAATGTTTGCAAATGGGACTAGATTAATTTAGGATATCTGGTTGGTATGGACGCGTTGGACTGAAGGGTCTGTTTCCGTGCTGTACATCTCTATGACTCTATTTGCTTAGCCCCAGGCAGGAGATAAGCTGTGGTGTCAGCAATCAGTGACATTATCCAAATGCACAAGACAGGGCCACAATGACCCCCATAATTAACCAAATGCAGCAAAAAGAGCCAGTATAGACAGAATGGGCTGATTGCCCCCCTTCAGTGCAGAAACTATTTTATTCTCAGTCCTCATGCTGGCTTCAACTCCTTTACCAAGTTAACATCTTGCACTAAGTATGGGTGAAACCAGAATTACCATTTAAGACCCGCAGCCAGCTCAGAGGATCATTAACACCTAAATATGCTGCCAAAACTCACTCACTGTGACTCTAGAGGTTCACTTCTTCTTGCTTATTTTCCTCAGTCGGATTCATCGAAATTCTTCCTTCATGGCTCCACAGGAAATTCTTCTTCATCTGGTTCCATTGAGTCTGTTGAGGAAATGTGGGACATCATTTTCGAAAATGTAAGTGAATTTCACCATTATCCGGGAGCGCTGGAGGAAAGTGGATGAAACAGGGTGTAAGCAGTTGGAAAGAAATCACAATGTGGGCAAAATAAACAGGACACAGTTCACAGGAAAAGTTAACAAAAAGGGAAAACTGACATAATTTGGGGGAAAGGAGTTGCACACTTCAGAGATAAGAAAACAGGTATTGAAATGTCATTCTGCAGAATCAATGGCCTCCAGTATCTCCTCAACATGACTTCAGGAGAAAGTGAGGACTACAGATGCTGGAGCTCAGAGTGGAAAAGGGTGGTGCTGGAGAAGCCCAGTAGGTCAGGCAGCATCCAAGGGGCAGGAGAGTTGAAGCTTATGCTCGAAATGTCGACTCTCCTGCTCTTTGGATGCTACCTGATCTGCTGTGCTTTTCCAGTGCTATCCTTTTTGACTCGAAATGACTTCAGTCTGTATAAAATTGCATTGGGATATATCTTATGTTTTATTCGGCTGAGCTACATTGGTGTTCCGTCATGAGACCTAGTTGAAATTTCTCAACTGATTTTAATAGCTCGACTCATTCATTACATACCATGATCCTAAGGTGTCTCTGACATCCCGATTCCATCCCATGTTATCATGCAACATTCATGGATCAACTCACCACTTGGCAGTTATCACCCGAAACAATCAGCATTCTTTGAGCTTGCACCATTTTTAAGAGTTCATTACTGGCATGAGAAGCTGCTCTGTCTAGTCAAGGATGGAAGGAGAAGGGAGCATAGGACTGTGACCAGGATTGGAAATGCTTGGAGGAAGGGTGGCCAAGCTGTGAGGCATCCTCTGACTGGGTGATTGGCAGAGGACACCTTGACACAACACCATGGTCTGACTAGCCAGGTCAGTACCATCTCCAGGGTATAGAGGAACAGCTGCCAGTGCAGGAAGAATGTCAATAACCCCTCCTCTCTGGCTGGGTAACTGCCACCCTCTTCCTCTCGCTTTGCTACTGCTCCTGCCTCCCACCAAGGCTCATGCTCTGCCACTCTCACCATTGTCTGCGACAACTTCCTTGACTCACTCTGACCACTCCAAACCCTGCCACAAGCCCCCAGACAATTTCCCCTGCGTGCTGTCTGTGCTGCCACCTTAACCCTCAGTACGTTTCACACCCTTCACCCACACGCACCAGCATTAACATTCACTCCAGCCACTCATTGTCCCCATGTCTCATGACATGGAGGGACAGCCCATGACAGGGCAGACAGAGCCAGTAGAGGGTGTAGGGCTACCCAATCCGTGTCCTCGACCCCTACAAGAGAAGATTGGGATCACTCCCGTTGGGAAACCAAAATTTCCATGATTCACTGAATGTGCAAATATCAATCTGTATTCTTCATCAATTTCCCTGTTAACTGAGCTGTCACTCACACTTATTGGACACCCCTTTTTTTAAACCAATGGTCACGATGGCTTCCCTCTTTCTTGTCATTCAGGTACCACCTCACAATGTTTGTGAGGTCATGCCCAGTTTTTGAGGGCCTGCTGCTTTGCCAAGATCAAGTGTACCAAGGCCTCAGAGGCTGCACTGAAAAGGTTCACCCCCTCCCCACCCCCACATAGCCCAGCTACTTCTAACACCTCAAGGGCACAGAGAGAGTGTGAGAGCACTGCGGCACCTCCTCTTCCAACTGGCTGAGAGAAAAACTGATGAAGGGTTATTGCCTGAAATGTCGATTTTCCTGCTCCTCGGATACTGCCTGACCTGCTGTGCTTTTCCAACACCACACTCTCGATTCTGATCTCCAGTCCTCACCTTTGCCTGACGGAAACACTACCCAAACCGCTGGCACTTGCGGGGACGGGAGGGAGGAGCAGGAAGGGTTTACTGCCAGAGATCAAACATCTGCTCAGGCCCAGGAAGGAGGTGACCCTGTGTTGTCAGTGATCTGGGACTTTCTCCAGATGTACAGGGAGGAGCAGGAACAGACAGGCATCCAGGGCTCAATGACCCCCAGCAGCTGCAGCAATGCAGCAGGTCATGTGATCCTCTGCCTATCTCCACAAAGAGGGTGGAAACCACCAGGGGGAGCCACAGCCTGCAATCTCAGGGTCTGCTGGAGAGGTACATGTGGCTGCACTGCCAATGGTGACACACACATTGGTCTCCAGGACTGAAAGCATGGCAGCAGGAGCATGGGGATCCTTGGCCCCAGACCAGGTGCTCCCTCCACACAACAGGACAGACAGAGTTTCACCAGGAATCCTCCAGCTGGAGGTGGAATGACACACGCAGGCCCCCAGGCACTTTCCAGTCAGGACTCTCCAGAGGATCCCAGTCCTTCCACCTCCATGCTCCATGACCAGCAGCCCCATGTCCCAATCCTCAGAGGTTTGAGCTGAGAATGGTCAACTTACAAAAGTGGCAGGATAGCCAACTGCACACACGGCATTGAGTCATGATGACACCTTTGTCCCTCCTCATTCAATATCCCCAGTGTTTTGCTCCCTCAGTGCATAAAGATTTAGCTGTCAAAGAGTTGCCCAGTCACAGCTGTGACAGTGGGAGGTTCTCCCTGCCCACAAAACCCCCGCCACACAGAGGGTCAATGCAGTCGGATGGCCAGGGAGTAAGCAGCCTGCATCCCTGGGTGCTGTACTTTGAATGGCCTGTGACCAATGCTGTTTCCCTTTAACCTCCCTGTGATTGGTGTTTGCTGTAGCCCCTCCTTCACAGGTCAGCTGACTGACCCCACCCAGTTGGAGTGTGGTCACAGCCATTTCCTTCTCCATTGTACATTTCCCATTTCCAGTGTGATGGAAGGGGACAGTGAGTGCTCCTCAGCCAGTGGTGTCCAGCCTCAGTCTGACCATGTTTCTGACCCGCTAGATATCCACACACCCCTTCCTAGTTACCCATCCCATCAATCCCACACTTCCCCAAGTCTGCACACAACCTGCTTACACCTGCCTACCTTTCCCATCCTGCCCCTGGCATCTCAGGTGATCATAATAGATCTGGTCATTCATTGTATCACCCCACACTCCTATCCGACATTACCCACTTTCTAGCCAGGCTTCGTTGTATCCCCTGCTTGCAAATCCTGCTGCACCCCGCCCCCCACCCCTCCCTTTCACAATTGCATTGTGAATTTGCTCAGAGCCTTCAGCCCCCAGACCTGAAGACTGATGTGCTGAGGCACAGTCCCTCAGCAACAGCAGCACTTCCACTCACCTCCCTCTGCCCATAAACACACGTCTCCGCCCCTCCCACCCATTCACCCTGAATTTCTGTGGACGGACCTGACAAAATGACAATTGTCCACCCTTGACCAACATGACCACAAAGCCCTCAGGTAAAACATGCCCAGATCCCTGACTGGTGACTATACATCCCTCCAAGCCCTAAGACTTGTCACAGTAGAGCAAAGACTGACCATGATCCATTTCCTGGACAGCATAGACATGGACGCCTGCAACCAAGAGCATCTGACCACATACCTTATTCAATTGTACTCTTCTAATAACATCTCTGATCATGTGACAATAAGGCAAAGGTTGAAATTGGAATTTTCTTTGTTTTTTACACTACACAGCACAGCATTTAACCAATATCATTTGGACTTCTTAAACTCTGTATTCCATCCTTGCCTGTTTTTCTACTATTTCAATTCCATAACAACACAAAAAGTACCTCTGCTGGGTACCTAAGATGGCAGCAAGAAACGACATTACAAACTTTTCATTGCACTCATCCGAGTGACAATAAAGGACATGCTATTCTATTCAATAAGTCTTTAACAGCTAAAAATCTGTGCAGTGGCAAATACTGAGCCAAAACATGAACTAGAAAACCTAATGTCTCCAGTTTTGCAGGAAGTGTACAGAGTTATTATTGTCAGGGATGTGAAAGCACCCCATCTTGGGGAACATCAAATGAAATGTAACTCTGTCTGGAAATATGCTAATGCTGCTGAAAACCTTGATGAAGCAATTGCCCAAGTTGCATGTCATCAAAGGTCAAATAGCAATTGTACTTCTTTCTCATGTCAAGAAAATGCACCTTCTGTAGAACCTGCTGAGGATTTATTTCTTATTGAAATAAATGTGTAAGAGTCACAGATATCAAGGTAGATAAATAAATTTCTTTACTCAGAATCATCAGTTTACATTGTCAAAATCACTGTGCTTTTGGACTCCCTGTCATTCATTCAGTAGGTAATTGAAATAAACTTGAACCAAGCCAACTAATCATCTGAGAAAAAGATTGTATGGGATTTGGAACTTGTAGATATCATTACTCATTAATCCTTGAAGATTATAACAGCAGAAAACAAACCCACGAAAAATATGTCCCACACAATAACAGGCACCATAAATTCCACTAATAGGTCCAATTCTGACTTTGCTAAGTTACGCAGAAAGATAAAAGGGAGTGTAAAGTTTTCATAGGATCCCTACAGTGTGGAAACGGGCTATTTGGCCCAACAAGTCTACACCGACTATCTGAGGAGTAACCCACCCAGGCACATTTCCCTACCCTACTACTCTACATTTATGCCTGATTAGTGTTCCTAACCTACCTACACATTCCTGAACACTATGGGTAATTTAGCATGGCCAATTCACCTAACTTGCACATCTTTGGACTGTGGGAGGAAACCCACATAGACACAGGAAGAATGTGCAAACTCCACACAGACAGTCACCAAGGCTGGAATTGAACCCAGATCCCTGGCACTGTGAGGTAGCAGTGCTAAACCCTGAGACATCATGCCACCTCATAGTTTTTGTGAATGTTCAAGCATCTATACTTTTACCAAAAGATAAATTGCTTTTCCAGCAGAGAGAAATTCTCATATTTGTATCTTGATAAATCTAGTCTTGAAGAACAGCTTTAACATTTCAGAACTTATGTTATGCTGAAGTGAGTATTAATTTAGGAAAATGTCAGTACGCTTATTTGGCATTTTTATAATAAATATGAATTCACTGCCAGACGAACTTTGTAATATACAAATCTTTTCAGTGACATTTTCTCGATCCAACCTAAAACAACCGTTTTTGTTTAATTTCCTCTGTTATAAATTTAGCAAGTTCAAGAAGATGCCTAATTAATATGACAGTTGCCCAGACAGCTTGTCCTTTTTCTGCAAACCTTTTGCTATATGCCCTTTTGAGTTAGTTAATAATATCAGAAATACTAAATAAAAAACACACCTCCTTGTTCACTAAACCTTCAGGTGCTTCCTCCTGTAATGTACAATTGTGGCCAGTCATAGATGGTCATTTTATTAGGCTCGTTCATTTCCATATTTTCCAATTCAAACTGTTCTGATACACCTCTAACATAGGTAAGACTCAACTCAGACCTCTTGGCCCAGAGGTAGGAGCACTGCTACAAAGGCCATAATATTCCAGATCAATCCTATCAAAAATTGATGCATTCTGCCAAACATTTTCATTGCAATTCTCAATTAATATATTTAAATGATTATCTAATCAACCGCAAAGTACATTAACCAAAAGTACGTAATAAATATCAGATACAAAACTGCCTGGTTAACTGATCCTTGGTCCCTAATGGAATGAAACAATAGAATTTCTAGCTGTAAATGTAATTGCAAATTAAATGTATCAGTGGACATCAATCATCTGTTATATCATTATAAAGTATATAATTAAGTAATCAATTTATACACTGAGCTAAGCCTGAGAGTATAAAAATAACTGATTGTTCTATCTGGACAATAGCAGAGATATTGTTGTTTTCCAAAGAAGGTGGCTTGACCAGAGAATTTGAAATCCCCTGATGAAATTAGATAATTTATACAATAAGGTCTGATGTTATACTCTCTAAGGCAATGTTGAAATAATTGTTCCTCACAAAAGAATCTTAACAGTACTACAACAAATTGCAGCATCATAGAGTCAAAAAGTCATCGAGTTATACAGGGCAGACAAGTACCTTCAGCTCATTGAATCTGCACCAATAATAACTACCATTAAAAGTGCACTAATCCCAATTTCCTGCTTGATCCATATCCTGGAATGTTATGGATTTTGAAGTGCTCATCCAATTTTTTTTTTAAATTGTAAGGTTTCTGGTCTCCAAAACCTTTCCACATAGCGCATTCCAGATTCCCACGACCTGCTGAGTGAAAAAGGGTTTTCCCAACCCCTTGTGAATCTCCCTGTCCCTGAGGTGAAAAGTTTGCCCACTCGTGATTGACCCCTCAACCAAGGAAAACAGCTGCTTTCTATCCACCCTATCTATAACCTTCATAATTGTCTACATTTCAGTCGTGTGTGTCCCCCCCACCCCCCCCACACCACCCCCGATCTTCACTGCTCTGAAGAGAACAATCAAAGCCTATCTCCTTATGGCTCAATTTCTCCATACCAGTCATTTGCAGTCTTCAAAAATGCACATTACTGCCTTGCCTGGATCAAAGTTTAAGATTGCAAATCTTGGAGCAATGGTACAACTTGTGTTCTTCACTGTGGTTCACATGAGGATCAATCAAAGCCAAGTTCAGCTCAGGTTATAGATTACCTGCCCCAACAGAACTTAGTTTTGAAACTAGTTTCTTTTTCTTATGCTGATGTATCTGGCATTGTGCACGGGACAATATAGCCAGAGGGAAGTACTATGAATCTGGCTCTTGAAGGGCTGAAAATGTGATGGGCACTAGAGGATACTAGAATTCTGAAAAATCTTTCACCTTCACTTACAAGCAATTGGCTGTTGTCATTGCTTGCTGTCTGACTGCTAACGGTCTGAATATGCAACTCACTGCTCACTCTAGCACTGACTCTGTGACTCCGAATGTTGCATTTCTGATTTCTCACAAACATGACTCTTTACATCACTGAGTTGATGTTCCATTCCTGAATTGGGTGTGCAGCTTCAAGAAATTTCCCAACTCTGTGGAAACTTCCATACACATCTTTGTTCCATTATTCATGCTAACTGAACTGGGCCTGTGATCCCGAGAAAGAGTAGGGAGGCAACCATGGGATCTTCAATTATGAAGGTGGGCTGGTCCACAGGTTCACCTCGGGGGTGTTTGAAAATTTGGTCCCACTTATAATAAAATCAGTAAGGCCTAACAGGCAACTGTTGGGGCCAGTTCGTTAGATATATTCATGAGGAAGCGAGATGTGGCCCTTGCGGCTAAAGGGATCAAGGGGAATGGGAAGATCGTGGGAATGGGATACTGAGGTTGCATGATCAGCCACAATCACACTAAATAGTGGTGCAGCCATGAAGGGCCGAATGGCCTATTCCTGCACCTATTTTCTATGATTCTATGTTTCCAGCTCTCACCATGCCCACTCTAACACCCTACAAGGTCACCCCTCAGCCTCTGACGCTGCAGAGGAAACAGCCCCAGCCTGTTCAGTCCCAGCCTATAGCTCAAATCCTCCAACCCTAATAATGTCCTTGTAAATCTTTTCTGAACCCTTTCAAGTTTCACAACATATATTTTATAGCAGGGAGACTGTATTTGCACATAATATTCCAAATATGACCTTACCAATATCCCATACAGCCACTACATAATCCCTCAACTCCTTTACTCAACATACTGACCAATAAAGGCAACATACCAGACACTTTCTTCACTATCCTGTCTACCAGCGACTCCACGTTTGAGGAACTATGAACTTGCATGCCAAGGTCTCTTCATTTGTCACTGGCTTTATTTCTTCCTTTGTACATGAAACTAATAATACTGGGAAAAAAATAGAAATCCTCCAACTTCGAGGGCAAGTATGTTAGGGAAATGTCAAAAATTCATGTTTGATGTTAATCGAGAGGTTTGCTTGGTAGATGCATATAACTAATTTTGACCTGAAACATATAGAGCCAGAGGATCTAAGAACCTGCAATAATGGATTGTGCAGTAACGATAGCAATGTTACACGATGGTCTTTTGCTCCAAATGAAAATAGGGTGTAGGTATAGGGACAGTGAGCTGAAAAGTAAGGAGCAGGAAACTCACATGCCAACAATTTAAAAGCAGAGGAGCTAGTGTTAACAAACATTTTTTACTCTTTCCCTATGTCTGTTGTCATAAACCTGAAGGCTATCATTAGATTAGATTACCTACAGTGTGGAAACAGGCCCTTCAGCCCAACAAGTCCACACCGATCCTCCGAAGAAAAACCCACCCCCCTATATTTACCCCTGACTAATCCACCGAATAATATGGGCAATTTATCATGGCCAATTCACCTGACCTGCACATCTTTGGACTGTGAGAGGAAACCGGGGCACCCAGAGGAAACCCACGCAGACACGGGGAGAATGTACAAACTCCACACAGACAGTTGCCCGAGGCGGGAATTGAACCTGGGTCTCTGGTGCTGTGAGGCAGCAGTGCTAACCACTGAGCCACCCCCAAACTGGAATAGGGTTGCACAACTAATTTTTCAACCTTCTATTAGGTAGGATTCTCAATGTTTAAGTTTCAGTGACAGATCCAAATTATTACAGGCTATTTGAAATGGGACTATGAATTACATTTTTGCTTTTTACAAGGGATCAAGCACTTGAATGAAATGTTCATTTTTCATTTGAGGCATCGTGTTGTTGATTTAGTATCAATGTAATGATTTTCTTCTCATGAATAAGAGTATTTTTAAATATTAAGTATGTCAATTGATACTTGTCATGAATGTACAGTTAAGGCATATATACTGCAAAGAAAGCCAACTGTCCTTAAAATGGACACATAATCTAAGAAAATGGCTTCTAAATTTATATGAGCGCTGCTCGTTGGATGCTCGTTGAACAACTGCTGTGCTCTTCCAGCACCACTAATCCAGTATTTGGTTTTCAGCATCAGCAGTCATTGTTTTTATCTTCTAAATTTATATGCCTAACCTTGCGCAGTTACCTAGTATTGGGGCAAGATGGCTATCATTTCAAAATTCTGATTTGAAATTCTAATAGTGGCCATGAAATATTGTCAATTGTTGTTCAAAACTACCTAACCAGGTCACTGATCTTGTTTAAGGACAGAATCCACTGACATACCTCATCTGCTGTACAGCAATGTGATTGGTATTTAACTGCTCTTTGATCTAGAAAGCTACTCAGTTATATCAAATCATGACAAAGTCTCAAGGAGTGAATGAGCATGGATCAACCTAGATACCAGTAAAACCAACAGCAAACTTGTCCTTGTATGTGGTGGATACACATACATTGGTAAAAGTGAGGACTGCAGATGCTGGAATTAGAGTCAAGATTAGAGTGGTACTGGAAAAGCACAGCAGGTCAGGCAGCATCCGAAGAGCTGGAAAATCGACATTTCAGGCAGAAGCCCTTCATCAGGAATGAGGGTAGAAGCCTCGGAGGTGAAGAGATAAATGGGAGGGGGTGGGGCCATAGGGAAGGTAGCTGAGAGTGCAATAGGTGGATGGAGGTGGAGGTAAATGTGATAGGTCGGAGAGGAGGGTGAAGCGGATAGGTGGGAAGGAAGATGGACAAGTAGGACAGGTCATGAGGATGATGCTGAGCTGGAAGTTTGGAACTGAGGTAAGGTGGGGGGAGGGGAAATGAGGAAACCGGTGGTGAAGTCCATAGATCCACTCATCCACACATGCATTGGTCCAAATCAATATTTACAATGTGCTTTCTGTCTGTGGGGTTATGGAGTGGATAGGCAGAAAGTTGAGAATGGCACTGTGAAGCAAGTGGAAGAGAAGAGGTGAGGGAAAGAAGAAATGAAGGATGTCAACAGAGTGGAATGATAATTGGAGGATAGGTGGAATGTCTGGAAAATGGTGTTGTCTATCTGTCGAGGATATCTTGAAGCAACTCACAAGGGAAGAGAAGAGGAGAGTCAGTCGTCATGGTCCATGTAGGGAAAAATGAGAAAAGACTGAGAGGTGAAGAGATCCTGCTAAAGAAATAGCAGCAATTCAGAACCAAAATGTGAATTGGGACCACAAAGTTAGTAATCAGAGAATAATTTGGGTCACGTGCTGATCTACGGAAAGATACACAAGTCAAGAAGATGAACATGGTGCTGAAAGATTACTGTGGCAAACATGGCTTCCATCTCGTTAGACTGGGATAGGAAGTAGACACGTTCCACCTGAACTAGAGTGAGAATAATGTCTGAGCAGAAAAGACAATTAAAGCTATCAATAGGATTCCAAACTAATAATATGGGGAGGGGGGTGGAATATGGTAAAAATAACAGAATTCTGGAAAGAAAAGAAATAGCATTCAAGAGGGCATTGGCTAAGTATTTTGATACTATACAAAAAAATGGCAAAAAGGCTGAGGATTGTCATGAGGTAATGATGCTCAATTGAAGAGCTGGTACAGGCTCAACCAGGTCAAATAACCTCCTTCTGCTGCGTAACAATTATGTGACTAGAGTAAAGTAAGAAACAAGTTAACAGATAAAAATACAGGTGTTTCGTTTTTTTAAACGGAGTGTGAAATAACTGCAAAAAAGGTAATGCAAAAGGGATAAATCTGTAAGATGAATTAGCTGCCTGTACACAGCAAAGCTAAAACAGGGAAACAGAAGGCAGTAAGCTGTAATGAGGAAAATGTTATAATAGGAATACGTGAACCTTATCTGCAAAGATAATGGATTGACAACTTAGCACTGAGGGTTATGACCTAATCAAAAATAAGAGAAAAGTAAAAAGAGCTATTATTACTGTACCAAATGGAGGGAATGTAATGACAGTCAACAAAATACATAAACAAAAAATTGGAAACAGAATCCCATTAATTTGAAATGAAAGATAAAAAATGCCAGTAGTAATGGGACATACTACATACTACCAAATTACAGAATGGAAATGGGCAGAGAAACATATAAACCAACCATATAAACATATAAAATTACAGTATTAGCAAGTATCTAATGAGGAAATTTTGACAGGCCAAAATAAACTGGCAAGAAGTAGCACTTTCTACTCGGAGATCTGAGTAATATGGGCTATGGAGAGATGTGTGGCAGAATTGGACAAGACCACCAGCATCTTGAAGTAAGGAGCCAATTACTTCATCTTTTATGATTTTGCTGACCAGTGAGATGATTGTGTCAAGAGGTAAATACCTGCTCTCAATGAAGGGGAATTATAGCTGTTAAACGCTTTATTAATGACACATCTCCCCTCATTAAGGATTCAGCTTTCTATATTACCAAATGGGCTAATCAACATAGAGTTCAAGAAATCTCTACACAGAAATCAACGTGGGTCACCGGCAATTTCAACTTCTTGGTTGACGTAAAGAAACTCAGTGTTGGACATTGGGTATAAACATTTCAGGGTACTCTCTATGGGAGATATTCACCCAACTCCCCCAGACATTGACATCTGACGTGCCATTCTCTAACATTTTTTTTAAGCATAGTATATCTTCAATTCACTTACAGTACTCTGCTGCACTTCAGTGCTGTATCTTGGGTTGCACCAGCAGCCATCATTATAATGATGCTGCAAGGACACTTTGTGATCAAGTATCTCAATGCAGCTGATGGACTAGAGCAGGATGTACTGCTGGGCTCTTTACTTGCTGTCTGTCATAGCACACGATCACTCTGAGATGACCCGGACGCTCACAGATTCCCTGCTTTGGATCGACTTACCTTGCCTTATCAGCTTTGCCCCCTCAGCCAAAGATACCAGGCTCATTTCACTCCTGTGTTGCCTGGCTGCACAGACACAAGGTCTGGAAGCTTGTCATAGTTGCCAGCAGACCTCAGTCAAATCAAGAAGGATAGCTTTCTCAAGGGTCAACGTACATTAAGTCAAGGGAAGCCTACAAACTCAGTCCAATAACTTGGATGCAGTTATTCACCCACTCAAAGCAGTCAGGGTCAAGGTTCTCTCCAATAAAGAAACCAGGTAGCACACGACCTTTCTTGTCTCTTTCTGCCATGCTAGGGTCTGCTTTCCTCCTGGAGAGAGGGACAGGCAGGTATTAAAGGAAATGAAGGCACCCTGCACAGCTGTTACTTTTGGTGAAGGTGGGGAGGCATGCCGAGGGAGTGAGTAAGCAGTGCAGAGGGCATACAGGGTGGTGGTGTTGAGTGTTGGGTTGGGTGAGAGAGAGGGAATGAAGGTATCACAAGTGACAGTGAGAGTGTTTGTGCATCGGCATTGGTGGGAGGTGGGTGCAGGAGCAGAGAGAGAGAAGGCTGGAGTGGAAGATAGCAGGGAGAAGGTGGTGGCACATAGACCTTCTTCCCTCCAGAGCATTCCTTCAAATAGCTGAATATCTGGGTGGCATCCTCAGGCCAGTCTTGTATTCTCTGGTGAGGCTGCACTAACCTCAGGTCAAGTCTGCTGTCTTGGCTTATGCTGCTAACCCTGGAGGTAGAGAATGCCCTATTTCTGAATCACCCATCTGGCAGGAACTTCAGGGCCTTCTCCACAAACCTCCCTCCTGCCTCTATGTCTGGAGCAATGCCAGGAAATGTGCATCTGTCCATGACCGTATTAGTGGGAGTGTCCACCATACACTCCTTGTGGAGACAAAGTCCCATTTGCACATTTAGAGTACTCTCTATCATGTTGTACGGCACTATCACCATCCTAAGCAAGATGACAAACCTAACAACTCGAGCCTGAGCATCCATGAGACTCTGTGGCCAATGGCAGCAGCAGCAGCAGCAGAATTGTACTCCAATACAGTCTGCTAGCTGATGGACTTGATATCCACCACTTTACCAATACTATCAAGCCAGGGAACAACAATGAGATGTCAAAGTGTTGAGGTTACAGTATACGCAGCAAGTGTTAGACAGAGCCAAGGAATTCCACAAATTATTGATAAGATCTAAGCTCACAGTCATATAGTTATACAGCACAGAAACAAACTCTTTGGTCCAACTCATCTGTGCCAATCAGTTGTTTGAATTTGATCTTGTCCCACTTGCCACCATTTGGCCCATATCCCCCTAAACCCTCCTATTCATGTACCCATCCAGATGCTTTTTTAAAAGTTGCAATTGTACCTGCCTTCACCACTCTCATCGGTCGGTCCATACTTGCACCACTGTCTGCATGATAAAGTTGCCCCTCATGTCCCTTTTAATTCTTTTCCCTCTCACCTAAACTTACATCCTCTGGTTTTGGTCCCCTCAACTCTGGGGAAAAAAAAACCTTGGCTATTCACCCTATTTGTGCCCTTCATGATTTTATAAATCTTTTTAAGGTCACTGCTCAGCCTTTAACATTCCAGGGAACACAGCTCCAGCCTATTCAGCCTCTCCCTATTGCTCAAACCCTCCAATCCTGGCAATATCCTTGTAAATTTGTTCTGAACCCTCTCAAGTTTAACAACAGCTTTCCCATAACAGGAAGACCAGAACTGAATGCAGCATTGTAAAAAAGTGGCCTCACCAATACCCTGTACAATCACAATGTGACATCCCAACTCCTATACTGCCACATCTCATCACGGTGGACAATTAAACAACTTACTGGATGAGGTCACTCCACAATATCCCCATCCTCAATGATCGAAGAGGCCAGCACATCTCGGCAAAAGATAAGGCTGAAGCATTTGCAGCAATTTTTCAGCCAAGTGGATGAACTATCTCAGCCTCCTCCAATAGTCCCCTGAATCGCAGATGCCAATCTTCAACCAATTTGATTCACGCCGTGTGATGTCAAGAAACAGTTGCAGGCACTGGATGCTGCAAAGGCCCTGACAGTATTCCAGCAATAGTACCAAAGATTCGTGCTCCAGAACTTGCTGCATTCATAGCCAAACTGTTCTAGCACATGTATCATATTGACATTGACCTGACAATGTGGCAACTTGCCCAGCTATGTCCTTTACACAAAAAGAAAGACAAATCCAAGAATTACTCCTCCCAACACTCTCCAGTCAAGCATCAGGAAAGTGATAGAAGGTGTCATCAACAGTGAACTCAAGCAGCTCCTGCTCAACAATAACCTGCTTTGTGATACTCAGTTTGGATTCTGCCAGGGCCACTCAGCTCTTGACCTTATTACCACCTTGCTTCAAACATGGACAAAGGATATTAAGGCCACGTTCGATCAAGTGCAGCATCAAGAGCCGTAGCAAAACTAGAGTCAAGTGAGTCAACAGAGAAATCTCTACTGCTTAGAGTCATACGTGGCTCAAAGAAAGATGATTCTGGTTGTTGGAGATCAGTCATTGCAGCTCCAGGACATCTCTGCAGGAGTTCCTCAGGGTAGTGTCCCAGGCCCAAACATCTTTAGCTGCTTTATCAATGACCTTCCCTTCATCATAAGGTCAGAAGTGGGGATGTTCACTGTTGATCACACAATGTTCAGTAACACTTATTACTTCTCAGGTACTGAATCAGCATGTTCAAATGAAACAAAATCTGGACAATATCCAGTCTTGGGCTGATAGGTGGCAAGCAAATTCACGCCACACAGATTACAGGCAATGACCAATTCCAACAAAAAAATCTATATTTTGAAAATATGAGAAATCTTAGAAAACATAATAGTGGATAAATCTCCAGGACCTGATCAAGTGTATCCCAGGACATTGTGGGAAATTAGGTAAGAAACTTTGGGCTCTAGCAGAAATATTTGTATCATCTATATCCACCGGTGAGGTGCAAGAGAACTCAAGAGTGGTGAATGTTGAGTCTCTATTTAAGAAACACTGTAAAGTGATGCTGAGGAACCATAGACCTGTGAGTCTGACATAGGTGCTAGGTAAGTGGTTGAGTCATACAGCACAGAAACAGACACTTCAGCCCAACCAGCCCATGCCATAGTCCCAAACTAAATGCATCCCACCTGCCTGTTCATGACCTATATCCCTCCACAACTTTTCTACTCATGTAGTTATAAGACCAAACGACACAGGAACAGAAATTACGCCATTTGACCTATTAAGTCTGCTCTGCCATTCAATCTTGGCTGATAGGTTTCTCAACCCCATTCTCCAGCTTTCTCCCTCGAACCCTTGAACTCCATTACAGTCAAGAACCCATTTACCTCAGTTTTAAAATGTATTCAATGACTTGGCCTCCACAGCCTTCTGTGATAATGAATTCCATAGATTCCCCACTCTCTGACTGAAGAGGTTTCTCCTTATCTCCATTCTAAAAGGTCTTCTCTTTACTCTAAGGCTGTGCCTTCAGGTCCTAGTCTTTCCTAACAATGGAAACATCTTCTCAACATCTACTCTGTCCAGGCCATTCTGTATTCTGTATGTTTCAATTATATCCCCCTCATCCTTCTAAACTCCACTGAGTATAGCTTAAAAATGTGTTGCTGGAAAAGCGCAGCAGGTCAGGCAGCATCCAAGGAGCAGGAGAATCAACGTTTCGGGCAGACTTCCAGCACCTGCAGTCCTCACTTCCTCCACTGAGTATAGACCCAGAGTCTTCAAACATTCCTCATATCTTAAGCCTTTCATTCCTGGGATTATTCTTATGAACCTCCTCTGAACATGCTCCAGGGCCAGTACATCTTTCCTGAGATATGGGGCCCAAAACTGTGAACAATACTCCAAATGTGGTCTGACCAGACCCTTATGGAGCCTCAGAAGTAAATCCCTGCTTTTATTTTCAAATCCTCTCGAAATAAATTGGAGGTGATTCTGAAAGTTAGGATTACATACATTTGGAGAGGCAAGGACTAATTAGGGATGGTCAGTTTGGTTTTGTGTGAGGGAACTCGAGTCTCACATATTGATTGAATATTTTGAGCAAGTAATCAAAAAGATTGATAAGGGCAGAATGGTAAACACTGTGAATATGGACTTTAGTAAAACCTTTGAAAAGGTTCCACACGGTAGACTAATTCGTAAAGTTAGATCACATGGGGGTCAGTGCTGGGTCCACTTTTGTTTGTCATTTATAAAAATGATTTGTTGAGAATATAGGAGGTTGGTTAATACGTTTGCAGATTACACCAAAATTGGAGATATTGTCAACAGTGAAGAAGATTATCTAAGACTACAAAGAGATCTTGATCAATTGGGTCAATCAACTGAGGATTGGAAGGTGGAGGGTAATTTGGATAAATGCAAGGTATTTCAATAAGAGCAGGATGTATACAATTAATGGTAGGGCCCTGGATACTGTTGTAGAACAGACACATCCCGGGGTTCAGGTACATAATTCTTTGAAATTGGCGTCACACATTGACAGGGTTGTTTAGAAGGCATTTAGCATGCTTGCTTTCATTGCTCAGACCTTTGAGTATTGGAGTTGGGATGTCATGTTGAGGTTGCACAGGACATTGGTGAGGCTTTTTCTGGAGTATTGTGCACAGTTCTGGTCTACCTGTTATGGCAAGGCTATTACTAAATTGGAGAGAGTTCAAAAACAATTTCCCAGGATGTGGCCAGGAATGGAAAGCTTGAATTATAAAAATAGGCTGGATAGACTGGGACTTTTTCACTGGAGCATAGGAGGTTGAGGGGGTCTCCTTATCAAGACTGATAAAATCTTGAGATCCACAGATAAGTTGAATAGCAAGGGTCTTTATCCCTAGGATGGAGGATTTCAAAACTTGGGACATATTTTTAAGATGAGAGGAGAGAGATTTTAAAAAGAACATGAGGGGCAACCTTTTTACACAGAGAGTGGTTCGTATGTGAGATGGCCTGCCAGAGGAAGTTTTGGATATAGGTACAACATTTAAAAGACATCCGGATAAGTATGTGAATAGGAAAGGTTTAGACAGATACGGGCCAAACAGAGGTAAGTGGGTCTAGCTTAGTTTGGGAACATGGTCAGCATGAACTAGTTGGACCAAAGAATCTGTTTCCGTACTGTATGATTTTGTGATTCTATTGCCCCTTGATATTCAATGGCAACGTTATCACTGAATCTTCAATTATCAATATCCTGAGGGTTTCCATTGACCAGAGACTAGCTATATAAATACTGAGACAAAAATAGAAATTCAGAATTACAGATTCTTGCAGCAAACTCCCCTCCTAACTCCCCAAAGCTTGTTCACCATCTCCAAGACACAAGTCAGGAGTTGCCTGAATAAGCATGGTGGCCACTCTCGCTAATACAGTTATGGATAAATGTACCTGCAGCAGGCAGATTGATGAAGATGATGTCAAGTTTTATTTTCCTCTTTTTTTAGATTCCCTACAGTGTGGAAACAGGCCCTTCAGCTCAACCAGTCCACACCGACCCTCTGAACAGTAACCCACCCAGACCCATTTCCCTCTGACTAATGCACCTAACGCTGTGGGCAATTTAGCATGGCCAATTCACCCTGATCTACGCATCTTTGGACTGTGGGAGGAAACCGGACCACCCGGAGGAAACCCACGCAGACATGAGGAGAATGTGCAAACTCCACATAGACAGGCACCCGAGGCCGGAATCGAACATGGTATTCTGATGCTGTGAGGCTGCAGTGCTAACCACTAAGCCACCGTGCCACCTTATTGGTTCCCTCACTACATGTCGCAGACCCAATCTAGCAGCTGTGTCCTTTGGAAGCTGACTAGTTTAGTCACTGGTGGTGTTGTTGAGCTAATCTTGGTGATGCTGCAGCTCTTGGAAATATGATGTGGTTTGGAGGGGTATGGAAAGTGTTTGGTATTCCTATGCATCTGTACCCATTGTTCTTCTAGGTGGTAGAGGATGTTATTGTCAAAGTAGACTTGGTAAGTAGGTACAGTGCAACTTGCAGATAATACATGCTGCTGCTACTAAGTGTTGGAGGTGGAAAGTCTGAACCTTTCAAGTAATGGATAAAGTGCCAATCAAGTAACTGTTTTATCCTTGATGCTAAAAGCTTATGAGCATTGTTCATGTGCATTTATGCAGGCAAGTGCAGAGTATCCCATTACGCTCCTGCCTTGCATTTTTAACATGGTGGGCAGGATTTAGGAAGTTACAAAGTGAATTACTTGTCTTAGAATTCCCAGCCACTGGTATACTTCTGTAGTCAGTGTATTTATATTGTTGATCCAGTTCAGTTTTTGGTCTCTGGTAACATTGATAATTGTAGATTTAGAGATGGTTACATTCTCTGATGTTGGAAGTGGTCTTTGTCTGACATTTGTGCGGTGCAACTGTTGCTTGGCACTTATCAGTCTGCCTTGATACTCCTAAGGTCTTCTGTATATGGACAAAGTCTGCTTCAGTATCTGAAGAATTACAAATGGTACTGAGCACTGTCTAATCATCAGTGAATTTCCCAACTTCTGACCTTAAAATGGAGGGAAAATAATTGCTGAAGCTGCTGGATATGGTCGAGCCTCGGACAATACCATGAGGAAATCCTGCAGAAATATTCTTGGACTGAGATAATTGACCTCCAATCATTATTCAGTTCTGAAGAAAGGTCAGTGGACCAAAAACATTAACGTTGCTTTCTCTCCACAGATGCTGCCAGATCTGCTGAGTTTTTCCAGCAATTTGTTATTATTTCATGATTCTTTGTGCTAGGTATGCATCCAACCAATGGAATGTGTTCCTCCTGATTCTCATTGGCTCCAGCTTTGCAAGCGCTCCTTGATGTCACACTTTGTCAAATGGTGTTTCAGTCTCAAACCTGTCACTCGCAATTCACCCCAATTTCAGTGTTTATATCAATGTTGATTGCAAGCCTGCAATTAGGTCAGGAAGTTGGAGGCTGTGGCAGATTATGAACTGAGCTTTGGTGAACAGGTTATTGATATTTGACAGCAAAGCCAATGACCTCTTCCATCACTTTGCTGATGATCAAGAGTTAGGCGATGGTAGCTGGTTCAGTTAGGTTTGTTCTACTTCTTTGGGATCAGAAGAAAGATAGATATTAATGGCATTTATAAAGTATCATTTGTAACCCAAAATGCACATTTGTTGCAACTGAATGAAAACAATTAAGTGTGAAATTAAAGAAATAAATGGACTGTAAGTATATTCATTTCACATTACTGTAAATGTTTGAATTGAATAAAAAGATGAAATCCAAAGCTTTAAAAGCAAAATTGAATTTATAAATAACGTTTTTTTATTGTCCCTTGAACATCATCGGAAATTAAGAACATAACTTGAAGAACAAAGTGCTGAGTATAGATTTCAATTGTAATGAAATTATTAATATTCATTGGAAGGCGAGGTTTTTCATGATGTAATTTCTCTACTACTTTACCGACTTGAACACAGATGTCTTGCTAAAAAGACTGGAAGTCTAGTATGTAAAATATTTTGAAAAGTCCAATTCCATGTATTGTGCCACAGTGCAGGTGGCTGATTACCAACAATATAGAAAAATACAAGTTGCCCTTAGAATGAAAATAATTCTTACAATGTCACACTACTGTCATATTCTTTCCTCTTTGATCTGTGGTTATGAAGATCTTTAGCTGGACAGAAATAGCACAGATCTGCAACGTGAATGTGATCATTCTGTTAAACTATCATTCACCCAGTTCCAATTACTCCTCTATTGAGCTGGTGAATGTGATTATAAACCCTTTATCATAATTTTAATGCATTCTGTTAGCATAATCACATGCCAGTAATAAGACAAATGGGTAACTGGACATTTTGTAAAATGGTAATCTGCAAATAAGTTATCTACACCTGCACTTTTCTTTTCTTGGCCTACATTTTGCTGCAACTGATTATCGCATGACATCTACCAGTAGTTAAACTTATCCTTGCTTACCTTGGTTTCAGTTTTGTTTGAGACAGATTTCTGCAATTGGAGATTGAAAAGGACACTTGGGGTCTGAGTGAACAAGTCAATTTATATCTAATTATCTTTGTATCTAATTAATTATGGACACTTAGAAGGATTGTGACATTAACAGCACAAGAACGAAGAAGAAAGTATAAAGCTAAGAATCGATGAATTCAAGATCATCTCAGGTGAAGAAAGAAAAACAAAGAGAGGGAAAGAACAAATAGATTAGGAAAGAAAAATAGGTTAAAACCTGAAAATAAGATTTCAAAAACAGTTGATAATATCTGAAGAGAGATGATCCACGCTTTTGCTAGGGAATTTTAAATACCAGAAAGACCGTTGAAAGTCATTAACAGTTATTACAGTATAAAATACATAGTCTTGCAATGACAAGACCTAACTTTTTGTGGTGAGTTTGTAACTACCAGACAATTGTAACAATTTTATCACCATTCAAAGTAGTTCAATGCTTGAGGTGTCCTGTTCCTCACCTGACATCACTGTACCAATTATATTCAAATAATGACAAACATCATTAACCTCATTGTTATTCTAAAAGAGAAAAAAAAGGTTACTGTATCAAAAACTATAATAAAGATACATTTCAAGGACATGTTATCTTTCATAGGATCTCAAAGTGTGCAATGACCTGATAATTTAGAAAAGACAAAAAGATTTTTTAGAATAACCAATATCAAATCTGTAATAAATTTCATTTGTCTATCATTGGTTAAGCAATTAGAATTTCAATAAAGTTAATTTTAAACACAATTCCAAAAATGTGTGGATTATGGAACAGCAGTTGTAACTATATTTTGAACAAAATGTTGTGGTGATTGGAACCTGGTGGGTCTTGTTGATTCTGAGATCGTTGACTGGGGTTGTTAACCTGGATCAATCAGGAAGCCCTGACTGACTAATATATCAGGGATCTAGGGAGCTGGATCAGTGTCAATGACTCTCCACATGTAAATAAAGGGTGACTTGGTGACAGTATACCGGCCTCTTTGGACATACATTAAGGAAAAATTTGGAACGTTTCAGGCAGAGCAATAGGACAAAGTTTTAATTCTTTTAGAGAGCAGGTATGGACAAAATGGATAAAATAGCATTTATCTCTTCTTTAATAAGTTTGTGCTTCTAATTGTTTGTTAAACTGAAGTATGCAAGTACACTATGGAAATAAAAGACATACAGTGGCATCTATCATAAACAGCAAGACTGTGAACCTCACCATAGTCTATCCTATTTTCTCAGTAGGTTACTGGAAGGAATAAATGCATTACCACTAGACCTCGGTTCATAATACAGACAATGTTGGTTATTTCACCTTTTTGTGTTGCTGCTATCACAACTGCATAATGATCAGCAACCATAAAAAAAATAAAGTATAAACAGGGATCTACACCTATATGGGTGTAGATATGACATGGGTGCTGGAGAGAAAAAAAAAACACTACTGCTGTTTGGCAGTTAAAAAAAAAATTAAAACAGGAGATTTAGAATCTCCTCAGTTCAAGGGACTGACTCCAAGCTGGCTAGCCACAGCAGTGTAACTGTGCACAAGTAAATAAAGGGGGATTTGGTGATGGGAAACCATTAAAAAACATATAAACAGGGAATTTAGAATCTTCTGGTTCAGGGACTGACTCTGAGTTGCCTGACCAGAGGTGGTGGACTGTGTATATGTAAATAAAGGGTGACTTGGTGATGGGATACCGGCCTCTGTGCTGTTATTGCTGTTGGCAATGCCCAGTAATGCTCTCTTTCAACCTCTTCCATCAGGCAGAAGATACAGAAGCTTAAATAGAGGCACCAGCAGGTTCAGGGACAGCTTTTTCCCCGCTGTAATCAGACTGCTGAATAGACCTCTCTAGTTTCAAATTGAATGTTGATCTTGCTTTTGTGCACCTCCTGTGTAGCTGTAACCTGTATGCTTCACTCTGTTGAAGCATCTTCTGACAACAAGGATAAACAAAACATATAAACAGAGGATTTAGAATCTTCTGGTTCAAGGACTGACTCCGGTTAGCCTGACCAGAGCCAGTGGACTGTGCATTGTAAATAAAGGGTAACTTGGTGATGGGATACTGGCCTCTGTGCAGTTACTTCTGTTGTCCAACATTGGCAATGCCAACAGGAGGAGAGTAGCTTCCAACAGTGCTCCTCAGCCGTATTTACCATGAGCTGCCTTTACTACAAGCAAAATACAACTTTCCCCTGTACTTGGGTACATGTGACAATAATAAATCAAATCAAATCAAGATTTCTCTGGATTTGCACTGAAGGTGGATGGATTACCTAAGTATGTCAAATCACCAGAAAGTTATGGGATTCAAAGAAACTTGCCCAACTCCTTGAATGAATTACAATATTCAGGATGATTCATTATTCTTGTGCGAAGAGTTGGAATAATCATCTCTGACAAGTTGCTGCAAAGTATAATTTCTGCATGGTGTGAACTGTTAAAATGATAATGTATAACTGAATCAGAACATTGGCAGTTTCATCAGTGATCTGCAGACGGCCTAAGTTCCCATCAATTCGTTATTTTTACAACCATAAAGCTGCAAATGATAGCAGAGGAGGTAAAAATCTTGATGAGAGCTCGTTAAGCACTTGTTATAATATGATGCATGCTTGTTAAAATTGTTTAGAGAAACAGCGGGAGTTGTCTTCATGAAAAGATGAATTTGAAAAGTGCGATACACTCATCTAATTGGACTTGCTATTATTTTACAATACAAATCAAGCTGTTCAAATCTCAAAAGAGAATACAATCATAAGCAATATATTTACCATTCCTGTCAATGGCATTGTTGTCAAAAGCTGACCTACACAATCAAACATGCCTCTTTCCCCAATCCTCTCTTCACTTCCTCACTGTTAGATCCAAATTGAGCTGCATACTGAATTAGAAAGTAAACAAGAAAAAGGTATGGTATTTCCTTTGGAGGATGAAATTACTTCCATAACACTGTAAAGAGCCAGCTACATGGAGTACACAGGGGCAGCTCGGTAGTTAGCACTACTGCCTCACAGTGCTAGAGACCTAGGTTCGATTCCACCCTCGGGTGACTGTGAAGAGTTTTCACATTCTCTCTGTGTCTGTGTGGGTTTCCTCCCACAGTCTAAAGGCACGGTGGCACAGTGGTTAGCACTGCTGCCTCGCAGCGCCGGAGACCCGGGTTCAATTCCCGCCTCAGGCGACTGACTGTGTGGAGTTTGCACGTTCTCCCCGTGTCTGCGTGGGTTTCCTCCGGGTACTCCGGTTTCCTCCCACAGTCCAAAGATGTGCAGGTCAGGTGAATTGGTCATGCTAAACTGCCCGTAGTGTTAGGTAAGGGGTAGATGTAGATGTAGATATAGATGTAGGGGTATGGGTGGGTTACGCTTCGGCGTGGCGGTGTGGACTTGTTGGGCCGAAGGGCCTGTTTCCACACTGTAAGTAATCTAATCTAAAAAGAACAGGTTATGGGGAATGCAGGCATAGGGTGGGTCTGGGAGGGATGCTCTTTGGAGGGTCTGTGTGAACTTGATTGGCCAATAGGCTCCTTATACACTATAGAGATTTGAAGATGATATATCCAACAGACAAATAAATCAGCAAGAGCTGAAAATGTGTTGCTGGAAAAGTGCAGCAGGTCAGGCAGCATCCAAGGAGCAGGAGAATCGACGTTTTGGGCATGAGCCCTTCTTCAGGACTGGTCCTCACCCTGAACAACCTCTCTTTCCAAACCCCCCCCCTTCCTTGAAAAAGAAATCATCAGCACCTATATCCAAAATGATGTTGTAGAAAAACAATAGCTTATGTAAAAGTAATGTAATTTAATATATAATGTCTTCATAATATATAATGTCTTTAATGGACTTCAGTAAGGCGTTCAACAAGGTTCTCCATAGGAGACTGATTAGCACGGTTAGATCTCATGGAATACAGGGAGAACTGGCCATTTGGATACAGAACTGGCTCAAAGAGAGAAGACAGAGGGTGGTGGTGGAGGGTTGCTTTTCAGACTAGAGGCCTGTGACCAGTGGAGTGCCACAAGGATCAGTGCTAGGTCCTCTTCATTTTGTCATTTACATAAATGATTTGGACGCGAGCAAAAGAGGTACAGTTAGTAAGTTTGCAGATGACACCAAAATTGGAGGTATAGTGGACAGCAAGGAGGGTTACCTTAGATTACAACAGGATCTGGACCAGATGAGCCAATGGGCTGAGGAGTGGGAGATGGAGTTTAATTCAGATAAATGCGAGGTGGTGCATTTTGGGAAAGCAAATCTTAGCAGGACTTATACACTTTATGGTAAGGTCCTAGGGAGTGTTGCTGAACAAAGAGTTCATAGCTCCTTGAAAGTGGAGTCGCAGGTAGATAGGATAGTGAAGAAGGCCTTTGGTATGCTTTCCTTTATTAGTCAGAGTACTGAGTACAGGAGTTGGGAGGTCATGTTGCGTCTGTACAGGACATTGGTTAGGCCACGGTTGGAATATTGCATGCAATTCTGGTCTTCCTATCGGAAAGATTTTGTGAAACTTGAAAGGGTTCAGAAAAGATTGACAAGGATGTTGCCAGAGTTGGAGGATCTGAGCTACAGGGAGAGGCTGAACAGGCTCGGGCTGTTTTCCCTGGAGCGTCGGAGGCTGAGGGGTGACCTTATAGAGGTTTACAAAATTATGAGGTGCATGGATAGGATAAATAGACAAAGTCTTTTCCCTGGGATCGGGGAGTCCACAACTAGAAGGCATAGGTTTAGGGTGAGAGGGGAAACATATAAAAGAGACCTAAGGGGCAACTGTTTCATGCAGAGGGTGGTATGTGTATGGAATGAGCTGCCAGTGGACGTGGTGGAGGCTGGTACAACTGCAACATTTAAGAGGCATTTGGATGGGTATATGAATAGGAAGGGTTTGGAGGGATATGGGCCAGGTGCTGGCAGGTGGGACTAGATTATGTTGGGATATCTGGTCGGTGTGGACAGGTTGGACCGAAGGGTCTGTTTCCATGCTGTACGTCTCTGTGACTCTATGTCATGGATTGTTACTTTTATAAGATTTCAACTCCTTTTTCACCATTGATTTATTGTGAGTCTTTACTTCAATATTTCCCACAATAGACTTTGCACCAATTCTAATGAATTGACACTTTGATGTCCAAATGAAGAAAAACAATGCTTTGAAACTTTAAACACCATTTGGGGCGGCTCAGTGTCAGGGGTAAATATAAGTAAGGGAATGGGTCTGAGTGGGTTACTCTTCAGAGGGTTGGTGTGAAATTATAGGGCCAAAGGACCTGTTTCCATACTATCGGGAATCTAACCTAAAAGCCTGTTGCATTAATTAGATTCAAATCACTGTGTAACTCTTTACTGAGGCAGCAAAGAAACAACTGGCGTATTCCATTGCCTAATGCATTCCACTGAACTGTCGGGAAGAGAAATTTGTCATCATCATCCTGGTTTGCAGAAAAGTATGGATATAGCTTAATTATCCACATTTGTACATGTATTTCGCCAATCCCTCTGTGCCATTGTCAGTGAACTAAACGCATTTTTCCAGTGCCTTTATGTAATATGTATAATAGCAATGAGTGGCATGCCTGCTCCAAGCTTTTTAGGGGGTATAGATGGGACATGATGGCCTGTGAATTGAGATGACAGGTGAAACTTTCCACCCCATTGAGCATCATGGGCAATGGCAAGAACTGCGGGAAAATATGGAGAGAATGAAAGAATCAAGGCCTTTATGTTGAGAAAAGCAGTTCCAATTTCCCTCCCAATTGCTCATGAGCAGTGACTTGCAGACATACAATTTGTTGCTTTGACTTTCATGTTGGTTGCTGGCACCATCTTATTTCTCAGGGAAGAAACAGAGAATTGGGAGCTGCTTAGAAATAAAATGAGTCTTGCTACTGATGAGATGCATTTGCATGGGAATGAAGCAATTCCCAACTTACAGTGGGATTTGGAACTAGGAGAAAGTGAGGACTGCAGATGCTGGAGATCAGAGTCAAAGGGTGTGTTGCTGGAAAAGTGCAGGCGGTCAGGCAGCATCCGAGGAGCAGGAGTGTTAATTAGACGACAACATTGGTTCGTTAGCAGCATTCCTACTTCTGATCCAGAAGGTCATGAACTCTAGCCTCAATCTGGAGGTTGAACATCGAATTAGAGTTGACACTGCAATGTAGTACAATTCTGAAAAGAACGTTTTTCTTTCAACATTCCTCATGCAGAGTTTAGGCTCAAAAGGTCGATCCTCCTGCTCCTCAGATGCTGCCTGACTGGCTGCACTTTTACAGCACCACATGTTTTGACGCTGAATGAGATTCTGAAGTCAGTTTTTTAACCGACCGGAAAGTTTGGGGAAACATTTTTCAGGCAAGATTTTTAAAATATATATTCTTGCTGTATTTTTCTAACTATCTTTATCACTGCGCACAGTTCTGAAGAGATTTGAAAACTCCACCTCACCATTTGTGATTTGTTTTTTGCCTTTCACTCGGACTTACATCAAGAAGGAAGAACTTATACTTTGGTAAATGCGTTAACAATTTCAGCATTTCCCAAAGCCCTTTGCAACTATTACATTTTCGATGACTGAAGCTACCATTGTACAATAGGAAATACGCCACCTAGTGTGCATAAATAATGGTCTCACAAGCAACCATGGAGTAAATATCCAAACATTGCATTATTGATTTTGGGCAATGAATAATAGCTGGGAAAATTCTCATCCTCTTTTTCAGGTTGTGCTAATTAATGTTTTAGATTTGGACTAACTTACATCCGTAGGGTTCCCCCTACCTCTCAAACAATGTAGCACTTCCTGTTAGACCCTATTGCTCTTTTCAAAATTTGACTACATTGAAGTGTCAACTCTAATTAGGTGCTCAACCTCGAGACTGGGCTAGAATTCACATCCTTCTGGATTAAAGATAAGAATGCTGCTAACAAAGCAATGTTGCCACCTAATCAACATCATTTACATAATCAAAATGATGCAAATGTTAACATCCTTTAGATGATACGTACTTTGACACAGAGGAAATGCAGAAAATTTTGTATCATTCTGTTTTTGAGATTGCTCCTACTTTCTGATCATTAAAATCCTGTGGCAATTATGAGATACCAATGCAAAATTACGCAAGGGACTCACTGGTAAAGTAAATATTAAACGTAAGTCCAACTGAAAACAAAACAACATTTCAGAGTAATACCATAAACTGCTGGGAAAGAATAGCAGAGAAAGGATTTTGTCTCTTTGAATGGCAGAAGCAGCAGACACTGTGGGTTAACAAAAAGGGACCACAATCCATGCATATTTGGAGACCACATTGCCATACAGAGGATGCACTCAGAAGCTCTCCTCGACAAAATACAGAAATAGTGTATGTTGAAATTTCGAAGAGGGATTGTGATTGAAGTGTGCTCTCTCCCACCTACAAAACAAGAACCCAAGGAATTTGCATTACCCATCGCAGTAAAAATTGGTATTACTTTGTTAGGGTATGTTATGAGAGACACTTAGTTTTTCAAATGCACTATTCAATTTAGCAGATAATTGAAATCCTGTTTGGCAAACACCCACTTACATACAAAGCTGATGAGCCCGAGGATGTTCATTTTTCCCAACAATGTGGCCTTTCTAAGATGCTGAGCATTACTGTTGGTATTTTAATTATTCGTGCTTCTGATAACAATCCTCTTCAATATTGTGTGTAGGAATTATTCTGCAAATGGCTTGCAATTCAGTCCAGTAGAGAAGGCATTTTAATGAGGTAAAAACAATGACTGCAGATGCTGGAAACCAGATTCTGGATTAGTGGTGCTGGAAGAGCACAGCAGTTCAGGCAGCATCCAAGGAGCAGCGAAATCGACGTTTCGGGCAAAAGCCCTTCATCAGGAATCATTTTAATGCATTGTTCACAGGGAAGAGGGCACATATACATGAAGCACGAAAAGGAAATCATTCTTCGAAATGGAGTATGGAGCAGCAGGGGCCAATATTATTTCTTAAAGGCAGTAATATAAAGAGGCAAAGCAAGGCACATGTAGGGGCCTGGGCTTTCATTGATCAGTTGGTTCCATGACTGAAAAAAAAGCATCTCATATATTTTGACTAGGAATGGGTTTACCTAAAGGAGTCCTCTGTTTGTAATGGTATTGCCACTAACAAAAGGCTTACTGTAATCTTGGTTAAAAAAAACAAGCAATTGAAAACAGGCGAGATTGTTGTTGCACTATTTATACAATTCACTGAATCTCTCTCATTGGGCACTAACATATTTTAATTACATTAAACAAACTATGTTTGCTTCAGAATCCAATATAAAAGCTTGGTTTACTTGCCAATTTCACATCTGCCTAGTTCCTGATATCATTTTCTCCTTGGTAACGGCTAAAAAGTTTCACTAATCTATTCACAGTCTTGACGTCATGTTTAATCCTGACCACATGTCGATAGGAGAAAGTGAGGACTGCAGATGCTGGAGATCAGAGCTGAAAATGTGTTGCTGGAAAAGCGCAGCAGGGCAGGCAGCATCCAGGGAGCAGGAGAATCGACGTTTCGGGCATGAGCCCTTCTTCAGGAAATGTCAATACATGACCAATAGTATTTTCTTCTAGCTCTTTTGCACATTCCAATTCTGAGATAAGATACATTTGCATTTGGTAAGACAGGGTTTGACTAGGAATAGTCAGCGTGGCTTTGTGCGAGGATGATCATGCCTCACAAATTTGTTAGATTTCTTTGACGAAGTCACCAGGAAGGTTGACGAGGGCAAGGCAGTAGACGTAGTCTATATGGATTTCATTAAAGCCATTAAGAAGGTTCCACATGGTAGGCTGCTCTGGAAGGTTAGATCACATGGAATCCAGGGGGAGCTGGCAAATTGGATACACAATTGGCTTGATGGCAGCAAGCAGAGGGCCACAAGGATCAGCAAGAGGACTCACTGTATCTTAAACAAACCCTCCTCATTAACCATCTACCCAGCCCCTTTGACATCCCACTCACCTGATTCTAGCCGCAGTTTACCATGCACTATTCTGAGACAAATTAGTCACTTGAAAAATATCTGACAAAAGACTAGCATCTCCGGTTCCTGTTCCATCATACAAAGGCTGTTGTGTACCTGGACAAGAATTGGCATTCTGGCATTTCCCATGAGTGACAAAGTAGTGGAACAACGCCACACTGCTGACAACACATTGCTGGCAGGACTTACTCTCCCTTTGAAAGTACAACTTCTGTCCCTAATCGCTGCTTAACTACGCGGCCTGGTATTTTCTCTGGTCCTTAGCCACATCCTAGCTAACCACCCTCTGTATATTACCACTACAGTGCCCAGTGTAGATCCACATATTATCATTGTCCAATTGCTTTGTTGGCAGCACGTTGGCTCAATGGTTAGCACTGCTGCCTCACAGCACTAGAGCCCCAGGTTCAATGCCATCCTCAGGCAACTGTCTTTGTGGAGTTTGTACATTCTTTTTTTTTTATTTCAAAAATATACTTTATTCATAAATGATTTGATGGTCTGTACATTGGATCATGCCATACATATGTCCATATTTACAAACACAGATTCGACTTTATTCTTGTCCTTTACAATCCTGTGCATTTTTTCAATCTTGTATATATACATATATTTGGCTGAGGCATCAGCAGAGCCCAAAAAAACGTCTGTATGGGCCCCCTGTTCTTCTTCAGGCAGGCCGATCTTACACGGTGGTCTTTCCCCACCGTGCCTTGGCGGCAGCTGCCCCAAGCTTCAGCGCGTCCCTCAACACGTGGTCTTGGACCTTGGAATGTGCCAGTCTGCAACACTCGGTCGGGGTCAACTCCTTCAGCTGGAAGATCAACAGGTTTCGGACCGCCCAGAGAGCGTCCTTCACCGAGTTGATGATCCTCCAGGCGCAGTTAATGTTCTGAGTTGACTTCCTCCAGGTATTCCGGTTTCCTCCCACAGTCCAAAGATATGCAGGTTGGATAGATTGGCCATACTAACTTGGCCGTAGTGTCCTGGGATGTGTAGACTAGGTGGATTAGCCATGGGAAATCAGGGTTTAGGGAGGGAGTGTGGGCCTGAGTGGGATACACTTTGGACAGTTGTTGTGTTTTCAATAGGCCAAAAGGCCTGCCTCCACAGTGTAGGGATTCTTATAACTCCAGTAGAGGAATGTCACATACAGACAAGCAATTGGCTGAGTCAAAGATTAGCTTTAGTTTACAGTCAGCAAAACTAAAGACAAACAAAATGAATACAGTATGCAGTTTACCTCCACATTGCATACTAAATGGTAGTAATGTGACCGATGATCATTTTTCATTCAGCTCTGATCCACTGGAATCAGGTGTCATTCCGGCCCTGTACATTGTTATGCACATTCAGGTTTTCCTCTTCCCCAGTGTCCTTATTCCTATACTCCTCCACTTCCCAGACCAGTCCAAGGTACAGAACTGCACCTCCAGCCACCCTATCCTCTACTCCACCATGACAGAGCATGTGCACTAACTTGGTGAAGGTGCCCTGCTGTCCCATGGACCGACACATTACTTTATAAAGGGAGTACCTCTTGCACTGCAACCTCCGTCCTATCTCAGAAGCAAGTCATTCAACTTTCCATTGTATTCATTACAGCTCATTACCATACTTATGTGATATAAGACAAGTGACTATCTCTGCCCCAAAGCACACTTGGATGGTTCAAAGGTTATGGCTCATTTTTGGCTATCATTCACCTCTTTTTAAGGCAGTCCCCCACAAATACTGGGATGCCAACGTGCATTCTGCAAGCACTAATTGCAAGGTGCCTCTACATGCATTGCAAATGTGCAAAGAAATAAATCCGGAATTAAACATAGCTAGAGTTTGCAAACACATGCTTCATATATTTTCACCATCAATGTTCTGGTGTTCAACAGACATGGATTTTCTGCTTTCACCCTGAAGCTGATATGGAATGCACCCACACCCACATTAGATATTGTTTGAGCCATTTTCCAGCTGCAGACAGCATCTAACGAAAGATGTAATGTCAGGGGATGCAGCTTGCAGTGAACACTGTCAACACTGGACTCCACCTGGTCACAGGGAACACCTCCTCCCCGAGTCTTCATGTCCTTTTTGATCTTACACTAACCCATTTCACAATCAGAGCCATGTGAAGACCCAGCAAGGAAAGCTTGAGCCATGACATTACACAAACAGTGCCCATGGTGCTACTCCACACTCCTCTTCGGGAAGACACGGAGATGGTCACTGCTAATAACCTCTCCTACTGCCCTCAGATGCCAAAACCCTTTGAGATTTCCCTGTCCCTGTCCTTGTCCCCAGTCCCATGCCTCTACTTCTCCTCCTTGCAGCCATTTGACATTGATTCCACACCTTCTTCGAGCCTACAAACCCCTTTCCACCCTCCTCGATGATCAATGCATGGACCCTGAGGACAGTATTCACTCAGATCTCTGACTAACTTTGGGGAACTAGACAAGTCCAACAGGACTGATCAGACCCCTGACTGCTATCTTCACAGATCCCAAACCAATGCCCCACAATTCCCTTGACTGCTTGGGATTGCTCTACAAAACAGAATGCTGCCTGCTGGAAGATGCACCATTAATAAAGTCGTTAACAAGCAAATATACCCTTTAATAGGTAACTCACTGATGGCTAGCGAGAATCTTGCCTCGACACTTAGCAGATGCATAAAATATGCAGCAAGCTTCTCCCCACATTGAGAAAGTTTGGACTCAATATTGAGTTTGACGCTTTCAGATTGTGAACCCATCCCACCCTTTTCTTTTAGCTTTGCTTGTTACCTTCACTGTCACCATGTCCTCTCTCCTCTCGACACCTCCCTAACCCCCCCACACCTGTTTTGACTGTCTGTTCTTCCCAGTCTGGCAGTTAGACACACCATTGTTCGACCATTCTCACATTCTGATCACTTAATCTGAATTACCAACATCTTTTCTCCATCGGCTCTGCAACCCTATCCCCCCCCACCCTCACAATTGGATACATGCTGTGCCCTTCCACACAGAAGAAGTCATCTTGAAGACTCGAAATGTTAGCTTGCTCTCTCTCAATGGATGCTGTCCGACCCACTGTGATCTCCAGCACTTTTTGTTTTCAGCTGAGAAAGTCCTTGGTGGATTTCTCACGTAATTCTGCCACAAATCTTGTCATTGACCACATTGCTCAGGTCCCTGTAAGATTCTGTCCCCAGTATCCATTTATGGGTTATACCTGAATGAAGCACTCTGGGAGATTGTAGCTGTCCGTTTATTAAATGCAAAGTATGAGGGCACATGGTCAATGATGTAGATGTAGAAATGTTCACTACAAAATGGGTCATTCGATGCTGAAGCAATGCTGGATGATCAGCATCGATACAGCTTTTTAATTTGTTCATTTCTTGTGCTGTATTTATTTCAATCAATTAGTTGAGAATTGTGCCAAACTAATCAGCTTGTTATGAATCTGAATCCATGGACTCCACTGCATGAATTTGAAAAGCTGACACAAGCAAAGAGGCATTTTGGGTGAAAAAATCCAAACATTTAGCCTGCTCGCTAAGGTCATTGGCTATTTTTAAAATTGACTTAAACTGGAATCTTTGTGTTGAACTTGCTCCTCTTCTCCTGCTCTTTACCTCACAACTTATAATCTTTCATCATGATAACCACGTTGCACTGAGGCATAGCCCTCATTTGCACTCACTTATTCTTGATGAAAATAAAACATCTATTCTTCATTCGATTATTCAATGTGACAATGATAGCCAGTGAATCTTCTTCATTGAAACCATCATTTTTCAGAATTCCATCTAATTTTCGGAATCCACTGTAGTCAATCCAAAACTAGCACATTGCAACAACAGCTGTACAATTTAGAGTTGAAGCCATCTGGAGATTAATTCTACTATTTTTGGGAGTCATCACCAAAAAATATGATGTATTCATCACATGATGCAGGACATCGCCAAATTTGAGTGACATTCAAAGTCAGAAGAAGACCTTGATGTAGTAAACTGCTAATAAGCTGATTTATTTCTGGAAGCATTTTATTCCAAGTTCCATCAGCAATGAATTTTCATTATTGGTTGTCAAGGAAACATCCTTATACCATTAATTTAAGTGTTTTGAGCAATTATATAACAAGGTTAAGTATCTAATTTATTTCAGGGAGAAAAAAATTAGTGGTTGACATCAAAAAATATAATTTTGAAATAATTTTATGAGTGTACATTAAATAGATGATATGTAATTTATGTGATGTCATTTCTAATTGGCAAAGGTGAGACAAATGGCAAAGACAAGAAATTGTTTTTGGGAGTATTTATGGAGAACTTTTTAACATTTGTTCCTGTTGATATGACATTCCTCTCATTTCTAATGTGCCTCTTACAACATTTATTTTAAATGGATTAGCTCCGCCAATAATAAAAGTTAGAAAAAATAGTTCACATTAATTCATTACCAAGCCAATTTTAAACTAATTCACATGGCAGGAAATAGACAGCATGGTATATGATCACCGAGGTCAATTTTATTCACCATTGGAGTCATTAGAATGTGGAGTGTAAAGTAGGCATCCAAACTGATGTTGTTAGATTTACCCTGGATGTTTACCGTACTGATACTTTTGTTAAGGGCAATGTTTAAGTTGTAATATGTAATCAACATTGCTTTACAAACAACATACATCTCTGTAAATCATCAAATAAATGTCCAATCATGTGATTAACAAGAAGTGAACACTCCACACATATCCCTATCCTCAATGATGGAAGAGCCCAGAAAGAAAGAAAAAGCGGAAGTATTTGTAATAGTCTTCAGCTAAAAATGCAATATAAGTCATAACTGTTTCCTCTGAAAGTCCCCAACAACAGACATGCCAGCTTTAATGCACACCAATAAACCACATATGAATGAACTAAGTACTGCAGAGTCAATGAGACCTGACCACACTCCAGCAATAGTACGGAAGACATGCTCCAGAACTGGCTACGCCCCTAGTCGAGCTGCTTTAATACAGCTATAAAACTAACATCTATGAGACAATGAGGAAAGTTGGCTGGATAAGTCCTGTGCACAAAATGCAGGACAATTCCAACCCAGCCAATTACTGCACCATCAGTCTAATAGTGAACATCTTAAATGGATTGATTCTGTGATTGATTAAGTGATGGAAGGTGTCATTGGAAGTACTGTGAAACTGCACTTGCAGTTATCAGCTCACTGACACTTGGTCTGGGATTTTCCAGGGCCACCTGTCTCCACACCTCATTACAGCTTGCTCCATAAGAGCTGAATGTAATAGATGCGATGTATTTAACTGCCCTTGACATCAGTGTACTATACAGCTCACCTATTGAATTCAGGTCTTTTGGACCAACCTGTAATGGGGCCAGGAGCCAGACCAATGAGGAATTAGGGGGGAAACTCCCTGTTTGAATCAAGCCTCACAAAAAGGAAGACGTTTGTAGGCCAGTCATCTTAAGTCTCAGTACATCACGAAAGGAGTACCTCAGGGTGATATTCTAGACCCAATCATCTTCAGCAGCTTATCAATGAACATTCCTCTAACAGAAGGTTACAAGCGATGATATTCACCAATGATGACACAATGTTCAGCACCATTCACAACTGCTTAGGTATTGAAACAGTCCCTGTCTACATGCAGTAACATTTGGACAACAGTATGGATGGGACTGATAAATGGCAAATAACATTCATGCCACACAAGTGCCTGACAATGACCATATTCAACAAGGGAGAACCTAATCATCAACCCTCAAACTTCACTGGCATTACCATTACTAAAACCCACATTATCAACATTCTGAGATTACCATTAACCAGAATCTGAACTGGATCAGTCATATAAATACTGTGGATACAAGACTTTTTCAGGTTCTGAGGATTCTGAGGTAATTAACTCATCTTGTAGCGTTCTAAAACTTGCCCAGATTTATGATGGAATGTCCCCATTTTCCTAAATGAATGTAGCTCTAACACCATTCAAGAAGTTTGACACCACCTAGGACAAAGCAGACTGGTATCCCATCCAGCACCTTCAAAATTCACACTGTCCAACCATCAATGCATAGCAGAAACAGGGTGTCTCAATCCTCTTCTAAATCCATGACCTCTAACACCGAGAAGGATAAGGCAAGGTTATGCATAGAAATTGCATCCATGCCAGCTCCCCTCTAAGCTACACACTGTCTTGACCTGGAAATGTATCATAATTTGTTTCGATCATTTGATCAACATCCTGGAATTCTCTGTCTGACAGTACTCTGGATGTGCCTACACTGAACAGCCAGCAGTGGTTAAAGAGGACAATTCATTATCACCTTCTCAAGGGCAATGAGAAATGAGTAATAAATGTGAGTCTAGCCAATAACACTGACATTTCATGAAAAATATCTTTTTTAAAAAATACACATGGCGTTGTGCAGTATATGTAGGTAGAAACTTTATTTTTTGTGATCCCTCAGGCACCAGTGAACTGTACGGAGTAGGGGGCTGCATCTATCAATCTGCTGCTGAGAGAACAGCCCAGAAGAAAGGTCAGAATGGCAGTGGGATGGAAAATTAAAATTAAAATGCAAAATTGCAGACCAGTTAGAGATATTCCACAATCCCAATGTGGAGTCAGCTGTTCCAACGTGGAGGAGAATATATTATCTAAATTGGAAATAATACAGTTGAAAGCACTTTCAACTGGATGGAGAGAATAGCACTTTGAAAACTGTGAAGGATTGGCTTGTATCATAGAATCCCTAGAGTATGGAAACAAGCTGTTCGGCCCAACAGGTCAACACTGACCCTCCAAAGAGTAACCCACCCATATCCATTCCCCTACTCTATTATCCTATAGTTACCCCTGACTAATGCACCTCACCTAAACATCTCTGAGCAACATCGGCAACTTACTATAACTAATCCAACTAATCTGCACATCGTTGGATTGTGGGAGGAAACCAGAGCATCCTAAGGAAACCCACGCCGATACAAGGAGAATATGCAAACTCCACACAGACCATCACCCGCGGCTGGAATCAAACCCGGATCCCTGGCGCTGTGGGGCAGCAGTGCTAACTGCTGAGCCAGAGTGCCACCCTTATGCCTTGCACAATCATGGGAAGGTGCAAGAGAAGGGGAACAGGCGAATGAACAGTACATGAAGATGACACAGACAGAAATGTCCCTTCAGTATATGGACAAAAAGCTGGTTGGAAGGCTGGAAGTATCGTAGGAATTGAATAGTGGGATCAACTTACTGCTGAATCTGGAATCTGTACTGGAAACAAAAATAAAATGCTGATTATCACAGCAAGTCAGAGCTGATGAAGAGTCATCTAAATGCACAACATTAGCTTTATTTCTCTCCATGGATGTTGCCTGACCGTGGATGCTGTGATCTCCAGTATGTTTTGATTTTGGTAGGAATAGACTGTCTTTTTCTGAGTGGGATGCTGCAGGAATCAGTGCTTGCTCCCTCGCCATTCTCAATCTAGATATCAATAATTTGGATAACAAAAATAAATATATTTTCAAGTTTGCAGATGACATAAAACAGGGTGGGAGGGTGAGCTGAGTGGAGGATACACAACAAATTTGGTGTGATTTAGATAAATAGAGTGAGAGGGCAGATGAAGCATAATGTAGATAAATGTGAGGTTATCCATTTTGGCCACAAAAACAGGCAGGTATATTATTTATTTTTAAATATTTTGAGGCTAATGTCTGTCCTTCAAAGGTTCTAAAGAACAAACAGTTGACTCTGTTTCTCTCTCCACAGATGTTTCCAGACCTGCTGAATTTCTCTAACATTTTCAGTTTGTATTTCAGATCTCCAGCATCTGCAGCATTTTGCTTTTATTTAAGGGAAGGAAGTGTCAGAACCAGACCATATCCGGGGTAAGAGGCAGATAGAAAGTTGATGATTTTTTTTTTCCCCAATTCAGAGCAAAAGGTGTTCAGTACATTAAAGAACGAATAAAATTGTTGAAGGGGAGAATCTGAGTAGGATTGAAATGAAGAATTTTCCAGGTAGCTCATGAGGGAAACAATAACAAAAACACAAGTGAATGCCCATTTGTGAAAAGTATGAGGAGTCAAGAAGGAATTTGTTCAATGTGAGAGTGAGGTGCAGGAGGACATGGTGAAAGAAGCTTGTTGGACCTTGATCCAGCAAAGAGGCAGGGACCTCCTTTATTACTTCTGTTGAGGAATGGAGATGAAGAGGAAGTGAATGTTTCTGGTGTAAACAAAATGGTTAACATCAAGAAACATTGTGTGGCAATGATTTTTGGAAAAGTCTCATTTGTGGATGGGATGATATTGAACAAAGAGAGAAATGCATAGTCACATTAAGAAGAAATAATTTCTGTAGTGCAAAATAATTCTGAAACAAATAGGCTATGACTGTAATCCTCTCAGTAGCTCTTCGAAAGGAGTGGGTTATATAGGGCTTTGGGGCAAAATGTGGTACAGTGGGTCAGTGGTTAGCACTGCTGCCTACAGCTCAAGGGACCCAGCTTCAATCCCAGCCTCAGACAACTGGCTGTGTAGAGTTTGCATGTTCTCCCTGTGTCTCAGGTAACTGTCTGTGTGGGTTTCTGCCGGGTGCTCCAGTTTTCTCCCACAGTTCAAAGATGGGCAGGTCTGGTGAATTGGCCATGCTAAATTACCCATCGTGTAGAGGGATGTGTAGGTTAGATGCATTAGCCATGGAAAATGCTGGGTTACAGTAGGGGGATAGGTCTGGCTGGGATGCTCTTCAGAGGGCTGCTGTGGATTTGATGGCTAAATGGCCTATTTCCACACTGTGGGGATTCTATTTAAAACAAAAAGCCTGGAGATAATGGGTAGAATGGTGCAGTTAGAGGAGGAAGGGAGCCATAAGGAAGTGAAGGGAAAGAATTTTGTAAACATGCTTTGGAGATGCCAGTGTTGGACTGGGGTGTACAAAGTTAAAAATCACACAATACCAGGCTATAGTCTAACAGGTTTAATGGGAAGCACTAGCTTTCGGAGCGCTACTCCTTCATCAGGTGTTGAACCATACCCTGGTGTTGTGTGATTCTGAATTTTGTCCACCCCAGTCCAATACTGGCTCCTCTACATAATTGCTGCAATTATAAAGTGCATTAGTGAGGCCACACCTTGAGAATTGTGGACAGTTTGGTCACCTTATCTGAGGGACAATGGTCTACCTGTCAAGACAGTGTGCAGCAAATGTTTACCAGTTTCTACCCTACTGTTGTTAGAATATTGAACGGACTTGATATTCACCTGTACCTGTGTTTTGTTTTTTCCGCTGTTTACCTATTATTTGCTATATCTGCATGTATTGCTCGTAAGACAAAGTTTTTCACTGTGCCTCGGTACATGTGACAGTAAATTCAATTCAATTCAATTCAATAAGGACTTTGCTTAGGACCCACTTGGGAAACTGATAAAAAAGGTAAAAGCTCATGGGATCCATGATAACCTGGCAAGATGGATGCAAAATTGGTTTAATGACAAGAGACAGAGGGTGGTGGTTGAAGGCTGGTTGTGAGACTGTGTGCCAATATCTCATTATAGAACATAGAACATTACAGCGCAGTACAGGCCCTTCGGCCCTCGATGTTGCACTGACCTGTGAAAATAATCTGATGCCCATCTAACTTACACCATTCCATTATTATCCATATGTATGTCTAATGCCCATTTAAATGCCTTAAAAGGTACTACTGTTGCAGGCAGACTGTTCCACACATCTACTACTCTGAGTAAAAAAAACTACTGCTAATATTTGTCCAAAATCTACCACTCCTCAATTTAAAGCTATGTCTCCTCGTGTCAGCCTTCACCATCTGAGGATAAAAGGCTCTCACCGTCGATGCTATCTAACCCTCTGATTATCTTTTACATCTCGATTAGGTCACCTCTCAACCAACCTTCTTCTCTCTAATGAAAACAGCCTCAGTTCCCTCAGTCTTTCCTTCTCAGACCTTCCCTCCATACCAGGCAACATCCTAGTAAATCTCCTCTGAGCCCTTTCCAAAGCTTCCACATCCTTCCTATAATGTGGTGACCAGAACTGCACACAATACTCCAGGTCTTGTACAGCTAAAGCATGACCTTGTGGTTCTGAAACTCAATCCCCCTATCAATAAATGCCAACACACCATATGTCTTCTTAACAACCCTATCAACCTAAGTGGCAACTCAGGGATTTATGCACATGAACACTGAGATATCTCTTTTCATCTACACTACCAAGAATTTTACCATTAGTCCAGTACTCTGCATTCCTGTTACTCCTGCTGAAGTGAACTACCTCACACTTTTCATGATTAAACTCCATTTGCCTATTCCAGCTCTACATCTTATCTATGTCCCTCTGTAACCCATAACATTCTTCAGCACTATCCACAACTCTGCCTAACTTAGTATCATGTGCAAATTTACTAACCCATCCTTCTATACCCAGATCCAGATCATTTATAAAAATGACAAACAGCAGCGGCCCCAAAACAGATCCTTACGGCACATCACCGGTAACTGAGCTCCAGGATGAACACTTCCTGATGAAGGGCTTTTGCCCAAAACGTCGATTTTGAAGCTACTTGGATGCTGCCTGAACTGCTGTGCTCTTCCAGCACCACTAATCCAGACTTCCCATCAACCACCACCCTCTGTCTTATTTCAGCTTGCCAATTTCTGATCCAAATCACTAAATCACCTTTAATCCCGGAACTCTGGATTTTATGCAATAGCCTACCATTTGGAACCTTATCAAATGCCTTATTGAAGACTATATACACCACATCAATCCACCTGTTTGGTCACCTTCTCAAATAACTCAATAAGGTTAGCGAAGCACAACCTAAAGTTTATCTCCGAGTTTCACAGCAAATTATGTCTTTTATGTTTTGGCTTAACATTTAAGTCTTGTTTAGTTCACTCAGGGAATGTCGACATTGCTGGCTGGGCCATTTATTGCTCATGTTGCCTTGGAGAAGGTAGTGGTGAACTGCCTTCTTGAACTGCTGCAATCAGTTTAAGTTTAGTCTGTCCATGAAATTTTGTAGCTTAGCAGATAATTTTAGATTTGTGGTTAGTCTTATAGGAGTAATTGATAAAAACAGAATCTCAGAGAATTCCAGGATGGTTCCTTGAAGAGTTAGTAAGAATTGGAAGAGATCCAGATACGAATAGAAAACTTGCTAACAGAGATGTTCATGCTTTAACTAGGAATGCAATAGTAAAGAGACATTTTTAAATGGTTTCTTCCTTGGTACAAAGAGACAAATTGTTTAACCTCCCACAAACTTTCAAGTTGAGCCAGAATACATAAAACAATGGACTGGAATTTGCACTGACAGTGAAATTGTCAGCATTCACCCTCATTACTGTGTAAAACTCATAGGAAGTTCTGACCTTTGCACATGCACAGAATTCTGAACGTTAGGATTAATGATACCCTGCTTCTGAAGATGCGATATTGCAATATCCAGATATTCAATAAGGACAAAATGAGTGATTTGACATAACCTTCAACTTTGATGCACTGTTGTTGTTATAACAGAAACACTGAAAATTTTAGTCCAGATCTAACTCAAATCTTTCTTTTTGATCTTTCTCCCTCTCTTCACTTTCAACATGATAAAACACATTAAATTTCACTCTTACTTCAGTTCCAAAGAAAACTTAACTGATTCTGTCTCCACACTCGGTTACTCTGGCAGCATCTAATTCCATCAAATGCTGTTTATATTTCAAATTTCCAGCATTCTTATTGATTGACTTTATAAAAGAACAATGACTTTTGTTGAATTACGATACGGAAGTGGTGCTGGATTGGGGTGGACAAAGTCAGAAGTCACACAACACCAGATTATAGTCCAACAGGTGTATTTGAGATCACAAGCTTTCAGAGCGCTGCTCCTTCATCAGGTGAAGTGACTTCTAACTTTGTTGAATTAGGTATTAAATAAGCCTTTAAAACTTGGTCTGCTGTTCATTCACAGATGATAACAATCTGGATTGTTAGTAAAAGAAACATTTTAATTTCCCTTTAGCTTATTTTAAATGTTATCATAATAAAGATGTTTTATTTCAGCAATCTGAAGGTTCTAAGATTTTGATCCAATTTTAACATAACCAAAATCAACAATGACCATACAGTCTGGATTGCACCTGAGCCTATCTGGCCACATCATTCACAATAACAATCTCTCACTTCACAGTGAGTTAGATTTGTTCATTTTCAGTAAAAACCAAAAGAACTGTGGATGCAGTAAATCAGGAACAGAAACAGAAGTTGCTGGAAAAGCTCAGCAGATCTGGCAGCATCTGTGATGAGCAATCAAAGTTAACGTGTCAGTCTGGGGACCCTTCTTCAGAATAGTTCTGAGGAAGGGACACCAGATTTGAAATGCCAGAGCTAATGAGCTTTTCCAGCAACTTCTGTTTTAGTTTATTTTAAATACTGGAGGATAAGGTTTCACCTCTCTACCTATTTGATTGACACTCGATGGACAAACACTTCAGAGTCCAGGAAACCCAGCCTATGAATACAAGCAGAAATATTATTTGAGAAATCAATTACTTCCCATCCAAAACCAGAACCTTGATATTTGCAGTGTGCTACTGTGTGTGTAGTGAGCTTTTATTCAGATAATAAAAAAAAACAGATACTAGAAATCTGAATAAAGAGTGGTCATTGAACCTAAAATGGCAATGTTGCTTTTTCTCCACAGATGCTGCCAGACCTGCTGAGTTTTTTTCAGGAATTTCTGCTTTCTCTTTCACTTCTATCATTGTTAGAGTCATATAGCACAAACAAACTCCTTCATGCCAACCAAAGTTTCCCAAACTAAACTAGTCGCATTTGCCTGTATTTGCATATATCCCTTTAAACCTATAAGCAAAATTACTACTGCAATTCCATTATTGATTATTTAAGAGTTAGTGTTGGTTCAGATGAATACAATTTTTAGCAGCAAACTTCATAGAGCAGTAAAGATCAGAGAGGTACATTTAAAATCCAAGCACAGTTCAAATTTACAAGCAGAACAGGTTTCTTTATACTGCTATTATCCTCATTAATGCACAGTTAAATAAACCACATCAGAATATACAATAAGATTAGTTACATTCTGCAATCAATCATGTATTGTTACACTTCATTTGTGCCAGACTTCATTAATGCAAATAATATTACAGCTACACGGTGGATTTCTTTGTCTTCTTTTACAATTCATTTGAACATTCAATACTTATACTGATACATGCTATTCAAATTGGGCTTGAATTAGATGTGAAGATTAAAAGACTTTTCTTTAATGATTGTAGTTGAAACAATCTACTTTATAAACAGAAATAGCAACAGAAATTTCTGAAGGAACTCAAGCATGTGTGGAGAGAAAGTAGAGTTAATATTCTAGGTCCACCGACCCATCCGATTTCAGCTTTGCTAAGGTCTGCAGTTTAAGTAGTCCAGCTTTCAGACTACTCAGTCTGTTTATCTGATTAAGAGAAGTGATGGTATTTCAAAATAGTTAAAATTTTGAGGGGGGGTGATATCACTGGACTGTTAATCCAGAGACCCAGGTAATAGTCTGGGGATCTGGGTTCAAATCCTGCCATGGCAGATGGTGGAATTGGAATTAAGAGTCAAATATGAGCAAGAAACCCAATTGTTGGGTTAAACCCATCAGGTTCACTAATGTCCTTTAGGGAAGGAAACTGCCATCCTCACCTGGACTGGCACACATGTGACTCTAGACCCACAACAATGTAATCAACTTTTAACTACTCTCTGGGCAATAAATGCTGGCCTAGTGACTCCCTCTTATCCTGAATAAATAAAATTCCTTGTGGTTACTAATTTCAGCCGAGCAAAGAAATCACTGCTAACAATGGTCTGCCTTTGCTAATTTCTACTTCTGAATCAATAAAAAACAAATTAGTTAAGTTTAGTATGTGCTTATACAGCGAAAAGGATGATGTGGTTTTGCCCCAAACATGAAAACACCTGGAGGTGTACTTCTAACAGAGCAGTTATTGGAAAATCAATAAAAAATTTAGAAAGTGTTTGGATCAAAGTTAAATATGTAAATTAACTGATCAAATGAAAATGTGAAAATAAAAAAAAGAGTTACTGTGACAAAATAAAGTTTTTTTGGAATGTAGTTTATACTGAAATGAATGCTTTTACGAAGCATAATCTATGTTGGTGAAACTAATTATTAAGAAAAGTCAGAGAATCCCTGCCATTTCGAAGCAGGCCATTTGACTCATCAAGTCTACACTGAGCCTCTGAAGAGCATCCCACCCAGACCTATCCATCCCCATCCTACATTCCCCATAGCTAATCCACTTAGCCTACAAATCCCTGGACAATGGGCAATTTAGCATGGTCAATCCACCCAACCATCTTTCGGCTGTGTGAGGAAACCAGAGCGCCCGGAGGAAACCCACGCAGACACGGGGAGGATGTTTAAAAAGCCCCCACGGACTGTTGCCAGAGTGTCGATTTGAACGCTGGCACTGTGAGGCAGCAGTGCTAACCACTGAGCCACTATGTCACCCTTTTGCTTTTCTTAACATAATAAAGTCAGAAAACTTTAACGTAGTTGCATAAGCTGTGTCAACACGGTGGCACAGTGGTTAGCACTGCTGCCTCACAGTGCCAGAGACCCAGGTTCAATTCCTGCCTCAGACGACTGACTGTGTGGAGTTTGCACATTCTCCCTGTGTCTGCGTGGGTTTCCTCTGGGTGCTCCGGTTTCCTCCCACAGTCCAAAAATGTGCAGGTTAGGTGAATTGGCCATGCTAAATTGGATGTAGTGGTAAATGTAGGGGAATGGTTATGGGTGGGTGCGCTTCGGCGGGTCAGTGTGGACTTGTTGGGCCGAAGGGCCTGTTTCCACACTGTAAGTAATCCAATCTAAAAAAAGCTGCTTGGGAACACTTGAAATACATAGTTCTTCACAGTGAACACTAAGTTGAGGAAATGCATATAGTTCTGATATAATGAGCATTTCGTTAACACCAATTGACTATAACGCAGTTGACGGATTATGGGTGCTGTTTGGATAACACAACTTTCTACTGAACAGGTGTAGCGATTTTCTGTAGTAATCTTCAATAGCACGATTTTCTACAGCTTGAGGTTGCTGAAGGATACAACTGTCATGTTATAGCAGAACAGCTTGAACTTCCTAAGTACTGTACTCAACATTTTATCACCAATGTGTTTGTGAAATTAATTAAATGAAAGTTCGATCAGAATTACAAGCAGAAAATTCTACTTTGCAATGACATTTAAATGATTCACTCTGAATCAAAGCCTTTAAACATTTTTATACAAGAGATATTGGTGGAATCAGCCTTTGATCAATGCATAGGGTGTGATCTATTTCAAACAATAATTTAAAAAAAGTTATGCTTCACTAAGAAATTAATTGAGCAAGTAATGACTAACTTCAAACTCAAAAACAGTTTTGTTAAGTTTGAAAATTCATGGCTGTTATGAGCCAACGCCTGAACACTTTTCAGACAAGGCAGTTCCTAGAATACTTTGAGGTAGTCGTCAATACTGCAGTCTCAAAGTTAATAGTTAGGATTACATTTTTATTCTGATGTATTTATCACCAATGTATGCTTGCTACTATTGAAAGTCCATTGTAATAAACAATTGGAATGTGTGAATAAAAGGTTTATGCTGTAAACGATCATTAAAGAGTAAGAAAAGATGGCAGAAATTAAAGAATGCAAATAACTTTGAGGTGTATGTTTGAAGGAACTTTGATCGATAGAGAAATGACAAACCATGAGGGGATTCAATACATGCTTGAGGATTTTAAATTGAAGTGGTTTGGTGATTGGGAACCTAAAGGACATTATTGAACCAGATGGGTTTTTCCAACAATGGATTCATGGTCATAATTTGGCTCTTTAAGAATCATAGAATCTCGACAGGCCATTTGGCCCAACAAGTCCACGCCGACCCTCTAAAGAGTATTCTACTGAAACCCATTCCCCTACCCTATTGCTCTACATCTCCCCTGACTAATGCACCTAACCTACACATCCCTGAACACTATGGGCAATTTAGCATGGCCAAATCACCCTAACATGTACATCTTTGGACAGTGGGAAGAAACCGAAGCACCCGAAGGAAACCCAGGAAGAATGTGCAAACTCCACACAGATAGTTGCCCAAGTCTGGAATCAAACCCAGGTCCCTGGCGCTGTGAGGCAGCAGTGCCAACCCACTGAACTACCATGCAGATATTTATTGAATTCAAATTCCACCATCTGCCGTGGCAGGATTCGAACTTGGGTCCTCAGGAGATTACCTGGGTCTCTAGATTAACAATCCAGCGATAACACCACTAGAATTGCCTCTCCAGTGTGAATATATGGTCAGTAAATGGATAGGATTATGGTTGGTTGAGATTTGAGTAGGATATTGACAGCAACATTTTGAATCAATTGGAATTTATAGAAAGTGAGGAGAATAGGAAAGGGACTGGGGCAGTGCTGAAGCAGAACAGTCATTTATTATCACTTGAGTTTTTTACAAAAAAAGCAGGCAGCTGGAATCCCAGACCGCAGGATCCCACAGAGACTGACCAGCTACACTAGGTGGCTGGAATCCCGGACCACAGGATCCCACAGAGACTGACCAGCCACACTAGGTGGCTTGAATCCCGTACCTCATAATCCCACCGAAGCTGCCCCAAGGATCATGCTTCTCACCAATCCTGGGAGGGAAGACATTGCAAAGATGCCCAAAGGAATTCCGGACCACTGGATACTGGGCTGAAACCACCTCAGGGCTGAAGCCACTGCTGACCTCTGCCAACATAACAATATCCCGGGTCCCGGAGTCTGGAGGTGACAAAGGAATAAACTATGGCATTGAGAAGAAATGGGTGAGGCAGTGTTGGGACAGTGGAATTGGAACTAATCTTTTGCAATAGAAAGCTCAGTTCAGCACCAAATAATTTTCCAAAAATTGACTCCCTGCTACTGGTCTGAAATGGTTGCTGAGGGGGGAAACGGAAATGGTGAGAGAGTACAGAGCTAATGATGCTGATGAAAATGAAAATGGTTTCTGTCCTAACTTTCAACTGGAAGAATCTTTGGCCAATTGAGTTTTGTGTGTCATACCAAATACAATGGTTGAAAATCATTGGAATGATCAAGAGGTGTGGGGAAGTAGAGGAGTGTGCCTTCACTTCACATGTAGGTTAGGATTAGCAGACGAGTTCACAGTTATTTCCTAACTTCTGCATATTTTACATGGAACACCTTTATTTATATCTCCTAATGAACTGAAGAGAATTTTAAGAGAAAGTATCACATTATTCTCAATGACAATTCTTCCTTAATAATTAATTTGATTGACCACTGACCCATCACTCCTGTGCAGACTATATAGGTAGATAGGAATATGGAGTCATCAGCATAGTGGTAAATGTCGAGAAAGGTTGAGGGAGGTGGCCTAACCTTGCTCCCAATTCAGATGTCTATATGAATTTCCATAAAGCTTTTGCACTGTGATAACAATCTAATCTTTAGCAGAAGAAATATTTGTGCACTGTAGCGCAACAAGAACATTTCAAATAGTTTCATACGCAGTTTACTTCAATGTTTTTAAATGTTATCTAATAGTAAAAGAATGATACAAGGTTGGAATTTTATCAAATTTAATTTGGATAGACATGAGGTGCTGATTTTGGAAAGGACTTATACACTTAAATGGGAAGATCCTGGGAAGTGTAGTTGAACAAAGAGAACTTCGAGTGCAGGTTCATAGTTCCTTGAAGGTGGAGTTGCAGGTAGATAGGATAGTGAAGGAGGTGTTTGGTAAGCTTGCTTTATTTGAGTGGTGCTGGAAAAGCACCGCAGGTCAGTCAGCATCCGAGGAGCAGGAAAATCGACATTTTGGGCAGGAGCCCTTAATGAGCTCATTCCTGATGAAGGGCTCTTGCCCAAAATGTCAATTTTCCTGCTCCTCAGATGCTGCCTGACCTGCTGTGCTTTTCCAGCACCACTCTAATCTTGACTCTGATCTCCAGCATTTGCAGTCCTCACTTTCGCCTGCTTGCTTTATTGGTCAGTGCAGTAAGTATAGGAGTTGGGAAGTCATGTTGCAGCTGTGCAGGACATTGGTTAGGCCACTTTTGGAATATTGCATGCAATTCTGGTCTCCCTCCTATCGGAAGGATGTTGCGTGACTTGAAAGGGTTCAGAAAAGATTTACAAGGATGTTGCCAGGTTTGGAGTGTTTGAGCAAAAGGAAGAGGTTAAGTAGGCTGGGGCTGTTTTCCCTGGAGTGTCGGAGGCTGAGGGTGACCTTGTAGAGGTTTATAAAATAATGAGGGGCATGGATAGGGTAAAATAGACTTCCTGGGTTGGGAAGTCCACAACTAGAGGGCATAGATTTCAGGTGAGGGAGAAAGATTTAAAGGGGAACTAAGGAGCAACTTCTTCACTCAGAGGGTGATGAGTGTATGGAATGAGCTGCCAGAGGAAGTTTGGGAGGTTTGTACAATTACATTTAAAAGGCATCTGAATAGATATATGAATAGGAAGAGTTTAGAAGGATATGGGCCAAATGCTGGCAAATGGGACTGGATTATGTTAGGATATTTGTTCGGCATGGACAAATTGGACAGGAGGGTCTGTTTCCATGCTGTACAGCTCTATGACTCTAAATTCATTCTTGGCGCGTCAGCGGGACCATTTTCAGATTTGGAACCTAACTTTCTGAATGAGGAGCCTCATATTTCCACTTTCCAGAGAAATCCATTTAACATCTGACTCTTCAGGCTGTCTACCTGATTATGGAGTGACATGTCCATTCTGAAAAATTTCTAAACGAGATCATGTCAAGCTCACAAGCATTTAATTTTTTTCAGTCTGCAACAATAAAAGAGGAAGGGAGAGGAGACCAATGAATGTGCTGCCCAGGTCTATCATGTTTATCTACAGGTCAGGCTGTGGACCTCAGAGGTGCTGCAGTCACTAAACTTTCTGAAGAAGAAGTGGACAAATACCTCAAGTGGACGTGAATGGACACAGATGAGGATGTCAACATGGAAATGTAGTTTCTATGCCTTCAGACAGTACCAAGAGGATACAAGATCCCTGGAGGATCAAAAGGATGAGCTGTACAACACTTGAAAGCATCAAGGTCCACATTCTCTGCAGTACTCAGCACCCATTTGAGCTCCATTCACTCATCTCTCCAAGCTGCCCACACCTGGACTGAGCAGCCAATTCTTATACTCACCATCAGACTAATGTTCTTTCACACCCCACAGTGACTCTTTCAGAAATCACCTCTTTGATCCCTCTAGACATAAGATAATATAAAATATTCATATTTCTCTGTTGAGAGAGTGTGGTGCTGGAAAAGCACAGTGGGTCAGGCAGCATCTGAGGAGCAGCAGGAATTCCTGATGAAGGGCTTCTGCCCAAAACGTCGATTCTCGATGCTGAATGATCTGCTGTGCTTTTCCAACACCACACTCTCGACTCTGATCTCCAGCATCTGCAGTCCTCACTTTCTCCTATTTTATATTTCTCTGCTTTCCCTTCCTCCAAGAGAAGTGGACATACAACTGGGCAAGAAGCAAGGACTTGTTGGGGGGAGGAGGGGGGGGAGTGCGAGGGCAGTGAGGAAGGCAAGGGTGCCTGACTCGCAAATGACAGGTATCTGACTGATCTCTGGCAATGTGTACTCACTTGTTTCATCGGGAAAGAAATCTTGATCCAGGATATCAGCATCGACCCACCACTGAGTGTGAGAGGAGAGTAATCCTGACCTTAACTCTGACAAAATTGTAAATATCATGTTTGTGTGCAATTTTACAATTATTGATTAAAACTGGAATATTTCTTTGAGGTGTCCAGGGTCTTTCCATCTGCATGTAAATGCAGTGAATGATCCATTCCAGATGGATGCCTTCAGCTTTGCTGCTGACTGACAAGGACAGTCCTCAAAAGACAAGTACTGTCACAAGGTCTACACACAGAACAACCAATTGTGAATGTGTTCATAGTTGGCTTTTATTACCAGGTTGTTGTAGCTGCTGGTCATCATGTCAGTGTATTCTATCCCAGCAGAAGATGTAGTGTCTCCTTGGGGCAATAATTGATGTTTATAGGAACTTCATGTCACACTGGCAGCATCCTGGAAGTGTATTTGGGGGTCCCACTGATGGAGCATGCTCCAACTACCTCCAACACTATGCACAAAGTACTTGAGTACGTGGCCATCTGCCATTATGAGCAGCAGCTGTTTAGAGCTCTCAAGACAACTGTCTGGCCAGTATTGTGCCTTTATTAAAATAGATTGCAAGGTGGCAACCTCAGCTCAGCGCCTCATTATAGAACTCACATGGCGACAGCAAACCAGAAGCACATTTGTGAAGAATGCATTTCTATTTCCAATATCTCTCCTTTCATCCAAATAAAATCATGTACTTTGAGTTATCCAAGTTACCCAACACACACACAAATGCTTTTTTGCATTAGCAGCTCCTTATTCTTGTCAATTTATGCATATACATTACATACATAGTCCTTAAATTATCTAGTCTGTACCTAATATAGTACATGTTGGCATTATGGTTGGCAGTTCATCTGGAGTAATATTCCTTCCTTGCAGTGTCATTACTGTATTATATATTATTGCCACGGTCTCTGTCTCTGCCCTATTTCTATTGCTGTACAGGCTGGGAACTTTCAGGTCGCATGGTTGATTTATAGATTGTGACGGTGGTGAATTCATATTGTTCTGATTGGCCACTGCAATTGAGGAACCTTTTCTCTGATTATCAAAAAATGTGCCTGCAGTTTGATGATCAATCATTCACTTCTACTATTGATGACTGAAGTGAGAACTGCCTTATGCAGGCTCAAAGTTGACACTTGGGCTGAATCATTTTGAGAGCTTTGTTGGTTTCTACTCTGACTGACTCTCAAAAGTACTTTTGACTTGTCAAAGGTAAGTTCAACTTTTTCCCATTTCACCTTAATTTTGTTACTCTGGGCTGTTACCACACCTACCTTCAGTAGCATTTTTAGTACTGAAAGAGTAATTTGGGTGTGGCTTGACCTTAGTCACGGTACTGGACTACTCTCCTTACCTTCAGAAAGTGTTTTTCTCTGCTTGGAGATTACCTTGCATATTTCAGGGAAAAATTTGCTTGATTCCTTTATGATTCCTTGGGCAATTTTCCTTGCTGCTTCAGTCAAGTAGGGATAGCATGGAGAAGGTGTGTGAGGTTTGATTTTCCAATCTTTTTATGGAACTGCTGAATTCTTCACTTGCGAATTGAATGTCTGGAAAGTCTGGAACTTTTGCAACAGCAGAAGTGTATGAAAAGCATTCACATATCTTAGTTGTAGTCATTGAAGTCAGCTGGTCCACCTCGCAGTAATCAGAATTATAGTCTATCGTAACAAGATAGTCATTTCCCACAAGAGTGAAGATAACTATTTCCAGATTTATCCATTTTCTGTCTGGTACATCATGTGTCATCATTGTCTCTTGTTGTGAAGTTGGGTAGAGTATTTGTGGATTGGAAGGATGTTAGAATTTGATGTTTGTAAAATGGTAGGGGAAGAGTGCATGGTCCCATTAAAGGATGATGTTTTTCCTATGTTTAGTGATTTATAAATGAGTGTCTGTGGGCAGCAGCTTGTCAGTTGCAGGTGCTCAAATTGAAACATTTATATCAAAAAGCTATGTTGTCAGCAGACAAAACAGCATTTTTATTAAGACAAGACATTTCTTCATTTAGCCAATTAATTTACACCAGGCACTTGGAGTCTAAGGACCAATTACATTTAAATCTGATGATTTGGACTATCCAGAACCAATCCAATTGTAAACAAATTAATAGGACAACAAGAGAATAAAAGAAGAGGGCATTTGAAAATCAGGGGAGTGCAATCTGCCATCTGAAGGTATTGGCTCTCCCAGTTCTCTTACCTCTCAGAGCAACCATCATCTGACTAAATGTACAGCAGCATTTTTAGCTGGTACTCTTTTCTAGCTCCACAGTTTGACAGAGAGAGGGGTAACTGATGCAAGAACTCAAAAGGAGGAGTCATTCCTGAAAGATGACAGTGGGGAGGGTGTGGAGCATTCTGGAAGACACAACATGGCTATAATTTCAAGAGACTAAATTCTGTTGTTTTGCTATATAAGTGGGACTTATATTTATGAGAACAGCATACCATTAACATTTTGTTTTATTCAGGAATAGTTAGTAGCTAGAGGGGAATTGTTCAATTTGTTTGTGGTTATATTAATTTGTTCACTGTTGAAGTTAAATAATTAAATTGTTACTTGCTGGTTATGGAGTGAATGAAAGGATTTCATTTCATTTAACCGTGGGTGGCACAGTGGTTAGCACTGCTGCCTCACAGCACCAGAGACCTGGGTTCAAGTCCCACCTCAGGTGACTGACTGTTTGGAGTTTGCACATTCTTCCTGTGTCTGCGTGGGTTTTCTCTGGGTGCTCCGGTTTCCTCCCACAGTCTAAAAATGTGCAGGTTATGTGAATTGGCCATGCTAAATTGCCCGTAGTGTTAGGCGAAGGGGTAAATGTAGGGAATTGATCTGGGTGGGTGGTGCTTCGGCGGGTTGGTGTGGACTTGTTGGGCTGAAGGGCCTGTTTCCACACGAAGTAATCTAATCTAACCACTCCTTTATAACCGTTTGGGGAGGAGGGCTAGTGGGAGAGACTGTTAGAAGTAGGTTATACCCCTTTTAACACATTATGAGGTGAGGCAAGCATCTCTGGGGTGTTTCGGTTTTAGTTACAAGAGAAGGGGATCGATCTCTGCTTCATAACACTCTCTTTCCTGCCTAGCTTGCTGTTCTTTATAAATAAATAATGTTTGAATCCACCAACTGATTGCAATGCTTTTACATAGGTTGGTCATCACATCAATGCTGCAAGCCTACTTGTTCAGCATCTAGAACAGAGCCATCTTGCTGGCCATCCCTGTGTACTCATGTTTATTCTATTTCTTCCCTATTCAGCTTCAAGTTCATCCAGTGAGCTCTGCCCAACATGGATCTGAACCAAGGCCAGCAATGACTTCTTCCTCCACAAACTAGACTCGATCACTAATGGTCTCATGTTGTCTACCGTGATGCTGTACTTGAATCGTGGAAATGCCAAACAGCTTATGCAACTGTCTAATTATTCCCGAATGGATTCCTGTATGTGATGTGAAAGCTGCTACTTTCTTCAAACTTCACTCATTTTTATTTTGTTCATTCAGGGTATCACTGGCTGAACCTACAAGGAGGTTACGCATTGCTGTGTGTATGGAGTCACTTACATGTTGGCCTGACCAGTCTAGGTAAGGATACCCTCTCCAAAGGAGATTAGTGAACCTGATGACTTTTAATGACAATCAGAGGTTTCTAGATCATCATAAGACTAGGGTGTTATTCCAGATGTTTATTGTTTCAAATTTTACCAATTGCCATAATGGAATTTGAACCCTAGTTCACAGAACACATGCCAGTGGTTATGTATTAAAGATCAGTTATGTTACCATTATGCTACTCTATGTAAGTTAGTGAATAGTTTTGTTTCAGAGCTTCATTTAAATCGCTTGGATCTAAATACAAACCCTCTCCTTGCCAAGTAAGTCCACGGTTACCATCTTTTAATCAATTCCATAGAAGTTATAACTTTATTGATTCCTCACATCTTTTCCAACTGTTCGGTTCTATCCTACGGGCTGGTCTTGAGGTCAGCCGGAACTCTCCTCAGCAGATGCTGATCTGATCTTACTCTTTCATCTAGTTCAAAGCATATTCTCCAGGAAGACAACCTAACTCTGTAATCACATGTATTCAGTTCAGATGTCACTATGACCTGAGGTAGCAGGATTTGCTAATTTCTTCCAGCTGCTCATTGTTTTTTATTATTATTGGAGGTGGATATGTAACACCATGTACCATCTGCATGATATTGTTAATGTTTATAGTCAACGAGAACAAGTTAAAAGGCATGAGAGGAGCAATCCATGGGTTTCTGTGAGGGGAACCTGGCACAGCACTATCAGGACAGAGGAGTTCTCTGAACATCATGAAATGAGACAACTCCTTTCGATCTTGATAGATTGTAGTGATCATCATCTGACCTAGTGTGCAAGTAGAATCTTTGCATGTCTGCAAGAGAAGCAAAGGTCAGGAGCATAGGTAGCACGGTGGCTCATTGGTAGCACTGCTGCCTCACAGTGCCAGGGACATGGGTTTGATTCAACCTGCAGGTGACCTTCTGTGAGGAGGTTGCACATTCTTCCTGTGTCTGCGTGGGTTTCCACTGGGTGCTCCTGTTTCTTTCCACAGTCCAAAGCTGTGCAGGTTTGGTGGATTGGCCATGCTGAATCACCCATCATGTGCGGGTGCATTAGCCCTGGGAACTACAGGGATAGGGTAGTGGAGTGGGATGGTGTAGAATCAGTATGGACTTATTGGGCCAAATGGCATGTTTCTGCACTGCTGCGATTGTATGGAGAAAAATGGATGCTGAGACATAGTCTATTTCGTTCCATTCTTCAGTCTTAAATGATTCAAAGTAGAGTCTACAAACAGAGAAGATTTGAATCCATTCACTGAATAGGACAGTAGAACAATACATAATTATGATATTCAAAACTGTCCCTAGTTCTTTGTATTAATAGAATGTAGTCACAGTAAAGACTCTCTTCCTTATTCAAGCAAAAAGCTTGATAATAAAAATCACTGCAATAACTTACTCCTCTTCCTCACCTCGTATATTAAATTAAATCCAATATGACCAAGAAAAGTCCAGGTAAGCACAAATAAATTATTCTGGGAATCAGTGACAGTTTGAAATTAATTGGAACAGGTTGGTAATCATTAACTTGACACAATTACTATCTGCTTAGACATGGCTATTAAAATATTATCACTTTGTTAATCTTTGCTCTAAAATGCAAGTTAAGCACTTTAAATTGCCACCCAGCTGCGTTATTATGTCAAGATAGACATTGTGGTGGAGTTCGCTCGTCATAATCACAGCAACATAAAACAATCAAATTTATGGATGAAGAAAGCAACAACTAAATAATAAATAAGTACCTCATGAAATTCAAAGCATTTATGTTTTCATATTTTCCAACAATACATGGTTTCTGTAGATTCTGAAAAATAATTCACAAAGTGGCTAGTAGAGCACTTCACTAATTCACCCTGAGAAGGTGATGGTCAGTTTCCTTGTTGAAATACTGCAGCCTGTGCAGTGAAAGTGCTCTCTTGCAGTGCTATTCGGGAATTCAAAGATTTTTAACCCAATGATAAAAGAAAGGACACATATTACCAAACTAGGAAAGTGAAGAGAAATTTGAAGATGGCGATTCTCTTTTGTGCTTGATACCCTTGTCCCTCCAGGTCATAGCACAGAAATAAACCCTTCAGACCAACTTGTCCATGCCGAACAGATATCCCAACCCAATCTAGTCCCACCTGCCAGCACCTGACCCATATCCCTCCAAGCCCTCCCTTTTCATATACCCATCCAGATGCCTTTTAAATGTTGCAATTGTACCAGCTTCCACCACTTCCTCTGGTAGCTCATTCCATACATGTACCACCCTCTGCGTGAAAACGTTGCCCCTTAGGCCTCTTTTACATCTTTCCCCTCTCACCCTAAACCCCCTATTTCTGGACTCTCCACCCCAGGGAAAAGACATTGTCTATTTATCCTATCCACGCCCCAGGATGTTATAAACCTCTATACAGGTCACCCCTTTCAAAAAAGGGTTCAAAAAAGAAAGGACATATATTACCAAACTAGGAAAGTGAAGAGAAATTTGAAGATGGCGATTCCAATAGAAAGGAGACCAGAATTGCATGCAATATTCCAACAGTGGCCTAACCAAGTACTGTACAGCTGCAACATGACCTCCCAACTCCTGTACTCAATACTCTGACCAATAAAGGAAAGCATACCAAATGCCTTCTTCACTATCCTATCTACCTGCGACTCCACTTTCAAGGAGCTGTGAACCTGTACTCCAAGGTCTCTTTGTTCAGCAACACTCCCTAGGACCTTACCAATAAGTGTATAAGTCCTGTTAAGATTTGCTTTCCCAAAATGCAGCATCTCGCATTTATCTGAATTAACCTCCATCTGCCACTTCTCAGTCCATTGGAGGTCATATGTTTAGAAGGTGCTGTCAAAGAAATATTTGACAGTCGCTGGAGTACGTCTTGTAGATGCTGCAGCTTTTAGTTATGGTATATCTTAGATACAATAGGTGGATGTTTAAAATGGTAGGTTAGGTTTCATCTTTGGGGTAAAAACAATGACTGCAGATACTGGAAACCAGATTCTGGATTAGTGGTGCTAGAAGAGCACAGCAGTTCAGGCAGCATCCAAGGAGCTTCAAAATCGACGTTTCGGGCAAAAGCCCTTCATCAGGAATATTGGCTTTTGCCCGAAACGTGGATTTCGAAGCTCCTTGGATGGTGCCTAGGTTTCATCTTTGTCCTGCATTGTGTTGAGCTTCCCGAGTATTACTGAAATTGCACCCATTCAGGAAAATGACAAGCATTTTATCACAATCTTGACTTGTCTCGTGTGGGGATAATGGAAAGTCTTTGAGGAGTTTGGAGCAGTCACTTGCCTAGTCTCAGACTTCTGTTGTAGCCACAGTCCTGACTGGTCCTTTTAAGTTTCTGCTCATGGTGGCGGATTTGGTGAAGGTTACGTCACTGCATGCAAATGGGAGATGATTAGATTTTTTTTTCATTGGAGATTTGGGAGATGAAAATATTACGTTCACTTATTATCCTCAGCCTAAATATTATCCCGGTCTTGTTATTTGTGGAAATGGACTGCTTCAGTATCTGAGAAGTTGCAAAGGGTGCTGAATATCATCCTGAACATCCCACTTCTGACGTGATGGTGGAGGGAAAGTCATTGATGAAGCAACTGAAGATGACTGGACCCAGAACACTACCATGAGGAACTCCTGCAGCGATGTCTTGGAACTGAAATGATTAGCCACCAATAGCCACAACCAATTGTTTTAGTATGAGACATTTAACAAAGGTTAACCCTGACTGATTCCATTAAATCCATTTTTACTGTAACTCCTTTGTGGCACGCTTAGTCAAACCTTGCTTTGAAATGAATAGTTCTAACCCCACCTCTGAAAGTCAGCTCTCTTGTTAGTGTTTGGAACAGGGTCATATTGAGATCTGGTACAGAGTCATCTCAGCAAAATCTTAAGCAGGCTTTCAATAGCAAGTTGAAAGTAAGGAATTGCTGTTTGATAGCACTAACAAGAACATTTTCAATGACTTTGCTAATGATTGAGGGATGGCTGAAAGGCCACAAATTGGCCGGATTAGATCGCCGTGCTTTTTGTGGGTAGGACATACTTTCAACTCCAGCAATGGAGTCACTCCTACTGCCACAGTCACAGACTACTGCATAGACAAAAGGATGAAAGGTCAAGGTTATTCCCTTACCACCTGCACTAAGCCCAGACTGTTTGGCATGTCCTCAGGATTTTGACAGCTTAAACAGTACCAATGAAACTGAATCATTCTGGCTGGGAGCTGAACAATGTCCATTACATTTAAAGGGCATTTGGTGCTCTTTTGTTTCCATAATATATCATCTAGATAATATTCAACATAGAAGAATATGGTTAACGAGGGTGGGTAGGTGGTAATCAGCACAAGTTTGCAATGTGTTTGTTCTGATGAGATTAGACTTCATAAAGCACAGGGTCAATGCTGAGTATTCCCAGGAACAAAATTTGGCGTTACCCAAATACATGAAATAAACAGGGTCAACAGAAGGGAATAACAGAATGAGCATTTTGAAGCATTCACTGACATTCTCCCCCATAAAGTAAAATTACAAGTCCTCTTAAAATAGATTTTAAAATGATTGGGGCAGCACAGTGGCTCAGTAATTAGCATTGCTGCCTCACAGCGCCAGAGACCCAGCTTCGATTCCTGCCTCGGGTGACTGTCTGTGTGGAGTTTGCACATTCTCCTTGTGTCTGCGTGGGTTTCCTCCGGGTGCTCTAGTTTCCTCCCACAGTCCAAAGAGACTATATGTGCAGGTTATGTGAATTGGCCATAGTATCAGCTGCATTTGTTAGGGATAAATATAGGGGAGGGAAATGGGCCTGGGTGGGTTACTCTTCAGAGTGTGCACTTGTTGGGCTGAAGGGCCTGTTTCCATACTGGAGGGAATCTTAATCTAATCTCAGTAGCTGACTCCCCTGCCGAGAACAGGCTGGTCATATTCATCCATACCGGTCACGTCTTCAACATTTCTCCAGATCCATTCCTCAAACATCACTTACTTGTTAAAATCAAAAGCAAGAATCTAAGAGCAATGGCAAGAAAGTCCAAGACATAAATTCTTTACCAATAGTTTGCTTGTTACTTTTTCCCCTAATGATGGTGATTATGTTAAGGTCCCCCTTTTCTATAACCTCTACATTACCTGTCGCTATTAGGATAGTTTCATTGCCCTCTGCCAGGAAAATGGAGTCTCAGCCATTTCTGTGCTCCACATAATTAACTCCCACTAAGGAGTGGTCTTTCACTTTAACTACCCTCTTCCTTTTCATGGAAGCTTTTGCCATCAGTTTTTATATTTGCACTAATTTTCTTTCATAGTTAACCTTTGCTCTTATTACTTTTAGGAGAAAGTGAGGACTGCAGATGCTAGAGATCAGAGCTGAAAATGTGTTGCTGGAAAAGCGCAGCAGGTCAGGCAGCATCCAAGGAGAGGAGAATCGACGTTTCAGGCATAATCCCTTCTTCAGGAATGATTCCTGAAGAAGGGCTTATGCCCGAAACGTCGATTCTCCTGCTCCTTGGATGCTGCCTGACCTGCTGCGCTTTTCCAGCAACACATTTTCAGCTCTTATTACTTTTAGATAACTCTTTGATGATCTTCCAAAGTTTCCTAATTCTTCAGATCTCTACTGACTTTTGCAACATAGTAGCCTTAATTTTTGTCTTTACATTATCTTTCATTTCCTTGCTTAGCCTTGGATGCTTCCTCCCCCTTTTATAATCTTTCTTCCTTTCTGGAATATATTCTAGTTGGAAGGAATTGAAATTCTACTAAATGTTTGCCACTATTTATCATTGTCCGACATTTTAGTCTTTCTGCTCAGTTCACCAAGGGCAAATTTGTCCTGCCTGTGTACTTACCTTTGTTAAAGACCATTCAAACAAAATTTTGAATTCCAGCATCTAAATCATTTTTCCCTAATAGATCTTTTATAATGAGATCATTCATTAATTCCATCTCATTGCCCAGGTAAATAAGATAATAATAATGTGCAATGCTACCTTAAGATGATATATTCAGAATTTCAAAATTAGCATTGATGTGTTGGTCACGAAACATTGCCAAACTGTCACGCAAGGTCTTCAGGTGGTTTCAAGCATCCTCTTAAACACTGCAGCAACATGTAAACAGCAAATGGCTGCACATCTTTAATGGATGCTCAAAATTCCCAGCAATGATTGTTTTTTCTCAATTAGCTGTCCATTGCTAAGAAAGGCCATTAGTGCATTGTATGATCAGAATCTATTCCATTTGAAACTCCTTGCACGACTTTGAATTGCTGCTAGAACAAATGTTTTATTAATTATCATTCCTTTATTACACTGTAATTTGTACACCACTGTGCCTATTGTCCTAATGTGTCAGGAATTACTGTGCCGTCTTGCGTGTTTTGCACTTCTTATGCTACATTGCATAGGATTGTGTAGTTTGTGCTGTCATGTAACACCTTGGTCCTGGAGGAACACTGTCTCGTTTTTACTGTATGCGTTGTATATGGTAGAAATGACAAATTAAGTTACTCTTGACTTGACCCTGGAGGTCAAGCACTAGCCACCATAAAGCTGTGTATGCTCCCTACGAGTGCAGTAACTATTTCCTATCTAAATTTCCCAAAGCCCTGATAAGTCACAACACATTGCAATAAATGTGCGCTAAAGCACTGTTTTAGTTCACAATTCCAACCTGGCCACTTGGCGATTCTTTAGTCCTGAATGAAACTTCAAAAATCATCATCATCCTGATGGTCTAAGTGGCTCTTTATTCATCCTCCAGTTTCTCCAGGATCAAAACTCATGCCATTTTATATGACAGGACTTCACAAAGTGGCAGTCATGACTCCAAGCATGTTCGTGAGCTAAAGTTTTGGATTGAACATTCAAAGCAATACTAACTGCTGAAAACTAAACAGAGTTCCCAGCACCATGCTCTCTTTTAAACTGAACCTTGATCCCATTGGAGGAGACACAAAAAAATGTTCAAGCATTGAAACAGGGGCACAGTGCAGTAAAGTTTGGGAAGTACTGTTGTAGGGAGTAGAATTCCAGTTTGTTTTTGGATTTGATGAACTGGAGCATGGAATGGTTTTAGCTGGCCCAAATTCATTTCATGCTCCAGTTCTTCAAATCCAAGAAAAAACCTGGAACTCTACTCCCTACACTAGTACTTCCCAAAACTGTATCGTGTAAATAAACAAGGGGAGGAGAGTCAGGGCACTAATCTCATTGAAATGGTTGATGCCCAGATAGAAAGTAGAGACACTTAAAACGAGTGGTTCACAAGTGATTACGTCTTCTGTGAAGAAGTGAAAGAACCTGAAGAGACAGATGAGAGAACTGAAGGATTGGGGTACCAGAAAAACAAACACTGCATTGAATTCAGAGGATTAGTGCCACTGAACTACCTCAGCATTGCTTTCCCTTTCCCTCCACACACAGCACTAAATGTTTTGTCTCTGTCTGTCGGAGGGTTTTAGAAGTGGTTGAGTTAGGAGTTGCAGTTCATTGTTATTTATCTGTGTGTAGAATCTCTTTACTTGTGATAAGTAGTTACTCCTGTTTAGCTTTCCTGCCCTGTGTTTTCTGTTAACCCACACCCATCAGGCAGGTAAACTAGGAACACTTCATAGTTCAATAAAAGTATTTTAACTTTGTGATATCGTTGCAAATAGTGGGGCGTGATTTCCAGTGTGCTACCGCAGTGATGCCTGGCGTAAGTTCTGGTCATTGGATTTAATGTGGACACTGATAGAATGGTATCCTTACTTATTCTTTAATAAAATACACATTTCTGAAAGGAACTCCACTCACAAAATGACCTTCATCAATGAGGCTTATGCTTTTGAGAAGCCAGCAACTCTGAAATAGTGAAGGCCCCTCTCTTTGTAATATTACCTTTCGCAAGGATAAGGACCAAGTCATTGGTATTGCTGAACAATCCATGTGTAACTTTTTTCCAGTACCCTGAATATATATATTCCCTTTAGGAAACAAAAGGTGGTGGATGGAAATGGGGAATTGGAAACACCAGATCAGTCATGATCTTATGAATGGTGGAGCAGTATTGAGGGGCAGAATGGCCTTATTCAGCTCTTTTTATGGCTGTTTGGATGCTTGATATTGTATGAGTGATGGCAAACATGCATAAATTAAGGGCTGCGATGACTTTGACTGCCGCCAGCAATAGCAGATGATAAATGTTGCCCAGAAAGCTTCCTGAAAGCAATAACACAGCTCTTCTGTCATCCTCAAGTGGTTGTACATCACATATTGAACTTGAAAGCCACTGCTATGTTATTGGTTTTGCTTTGCTGGTAGAGCACTGAATGCCAACAATAACCATCTTTATGACAGTTAAGTCACATACCAGAGGCTCCGCAAAGCTACCAAAAAGATCAAATATATGAACTTTTGATGTGGAGAGTGAGAGTCCATTGATCAAGTACTCCCTACAGGGAATTAAACTCAAAAGGGTGCTTATTCCACAGAAACTACAGCACTGATTTTCAGTGGGTACTCTCAGAGACTGATGAATTGATTAATTTAGTCAGCACTCACTGAATTACTTCATGGTAATGAGCTGCAGCTGTCATCAGATTTAATGTCATCAGCCACTTGCAGACCAAAAACGTGCAACCTATTGTCATCAATATATATGAAAACCAAGAAAACTAGGATCCCACTCTACTTGGAAAATGTAAATGACCTAATTCTTCTTTCAGTCACCAAAGGTAGCTGGAAATATGGAATTGCAAACTAGACAGAAAAGTAATTGCCACCTAAAATATGCAATGGGTTGAAATGACAAGCCTATGCCAGGGATGTTCTTGTCATTTGAAAAATAAAATGACTATAGAGAAATAGCTGTTTTTTTAAAATAAAAGGAAAGCTATGGCAAATAATGTAGCACACAATTTTTAAAAATAAAGCTATATGGTCATAGAATAACAGTCATGCTTATTTCCATAGAATTTTAGATATTGCATAAACTTTGAAGCAAATTTCATCTACAAACTTTTGCGAACAATGAATGAAAAAGTTGCAATTTGATGGTGATACCTTATTGAAGGGTGATTGTCACTGGCGACGAGACTATAAAATCAATTCCTTTTCCATCATTGTCAACCTACCTTCATTTTAAACCGAGACACACTGGGAATCTCCTTGGGCTAGCTGTCGTGCTACATTGCCTTTACTTTGCGGAAGGTTAGTGAGTACTTGTTTATTTTATTGAAAATATCCTGACTATACAGCTTGATTAGCTTCTATATTCCCAGAGGACGGTCACCAAAAGCCCCATTGACAAGTTCTTTAAATGATATGACTATCTTTTGATGAAGTTATGGCATCTGATCAAGAGTACCGCCAAACAAGTTCCTCACAAACATATTAACACGTGGACACTGATTAGCTTAACAAAACTGGGGATTTGTTGCACTCACTTTAGCATTTCCAATTTCCTTTCAGATCCCAGGTATTTACAAAAGAGATTAAATTTGGTTGTGGTAATTACACAACACCAGTGACTGAGAACATTGATGCCACATGTGGAGCACACACATCTCCATTTTTAAAACCCACAGATGATGTCGGAGTAAACTTCAGCTCGCTTCAAATATACATTAGATTTTATGGCATTTGCACGGAATAAAACTATCACCAAGCCTGGATCAACTTCCAAACGTAAGAAACACACAGAAAAGTGAAAAGTATGCTTTGTTTCAAATGTTAGAAATCACACAACACCAGGTTATAGTCCAACAGGTTTAAATGGAAGCACTAGCTTTCAGAGCGCCGCTCCTTCATCAGGCATCAGGTGTGTGTTTCAAATGGAGAACATGAAAACGCAACACCTCCATGTTTAGGTACAGGCTCACCGATGCATTTAGCCATAGTCAATAAGGAACTGTAGACATCACCCTCCATCATTAGAGAGATGTGCGTAATGTAGCCTCAGGGGCACTAATGTACATGAACATGGGGCAAGGCAAGAGGCAAAATTCAGGAATACACAGGGTATGATTCAACATTCTGGATTAGTGGTGCTGGAAGAGCACAGCAGTTCAGGCAGCATCCGAGTTATACATCACTCTGCAGCACACAATTCATCTAACCAGCTGAGCTCAGTTGTCCCTCAGTTATTGTTCTGGTAATCTTTGGTATTGAGCAACAGTAAATTGTAATGGGTACTTATGAACTCCTGCACATGAAGACATGTTAACCAATACTACTCAGCCACTTCTCATTAAACATTGCCAGCCTATGATTATTGCAATTCCTGATGTATAATACCTTAACTTACTGTTAACAGTAAATTTAAATAATTATTCCATGGTTTTAATATTTACTGTTAAGCAAAACATAATTGTTGCTTGGCTCCAAAAACAAGTCACCATGGTGATCGAGTTCCTGCCCAGTTTCTTTTAGAAATAAATCTTAAATGCGTGCTGTCCACTTCCATATACAATTTGGCAATGAGTGAGAAACTGCAGTCTGCATATAATACAAAATCTGCCACACAGAAACAACAAGTTACATACATTAAATCTTACCTGGCTCTGACTGTAGGGTCAGTGTTTCTGGGGCTGACACCCAAAACAAGACCTTAAATATTTAAATTAAAACTTGATAAAGGATCCCTTTAAAAAAAAGTGTTATCTATAGGAAAAGTAAAAGTAGAAATACAGAATAGGAAATTAGATTACAACTCAAATGGTGATCAACAGAAGATCCATGTGGAGGAACGTTGGCTAAACCTTACTACATCTTGCAGAGAATCATGTCTTGATGTCCAAATTTAGTTGGGAAATATATGTTGCTCTTGACCTTAAGAAATGCCTTACTTGACTCCAGCTTGTGATTCTCACAGATTTTTCATCATAGTGCACATTGTTCAAAGTCAATGAAAACTGTGGGATTCAGCAATGGGTAATAACCACTGCCTAGGCAAAAGTGAGGACTGCAGATACTGGAGTTTAGAGTTAAGATTAGAGTGGGTGCTGGAAAAGCACAGCAGGTCAGGCAGCATCTGAGCAGCGTGAAAATTGATGTTTCTGGCAGGAGCCCTTCATCAGGAATGTATAGTAACAACTGTCTTCCAACCTTCATAGGAATTTAAAAAAGCCTGAGCTTCACAGTCCTGTCCAGACCAGCTGAGGTCCTTAAGTGATTAAATAACAACCACTGAAGACCCTGCCATAGAGTCATAGAGATGTACAGCATGGAAACAAACCCTTTGGTCCAACCCATCCATGCCGACCAGATATTCCAACCGAATCTAGTCCCACCTGCCAGCACTAGGCCCATATCCCTCCAAACCTTTCCTATTCATATACCCATCCAAATGCCTTTTAAAATGTTGCAATTGTACCAGCCTCCACCACGTCCTCTGGCAGCTCATTCCATACATGTACCACCCTCTGTGTGAAAAAGCTGCCCCTTAGGTCTCTTTTATATCTTTCCCCTCTCACCCTAAACCTATGCCCTCTAGCTCTGGACTCCCCCACCCCAGGGAAAAGACTTTGTCTATTTACCCTATCCATGCTCCTCATAATTTTGTAAACCTCTATAAAGGTCACCCCTCAGCCTCCGACGCTCCAGGGAAAACAGCCCCAGCCTGTTCAGACTTTCCCTGTAGCTCAAATCCTCCAACCTGGGCAACATCCTTGCGAATCTTTTCTGAACCCTTTCAAGTTTCACAACATCTTTCAGATAGGAAGGAGACCAAAATTGCATGCAATATTCCAACAGTGGCCTAACCAATGTCCTGTACAGCCGCAACATGACCTCCCAACTCCTGTACTTAATACTCTGACCAATAAAGGAAAGCATACCAAACGCCTTCTTCACTATCCCATACCTGCGACTCCACTTTCAAGGAGCTATGAACCTGCACTCTAAGGTTTCTTTGCTCAGCAACACTCCCTAGGATCTTACCATTAAGTGTAGAAGTCCTGCTAAGATTTGCTTTCCCAAAATGCAGTACCTCGCATTTATCTGAATTAAACTCCATCTGCCACTTCTTAGCCCATTGGCCCATCTGGTCCAGATCCTGTTGTAATCTGAGATAACCCTCTTCGCTGTCCACTACACCTCCAATTTTGGTGGCATCTGCAAACTTACTAACTGTACCTCTTATGCTCGCATCCAAATCATTTATGTAAATGACAAAATGAAGAGGACCCAGCACCGATCCTTGTGGCACTCCACTAATCACAGGCCTCCAGTCTGAAAAACAACCCTCCACCACCACCCTCTGTCTTCTCCCTTTGAGCCAGTTCTGTATGCCATGAGATCTAACCTTGCTAATCAGTCTCCCATGGGGAACCTTGTCAAACGCCTTACTGAAGTCCATATCGATCACATCTACTGCTCTGCCCTCAATCCTCTTTGTTACTTCTTCAAAAAACTCAATCAAGTTTGTGAGACATGATTTCCCACGCACAAAGCCATGTTGACTATCCTGAATCAGTCCTTGCCTTTCCAAATACATGTACATCCTGTCCCTTAGGATTCCTTCCAACAACTTGCCCACCACCGAGGTCAGGCTCACTGGTCTATAGTTCCCTGGCTTGTCCTTACCACCCTTCTTAAACAGTGGTACCACGTTTGCCAACCTCCAGTCTTCCAGCACCTCACCTGTGACTATCGATGACACAAATATCTCAGCAAGAGGCTCAGCAATCACTTTTCGAGCTTCCCACAGAGTTCTCAGGTACACCTGATCAGGTCCTGGGGATTTATCCACCTTTAACCGTTTCAATGCATCCAGCACTTTCTTCTCTGTAATCTGGACATTTTGCAAGATGTCACCATCTATTTCCCTACTGTCTATATCTTCCATATCCTTTTCCACAGTAAATACTGATGCAAAATATGCATTTAGTATCTCCCCCTTGCCTCCGATCCCCTTTCCCAATGAGCCCCATCTGGCGACCATCAACCCAAACCTCACCAGCCTCGCCGATTGCTCCAGGACTTTGATGGTGCTTTCTGCTGCTCGGAGTAGTTGGTGGGGGTGGAGAGAGGGTACCTTGTGTGCTATCCCCTACACCAGACCTAAACTAATTGGAAAACTATAACCTCTGGTGGTGGATGGGGGATGTGCACCAAATTCACAAAGAGACTTGAACTCTTTAACCTCAAAAGGAAGACTCTGGTAGATGAACTTATTGCCATGTTGACATTTGCTATGGACCAGACTACACCACCTCAAAAGTATTCTAAGGGGTTTCTTATTTTGAGCTTTTTCATATTTCAAGGGCAAATAGAGTCATAGAGACGTACAACATGGAAACAGACCCCTCGGTTCAACCCAGCCATGCCGACCAGATATCCCAAACTAATCTAGTCCGATTTGCCAGCACTTGGCTCATATCCCTCCAAACCCTTCCTATTCATATACCCATCCAGAGGTCTTTTAAATGTTGTCATTGTACCAGCCTCCACCACTTCATCTGGCAGCTCATTCCATATACGCACCACCCTCTATGTGGAAAAGTTGCCCCTTAGGTCTCTCTTATATCTTCCCCCTCTCACCCTAAACCTATGTCCTCTACTTCTGGACCCCCCCCCCACTCCAGTGAAAAGACTTTGCCCCTCATGATTTATAAACCTCTGAGGTCACCCCTCAGCCTTCGATGCTCCAGGGAAAACAGCCCCAGCCTATTCAGCCTTTCCAGTGTCTGGACGAATGGTCAAGCTTCTCAACATTATGTAAAACAAATTTAAACACTGTGGTTAAAATACAAGCAACTGAAGCAGAATTTAGAATAACTTAACAGAATAATAGATACAGTAAGTATTACTAATTAACTGTCCCAATATAGTAGCACCCCGTAAACATAGCCCATGGCAAAAAGACAAATTCAGACACAGTCTCACATGCAGTTCTCCCATCCAGGAGGAAATAAACACCAAGAGAAAATGCAGAGAGAATAGCAGCCTGGAGATGTTCATTGAAGCCTCCAATGCTGTTGAAACTGCAGTAGTTTCTGTTGTTATTGAGAATCCAAAACCCAGAAATCCTAATCTGTGATAGCTGGACACACCCATTTAGGCAGTTTTAAAAAAAAAGGCCTCCCAAGCTGTTGACTCTAATGGTCTGCGGTGGCCAGTACCTTTACTTTACAACCCCCTCTTCCAAAAAAAAAGGACAAGATAGCATGTTAAAGCAACAGCATCAACACACAGTCATGAGACTAACAAGATAAACCAACTTCAACATTGAATGTGTACACTTCATTCCCCTGTTTAGTCACATTTAATTTAATGTCATACAATGTGAAGTTGGTAGAGACATCAATTTTAATTAGGGGGTTTGAAAATACAATAATGTAAGACAATCTCCTGATTGTATTTTGTTCCGAGCAAGATGTCACAACACCTTTTGGAATAATGAATTAATAGGAGATTGGTGAAAAGCCGAACGACACCAGTTCAGCTCCGAAAGCTTGCAATTTCAGATAAACCTGTTGGACTATAACCTGGTGTCATTTGATTTTTGACCTTGTCCACACCAGTCCAACCCCAGCATCTCCATATCATTAATATGAGCTAGAAGATGGATAGTTTCTGCTGATCCTTGAGTAATGGAATTGAAAAATAGAGAGATGATGTGAAGCACATACCAAACCTTGGCTAGCCCACACTTGGAGCGCAATGGAAGAGAGTGTTCTCCATCAAATTTTAAAAATGATAAAGATGCTGAAGGGGAGACAAGATGATTTACAGGATTCAGTAAAAGCAACCCATGAGGTCAAGGAAGTAGGAGTCTAATCTTGAAGGGTGAGGTCTTATTGAGGTCTTTAATAAAAAAGGAACAAAATGTTATCAAGTGAACACAAAGAGCTTAATTTTCAGAAGCAGTAAATAGGACCAGGGTCTGTTTTGGGACGAGAAGGTGGCTGTTGGTATGAAACCCTGGCTTCAACCAAGTGTGGATTGTCCCCAGCTGCCAATATTGGTAGATATCCATCAGCTTCTGCCAGACCCTTCCCCAGCATCAGGATGAAGTGAAATGTCACAAGAGAATCAGAAATCTGACACCTTGAAAACTGTAGACTCTTGTGTTATTGATGCTGCCTTTGGATTGAATGCTTGAAATCCCCTGAAGGAAAGGGGTGAGGTCCTGTTCCTGAAGGAAGTGTACAGAAAAATACAAGGGAGGTGGCTGCACAATTGGTTCCAAATATACCCATGACTTGGTGTTGCTGATTTTGTACTGGGGTGGGCAAAGTTAAAAATCACATAACCAGTTTATAGCCCAACAGGTTTATTTGGAAACACTAGCTTTTGGAGCGCTGCTCCTTCATCAGGTGGTTCCACATGAGGAAGAAGCAGCACTTTGAAAGCTAGTGTTTCCAAATAAACCTGACGAAAGTGAGGACTATAGATGTTAGAGATTAGAGTTGAGAGTGTAGTGCTGAAAAAGCACAGCAAGTCAGGCAGCATCCGTGGAGCAGGAGAGTCAACGTTTCGGGCAAAAGCCCTTCATCAGGGTTCGAATGAGGCTGCGAGATTTGGGGGTGGAGAGATAAATGGGAGGGGGATGGGGCTGGGGAGAAGGTAGCTGAGAGTGCAACAGGTGGATGAAGGTGAGGGTAATGGTGATAGGTCAGAGAGGAGGGTGGAGCAGATAGATGGGAAGGAAGATGGACAGGTGGGACAGGTCATGAGGACAGTGCTGAGCTGGAAGGTTGGAACTGGGTAAGGTAGGGGAGGGAAAATGAGGAAACTGGTGAAATCCACATTGATGCCATGGAGTTGGTGGGTCCCAAGATGGAAGATGAGGCATTCTTCCTCCAGGCATCAGGTGGTAAGGGAGTGGCGATGGTGGAGGCCCAGGACTTGCATGTCCTTGGCAGAGTGGCAGGGAGAGTTTGGCCACAGGGCAGTGGGTCTGGTTGGTGCAGGTGCCCCAGAGATGTTCTCTGAAGTGCACTGCAATAGGCATCCTGTCTCCCCAATGTTGAGGAGACTGCATCAGGAGCAACGGATACAGTAAATGGCATGTTAGAAATGCAGGTGAAACTTTGATGGATATGGAAGGCTCTTTTGGGACCTTGGATGGAGGTGAGAGGACGAGGTGTGGGCACAGGTTTTGCAAATCCTGAGGTGGTAGGGGAAGGGAGGGTGGGTTGTTGGGAGAGGGGGCATGGACCTGATGAGGTAGTTGCGGAGGGAACGGTCTTTACAGAAAACAGATGGGGTGGGAGGGAAATATATTTCTGGTGTTGTGTGATTTTCAAACATATATCCAGAGAGTCTAGGAAAGGGATATTCTTTACATGGGGAAACCTCACACAAATCAAGGGAACACAAATCAAAATCAGATTGCCACATATTCTTTGAAAAGCATAACATCTATTTTTCAGGATGAGCCTAACTAAATTGTTTGCCTTGTTTCCACTTACCACTTAGGAAGTGGTGAGTCATGCATTCGGGATACCTGGTTGGTATCATTCCCCTGCAATTTCTCCAGCCCCCTCTGCTCTCATTCCTCCCTCAACTAGCTATCCATTGTCATCAAGGTCACCTTCTCTGGAAGGGCAGAGAGGGCTCAGCAGACCATCACAACGACTAAGATCCTTGCAAGAGAGTACTGAAGAATACCACCAGTGAAGTCCAAATATGAGAATTGCATTTTCAAAAGCCCATTGGCTTGCTTAATATTTGGCCTGTTGAGAAGGCGACACTGGTTCGGTGACTTCTTTATTTAACTGGGTTGCAATTAATACTCAGCTTGTGTGTCTTAAGTTAGAATAAGAGAACATAGGGAAAAAGAAACTCTTCTCACATAAATGAGCAAATTACGTACATCCAGAAAAATACAATGCTTTTTTTTTGAAAAATACAACCTCTGTGGTATTATACTTTTGTTCTGCATTTCCTCCTGTGTTAGGTTTCCATATTGAAAGAATAATCCTTTCCTAGACTCACTAGATCTACTTTAAAACACTTGTATCACACCATCCTTGTATTTCTCCGTGCACTTTCTCAATCATTTTCACTTAATACGCTCCTCAAATTCTCTTTCAGCTGCAAATTAAGTGAGGAAATCACTGAGAAAAATCTCCAGCTGAGTACAGAGGCTGGTTGAATTTTAATTTACAAAGGGAATCAGGGATTGATGGGTAGGTCTGCGGAAAAAGGAATAATTACTCTGAAATATTTATAAAGTGGCAAGGCATTAATTATGATGACACCAATCTTACCTTCTGACAGCCGTTTTTTGTTGTTTTGACTAGTTTTTTCTGCTTTATCTGGAGGCAAATTAGGTTTTGTAAAATGGTATCATTTAGAATGCAAAATGATGCAAACCAAAATAGAATCAGTTCACAAGTAGAAATGAACAATCAAATATAATGAAACTTGGAAAGTGCACCAAATCCTCAAGACAACCCAACATTTTTTTTCTTAGAATATTTTCTCAGTTTAAAGCTGTTGTGCATTTTTTCCTGTAATTTAGAACGAGTGATGTTGTTAAACTAGCGACCAGAGCAATGCTGAAAAAAAAGTGAATAAAAATAGAATAGGAGAGGAATTCTATCCCTTCATGTCATGTTGCTGCTGCATTTTCAGGGGTTCACCTCAACAAACTAATGTTGCTGTGAGCTCTCCTGTGCTGTTGCACTTTGAATGTGTCAAAAACTATAACCATAAGGAAGGGTGAATATCAATTAAAAATTACAAGCTTTTGCCTAATATAAGTTGATCTGTAATGACAGAAGACTTTAATTTTAATGTCAATAGGTCATTGAATGTCACTGGAGTGATAGCCCCTGTGATTACAGAACAACTCAGATACCATATAGAGGTCAGACTCTCATTTTTTCCTAACTGCATCATGCACTACTGAGGATCCCACCATGTCAGAGACAGTGAAGTCCTCTCTCCTTTTATAATTGTCTTCTGTGTTTCCCTTATAAAAAATACGCACAGAGGTTGGCTGTTCAGCCCTTCAAGCCTGCTCCACCATTCAATAGGATCTTGGCTGATCGCACATTCCTGACATCCACTTTCCTGGGTTTTCTACAAATACCTCGATTCCCCACTGGTCAATAATCTCTCTCAGCCACAAGGAATCTTCTCACACAGCTCTCTGTTGCAAGAAGTTCCAGAGACTCTCAACCATCAGAGACTGAGAGACTGTCTCCCTTCCTGGGAAAGTCCAAGAGCAGAGTGCATGGTCTCACAATAAAGTGGCACAATTGAAGACTGAGATGAGGGGAAATTTCTTCTGATGGTTGAGAGTCTCTGGAACATCTTGCAACAGAGAGCTGTGCGGGAAGATTCCTTGTGGCTGAGGGAGATTCTTGACTAGTGGGGAAATCGAGGGTTTTGTAAAAAACCCAGGAAAGTGGATGTGAGGAATGTGTGATCAGCCAAGATCCTATTGAATGGTGGAGCAGGCTCGAAGGGCTGAACAGCCAACCTCTGTGCCCATTTCTTACCAGGGAAACAGCAGAAGCCATTTATAAAAGGAGAGAGGGCTTCACTGTCTCTGACATGGTGGGATCCTCAATAGTGCATGATGCAGTCAGCAAAAAAATGAGACTCTGGCCCCTATATATTACCTGAGTTGTTCTGTAATCACAGGGGCTATCACCCCAGTAACATTCAGTGATCTATTGACATTTATGTTAAAGTCTTCTGTCATTACAGATCAAGCTATATTAGGCAAAAACTTGTAATCTTTAATTGATACTCACCCTTCCTTATGGTTATAGTCTTTGACACATTCAAAGTGCAACAGCACAGGAGAGCTCACAACTCTATTGGGGAAAGATATAAAAGAGACCTAAGGGACAACTTTTTCACACTGAGGGTGCTACATGTATGGAATGAGATGCCAGAGGAAGTGGTGGAGGCTGGTACAATTGCAACATTTAAAAAGGCATCTGGATGGGTATATGAATAGGAAGGGATATGAGCCGGGTGCTGGTAAGTAGTAGGTGGTGGTACAGTTCAGTCACCATCTCCTTTATAAAACATAAAAAGCCTTAAGCACTGCTCCTGATTAGATGGAAATAGTGTTGGAACCACAACATTTCACTTGAAACATTAATGATCTGAATGAAGGAACAGAGGGCATTCTGGCTAAGTTTGCAGATAATACAAAAGATAGATAGATGGACAGGTAGTATTGAGGAGTGGGGAAGAGGCTGCAGAAGGATTTGGACAGGTTAGGAGAAAGGGCAAAGAAATGGCAGATGGAATACAACTTGGGAACTTTGGTCGGAAGAATAGAGGCATAGACTATTTTCTAAATGGGAAGAAAATTCAGAAGTCTGAAGTGCAAAGAGACTTGGAAGTTCTAGTCCAGGATTCTCTTAAGGTAAAATTACTGGTTGAATCAGTAGTTAGAAAGGCAAATGCAATGTTGGCATTTATTTTAAGAGGACTTGAATATAAAAGCAGGGATGTACTTATAAGGGTCTGTAAGGCTCGGGTCAGACCATGTATGGAGTATTGTGTGTGGTTTTGGGCCCCATATCTCAGGAAGGATATACTGGCCCTGGAGCGAGTCCAGAGGAGGTTCACAAGAATGATCCCAGGAATGAAAGGCTGAACTTATGTGGAATGTTTGAGGACTCTGGGTTTATACCTGATGGAGTTTAGAAGGATGACGCAGGATCTAATTGAAACATACAGAATACTGAACAGAATGGATATTGGGAAGATGTTTCCATTGACAAGTAAAATGAAGACCTGAGGGCACAGCCTTAGAGTAAGAGTAAAGGGAAGACATTTTAGAACAGAGATAAGGAGAAACGTCTTTAGCCAGAGAGTGGTGAATCTATGGAACTCATAGCAACAGAAGGCTGGGGAGGCCAGGTTATTGAGTATATTTAAAAGAGAGATAGATAGGTTCTTGTTTGTCAAGGGGATCAAAGGTTATGGGGAGAAAGTGGGAAAATGGGGTTGAAAAGCCTATCAGCCATCATTGAATGGCAGGGCAGACCCAAATGGGCCGAATGGCCTAATTTCTGCCAGTGTCTAATGCGACAATTGCTCTCCAAAGAGCACTTGCCAGATAAAGCCTTCCATTCAACAAGCTCCCCTTCCTAACTCTTCACATTGCTTCCTCCACCCCATTTAGAAAACTTGTTGCAGCCCAGGTAGAACAATTCCTTGTGAAACAGACCTGCTATAGAATATGAACTCCTCTGGTCTTCAGCACTATTCCATTTAAAATGCAAAAAACGTTATCAAAGCTTTTCTAGTAACACACGATGCAATGTTTCAAATCTGCTGAGGTTCCAGCATCTTGCCAAAGTTGTGCGATTCTCACGGAGATCTGAACCCAGCCTTCACAGACTGTGGAGAATACCTGAAACCTGACTGTTCTCTTATCGAGCAGAATAGTCTAGAGAAATCAACCTACCCTCCCTTTTTAACCACAATAGTGTTAAACATTGAAAAAAAAACCAAACCCTCTATTAATTGCGCTACTTCCAATTTTGGGAAATACAGATTGCTAACACCTAATTGCTGCCCAGTCTGCCCCAAATAGTTGTCAGCCCCTCACCCCACTCCTGTCTATCCCCCAAAACTATCTTTTCCATTCCTCACTCTGTCAGCGGGGAGTAAAGGAAGAAGCAATTACTGTTAGCAATGTTCTCCACATGCTCTTCTTCTCCCACAAAAAGTACTCAACTCCTCCACCTGCCACTGCAGCAATTAAAGTCAGAGACTAGACCTTCGGTCCAACTTATCCGCACCGACCAGACATCCCAATCTGACCTAGTCCCATTTGCCAGCATTTGACCCATATCCTTCCAAATGTTTTCTATTCATACACACCGAGATACCGTTTAAATGTTGTAATTGTACCAGCCCCCACCACGTCCTCTGGCAGCTCGTGTGAAAAAAATTGCCCTTCAGGTCTTGTTTAAGTCTTTCCTTTCTCACCTTAAACCTTCTAGACTTGGTCTTCCCCAACCCCGAGCTCAAAGCAAATCTGTAAGAAAACTAGGGTAAACAAACAGTCAGGGTTGGCGTGATTCTAGTCAATTAGAGAGCAACCAGGGAAGGATAAAATCTGCGTTGAGAAGTTTCTGCTTAGTGACTATGTGCCGTTGATGTGCTTACATGTGAACATCCTTGGGACTGTCTCCGGAGGACCAGTGACATAATACGAGACAGAGGCCCTGTCCCGATTATGGGAGACTAAGGTCAATGCTTTCACTAACTCTGAACCAGATAAATGAAGGCAATGTAACTCACTTGGAATTTAAATGGTCAGCCCTTGAAAATGGCACTGGTGGGAGATCCTATATTTCACTGACGATGATTAAGAATGGACCTGCGCTTACCAAAATGACAAATCACACAAATCAGTGTTACAAGTTACTTGGGATCACATCCTGCCACTGCAGCAATTAAAGTCATAGACTAGACCTTCGGTCCAACTTATCCACACCGATCAGACATCCCAATCTGACCTAGTCCCATTTGCCAGCATTTGACTCAGAATGATTTCAATCCATGTCTTTCACAGTCACGTTATCCAGGAGGATGCTTCCACCTTTAGTTAAAGTTGTTCCTCCTGAGCTACTCTATTACAACCGCATTTGAATATGTAGATAACATGAACAGTTCAATTAATTTTTGTCTCATTGCTATCTATTTTAACATAGTTTACAAGATAGATGTGACTGGTCATTATATGGGAGGACAGGTTAGAACATAAAACGCTACAATTGCCTCCTTATTTGACAGGGGATCATAGTGCACAAATAACACGTTCACAGAATGCAGTGAGAGAGAGAGAGAGAGAGATCAGAAGCTATTCAAAACATCATCTGCAAGAGAGAGAAAACTGTCATCAATGAATGAAATGTGAACAGCTATTTATATAATTTATAAGTATGACCATTACACTTATCCTCTATATATTTTATTGGAAAATATTTAAAATGAAAACACAGTCATGTCATAAGATGACAGAATATCATTCGGTGTGAATATATTAATCATGGAAATACAAGAGTTATCAAAATTAGTTGGCCAATGTTTAATGAAAAGGTGCAGAAATTTAAATTAGAAAGACTTAGATCATAGACATTACATTTGGTTCACTGGTGTTTGACAATAAAATGTTCCTCTCATATTTTTAATGAAGACTAATACAGTCTATCAACCATATTTATAGTAAATACAAACAGAGTTTAGCTTGACTACATAGATGGGATGTTCCACCCACCTGCAAAGTAACATTGGCAATCCAGAGGTCAATATTTCAGAATGCAAGCAGACAAATTTAAGTCCATGGGAAGTTCTCAAGCTATCAAAAAGAGAACTCCTGTCTGACTGAATTAAAGTGGAAAGCTGTGTTGTGAACGACCTTTGTTTTCTTTTTGATGAGCAGGGTTTGTATCAACTTACAGCAATGTTCACTAATTCAGCATCAGTGACTTCCAGCTCTCCATCTGCCATTAAGTTGTTCACATTAAGATTAAGAAAAATAACAAAATAGGATTTAGTCATATAATTAATTTCTTGCCAGAAGCTAGTTAGTCAACCTTTGTGGATCGTCGCTATGGTAGCACTGTTGATCTTATTTTAAACTGACCGGCTGAGATATATCATAAAACACCTTTGCAGCATGTGAGATTTGAACATAATCCAGATATATAGATATTACCAATGTACCAGAAGAGCCCTCAGGTGGTCTCCCATCCAAGTACTAAACAGGTCTGAATCTGTTTAGCTTTTGAGGTCAGACTTAATCAGGCATTTTCAAACTAACGCCATTAGCACAGTAGCACTATAAGTTTGCCAGGATGCTAGATAACAAGGATATATTCCCTATCGGAGTTGACATCATGTCCAAAGGGGCAGGGCCATCCACAAAAGAGGTGAAGAGTGGGAAAACTTTTTTTTTTGTTTACAAATAGGAAAGACAAAAAGTGCGTCTGATCAATCTGCAGTGTGAGAGTTGCAGTAAAAAAAAATGCAATATCAAGAAACACTTTGTAACAATGCACAAACATTTTAAGAGGTATTTTCTATGCAAAGCAATCTGAAGACAAAAAAACTAAATGATATAAAAGCTGCATTGCAGAGATAACAATCCTTGTTTTTAATCTAGCCACCCAAGAAAGCTAATGTGGCACAGGTATCTCTCAAAGTTATTAATTATTTGACCAAGAACAATACAAAATTTACAAATGATTGTGGAGGGCACAAGGATTCTGATAGCCTCAACCTCAAACCAGAACTTGAAAAAACCAATCTGAAATCATCCTGCTATTTCGGCTCTGTACGCTGCTATTTTAGACATGCAGTTAGGAGCAAACAGCATGGTAAAAAGGGTCACTGCATTATCAGTCAATGAGATGGAGCAGTGGAGAGAGGTTAAAGTGAATGTAGCTGGTTTGCTATTCAATGTGATGAATCAGTTGAAAGAGACATTCTGTCCAGCTGGCATTATTTGTTCAAATTGTGTTCATAAGCTTCAAAATAAAAGAGTAATTTTTGACATTGTTGCCTCTGGAGTTAATATCTAGAAGAGTTGATTTCTACAATAATATCAAGTACAAAAACAACTGCGCCATTAGACAAACTAATGGCAATAACAACTGTTGGTGCACCAATAATCAGGCATCATGCCCATTTTGTTGAAATGTTTAAAATTCCCTCCATACTTTAACCACAGGTTGTTCTCCTTATAGGGGGCGGCACAGTGGCTCAGTAGTTAGCACTGCTGCCTCACAGCACCAGGATCCTGGGTTCAATTCCCGCCTAACTGTTTGGAGTTTGCACATTCCCACTGTCTGCGTGCTCCGGTTTCCTCCGGGTGCTCCGGTTTCCTCCCACAATCCAAAGATGTGCAGGTCAGGTGAATTGGCCATGCTAAATTGCCCAGTGTTAGGTGCGTTAGTCAGGGGTAAATATATAAGGTAGGGGAATGGGTTTGGGTGAGTTTCTGTTTGGATGGGCAGTGTGGACTTGTTGGGCCGAAGGGCCTGTTTCCACACCGTAGAGAATCTAAAACAAAATGCGCATTTTGTCACCGTGATTTGGCCATAATGCGATTGGTGAATTGGGGAATGATTGTTTTTAAAAACACGAACTTTCAAAGTGTGTGTTGGCTATAAGGCAATTACATCGCAAGCAGTAAGTGTACTTGTATTGTGATTTTTGTATAGCGCGGGTTCACAGAGGAACACAACTATCACGTAATAACAGAACAACCAGGACCACAAGCATTCATCAACAGGCATTTTGTGCCAAAGTAACTTAGTTTGATGGCATTATTGTCTCCTTTTACTCGAACTTGAGTATCATTGATTTCATACATGCAAAGGATAAACACCAAAGTTTCAAACCGTTCCTATCACAGTATGCTGATATTTTGTTATACACTGAAATCCATTGGCTTAGCAGAAGATAAATACCGTATTGATTTGCTTCACTTTTATCAGAAATCAAAGCTTTCATGGAGTCAAGAAATGAAGACACCACCCAATTATCTGACAGTGCATGGCGGTTTGACTGAGCATTAACAGATGTGAAAAAGAAATTGAATGTCCTGAATAGTGAATTGCAAAGGAAACAGTAGACCATTGCTGGCATGTTTTGTACAGTGAAATCTTTCAAATTGAAACGTAAACTTCAACAAATCAAGAGCAGAAAAGGAAAAACCAACCATTTCCTTCTGTGCTCAAAAGCTGGAACAAAACAAAGTTGCTATTGTGACCCTGGACATTGACAGGTATGGTGGTTTCCTGATCGGGATTTGCCAAGAACTTGATGATATTTAATGATTTTGAGCAGCAGGAGCCATGTCTTATTTAATTCAAATCCTTTCATGGATATGAATGTCGGTGACATTTCTGAATAAATCTGTGTGCTGTGTAACCTTGATTGCTTCATTTTTGAACTAAAGATTGTCAGTCTTTAAAGTAAAATCCAATTCAAATCAAGGCAATTTGCCAGAAAATTCTGACGTCTCTTGAATGTCAAGAATTGCAGTAACTTCTTCAAAGCAGCAATGAAAGTGGCTTCCCTACTTTGCAAATCAAAGATGGCTTAAAGTGGCCCATCTTTGCATATGTGTCATTTTCAGATGGATCAAATCCAAATTCCAAACAGTCTGACCAATGAACAACTCCAAAGTTGCTTTGTCAAAACATACACCAGATTACACAGCACTGGGTAACTTAGTGTTACGTTTCACATTGAAATAAAGGGAAAGATTAATTTCACTCCATTTTAAATATATATTTTTGTAATTCAAACTTACAAATGGTACAATAATTATTGTGCACTCCAATCAATTATTTCTCTCAAGTGTTTTACTAGATTATATTTTTCATTAATCAAAAGTAGCTCTAATTCAAAGTAAAGTTGGTGAATTAAAAGCATAACTTAAGATAAACTCTGAATCCATTGATTTCCTAGGCCAATTTTGGTTTTCCTGCTTCTCCCTCTTTGTTGTTGTTTTGCAGATATCCTGTGTAGTTCATAATGTGAGCCATCTGTACAGTTTTGCAATTACATAAAAGCCCAAAACAGAAAATTGCATTTTATCATTCAAAAATGACTTCTTTTTGAATTTGAAGAGATACAAGTTGCATTTTCAGACTTTTTAACAATAGCTTATGACATGCCAATTTCACCCAAAATGTATTCTAGTCAGTTAGGATTTAGCCTAGCTTGCTCACAGTATTACCAGGGATGTTAATGAGATGCTTTATGTCAAAAACAAAGGCATGTATCTTTTTTCCCCCAATGGATAGAGTGAAACTGGGAACTGGAGTGCACAACATGCCACTCACATTCAGAGATCTATGGTGCTATAGATTTCACTCAAGACATGGAGTCAGAAGTGTAGACCACGGAACCAAACCTTTTAGTCCAAGTCGTCCATGCCAACCAGATATCCTAAACAAATCTAGTCCCATTTGTCAGCATTTCCCGTGCTCCATGCTAGCAATAGAAAGAGATTTCACTCCCCCAATTTCTAGTTGCATTCCCCAATGTATTGCTCTTATGAGGGACCAATGCTTGTCAAGACCTGGGAGGTTAGAAATGGGAAAATGATAAACATCAAAAGTTAGCATTGCTAGCCAGAGTTCTCAGAGTGCAGCTCATTCATGTATCACATCAACAAACCATCTTAATTCAATACATCAGTCTCACAATTATCATGTACACAGTCATACTATGATCAATTGATTATCCTTCTCCATCTAACCTCTCGGGCTATATCCTCACTTCATTATAAATATTAACACAAGTATCAGGTCTAGAAATACAAAAAATCTGAAGACTGAATTTTATGAATTAAACCAATTATTGAGATTCCTTAGTATCTGGCTTATGTGTATGAGAAAATGTATGATACAGGCCATTCTGTTTCGATTGAGGGCACTTTGAATGGGTGCAGTGGATGAGCTCCTGGAGGGCACAGACAGTATTTCACCCAGGCTGGGTCAATCTGATCCACCGAGTCTGAGTGAGGGCACAGATAGGCTGGCTATTGGCATAGCAATAGTGCTCCAATCCTGAGACCGGGAGACAAAAGACTGTCCAGGGATAACACAACAATCACTTCTGTTACATCACGGGTTAAACCGTCCTGCTTAATTTATGTCAGCAACATAGAAAAGATTTATCCTGTGCAGTAATCTGTGAAAATTCATGAGGCCAAGAACTAGTTAAAGTAAAAATAAATGTTATTTCTTAAAGTATAACAGAGAATAATTAACTAATAACTATTTACAACTCATTCCTCTGACCTATCTTTTACTTTCCCTTCTGTAACACTAGTCTGATAAAACCTCTAAATACGATTTACTAAAAATTCAAGTTTTCAAAACCAGTCAGATGTCAAATCTTCTCTTTGTATCTTTCCTCTGTCTCCTTTTCTTCTTCTTAGGGATTTCTGTTTCACAGATTACTGATTGATAAAGGTACCTTCAAAAGAGTTATTCTCCAGGCAGTCGGCAGATACTGTTGGCTTGGCAGTTCTCCTCCCAACTGTTCATTTTTTCCTGGTCTTATACCACCAAAGCATCAGATTATGTCATTGGCTTTTAAGATTGTCAACATACTAAATTCAAATTTGATTGGAGTTTGTTTTTTTTTTGGGGGGGGGGGTGAAGTTTAAACTGATTGGCTTAATTTGACTTTGTTTTATCATCTCCAGGCAAGCAGCTAATCAAATTGTTTGACCAAAAGTTATATTATAACTTGTTCAGAAAACTTGGTGCTGCGTTAAAAGCTAGTTCTGCTAGTTTTAAACTCTTAACTATACAGTACACCCACATCTACGTAACACTTTTCCAGCCCTGTGGAGAGAAGATAGCAGGAGTAATGGCTTAGTCTGAAAACCCTATCAATAAAGATCCTCAGAACTGAGCTCCACTGACAGGGTCATGCCCCCAGCTTTAGATCCATCTAGTCCTCTAAGCCCATGTATCATTGGTTGCAACAGCAAGTAGATAAAATGACATTTTCACATACTGGTAGAAAGGATTGTTACTAAATTTTTTTTTAAAAGTATGATTTTAGTCTGACGTCACCTCTCCTTATTGCAATTGTATACAAAACAAGCTGCATTGGAATTTTAAGTTTAATCACGAGACACGTACTCAGTTTTGAGACAATTAGTCTATTTAACACTGCTGCCTCACAGCGCCAGAGACCCGGGTTCAATTCTCACCTCGACAACTGTCTGTATCGAGTTTGCACGTTCTCCCTGTGTCTGCGTGGGTTTCCTCTGGGTGCTCCAGTTTCCTCCCACAGTCAAAAAATGTGCAGGTTAGGTGAATTGGCCATGATAAATTGCTGTTAAATTGTTAGGTGAAGGGGTAAATGTAAGGGAATGGGTCTAGGTCGGTTGCTCTTCGGAGGGTCAGTGTAGACTTGTTGGGCCGAAGGGCCTGTTTCCACTCTAAGTAATCTAATCTAATCTAACATCCATGTGGCATTGATCACTCTGACAATGTGCCTGTACTTCCTTCTGATCAGTGCCTGTGTTTGGATGAGGGTGTGTTGATGATGTCTTGTTTCAGTCTAACAAGCAGAATACAGACTATAATGATGAGATCCTGCTCTGTATGTGTCTTCAGGAAGACTACCATTGCTGTTGCTGCTACTGACTCCATTCCCTAGTTATGGTAATATGACCAGGTAGGTGAATGGTCAAGGCAGGTCTTCTAGTCCCTTCAGGTTTTGGAGGTGAGCTGTGTAATTCAGGAAAGGTTTTCTCAGTCACTCAAGTGGCTGCTGAAATCCTGTGACCTTTCAACTCATTTCAAAATGACTCGGTGGCCTCAGCTACTTGTGTGTAGCTCATGGCTTCAGCTATCAGACTATCCTCAGCTGCTAATTTGTTGCCCTGCACTGCCATAGAAGTGAAAGAGAGAATGAGGGAAGAATTTGTGGTTGATGTTACAACTTGCGTGAAATAGATTACAGTGAGGGAGAATTACCCTATGACCATCTCATTCACTGTTCTAGGTTAGAAGTCCACGTGACAAGACAAAATTGAGACAGTTGTTGATGATTCTGGATATGGTCAAAGTCCTTTTACCTTGACTACCAAAAATTACTTATCATGATGACCTAGCGGTACTATTAATCCAGAAGACCAGATACATTCCTGGGACCAAGGCTCAAATCTTACCATGCAAAATGATGGAATTTGAATTAAATAGAAGTAGAGTAATACAGCACAGAAACAGTCACTCCAGCCAAACTCATCCATGCTAACCAGGCATCTCAAACTGAACTAGTCCCATATAACCATATCTCTCTAAACTATACCTGTCCAAATGTCTTTTCAATATTGTAAATCTACTAGTACCTATCATTTCCTTGGGCAGTTCATTTCACACAATAGATGCTGGCCCAGCCAGTGATGCACTAATCCTGTGAATAAATGTGGAAAAGAGCGATACTAAAATCACATCTCTTTGCTTATTCCCCATTATGCCTGGTGAATTCATGTTAAACACTTCCACCATTACACAGAGAAAGTCGAAGGATGGGTAAATAGTGATTCGCCAATGAGGGCCACATGTTGCCTACTCCCAATTTGTTTTGCCTGCCTGATGAAATGGTTTTCAGTGATGTGGTAACCATCCTGTGGACCAACAATCCAAACATGCCCTGGTTGTTCTCACACTCCTATTAGAGGGTATTTGTTATGGAGCAATTGCCGGTTGTATTTCCATGTGGTTACTGTTCTGCAGGAAATAAAGTGGAAATAATAGAAATGTATCATTATATAGAAACAAATGATTTCAATTGGGATCCATTCCCTTTAGAAATTTTCACTGTTGCTATCCATTTGCCGGTGATGTGATTATAGTATCGTTCAACTATTCAGGAGTTGTTTTCCTATTACCCAACATATCATCTATGGCTACTCCTCACTGAGAATGCTTCACTGTGAAAAAGGTGATGGATTCTGACTGCTCCATACTTTGGGGAAATTGTTCAGCAAGTAACAGTCCAATGACTCTGATTTAATTTGCCAAATGTGCTGAGATCATTGATCATAACTGCCTCAGTGTCAGTGGTGCTAAGATTTATTTCATTGTCTTTGGCTCAGAAAAAGGGAAACTGTTCATTGTTGCCCCTTTCTCACAGCTATACAACAATCCTTACTAGAAATGCAGGTATCCAATTAGGATGTAATCTCAGGCTCACACAGTCCATTGTTACAAATAGGCTCAAACAAAAACAGAAATTGCTGGAGAAACTCAGCAGGTCTGGCAGCATTCATGGAGACCAAGCAGAGTCAACGTTTCAGGTCCAGTGACCATTCTTCAGAAATATGTTAGCAGTTCTTTGCTTTATTTTTGAGATATAGATTGTTGATAATGCAGTTTAATTTTTCTGCTGTTGAAGTTGCTGTGCCCTGAATGGGTGGCAAAGTTGCTCAATGGTTTACTCTGCTGCCTCACAGCACTGGAGACCCAGGTTCAATCCCACCCTCAAGTGTATGTGTGTGGAGTTTGCACATTCTCTGTATGCCTGCATGGGTTTCCTCCCACAATCCAAAAATTAGGTGAATTGGCCCTGGGAAATGTGGGGTTACAGAGGTAGGGGAGAGTCTGGGATGTTCTTCAGAGAGTCAGTGTGGACTTGAGTCTATGAATGACTTGGCAAATTTTAAATGGAATAAACTGGACAGTACATTTATCACTGATATATATTAATGCTGATATTTATCGTATGTGCAGTACACAAAAGTGCTGAAAGTGAAAACAATTCATGCAAGTTTTTTAAAAATTTGAAAACTATTAAAGGGAAAATGGAGTGACAGCAATTCTGAAAACCTTCAGAGAGTCCTAGATGAACAGCTGTTAAGAAAGCTACAAGAAAGATTAAGCAAAATAAGTTAAGAATTAGCATTATGTTGTACAGTTTCAGATCTGCAGGAAGTCAAACTGCTTTATAATGAATCAATCGCTTTTGTAGGAAAAGAAATGGTAAATTGTTTGAAAAAAAGACCACATTTTTATGATGATGGTTGGCAGCAGCAGAAAGTCCAGGTCATGATACCAAGATGTGCACATGACTAATGCCTTGGTACAGCTACAGAATCTGGCTTCCGTGGAAAGCAAGTGGAATGTTATTCTTTTAATACAATCATTGAATCTGATGCTAGAATATTAATCCTTATGCAACGGTTAAAAACAAACAAACAAACAAACAAGAATCCCTACAGTGAGGAAGCAGGTCATTTGGCCCTTCAAGTCCACATCAACTCTCCAAAGAGCATCCAACTCAGACCCACCCTATCCCCGTAACCCTGCATTTCCCATGGCTAATCCGCATAGCCTGCATGTCATTGGATTGCCGGAGCAAACCAGAGCATCCAGAGGAAACCCATGCAGACACAGGGACAACAATATAAACTCCATCCAAGGCTGGAATTAAACCTGGATCCCTGGTGCTGTGAGGCAGTACTGCTAATCACAGAGCCACCCAGAACACAATAGCCTAGTTAAAACTATTAGGAAGATGTGGGTGTACTGTACCTTTAAGAGAGTTAATACCTAGCAGAACTACCTGACATCACCAAAATGTTCTAAACAAGATACAAAGTAACCTTTTGGTCCAGCAGCTAGTGTAGCTGTTTGCCAGGAGACAAAAACAAATTAAAATTGATCCAATCAGTTTAAATTATATCCCCCCCCCAAAAAAAACAGATGCGAATCAAATTTGAATTGAGTATATTGATAATATTAAAAGCCAATATCACAATTCAATGCTTTGGGGTATAAGACCAGGAAAACTTGAACAGTTGAGGGAGAACTGCCAAGCTATCAACACATGCAGACTGCCTGGAGAATTGCTCTCTTAAAGATACCTTTATTGATCAGTAACCTGTGAAACATAATTCCTAAGAAGAAGAAAAGATGACAAAGGAAGATATTAAAGAGAAGACTCGACAGCTGTCTGGTTTGGAAATTTGATTTTTTTGGTAAATCTTAAATCGGGGGGGATTATCAGATTAGTACTATAGAAGGGTAGGTATAACATAGGTTAGAGAAAGGAGTTGTAAATAGTTATACTTTAATTATAGTTTAAGAAATAAAGTTGTTAACTTTTACTTTAAGTAGTTACTTTTTGGGTAGTTCTTGGCCTCTCGAAGTTTCACAGATTACTGCATGGGATGAATCTTTTCTGTGTTGCTGGTTTAAATTACCAGGGAGGGTTTACTCCGTGTCGTGACATAACTTTTAGGTTAATTGCCTTTAACTAGTCTTAATTTGATGCCAAGTCCACATCAGTAGTTATGCAAACTGGATTGTGAATATTATTCTTGATTATACTGCGATTTAAAATGAGCTCATAGTAACATCTCTGACTATACCAACCAAATCCATGAATAGAGTCATTATAACAAATTCCAATATGCCACATTTTAATGTTAAGTATCTTTCTCTTCCATTCACATAAACCTCTTCGCTGGTTTGGACAGTTCTCTTATGCTAAAAAGACTGATCTACTGCTGTGGGATCAGCAGTTAGAGACCGATAATGCATTGTTTTTACCTAATGACTGCAGATGCTGGAAACCAGATTCTGGATTAGTGGTGCTGGAAAAGCACAGCAGTTCAGGCAGCATCCGAGGAGCAGTAAAATCGACGTTCCTGATGAAGGGCTTTTGCCCGAAACGTCGATTTTCCCGCTCCTCGGATGCTGCCTGAACTGTTGTGCTTTTCCAGCATCTCTAATCCAGAACCGATAATGCATTCCCTGCATAAAAGTTGGTTATGGTTCATGCGGTTTCCTATTTTTTTTTCAGGCTCACTGGATCAAAGCAGTTTCCTCAGGCAGTCTTACTATGTCCTCTGAGCCAAACCACATGAATTTATGTTGAGTGTATAGTATGTTTCAACATTTGCAGTTTTCCTTTTATTGTGGTATTACAGGAAATAACTTGTGTTGCCCCAGTGTTCCAATGAATTATTTGGCAGAGAGGAAAGCATTTCACTCCAGTCTCTGTCATCCAGGCTCAAACTGGAAGTGTTGTTTATTACAAGAATTAAAAATTTTAAAATTCAAAGGAATGGCAAAGAAAAAAAGAACAGTAGAATTAGATCTATTTACCAGACTGATGGAGAAATTCATCTGAATAAATCAGAGACCACAAATGAGGATTGCGGTGAAATTGTCAAGCTGTTTATTAAACAAAGCAATATCGTGGAAGAGACACTGACCAGGCTGACACAGAACTGATTCTCTGCACAGATGGCCAGAGTGCTCTTCCCCTGAACGGAGGGTGCAGGCAGGTTTTATAGGGGGACAACACAAAGGGGGTCACTGTAAAGCAGTTACAGTACAATGGGGAAAATTGTAAAGGGATTGAAACAAGAATAAACTGGGTGGAAATTAATCAAGCATCCGGCAGTAGCAATTCATTTATAATTGACACAGGAGACTCCAGCCATCTCCGTGAGTAAGTGAGAATGTCTTCCAGAGGATTCTTCATTGTATTTCCCATCCGCGGGAATATGTGTAAATGTTCCTTCTCCTGGCATCTAGGTCTGTCCATTGTGTTCCTCTTAGGAGTGAAGTCTTCCTGGGTCTCTCGGTCTGCCTTTGTTTATCGGTTTCAATGGGAAACAAAACTGCCCTTAGGTAATTAGGACTGTGGTGCAAATTGGGGCAGAGAGCTGACTGTGAAAGCTGTTTGGGAAGTGCATTCTCGAGTCTGGGAGTAGCTTGGCCATTTCTGGTTTCTTTGTTAGCCTGCTTGACCAAGACAGGGGCATTATGGTTGTGTTCGGTGTTTGATATCTGTGTTTCACAGACTTGACTCTGTGTTTCTTATATGGTCATGCTGTGGGTGGACAGAGAGGCAGATCTTTCTCCCACACAGACCCCGAAGTGTATATATTGGTTTTCAATTACTTTCAGGGTACCAGTATCAAGTGTAGTTTTAGGTGAATTACACACAAACGGGTCAGGAATAATTTGGCTTAAGTGCCTAGCATTTCCTAAATGGTAAAAGGCCGGCAAGAGTAGATATACAAAGAGTAGGAATACTCTTCACTGCCTGAACAAGTGCAGCTCCAACAACACTTTATCCAGGACAAAGCAGTCTGTTTGAGTGCCAACACATCCATTCCCTCTACCACCAACGCCCAGTAGCAGCAGTACGCATAAATTCACCAAAGCTTCTTAGACAAGACCTTCAAAACTCATGACCACTTGTATCTTGAAGGACAAGGGCAGCAGATACATGAGAACACCACCACCTGCAAGTTCCCCTCCAAGCCATTCATCATCTTGACTTGAACACATTGTTGTTGCTTCAATGACGCTGGTCAAAATCCTGGATGCCCTCCCTAAGGGGTCTACAGCACATGAACTGCAGCAGTTCAAAAAGACAACTCAGCATCATCTTCCCAAGGGCAATGAGGGCAGGCAATAAATGCTGGCCCAGCCAGCAAAACACATTTCCCATGAATAATTTTTTTTAAGAAAGACTTGAGTATTCTTGTTGATGAGTCACTGAAGGCAGGTGCAGCAAACTATTCGGAAGGCAAGTGCAAGATCCTTCTTTATTGCAGAAGGATTGGAGTGCAGGAGTAGTTGCAAAGTCTTACTTCAATAGTAAAGGAGCCCAGTTAGTCTGCACCTGGAGTACGGTGTAGTTTCGGCCACCTGATAGAGTCATAGAGATGTCCAGCATGGAAACAGACCCTTCGGTCCAACACGTCCATGCCAACCAGATATCCCAACCTAATCTGGTCCCACCTGCCAGCACCTGGCCCATATCCCTCCAAACCCTTCCTATTCATATACCCACCCAGATGGCTTTTAAATGTTGCAATTATTCTTGCCTCCGCCACTTCCTCTGGCATCTCATTCCATACACGCACTACCCACTGCATGAAAATGTTGTCCCTTAGGTCTATTTTATATCTTCCCCCTCTCACCCTCACCTATACCTTCTAGTTCTGGATTCCCCCACCACAGGGAAGAGACTTTGTTTACTTATCCTATCCATGCTCCTCATAATTTTGTAAACCTCTATAAGGTCACCCCTCAGCCTCCGAATCTCCAGGGAAAACAGCCCCAGCCTATTCAACCTCTTCCTGTAGCTCAAATCCTCTAACCCTGGCAACATCCTTGTAAATCTTTTCTGAACCCTTTCAAATTCCACAAAATCCTTTAGATCTCAAGGAGACCAGAATTGCATGCAGCATTCCAAAAGTGGCCTAACCAACGTCCTCTGCAGCTGCAATATGACCTCCCAACTCCTGTACTCAATGCATTGACCAATAAAGGAAAGCATACCAAACACCTTCCTCACTATCATATCTACCTGTGACTCTACTTTCAAGGAGCTCGGAACCTGCAATCAAAGGTCCCTTTGTTCAGCAACACTCCCTAGGAACTTACCATTAAGTGTATAAGTCCTGCTAAGATTTGCTTTCCCAAAATGCAGTACCTCGCATTTATTTAAATTAAACTCCATCTGTCACTCCTCAGCCCATTGGCCCATCTGGTCAAGATCCTGTTGAAATCTGAGGTAACCCTCTTCACTGTCCACTACACCTCCAATTTTAATGTCATCTGCAAACTTACTAACTGTACGTCTTATGCTTGCATCCAAATCATTTATGTAAATGATAAAAAGTAGAGGGCCTAGCATCGATCCTTGTGGCACTCCACTGATCACAGGCCTCCAGTCTGAAAAACAACACTCCACCACCACCTTCTGTCTTCTACTTTTCAGCCAGTTCTGTATCCAAAATGGTCAGTTCTCCCTGTATTCCATGAGATCTAACCTTGCTAGCCAGTCTCCCATGGGGAACCGTGTCAAATGCCTTACTGAAGTCTATATAGATTACTGCTCTACCCTCAATTCTCTTTGTTACTTCTTCATATAACTCAACCAAGTTCGTGAGACATAATTTCCCATGTACAAAGCTACAAGGTCTATCCCTAATCAGACCTTGCCTTTCCAAATCCATGTAAATCCTGTCTTTCAGGATTCCCTCTAACAACTTGCCCACCACCAATGTCAGGCTCACTGGTCTATAATTCCCTGGCTTTTCCTTAACATCTTTCTTAAATAGTGACACCACGTTAGCTAACCACCAGTCTCCCGGCACCTCACATGTGACTATCGATGATAAAAATATCTCAGCAAGAGGCCCAGCAATCACTTTCCTAGCTTCCCACAGAGTTCTAGGGTACACCTGATCAGGTTCTGGGGATTTATTTACATTTATGCATTTCAAGACATCCAGCACTTCCTCCTCTGTAATATGGACATTTTTCAAGATGTCAAAATCTATTTCCCTACATTCTATATCTTGCATATCCTTTTCCATAGTAAACACTGATGCAAAACACTTGTTTGGTTCCCCCCCACCCCCAAATCTCCTGCAGCTCCACCCAATGACCACCTTGCAGATCTTTGAGGGGACCTATTCTCTCCCTGGTTTCCCATTTATCTTTAATGTATTGTAAAAACTCTTTGGATTCTCCTTAACCCTATTTGCCAAGCTATCTCATGTCCCCTTTTTGCCCTCCTGATTTCCCTCTTCAATATACTTCTCTGCCTTTATACTCTAAGGAATCACTCAATCTTTCCAGTCTACACCTGACATATGCTTCCTTCTTTTTCCTAATCAAACCCTCAATTTCTCTCATCATCCAGTATTCCCTACACCTACCAAGATATTTTGCTATGGCAAAGAATCACCAAACTTGTTCCTGGGAAAGCAGGATTGCAAAAAAAATGGATGGACTGTGTATTCTCTTGAGTTTAAGAACAACAGGGGATCTCAGAATTTAATGGAATACAAAGAGTAAATGCAGGCAAAATATTTCCTCTGGTTGAGAATCTAAAATCAGGACCACAGTTAAAAATAAGAGGGAGGCAACTCAGGTCCAAAATGAGGAAAATAGTTTTACCCAGAGAGTTACGATCCTTTGGAGATCTTTACCAGTGATGACTGAGGAGGCTCAGTCTTCTGAGTATATTTAAAGGGCAGATTGGTAGATTTCTGATTACCAGTGCCACACAAGGTTATGGGGTTGACAGAGTGAAAGGAATTGAAGTGTTCATCGTCAGGATTGTATTGATTGGTGGGACACATTTCTGTTCTATGTTCCCATGTTAAAATGATGCATTTCCTTACTTCTATTTTTGTACTTTGTAAAGAACAAAAGCTGTCTCTGCAAACTTCTTATACCATTGATACTGGAGTAATAGTTAATTTTTTTTTACTACTGTTTAAAAGGTTAAATTTACTGTCGACTCTTACATGGATACTACTTTGGAAGGGCTAAAATTCATACCATATCATTAGCAGAAGCACAATTGATCAATTGTGCTTCTGATAATGATATAGTATGAATTTTGACGGTCATGAATTTTAGCCCTTCCAAAGTAGTATCCATGTAAACAAATGAAGAAAAAAAATCACAAATTACCATAATTCTGAAAACCTGGAGCAGAGCACAACAGCTGTTGGACTGGAAGAGATCTGGCAGAGTGGGATGACGGCAGACTGACTCATTAACATTAATCTATTAACAGTGGAAAACCAGGGTCGACTTTTACATGATATGGAAAATTCCAGATTTTTCTTTTGCCAAAAATAGAGGGTTGACTTTTATATATATATGATTTACTATACAGTAATTACATCCTCCCAGCAGTAACAGTGCTCACATGCTTCCTGAGTCAGGATTACAATAGCCAGGTTTTAGTCATCATGTTCTACAGTAGTACAGAGCAGATATTTTGATTGAAAATGCTGACCAGAAAACAGTGACTACTGTTATAAAATGCATTGAAACAGGTCAAGGCCAGAAAGTGCTCCAATTGCATATTAAATGTGTCCTTTACCTTCATTATTTACATAGATATGTTTAACAGTGGTTTCATAGCCCAATAAATTCCAACATTTTCTAATATGAAATTTGTGCAAAAGTGTTGTTTTCACCTTTCCCAGAATCCAGTACTGTCTGAATTGAAGTTATAGATAAAAGCCCACAGAAATTTAATACAGCTTCAGAAACTTGGCCATCAATCAACTCCAACTGAAGGATATTCCCAGTGTGTTTGGATCTATAGTTAACCCTATTTTGTGAGTAACCAAGCCAGTGATTACAATATTTGACATTTTTGTTATCTTGAAAGATGCATGTATAGATAGCAACACCATTGTTATTTAGAAATAAATTTTTAAGTGTAGCCTGGCGTGAAGCATTTTAGTTGCCTTCTGAAGCTTGGAATCATAGAATCACACAGCACAGAGGGGACCTTCAGCTCATTATGTCAGTATCACTAAAATATGCTACCTCCTATATTTGTCCCACTGACCAGCGCTTATCCCACAGTGTTGCATGTTATGATCTTTCAAGTGCACATCTAGATTAGATTAGATTCCTTACAGTATGGAAACAGGCCCTTCGGTCCAACCAGTCCACACTGAACCTCTGAAGAGTAACCCACCCAAACCCATTTCCCTCTGACTAATGCACCAAACACTATGGGCAATTTAGCATAGCCAATTCACCTGACCTGCACATCTTTGGACTGAGAGGGGAAACCGGAGCACCTGGAGGAAACCCACACAGACACAGGGAGAATGTGCGAACTCCACACAGTCACCCGAGGCTGGAGTTGAACCTGGGATCCTGGTGCTGTGAGGCAGCAGTGCTAACCACTGAGACACCATGCCACCTCGAATGAGGGAAATTATGGCTTTACATCCAGAACACTGTATAATTCAAGTATGGCGCAGTTGTCTGTTTTCCAAATCAAGGTACAACAGCATAGTGATTATATAGCAATAATAATAAGCCAGAGATCTGCAATAATTATAGAAGATTTGTGCTGAGATGCTACTATTCCAGTGGTGAATTTCATTTGAATTAAGAATAGAAAATAGAGAAAGTAAAAGCGTATGAGTAAATTTGACTGCTTTTGGTGAAGTACTTTGAGAATATTTGAAAAGTTCCACATTTTCTCTTGAGAAAAATCAGTTTGCTGGCCAAGTGGCAGACTTTAATAAGTACACTTGATGAGCTAAAAACAGTGTGTATTTCAAACTTTTGAGAACTCAAAAATCATGGAGGTAACGTGGCTTTAGGGGCAGCACGGTGACACAGTGGTTAGCGCTGCTGCCTCACAGCGCCCGAGACCCGGGTTCAATTCCCGCCTCAGGCGACTGACTGTGTGGTGTTTGCACATTCTCCCCATGGCTGCGTGGGTTTCCTCCCACAGTCCAAAAATGTGCAGGTTAGGTGAATTGACCATGCTAAATTGCAGGGGCAGGGGTAAATGTAAGGGAATGGGTCTGGGTAGGTTGCGCTTCGGTGGGTCGGTGTGGGCTTGTTGGGCCGAAGGGCCTGTTTCCACACTTTAAATCTAATCTAATCTACATCTCGCTGATATATTTGCGGCAGGGAACTTACCTGGGTAACCCTACATGCAAAATCCAGTGTCACATTAACACTGAACTGACTTAAGGTAGCCAATGAAGCCATGCAGTTGTTTCAGATAAACTACAATTACCGAAGATGATGGTGGATATTTTTCAGGAAGGAATCAGTCAGTGATAGTCACCTCCCCTACAGAAAACACTCCCTATTGGCAGATGAGTCACTCCAATTATTCTTGACAATTCACACAGAATTAGCTACTCATATCAAAATGATCATAAGGGTTATTTAAAAACATATCAACTGCAGATAGTTATTATCTGGTCACAGCCCACCCATAAGGGGTTTAATGGCATCAGATAATTTAACAGATTTTTTTCCCTCTAAATTGGATATCAGCACCCATCTGCTTTAAATGGAAATGTAGTAGAGGAAGATTTCCTTTGAGAGTTCTGTTTAAGAGAATTGTAAACAGGCTGATAATTTTGTTGTGCATAGAGTAGAGAGGAAATCCTCCCACTCCATGATAGAAACTACAATTATGTTGCACTGCTAGTTTGGGTAATTATAGAATATGAAATATAATTAAATTTAAAGGCATTCCATGCTAGAATCTGGCTGTGATTTGTACTTTTCTTTGGTAGATGAGAGCACAAGTTCAGAGTCCCACTCCATTGCAACTTTGTTTTAATATGGGGAGAATGTGGATGTCTAGTTGCTTTCACATAACAAAATGCATCAATACTCATCAAATGCCCAAAAGATTCAACAGAATTGAAGAGATTTTCTCTTTTGACTAGAAAAGAAAAACCTCAAAGCAAAGAGAAAAGACAAAAGCAATTGGAATTATCGTTTACATCAATACTTCACTGTTCCCTTGCCTAAGTTAAAGATAGGGGTCCACAAGACCCCAAACGAAAATTGGATACTACATTGATCTTCTTTTGAATCAGGGGGCTGAAATATTCCAAGGTTTTGTTAGTAAGCTGATGTAACCCCATCTCATGTCAACAATTATTCTCACATTCGTTAAGAATGCAATCAAATAAAGACCTATCCCATCTTTAAATAGGTAATCTTAAAAAAAGCAGATGCCAAAGCTCAGATGTATTAGAAAAGCTTCCAGACATTTTTTCTCTACAAGACCACAGTAAAAATGAATCAAAAATAGATACAAATGTTGGTATGATATCAGAGTGAAAAATGGCTGAAGATGGGTTTTTTTCCCCAATAGAGAGTTACTGTGATAGTCAGAGGACATATTTGTAACAGACTATCAATACACTTAAATTCAAGTTTATCTCACAAAAAGAAACAAAAGCTACTTATATAAGCCATCTTAAATTTAAAAAATCTCCTCTTCCCAGCAATATCCTCTGCAGTGACACAACCCCACTGAAGTCCCACTCCGAGCTACACTCTAATTTCCTACTCAATTTATAAAGGTCATAACATTTCCTTTGATCAATTTTTTGCACATTCACCAACTGTCACAATCAGTCCCAAAAATCTCAGACACAGGCAAAATCACTAACTTTTCTCACTGAGCTTAAAGAAACTCAGTACTCTCTCCACTTTAAATAGTTTGCAGCTGCTAAACAGTTGATATTGATTTTCTGAACTGAACTGCATCAAGTCTCTATTCTTTTTCTTGGGGTACATAAAGATTAACTTAGTAAGCATTTTAACAATGATCTCACCAGGGAGCTTCACAATGAAGGGCTTATGCCTGAATCACTACCTCTCCTGCTCCTCGGATTCTGCCTGACCTGCTGTGCTTTTCCAGCACCATTTTTCAACTCACCAGGTAGCTTATCTAGTTAAAGTCATATAGTTGCCCCTTTCAGTAAAAATGTGTTTCTGATCCTTTAAAAAAAAGGCATTGTCTCACCTTCTGCTTTAGAACACAAATTTCCAATTAAAATTAATATTATGAACTTTCACAGCAACATTTCCAATTGTAATGAATATCATTGGGAATCACTCTTGAACATCATTCTTGTCTTTAAACATAAACATAAACATAAACATAAACATAAACATAAACATAAACATAAACATAAACATAAACATAAACATAAACATAAACATAAACATAAACATAAACATAAACATAAACATAAACATAAACATAAACATAAACATAAACATAAACATAAACATAAACAAGATCTGTTACAGATTAGTGATTCATCCCACCCAATTACCTATTATACACAGCATGCAACAAATAATCCTTTATACTCAAACACAACCAATGGATGGAATTGACAATTTATATCCTCTCATGTGATCTTAAGACAGTGAATAAGCCACTAGATTGGTAACTGCCAGAAGACTCATGACTCATTGACACATTCTCCTAAGGGCTATATGATTGTAAAGGGCCAAAGAGCAAATTTATTGTTAATGTTTTGGAAGACGTTAAGTACACGTTTGTCCCTTTCATGGTTTAATCAAACTATATTAGTTGTTTCATATGTAAGAAACAGGTGTCACTATTTGGATTTTTTTTAAAGTGAGTCTGAAACCTCTAACTTTGATTTTAATATACCTCAGGAAGACAGTAACAAGACTTGGATAGTCAGCTTCTTGAGTATTAAATGAGACTATGCCTGGCATGTACCCAAAGCCCATTCAGCTGTTTTTGTTCCACATCCCTTAATACATTAGTCCTGAGGTCTTCAGTATCACAGGTGCCAATATTCATCCAATTTAGTCCACTGCATGTGATCTCAATAAATAGCTGAAGGCACTGGATACTGCAAAAGCTGTGGGTCCTGACAACATTTGGCAATAGTACTGACAATTTGTATTCCAGAATTAGCTGTGTCCTTAGGCAAGCTGTTCCAGAACAGCTGTGATGCTGACAACTACCTGGCAATGGGGGACAAATGGCTCATATGGTCCTGTGGATCAAAAGCAGGACAAAATCAAACTTAGTTAATTACTGCCTTATCAATATAGACTCAATCATCAGCAAAGTGTTGCCAACAATGCTGACAAGGCATACTTGCAAAGGAAAAACCCACTCATTTACTGGATTAGGTTCCACCAGGGTCATTGAACTCCTGGCCTTATTACAGCCTTAATACAAACGTGAGGTAAAGAGCTGAATACCAGAGGATAGGTAAGGGTATCTGCCTTTAACATCAAAGCAGTATTTGAACAATATGGCAACATAGTGCCCTCGCAAAACTATTACAATGGGAGAGAAGGGAAATTTTTCCATTGATTAGCATCATACCTAGCACAAAGGGAGAGAGTTGTGGTCTCAGCAGGATGTTTCTCCAGCAGCTCCTCAGGATCCTTTCCCCAAGTATCTTCAGCTACTATATCAATAATTTTCCTTCCATCATAAGGTAGGAGCTGGGGAAGTTTTCTGATGATTTAATGTTCAATAACATTCACTTTAGGTAGTGATAATATCCATATCCATATTCTGCAAAATTTAAGTAATATACAGGTGTGGGCTGATAATTAGCAAGTAACATTTGCACCACACAAGTGTCAGACAGTGATCATCAGCAACAAGAGAGAATATGATCATCGTCATCTTTTGCCATTCAATGACATCACCATTGCTGAATTCCCCACCATCAACATCCTGGGGGGTTACCATTTATCTGAAACTGAACTGTACTTGGAGCTACAGTATTCGCAGGCAGATCTTCCAGAATGTGATCATTGTGTTTCTGTGCAACCCCATGTTATTCAACAATTGCATTGTACAAATAACATTCAGAGTCAGGGTGATGTAACTGTGCTGTAGCCAACACATGTTTTAAAAGTTTGCTCTTCAGAAAAAGCCTTGACTGTTCTTCAATCGTGTTCCAATTAGGAATGGACTATAGCAATGCCTGCATCCCATGAACATTTTTTTAAAAACCTTGATTTGGAGATGCCGGTGTTGGACTGGGGTGTACAAAGCTAAAAGTCACACAACACCAGGTTATAGTCCAACAGGTTTAATTGGAAGCACACTAGCTTTCAGAGCGAAGCTCCTTCATCAGGTGATTGTGGAGGGCTCAATCGTAACACAGAATTTATCGCAAAAATTTACAGTGTGATGTAACTGAAATTATACATTGAAGAATTGATTGTCTGTTAAGCCTTTCATCTGTTAGAATACAATGATAGTTTCACTTCTTTCATGTGTAAATCACAAAACCCCTTTTTTTAAAGTTGCATTCTCGGGTTAGCTGTTAACAATGGTGATAGCTAGACAATATGTTGAAGATGTTAGCCCCCTGTGTTCTCTGTCTATGACCTGATGTTTAGATTGATTCTAATCTAAAAAGTGAGATAACAATCTAAACATCAGGTCATAGACAGAGAACACAGGGGGCTAACACCTTCAACAGATTGTCTAGCTATCACCATTGTTAACAGCTAACCCGAGAATGCAACTTTAAAAAAAGGGGTTTTGTGATTTACACATGAAAGAAGTGAAACTATCACTGTATTCTAACAGATGAAAGGCTTAACAGTCAATCAATTCTTCAATGTATAATTTCAGTTACATCACACTGTAAATTTTTGCTATAAATTCTGTGTTACGATTGAGCCCTCCACAATCACCTGATGAAGGAGCGTCGCTCTGAAAGCTAGTGCATCCAATTAAACCTGTTGGACTATAACCTGGTGTTGTGTGATTTTTAATTTCAATAAACCTTGGTTAGGAATAATCTCAGACTTTACTCACTGATCTTTATGGGTGAGCATTCCAAAGTCCCATCCCAGTTTTTTGTAAATCGGAATTTCCTAACTTCACCCATGAATTATCTCATACTGGACATACCCCTTTATTCTTGGTGCCTTGCAAATAGAAATTGCTGCTCTTTACTTACCTTACAAATGCTTCTCAAAGTCTGAAATACAGAATTAACATCTTTTTAAATCACTTTGTTTTTTCATGGGATGTGGGCATTGCTGGAAAATTCAGTGTTTATTGCCTAACTCTTGTTGCGTTTGTGCTGAGTGTCTTGCTTGTCCATCTCAGAGGCCAGTTAAGAGTGAATGACATTTCTGTGGATCTGGATACAAGTAGGCCAGATATTTTCTTTTTTTGATGATTTCCTCCTCTAAGGGAGATTATGAAACCGGAGAGGTTTTACAACAAATCAATGATACTTTCATGATCATCATCATTGAAATTCAGTTTCAATTCCAGATTCTTTTTAATTATTAACTGAATTCAGTTTCCACCAACTGCTATAATGGATTTTTAACTCAAATGTCCAGACTATTTGCCTGAGTTTCTAGTTTATCAATCCGGTGACAAGACCACAACGTTGCCATCTCCACAGCAAACATCTCCTTTCAGGGGATACACCGAACAGTTTATACAATCTCTCATCTTTTTGATCTTTATGACATCATGGTGAATCCAGGCTGCATTCCTTCAAAGATCAATGCATCCTTACAAGGTCCAAAGCCCAGAATCTACTGAACGTTGTAGATCTAATCAGGCTTTACAACATTTTAAATCTAGCTTTTCGGTTCTTAATGTTAACATTGCATTTGTCATTTTGGTCATGATTTTTAGCTATTGCAATCTTACTGGCTTGTAGATATGGACCCTTAAAAGTATTTGGATCTCTATTGTTTCTAGTTTTTCACTATTTGGTAAATGTTTAGTTCTTTTTCTTTGGACTGGACTGAATGACCTCAATCTTACAGGTGTTGAAACCCAGGTGCCTCACTCTTCAATCTTCAACACTTAATGTTCCAGTCTACACTACATTTTGTACCAATCTTTACATCATCAACAACCTGGCTATGTGGCTCTCTATTATACTATCTCCAGGTCATTTACAAATTGAAGCTAAATCACAGATTGTTGGGATACAACTGGTTGCTCCCTTTATAATGAGTATGGACTCAAAGTGTATCTAATGCCTAAATAATCTGTTAAGCAGGTCAATAATTAGCTTCCAATTCCAAAAAACCTTAGTTTTTGCTAGGGACTTACATGGAACCTTATGAAATGTCTTCTGGATGTCACAGGTATTCCCCTGACTACCATTTTAGTTATTTCTTTAAAAATCCAATTAGACGTGTTACACATGATTTACCCATTACAAATGGATTCTCTATAATTAGCTCAAATTTCATTAGGTGCCCATTCATTCGAACATTAATTATAGATCCCAAGAACTTCCCCACATCAGATATTGCACTATCTCCTTTACTCTCTCTCTCTCTCTCTCATGCACATTTCTTAAACAATGGAGTAAAACTTGAGATTGTCTCATCCTTAGGGATAATTCCTAAATTGAACCTATTGTGGAAGATTATATCACTGGTCTACTTTCATTGGATCATTGGGGCAGAAATCATTAGGTCTTAGATATTTGACAGTGCGTATTTTCATACTTAAGTTAACTTTAGTGATTTCAATGCTTGATTCATTATTAGTTTTCTTGGAGTCTAAGGCACATTGTCCCCTTTCTCTACTGTGCAAACTGACACAAGGTAACTATTCAATATGCCTACCATTCTATAATTTTATTTTCAAATATTACTTGCATTTGTTTCTTAAAGATCCCTCAACACCCTTGATTGGTTGTCCATTAATATAATGCTAAATTGATTTTAATGTTAATTTTGATACCCTCACAAGTACTTACACTGTACCTGGAAAAAAAATCATTGTTCTCATGTAATCAGGTAATAATGTAATATCAATCTCTTTTAATTAGGTTTTGCAGTGTTTTAATTAGTTGCTTTCTGATGAAGTATCGATGACTGTTTGCATACCTTGGGTATTACATTGCTGAATTGTAGCTTCAAATTTTACATGCCTTTTAAGTGGCACCAAATTGAAACATTACTATTCTACAGACTTTTAATATTAGAAACTAAATTCAGAAACCACAGAACAACAATGTGTGTTCACAAAATTCAAGAAAAACTGAGAATGTGTCAAGGTTTTTTTCCTCCACGTTTGGGATTTGGAAGCTCTTGTATCCTCAGATAATTGATTTGCCATTGTTTCTTTTCCCAATGCACCAAGCTTTCTAACAGACTTTATTGTGAGCCTATAAAACAGTATGTAATGAAACGTATATTTTAGTGGTCTCACAGCAGATTTCTTCCTTGTATTCCTGAGCTCATTAAACATGTCAATTCTCAATGTGGTTACAATAAAACTGCTGCTGCCATGACACATTTATAAATTCTTTTGTTGTCTCCCATTCTTCCGTGTGTCAGTTGGAGAGTTACCGCTCCCACCTCAGCAATGAAATGTGAAATAACATTTGACTGTTGCAGACTCGTTGTTGTAGAAACATTCTAGATTAACATAAATCAAGTAACAATAAAAGGGAAGGTTGTCAGCTGAAATACTACAATGAAAATGTGACTGTGTTAACCTCAGGGCAGCTGCAACCTTTATCGACTTTGGGTAAGCTCGTAACAGTTAACACATACTTTTATTTGCCCACTATAAAAATGTTCTTAATGTTAAATAAAGCCGTAACATTCCAACAGCTGTTTAAATAACAGTGTGATGCCAATGCTGCAAATAATTAGCATGTGTTTAATAAAATGTTGAATCACTATAATAACAAATTAGTAATGGACCAGAGAAGCTATGAATAAAAAGTATAACTAGCTCATAAAGGTTTTATAATGTGTCATGTGTTATTAATTCTATTCTAAGGGAATTAATGAATATTTCACAGACTAAATAAATCAATGTGGAAAACAATAATTCAAAACAGTATGGTGTACTTAGTTAGGATAACCAATATGTGTGCTATTTGCATCAAGTGATGGAAAGATGATGGGAGGAAGTAAAACATTAAGGAGTTTCCAGCAACCTTGAGGTCATAACATTGCTCAGTCTTTCAATTAAACATCAAAGCAGGATATGGATATGCAGAAAATACTCAGGCAGATTTTATTACAGTATGTACAATAATATCAAAAGTAGCCTGGTATGGTCTGAAAACCTCTTAGCAGTGTGCTGACCCAAGACTTCAATCTGCTCAACAGCATCATTCTGCTTAGGTCTTACATTGTTGGACATCTATCTCCACTATACCAGGAGCATCCTGAGAAGCAAAGATAACACCAAGTTAATTTTCGGTAATTTTCCTTGCTGCTACTCTCCCAAGTTTCCTGTGGTTCTCCCGTACTCAGCCTTGAACATGCATCTCTCTCATGATACTCCTTTCTTCACTCATGTCCTCTCTGAGTTTGTTTGTCCAATGAGACCCATTTTCTGCCCCATCTACCCTATTCCCATTAATCTTCCACTCTTGGTCTACATTAGTTAATATTGTTAATGTTTTCCATTCTTCACAAATTTTAACATTACAGATCTCCTTCCAAAAACACATAGACATCAACCCAATTTGAAAATGACCACTCCATCTTGGATTCATGTTAATTTCCAAACTCTTTGAATATATTGTCATTTTCCAAGTCCATGGCTTATTTCTCTGCAACTCCAAATGAGAGACTTTCCAATCTGGTTTCTGCCCCAGCCAAATCACAAACAATTCTTATCAAAGTAATCAATGACATCTTGTGTGGCTTGACCATGCTAAACTATCCCTTGAATATTTCTCAAACTGTCTGCAGCTTTCAACATAATAAACAACTGCTCCCATGTACACTTGCCAGGGCTGTCTTTGCTTAGTTCCATTCTTATTGCTAGTTTATATATCTCTGCTGTCATGCAATATTGTCTCTAGAGTCCTCCAAACATACATCTTTAAGTCTCTTCCTATTTCTCATTCATCAGCAAAATCATCCTCCACTATATTCAGGTTTCACATACAAGTAGTTCTTCAATAATGTGTGTTTTGTCAGCACGAATTGGTTATAACGCGATTGATGAGTTGTGGACATTTATTTGGATAATGCGAACTTTCTACTGAATTAATATAGCAGGTTTTCCATAGTGTGCTCTTCTATGGCATGACGTTGCAGAAGAACACAACTGTTGTGTTATAGCAGGACAACTTGTACAGTGATAGCTTCCAGTTCTATTCCACCGCCACCTCTCTCATTGCTTCAGCTCCCTCTGAATAGTAGTAGAGCTTAGAGTGGTGCTGGAAAAGCACAGCATGTCAGGCAGCATCCAAGGAGCAGGAAAATCGATGTTTCGGGCAAAAGCCCTTCATCAGGAATTAGCATGGCAGATCACCTAACCTGTACCTTTGCCTGAGCACCCATAGGATATAGGGAGAACATACAATTTCTCGAGGCTGGAATTGAGCCAAGGTCCCTGGCTGCAGGTTTGAGGTAACAATGCTAACCATTGAGCCACTGTGCCACCCAGGTTGCTTCCATATGTTGTCACCTCTCAGATCCATATCTATTTTTTATATAGTTTCCTGGCTGAGCCCTTCCACTCAAGGTTCTGTGTTAAACTGCTGTAACACAGAAAAGCTGAAAGTGTGTTGTTGGAAAAACGCAGCAGGTCAGGCAGCATCCAAGGAACAGGAGAATCGACCTTTCGGGCATCAGCCCTTCTTCAGGAATGAGGAAAGTGTGTCCAGCAGGCTAAGATAAAAGGTAAGGAGGAGGGACTTGGGGGAGGGGCATTGGAAATGCGATAGGTGGAAGGAGGTCAAGGTGAGGGTGATAGGCCGGAGTGGGGTGGGGGCGGAGAGGTCAGGAAGAAGATTGCAGGTTAGGAAGGCAGTGCTGAGTTCGAGGGATTTGACTGAGACAAGGTGGGAGGAGGGGAAATGAGGAAACTGGAGAAATCTGAGTTCATCCCTTGTGGTTGGAGGGTTCCTAGGCGGAAGATGAGGCGCTCTTCCTCCAACCGTCGTGTTGCTATGGTCTGGCGATGGAGGAGTCCAAGGACCTGCATGTCTTTGGTGGAGTAGGAAGGGGAGTTGAAGTGTTGAGCCACGGGGTGATTGGGTTGGTTGGTCCGGGTGTCCCAGAGGTGTTCTCTGAAACGTTCCGCAAGTAGGCGGCCTGTCTCCCCAATGTAGAGGAGGCCACATCGGGATGCAGCGGATGCAGTAAATGAAGTGTGTGGAAGTGCAGGTGAATTTGTGGCGGATGTGGAAGTATCCCTTGGGGCCTTGGAGGGAAGTGAGGGGGGAGGTGTGGGCGCAGGTTTTGCATTTCTTGCGGTTGCAGGGGAAGGTGCCGGGAGTGGAGGTTGGGTTGGTGGGGGATGTGGACCTGATGAGGGAGTTGTCTTTTCGGAACGCTGATAGGCGAGGGGAGAGAAATATATCCATGGTGGTGGGGTCCGTTTGGAGGTGGCGGAAATGTCGGCGGATGATACGCTGTATATGGAGGTTGGTGGGGTGGTAGGTGAGGACCAGTGGGGTTCTGTCCTAGTGGTGGTTGGAGGGGCGGGGCTCAAGGGCGGAGGAGGGGGAAGTGGAGGAGATGCGGTGGAGAGCATCGTCGAGCATGTCTGTGGGGAAACTGCGGTCTTTGAAGAAGGGGGCCATTTGGGTTTTTTGGTATTGGAACTGGTCCTCCTGGGAGCAGATGCGGCGGAGACGAAGGAATTGAGAATATGGGATGGCGTTTTTACAGGGGGCAGGGTGGGAGGAGGCGTCGTCTAGGTAGCTATGGGAGTCGGTCGGTTTATAATAAAGGTCCGTGTTGATTCGGTCGCCCGAGATAGAAATGGAGAGGTCTAGGAAGGGGAGGGAGGAGTCTGAGACGGTCCAGGTGAATTTGAGGTCGGGGTGGAAGGTGTTAGTAAAGCGGATGAACTGTTCAACCTCCTCGTGGGAGCACGAGGAAGCGCTGATACAGTCATCGATGTAGCGGAGGAAAAGGTGGGGTGTGGTGCCAGTGTAGCTGCGGAAGATGGACTGTTCCACATATCCTACGAAGAGGCAGGCATTGCTGGGGCCCATGCGGGTGCCCATGGCTACTCATTTGGTTTGGAGGAAGTGGGAGGATTGGAAAGAGAAGTTGTTCAGGGTGAGGACCAGTTCAGTCAGTCGAAGAAGGAAAAGACCTCAGTCAGAACCCAAGTGACATTTTCTGACTATAATTATCGTATGTATTCTGTTGATCTCTGAGGTCTCCAATAAAGCTAATCACACTACCGTCCTCTACTGTCTGAATTTTTTGGCTGAGTAATATTACCCTCCAATGTTTCATTTCAACCAGGCCATTTCCAGCAATGACTAGTTTGTCCATTACCTGTGTTGTTAGCTTCAGGGTGTTTCGAAAATCTATCCTTGACCTCCATTTCTCTACCTCCCCTTTTATATGACAATGCCATCCATAGACACATGGTTATTGTGCCCATGTCTAGAAACACTCACTTCTATATCTCCATCCAATATCTCTAGTTCTCATCAACAATTTGTTCCTCTATGTCTGGCCACTTAAATAAATCTTCTCTTTTTGTACCACCATTAATAACATTGCCCTCAGTTACTTATAGCTTCTGCTCTGCAATTCTCTTTGCATTTGCCTCTCCTCATCCAGGCCATTCTCCAGTCTTCAGAGAACACTGCTGTTGACCAAACTGTTAGTCACTCTTTTCCTCTTTGCCTTGTATCCTCTTTACTTACTCCTCTGTGAAGAGCCTTAAAATGTGTTTCTACCACTGAATATGCAATGAAATCCAACTTTTTTTGTCATTTGTACTCATGTCTACTTTTGCTGTAACAGCCAACAGCTAAACTAAAGCATGACAAGTTGGGGGAATAATGTACTTATTATTTTACAGTTTCATGTATAACCAATTATGCTTTGAATAGAATTCCCTCCCTAAGGGTATTGTGGGTCAAGCCAAAGCAGGTAGACTGCAGCAGTTCAAGAAGGCAGCTCACCCCCACCTTCTCAAGGGGCAACTGGGAATGGGCAATAAATGCTGGTCAAGTCAGTGACACCGACGTCCCACCAACGAATTAAGCAAAATAGATTGTTTGTTCTCCATTCAAATTGGAGTATTGTAGCTTACAAAAACTAACTTGATGTTTTCTTTACTATTTTAAGATGTTTCCTAAAAATACCAACAAAATTTTCAATATGATCTGTTTCATATGTGACTCTTATATCATTTTAATGTATCTGCTTCTCTGCCAAATGTTCATTTTGAAGTTCACTAATTTTAGTGATGTTGATGATGATTCTTTATCACTTATTCTCAGCATGGCGCTGATCAAAATCAGCCTGAAGCTGCAGTTTCCAGTTAATGAACTGACTGTTGTGACTGACAACGGAGCAGCTTTGATTGCTGGAGGCCACCCACTGAGACAAATGTTTAGGCAAGCCCAAGGGAGATTTTTTTTGGTAAACCATATCAAAAATGTATGTCTTATACACATCTTTGCTATCAATATATCAGTGATGTTCTGTTATGTGTATTGCATTGTATTTTATGATGGATAGGATGGAATTGGTGCATGATGTTAGCTAACCAGTTGGCAGAGAGCCCTGGACTATTTAGAGGAATATGTCAGTGTGAGCTACGTTTTTCTTCTGAAGCCTGGCACAGTATGTGAACACTGTAAAAGCTATCTTTCAATGCCTTTACAGCTGGGCTACATGGTAAAATAAAGCAGAGTTGTGAACAGTGCCTGTAGTCAGAGTTCTAACTAACTTGTAAGGCTCAAATTTGAATATAGAGTCATACGGTCATAAAGACATACGGCATGGAAACTAACTCTTCAGTCCAACCCGTGCATGCCAATTGGATATTCTAAATTATTCTAGTCCAATTTGCCAGCACTTGGCCCATATCCCTCTAAACCCTTCATTTTCAAGTACTCAGCCAGATGCCTTTTAAATGTTGTAATTGTACCAGCCTCCACTACTTCCTCTGGCAGCTCATTCCATACATGCACCACCATCTTTGTGACCATAATGCCCCTTAGGTCTCTTTTGAATCTTTCCACTAAATGAAACAGACAGCTACCCTCTCAAACCTGCAGAAAGCAAGATATGAGGAAGTAAGGAAGAAGGAAAGTTTGCAATCGATATATTCCCTTTCACAGCCACAGGATGCCCTAAAGCACTTTCAATCAAATGGAAAAGTTGTTACTGCAGTGATGTCGGAAAGGCCTACCAGGGCTAATAATGACCTGAGATTTGGTGTATATTGGGCGAAATACTCCTCGGGGGCTTCTGCTCTTTCCAAGTCGCCTATTCTGCATGTACTGAATGGAGCATGTTAAAATCTACTCTAAGTTATGAAGACAGTTTACTTTAAGTCTTACTTGGAGAACTTAAGTTTTGAAGGATTATGGGAAATGGATTGATTAAGTTTCATGGAAATAACTGGTGTGCTTTCTTGAAAAGCGGTTATTGTAAGTTCACTGTGATGATTGGATTCTTTTTAAAAAACAAGAATTGTTAAATTACCTGACAAGTGATATCTATTTGCTTTGCTATAGACCATCAGTAGGGCTGTTTTGTACAGTTATTAGCTCGGGCATGTGCTTAGGTTATCAGGTTTAGTTGAATCCTATAAACAAGTTGATTCAGAGGAAAGTTTGCTGAGAACAAGCCTCACAGCTTATTGCCACTATTTCTGAAAAGAAGACCCTCTTTTAGTATGAAACCTATTTGTTCCTTTGAAAGGGTGATTGAAAAAACATCTCAAGATTTTAACTCCTGAGCAAACTGTATCTGCAAGACCTAAGAGACAACAGTTCCTGATTACTGGCTTGACTGTACCAATCAGAACATACCAGAGCAACAGACTCCAGATTATCATGCCTTTTATTCTTTTGCCTCCAAGAAGAACACATTGGCCAAAATGTTGTTATTCTTGGAAAGTAAATCTCTGCAGACAATTTTTTTTAAGAAGTGTTTGCACGGGTGCTTTGGAAATATATGGAGGGATAAGCATTTTGACTTCCTTACGTAAACTTCCCATTAGCTGGGGCAGAATTCTCTTACAACTAGCAAAAATTCCAAAGAAAACATTATTTTCATAAAAGAGTTTTTGGAACAAATATTTATTTAAATTTGGCACCAAGTTCCGATGCATATATTTACCCACCATGCAGTAATTCTCCCTTTCGGCACGACACTATCCACTCTCCTCCCTCACACTAGTACCCTTACAGTAGGGGCTAGTCAAATTTGAGATTGCATTATATCCAAAATTCTTCATTCATCAGCCACAATTTTTGCATAAGGGGAGGACAGGATGCAAGCAGGCAGCTATAAGCAATTTATTCAAGAGAGAAATTTAGGCCCCTTAGCTATCTACTCAGCACTGCAAATCAGCTACTGCTCAAGACACAAACGTTAGTTCTGTGGATGATCCTGGTGAAATGCTATCGCTTTCCAGAACCAGCAATTAACTTGAACTGCTTTTTTGATATTTCGATACAAAATTTTTAATTTAATTAATTCAAAGAATCAGAGTGTACTGCACTGACTTTCTATAAGAGTATCTCAGATGTAACCATAACTGGAGATACATACATGTTATGATTTGGAGATGCCAATCTTGGACTGGCGTGTACAAAGTTAAAAATCACACAACACCAAGTTGTGTGGAGGACACCATTGTAAGACACAGAATTTATAGCAAAGGTTTACAATGTGATGTAACTGAAATTATACTCTAAAAAATACCTTGATTGTTTGTTGAGTCTTTCATCTGTTCGAATACCATGATAGTTTCACTTCTTTCATGTAAATCACAAAACTTTTTTAAAAAGTTGCACTCAGGTGAACTGTAACAATTGGCGTTAGCTAGACAATATGTTGAAGGTGTTAGCCCCCTGTGTTCTCTGTCTATGCCATAATGTTTAGACTGATTGTAATCTAAAAAGTGAGATGACAGTGTCTTACATGAATTCATGCAGTTTTTGAGCAAAGTACAATGTAACTCTGCAAGTCCAAATTCACCCCACAAACACAACCACCTGATGAAGGAGCAGCGCTCTGAAAGCTAGTGCTTCCAAATAAACCTGTTGGACCATAACTTGGTGTTGTGTGATTTTTAATTTTGTACACCCCAGTCCAAGATTGGCATCTCCAAATCATAACATTTATGTTAACCAATTATTGCACCTTTATTGAGTAAGTTTGGTTTTGACATGAAGCAATAATTGAGTCTGTTGAGAAACTTGGTAGATAGATCTTGTTATTTAAAAACTGATATAGTTATCATGAAAAGAGAGGAAAAAAAAGTTTGTGTTGTGACTGTGGATTTGTAACACTAATGTAATAATGCATTCCTTCAGCTACAATCATAACACCTATTGGCTGTTCAAATGTGGTTGTATGTTTTCATATTTCAGAATTAGGACCAATTTATACCATTTTGGTGAGTTGATCCAGAAAGAGAACTTAATGCAAGACCCTGTGGATGTTGCAAATCCAAAACACTCAGCTGGTCTGGCATCATGTGTGGAGAGACAAAGATAGTTAACCTTTCTACTCCGATATGACTCTTTTTTCAGAACCAGTTCTGAAGAGAAGAGAAAGAGGTTGTTTGGATATTTGATAGAGTGTCAAAAGTATTGGTAAAAAGAATGGGTAAAATGGAAACCAGTTATGTTACTGCAGGGCTTCAAGAAACCCCACAAAGTAAACTCAAAGAAGATCATGCAAAACAGTGACCATGAAGATCATTTCCTGAAACTTGGTTTTTAAGGATCAGCAGCTTGTTGGAAGAATTTCTCTAGCCTCATCAAAGTGAAAGTTTATGTGACATTTCATTCTCCCTGTTCATTAGCCTCACATATTGCACAAATGTAACGAGTCAAAACCCTCCTCTGCACGATAATTTATTTTTCTGTTTTTATGAATACCCCATGGGAAAAGTTGGACCATCGTGAAGGTGAACTTGAGGATGTAGTAAAATGTTGTCATGTTGTTTTGGCAAGCACTGGAAGAGTCTTCCAAATTGGTTCAAACAGCAGAGGAATTGCTTCAGGATACTAGTCATTTGCTCCATAATTCTCCATGTGGCTGCATGACTTCCATTATTGATGGCTTGTCTCTGCATAGTTCAGTGATAAAAGCCAGAAATAGGGAGGGTATACCTAGTCTCCAAGCAACCAGCTTCCGTGTGGTTGTGATTACCAAATATGATGGTAAAGACATTTTAAAGTGAAGGATCATTGCAACTGAAAAGGTCATTGCATACAGTGACATGATGTTTGGGGCAGGACGCTATGCCAACTTCACTCTCAAGGACCAATCGCTCAAATGGATCCTGCAGACCAAGATTATGAAGTTCTGGAATTCTTCACCTCTATGTAGGATGGGCTGAAGGGCTAAAATTGATAATGGTATTTGACAGCTGCATGAGCTTAAATGAATCCTATGAAAATTCCTGTACGTGCCAAAGATGGCACTATCAATATGTTTTTGTATAGTTGTTTTTCTGTACTCGCTGTTGATTATGCTGCTTAAGAGAAAGAGAGTGTTGTTCCACGTTGTTGGACTTTTCCTCGGAGCAGGATTGCGAGCAGTGCTAGGAATGACCAAAGTCTATAGATCAGCCATTGATCGAGGGGTCCCTGACAGACAGGAGGACATTAGGCTCATGTGTTTTCTTATCTTTTTCATTCTTTATATTTACTTTATAAATATTCATATTTAAGCACATTGTTGTTGCCTTGTCTTCCCTTAACTACATTTGACCAAATCTGAAGAACCCCTTGGATACATTCTGTGATCCAACACAACCCCAGAAGGCCATTGAAGCTCAGTCATTGAGTATACTTAAAGTTGGAAATGAATTGGTTTCTGCTTACTCAGTGGTGTAAAGAACCGTGGTGTCAGAATTGGTCAAAGGCACTGAACTGTATGATCAGCCATGATCATATTAAATGTGGAAAGCAGGCGCAATGGACTGAATGGCCTACTTCTATCCTGGTGTTCTTATGTAAAGGTATTACAATGAGATATATGTTATTGGCTATGGTCTGCAGAACTTGTGTGAGGCCACGTTAGGCATTTGTTACATTCCTTTTATTACTTAATATTAAAAAAACTATGATACAAGTAAGCATGTATTGTAAAACTGAATTTGGAATCATTGTGTTTTATTGTTCTCACAAACAGCTATTGTCTTTGCTGTTCAGGAGCTTTCAAATGAGATAGTTGATGCAAATCCTCACAGGTTATGTGGAAACAGAAGATCACAGCACAATCATTCTTTGATACCAATTGCATTATGTTATTTTCAGCATAGTCTCTGCTTGCAACCTTGATCAATTCACCAGTAAAGCTGGTTTAAAAAAATTACTTACAGAAACATTCAGGAGCAGATCGGGAAGTGTGGAAGGATATAACAGGCTGAATCTTGTGAGGTGAGTGAGGACCTTGCTGTCAGGGTGAAAAGCAGCCCAGGATCTGACCTGGCAGTCACGAGGCCCATTTAGCAGTTTGTCCAGAGGGGTCTCCTACAGGTCTTTGCATCCAATTAATCATGTTTGGTTGGGTCTCCATGTTCTCAATAACAAGATCTGGCAGCTCTGAAAACTCAGCAAAGCCATCAAGACATGTGCTTATTGCTGCAAAGTGCAGGAAATGTCAGCAAGAGAGGGACTGGTAAACAAGAAGCAAATAAATAACTCCCAGGGCCAAAGCCGGTAATTGCTGGAAAAATTCAGCAGGTCTGGCACCCTTATGGAAAGAAATGTTTTGGATCCAGTCACCCTTCTTCAGAACTGATTACAGCTAGGAAAATGTTGGTATATGCTCGCGAAGGCGTGGGGGGAGGGGGAGGGAGGAAAGAGGAAATGATAGATGAAGATCAAGCCTAGAGAGAGAGAAAACCAATTGGGCAGACTGAGGAGTGGGTAAAGATCAGCCTGGGAGAATGAATAGCTGCTAATGGGCACTGTAAGTAGCTGACATCAGGCTGTTTGTGATAGCAATCCATGGAATACCAAGGCCTGGTGTGTGGTGGTTGGCGTAAGGACATGGGAAGAGAATGCTGAGGCCCCAACTTCCAGGTCACAAGGCACCTTGAACTTAATCAGCTATTTGTCAAGATCATAGCTGGTCTTACTCTGGCTTTAATTCCAACTTCCTGCTTTTGCATGCACAGCATCCCCCCACCACCCACCGAACCTTTATCTCGTGCAAATCACAAATCTATCTAACTCAGCCTTCAGTGTAGCCCAACCTCAATTGCTCTGTTAAACAGAATTTTGAGGAATAACAACATTCTAAAGGAGCAATTCTTCCTTTCTTAGTCTTAATTGGGAGACCATTTAGCTTGAAGCTGTGTCCCCTCGTTCAAGATTCCATTGCAACAGGAGACATCTACCCAGTAAAGTCCCTCCCAAATCCTCTCTGTTTTAAGGTCAACATTCAGTCTTCTAAACTCCAGAGTGACTGGCCCAACCTTTCTACATCTGATAGCCCCTTCATCCCAGGAACTAAATCACACAAACCTTCTCTGGTCTGCCTCCAATATAAGTGGTTCAAGTCCTACCTACCCGAGACGTTAGTCTCTCAACCTGTTGAGACACATTTTGCCCCAAGGGACCAAAACTGTACACAGTCCACTATTCATGGTCTCACCAAAGCCCTATATAGTTACAGTAAGACTTCCCTATTTTTATATTCCATTCTCCTTGCAATTAAGGCTGTTTTAGGGTACAGCCTGTTAAAACATACAATCAGTGGGACATTCAAGACTCATGTTACCCAACTTGCTTTGTAGACTATGAGAGTCTATCTTACTTGACCAGCTTTTACTGTTTCCAGTCTGACCTGAATTACCAACGATAACAAAAGCAACATACCACATGTGAAGCTTTACTCCAGCATCAGTTCTTTGAAGACAACCCTCAAACATCTTTTTCTCATTATATATCTTCAATTAATGTGTTATCATTCTTTCAGTTGTTTAACTATTTCATTGCTCCATTTAAGTACTCACCGGTCATTTTATTTGTAATCTCGTATTTACATTGATCTTTTGTTCTGTCTCATTCTTTAAGCATTGTTAGTGCGGCTCTATGGGCCTGGAATTTGTTTTAAACTGTACTGTAGTTGAACAATTCTGGATTTCAGCACTGGTGCCTACAATACCTCCCCCAACTCCAAATCACACATTATGCAGATCGTCTGTTTGCACTTCAGGGTTCAATCAATAAATGTTGCTTTTCATTCTTAAAATGAATTAATTTATCCTGCAATTCAACTGTAATAAATGTTTTGTGGAGTCTCTTCACAGAAAAAAGTCAATGTTAGCTATACATGTACAGAGCCTGTACTTGGACTTTTAGGGAGTGACAGTTGATTGTAATGAGAATATGAACTGACTGCCAGTGAATCAGCTGCTAGCTATATTTTGCCTGGCAGGATGTATAACTGATTTCTAGCATCCATTTTATTCTCTTACCAGAGATGTATTTTATCCTTTTCATGTCCTTTTCCTTTCCATGATTATATTGACTGGCAAGATTACTGTTAACAGCAACCGTACGACAAAGCAGCCCATCAAGGTGGCAAGCTCCCCTTAGGAGGTGCCACAGGATTCCAGAGTGCCACTTAAGCTAAATGGTCCGTGCCATTGTCATTTACATCTCGAATGCATCAGCTCAAGCTGCTGCAAGATTTGTAAGCTATTGGTCTCAGAAACCGGCGATATTTTCCGAATACCTACCATGATTGTGAGAGTGAAGTTATTCATCTTGCATACCTCAGTGCAAAGAATGTCATTGTAAAATTGTTCCATTGCAAGCTATGGTTGTGACTAATGAGTTTGCTGTTCATCACATTTTTATCAGAGAAACCCCACAGCATCCCTTCTCATGCGTTTTCAGCTGCAGGTGAAAGTTAGCATGTAGTCTCATTCCCTTTATTGTATCTCTGAAGTTTTGGAATAATGTAATTGTATTTTAGCAGTTTCAATGCAAAAGCCCCTTATAGGATGGATTGGACCTGAGCTGCAAGGCTTTGAAAGGTAGATTAGATTAGATTACTTACAGTGTGGAAACAGGCCCTTTGGCCCAACAAGTCCACACCGCCCCGCCGAAGCGCAACCCACCCATACCCCTACATCTACCCCTTACCTAACACTATGGGCAATTTAGCATGGCCAATTCACCTGACCTGCACATCTTTGGACTGTGGGAGGAAACCGGACCACCCGGAGGAAACCCACGCAGACACGGGGAGAATGTGCAAACTCCACACAGTCAGTCACCTGAGGCGGGAATTGAACCCAGGTCTCTGGCGGTTTTACTGTAAAATTCATGGTTCAAATCACTGCAGTTTAGCTCTTACAAAATCATTTATTTTACTCTCCTAATTATTGCATCCATTATTGACTACATAAGCAATGAAATAAATACATTTCTAGGTAAAATACAACAATGGGACAGAAACCCTCATAACTTTTAAGAAGTATTTAGATATATCCTTGTGATGCCAAGGCATAGAAGGTTATGGAGACGAGGAAAATAGGATTAAGTGTTCGGTTTTGACTGCGCAGACTCGATGGGTCGAATAGCCTTTTTCTGTGCTATAATCCTCCATGACTAATTCCCAGGGTAAATTAGAAGTAGTGCAAGTGATTAGTTACCACCTTTCCACATCACTCAGGTTGCCCAAGTTGGGGCAGCACGGTGCCTTAGTGGTTAGCATTGCTGCCTCACAGCACCAGGGACCTGCGTTCGATTCCAGCCTCAGCGGATTGTCTGTGTGGAGTTTGCACATTCTCCCATATCTGTATGGATTTCCTCCCACAGTCCAAAGATGTGCAAGTTATGTGGGGTTAAAGGGACAGGATGGGTCTGGGCGGAATGCTCTGTGGAGGGTTGGTTTAGACTCAGTGGGCCAAATGGCCTGCTTCCACACTGTAGGAATTTTCTAATGATTCCTAAATTTCACCCAAGCCAATCCTAAAGTAGTGAGTGTGCAACTTCATATATATCCAGAATACACCAATTGTGGTTGTGGTACCATAATAGTAACCTGATAGTAAGGAGCTGCAGTTTGAAATATCCAAATAGGTAAGTTTTCATCAGTTAAATTTCAATCCTATGCTCATTACTATTAGTTAAAATTGCTGCAGAAATACTAGCTCAGATCAAATGTTCCACACACTCAAAACCAAAATTTTGCAGTGTTCTAATTACACCTTTCTTCTGAACTTTTGAAGATATACTTTAACTTCAGCTGCCTGATGTAAATAGGGTGATAGCCGTCTGAAAAAGGCAAACTTCTTGATTAGTGTCAGCACTACAGACATTGCCACTGAGTATCTGAGACCTGACTGGTTGGGGCTTTATATATGATCTTAATGCACACAGTGAGATCCTACTGAATGCTGACTGACGTTGTTTAGATTAGATTAACTAAAGTGTGGAAGCAAGCCCTTCAGCCCAACAAGTCCACATCAACCCTCTGAAGAGAAACCAACCCAGTTACATTACCGCTGACTAATGTACTTAACATTATGGGCAATTTAGCATGGCCAATTCACCTGGCCTGCACATCTTTGGATTGTGGGAGGAAACCCACACAGACACGGGGAGAATGTGCAAACTCCACATAGACAGTTGCCCAAGCTTGGAATCGACCCCGGTTCCCTGGCACTGTGAGGTAGCAGTGCTAACCACAGAGCCACCAAATAATTTTGATTGGAAAATGCATATTACAGCAGCAGGGGCACCGACAAAGTAAATTATTAACTTACATTGTATGGCCTGTAAATGCCCAGAACAATAAGGTGGTTAACAATAATGCTTTAACATCCCTGCAATGAACACTCACATCCACCTTTGCTCCATCAGAAAGAATTCCCTGCATTTCAGAAAGGCTGCTTGATATGGTGTTTCAATTGGCTTTGAAAATAACCTGAGAAAGTGTTGAGGATAATTTATTAGCTTCAAGGTCTACCTCAGGAACCTACTTCTAACTGACGACTTAGAGATGATTCTGAATATTACAGATTGTAAACGAAAGAAACCAAACACTCAAACAAAGCCTGGTACAATTAGCATGGGTTTCAATCAGGACACTCCAAACTTTGCAAAATGAAAATAAGTTGGCTCTTTTTCAAGAGTGTAATTATTTCAATTTCTTCTTAGTTCACTTACTTCAACAAGCCTCCAGTTATAAAATATCCAAACATCTTAAAATTAAATGCTACAATCAATACAAGCTCAAATGAGACAGCTATTAATTAAGGGGATTCAACAAGTACATACAAACTTGGAAATTACAATGTGAACTCTTCCTTTAACCCCTGCGCTCACTATAGTTACCTAAATATTGGATGAATCAATATTGACATAAGAGGTTTTCACGTAGAGTCATGTTTGCTCACAGAGTGTTCTGGGGCAGTGAACCAAGAAAACATTTATGAGGGTAACTTTCTGAATCATGTTCAGCAGAAATTTGGGGCCACATAATCTACAATTTCTCCAACGTATATTTGAAGAGAATGAAACCCCCTTAGAATTGTGAAAAACAGTCCCTAAAAACCCAAACTAACAAATACAAAAGAGATTTTCCCTATTTGTTAAAAGGGCAGCCTAACAAATAAAGGCGACAAATCTCAGAAATCAGCCCACACAAAGAATTTCTGAGGAACTATGTCTGAGCCAAAAGGGTAACTCACAACGTTGAAAGGCCATTGTACAATACAATACTAGCAGACAACTGAAATAATGTTACGTCAATGCACATTACCTGTGGGTATCACTATCTCTTATCATTACATGTATTTTATTTACTGGACATAAAATTACAAATCAATAACTCTCACCACAATGTTTCTAAATGAAAGGCTGAAATATATAACATAATAGGCTTGGAGAGGCGAGGGTCTAGTGGTACTATGGCTGACCTGTTAATCCAGAAGCCTAGTTAACATTCTGGGGATGAGGCAGATGGTGACATTTGAATTCAATAAAAATCTGGAATTAAGAGTCTAATGATGACCACGATTCCATTGTCAATTGTTGGAAAAACCCATCTGGTTCAATGATGTCCTTTAGGGAAGGAAACTGCTATCCTTACCTGGTCTGGCCTACATGTGACTCCAGACCCTCAGCAATGTGGTCAACTCTTAACTGCCCTCTGGGCAATCAGGGATGAGCAATAACTGCTGGCGTGGCCAGTGACATCCTCATCCCATGAATTACTTTTTTTTAAAAAAAACATCAACTATATGAATACATCTCTTGAATGAAACAAAGATTTTATTTTTAACTCTGTCTAATTTGTGGGTCAGAGATAGAAACAAGAACAGAGACCAACTTGTTATTGAAAAGATCACTGTTACATACAATCTATAATTCTGCTGCGTTCTTGCCAAATCTCAAAATTCTGTTTTTTGAAGAAGTGAGCAGCAAACCTGCAGCAAGGAAATCGGAGCGTGTGAGAGAGTGAGAGGGGGGGGTGTGGGGAATGGAGGAATTGTGATTATTCATCGGTCACAACACTAACTTGATGTTTCCTCTTCGGATATCACTGAAAGTAAGGTCTACTTTTTGCTGCTACCAATATCTGTACTTTCACAGCAATTTCACATTTTTGTACACTGCCCAGGCATCTCCAGGTCAAAGAGAGAAGAATTTTCAAAGCTCAAATTCCAATTGAAACAGCTTGCTTTCATCAGCATTACCCACTGATGCCAGCTGTTACTTTGTTTTTACATTTGTAACAAAGACAGCTCCATTTCCACCCATCTGTTAATACATTAGATACTCAATTCCAAGAAACACCATTAACGAAGCTTCAAATTGCTTAAGAAACAGTGTTCTCATGACACCAGTTTGCCAAATCCTGTATACAGCAGGGTGAACACTCTGAATCTGCAACCCTCCAGGAGGGTTATTTTTGAAGGAAATTCAAGTTAGAGAATTGGCCCTTGCAACCCCATCTCTGATTCACCATCTCTTCAAACATGAATCCTGGGATGGAGTATTCTATTTCAATGTGTCTTACAAACACTTTCACAAAACTGGAATAATCTGTTTTGATTAATAATCAAATACAAGAATATAAATAAGTAGGAGCATGATTAAGTCATACTACCCTGCAAGCCCTCAATCTGACTATCGCTGAGCTTTTATCTTGATCCTGCCTTATCCCATTTCTTTCATCCCTTTAGTATCTGAAAACTTACATTCAAATCAGAAGTTGATAATCAAAGACTCAACATACATAGCCCTCTGAGCAGAGAATTTCAAAAATTGGCAAAACTGGGTTTTAAAAAAAGTCACACTTGTGCGAGGTAGATTCTGAAATTGTTGATGTTGGAGATTGCATTAAGGTTGCACTCATTCTGATGTTACAAGGATTTGGATACAGAAAAACAGAACACCTTACGGTCTTGTTGGGTAAAGACCTTGATCACAGCTCTTCCAACTGTTTCAGTAACAACGTTTAACTTGTGTACTTTATATACTCACATAAAGGTTGAGTTTTGAAGACTGCTTTTTTAAAGCTGAAATTAGGGGGTTGACTTATACATGAGATATTGTTTTCGGGCGGATGATATTCATGCTTTGCATGAGTCAAAAAATGGACAAACAAGAGCCAGATCGCTATATAAAAACAACAAAAGGAAAAAGAATTATGGCCATTTTTGAACATTTATCTACAAAATAACTGTGTCCATTCTGCCTGCTTTGGTAGAACGGTGCTGTCGTACCATATTCCAGTTACCAGTACTGTAAAGTGCATGTAGGTCTGCACATATGTACAAAAGTTAATAGGCATACCAGCAGGTGATCACTACAGTGAATGGCTAAGGCTTGGAATGCATTGCCTGAGAGTATGGTGAGAGCACATTAATTCAAAATTTCAGAAGTAAATTAGACTGTTGCTATTCCGATGATATGCAGAGTAATGGTTAATGCCCCAAGTGAAACGTTAAATTGGAGAGCCAGTGCAGACACGATGGGTGGAATGGCCACCTGTTGTGCTGTAATGATTCTGAGATTGTGTCAAAGGACAACCAGAATTATCCTGCTGACCTGCAGTCTGCTTGAGATGTCAGAATCTAGGACAGCCACCCGTAAGCTCAAAAAGAGTTACAATACTCTCTATGAGACTGGTCTCAACTGCTGCTCGTGGTCTTCCAGGTATTGTGTTCCACCCATTCTCCAATCCAAGTTCCTTCATAGAGTTCAGTTCAGCAGAATGGATGCACTGAAAGCAAGCATCAGTCTAAGGAATAATTGAAAGGATACCTTCAGATGCACATCCAATTAACAAATATTGACGGTAACACCCACGCTTGTGCTCAGAGTATGGAGGTTGTTCTCAGTTTTGGCTTGAATTAGTTACTGAGCTAGAGAACTGAAGAGCACAGAGTACTGTGATGGAACAACTTGGCTAAACTGTGGTGGTAAGGAATGGAGAACATCACCAACATATTGACCAGCAGATAAATACAGTAGGTACACAGATGTGGTTACACCCACAAGTGCAATGGGAAATAGCACAACAGTTGTTAATCAAGCATCGGAATTGAAAATTGATAACATATCAATACCTCCACCAGTAAATAGCTCCCAAACTATTTAGAAAACATGTGCAAAGCAGCTCCAAAACCTCAAATCTTCACCAAAGGAGATGGGAGGATAATATTGTTGCATTTGTGAAAAAGTAGATGGTGAGCACATATGGATTTCTTTGTACTGAAACAATTTTTCAAAGCAAATTGAAAAATGTATCACTCTAGATGCATCATCCGCAAGGTGGAAATCTACGCTCAGAAGGGAAAAGTTAAGTTTTGGATTCATACATTGTGATTGGGGGATAAACAGGCAGGCTCGGGAGAAAAAAGAATATTGGATACAGGCAGTTAAGGATGACATTGCTCAGTGTTTGGAAGGATTCCAAGTGTGAAAAAAACAATAGAAGTTAAATTAAGGCAGTGATTGAAAATTGGAACTGATCACTGCTACATACCTGTGTAGTAGAACATATGTTTGGTCCATTAACATTATGAATTTATTCCTCTACTGTAAGGAAAGTATTGTGAGGAAAGTAATCCTGTAAAATTGTGACCACGAAAGAAATTATACAGACAGACTACCTGGGGAAAGATGATTAAAATAACTTTATATATCCAAACATGTAAAGACCGAGGATTAAGTAAAACTCTGTATCCAAACATGTATATAAATGGCAGCTTTCTGCTTTTATATATACTTCTCAGCTTTGCACCCCCACCTCCTTCCAAAAGAGGTCTGTCCAGTGACATAGTTTATCCCTTTCAGCATCCCAGAGGAAACACAGTATGAAAACCAACTGCAGACAGTAGTTAGTTTACCCGCACTCCCTCAAAGAACAGACTCTAATGTTTCCAGATCTATTTTGCATGGGAAACCAGTAGATCTGGTGAAATAACTCCAAAGGTTGGTATCCCATCACCAAGTCACCGTTTATTTACATGTGCACAGCACACTGCCTGTGGCCAGACAGCTCAGAGTCAGAACCCTGGAGATTCTAAATCCCCTTTTTATTTTTTTTTAAGTTTTATCATACTATACAAACCACAAATAGTCAACAGTGAACAACAAACTGCAGTTTACAGTAAATAGCAATTTACAGGGGAAAGGGGCAGTAAAGGCAGACCGCAAACCCCAAATTCCACAAAATGACCGAGTCACAGGGAAATGTTGATGAACCCCAAATTCCACCTTAACTTACTGGAGAGAATACAGTAGAAACAAACACACACAAGACAGTCCGATCAACTGAACAATAGAACACTGCATAACACACAGACACCCCTGAGCAAGTAGGTAACAGCCCATCCTTCCCACAATCCGGCCAATCAAAGGCAGCCTGCCACGACACCCCCTTCCAGCTCTCGCCTGCCCCTAGACCCTCTTTCAACTCTCGCCTTCCCTTACACCCCCTTCCAGCTCTCGTCCTCCCCTACACCCCGTTCCAGCTCTCACCCTCCCCTTCACCCCCTTCCAGCTCTCACCTGCCCCTACACCTCCTTCCAGCTCTCGCCTGCCCCTACACCCCCTTCCAGCTCTCACACTCCCCTACACCTCCTTCCAGCTCTCGCCTGCCCCTACACCCCCTTCCAGCTCTCACACTCCCCTACACCTCCTTCCAGCTCTCACCTGCCCCTACACCCCCTTCCAGCTCTCACCTGCCCCTACACCCCCTTCCAACTCTCACCTGCCCCTACACCCCCTTCCAGCTCTCACCTGCCCCTCCACCCCCTTCCAGCTCTCACCCATCCCTACACCCCCTCCAGCTCTCGCCTGCCGCTACACCCCCTTCCAGCTCTCGCCTGCCCCTACACCCCCTTCCTGCTCTCACCTTCCCCTACACCCCCTTCCAGCTCTCACCTGCCCCTACACCCCCTTCCAGCTCTCACCCATCCCTACACCCCCTTCCAGCTCTCGCCTGCCCCTACACCCCCTTCCTGCTCTCACCTTCCCCTACACCGCCTTCCAGCTCTCGCCTGCCCCTTCACCCCATTCCAGCTCTCGCCTGCCCCTACATCCCCTTCCTGCTCTCACCTTCCCCTACACCGCCTTCCAGCTCTCACCTGCCCCTACACCCTCTTCTAGCTCTCGCCCTCCCCTACACCCCCTTCCAACTCTTGCCCACCCCTACACTCCTTTCCAGGTCACGGTATGGTCTGCCAGACCCAGGGTCACACAAGGCACAGTGTAAGTGAGAAAACTGACCAAAAACGCTGAGTCCATTTCCAGAAACAATGTCCACTCCAGTATGCAATGTCTATTACCAGAAACAACGTCCACACCCAAGGCCAGAGTCCACACCCGATGGCCCACAGCTCACACACAGGTGTTCAGTCTTTACAGAAGCCTGGTCCATCCACAGAGGCCCAGGCCCACTCATAGGGATAGAGTCCATTTGTAAAGGTGCAGTTGACTCATAGGGACTCAGTTGAAACACCAAAAAGTGAAAACGTGCAAAAAAGGAAGTACAGACACTAAAAACCAGAGTGCAAGGGCTAATCCCTGCCACAAAATGAACATAGTCCTTGCTCAAAAGAAAACACACAGGCTACAACCAGCCAGTGAAACAACAGTTCCCTGCTGAGAATTGAAATACAACAATAACATACTGCTCAGAGTCAGCCCCCTGAACTGAGGAGATTCTAAATCCCCTGTTTATACTTTCTTTAAACAAAAGAAAAGTCCAACCAAGAGATTAGAATCTCCTCAGTTCAGGGGACTGACTGAGCTGGTTTGCCATGTAGCCTTGTGCATTACTGTGGGCTCTTTTTTAAGACTGGATTCCTGAACTGGCTGATCTACACAGCCAGTACGTTACGATGGGTTTTTAAAGAGAGAAAAAAAAGTTCCCTGTTTATTTTTTTTACTAAACAGTACAAAATATATGTGACAATAAACAGAAAGTAGCAGTTCACAAAACCCCACTATATACAGGGGAAAGGGGAGCAAAGCCAAACCCCATTGTTCAACTAGTTTTCAGGGAGATGAGGACAAATTTCAAATCCCACTTCCATTCATCACAAAGATAACAGTAACAAACACAGACGAGACAGTGCAATCAAATCAGCAACAGTGCATAGAGCACAGTCTCAATATAGCTGTAAAAAAACGACACCTGACACCCATCAGCACCACATACTGATCAGACCGTCCTTGGCTAGCCTTCCTGCAGGACAGTTGTTAGCCTCTGGTCTCTGGCCACCCTGCGCACTGACTGACCCTTCCCAGCCTCGCTTTCCTCCAGGCTGGTCATCAACCACCCAGCTCCCAATCGCCTCGCGTACTGACCGGACTACCCCGGGCAGCTTTGTTCCATGTTTATATTTTTTTTTTGCTTCTTTTTTTTTCTTTTTTTTTCTTTTTTTTTTCTTTAAACAGGCCCTTCGGCCCAACAAGTCCACACCGCCCCGCCGAAGCGCAACCCACCCAGACCCCTACACTTACCCCTTACCTAACACTACGGGCAATTTAGCATGGCCAATTCACCTGACCTACACATCTTTGGACTGTGGGAGGAAACCGGAGCACCCGGAGGAAACCCACACAGACACGGGGAGAATGTGCAAACTCCTGTTCCATGTTTATATTGGTCAGCCAAGGCTTCCTGATTGGCTCTGGTTAACAACCCTAATCAAGGATCTCATAGTCAAAGAAATGCACCAGGTTCCAATTGTTGTACCTAGTAACGCATCCCATTTTACAATAGGGATCAAATTAGATTAGGTATATTGTCAGATGTACCGAATGTGGAGGAGCCAGTGCTGGACTGGGGTGGGCAAAGGTAAAAGTCACACAACATCAGGTTATAGTCCAACAGGTTTATTTGAAGGTACAAGCTTTCAGAGCGCTGCTCCTTCATCAAAAAGCTTGTACTTTCAAATAAATCTTTTGGACTATAACCTGGTGTTGTGTAAACATGTACTAAAATATGGTGAAAAAGTATTGTCCTGCATGTAATCGCAAAGAGTTGCCACTCTCCGGCATCATCTTGGATCTCAGTTTAAATTGAATAAGTACAATTGCTTTTTGCCATCGCCACGGTATCCAGTTGTCGTCCAACCAAAGGTACAATCCGCAAATACCCACTTGGATGCAACACCTTCCACCCTGCCCAACCTCCCCCACATTTTGTTCCTCACCCAATGCTCATCCAGGCCCTCCCTTTGGACATCAGCTGGGATCCTAGGTTGTGAATTTCCATCCAAAACCGACACCCAGTTTTGCAAGGTTACACTGCACCTACATGCAGAGCAAGGTCAAGTCACCCTTCGTACTTGGGCCCCATTTCCATGAATAGTAATCTGTCCCTGCATTTTGCACTGCCCACTGATCAGAGAATGAATTAAACCTGGCAGTATAACAGGATGAAATCCAAATGGAGAAGTGATAGAATAATGGAAATTCAGGGGAAAAAAGGGTACCATTGAGCTTCTGTATCTGTACTGTCCAAATAAAAGAGCTATTTAGTCTTATCTCCGTTTCTAGATCGTGACCTGTAGCCTTGTTCATAATGTTCCTAAAGCAGGGCTATACATGAAACATCGACTTCTCCATCCCCTGAAACTGCCTGACTTACTGAGTTCTTCTAGCACTCCTACTGGTCTATTTTTCTCATAACAGACAGAACATGACATTAAAGGGCATAAGGATCAAATTTACTTAGAACTAATCTTTTAACTCTTCAGAAATTACTTTTGCATCTTCAGCTTTCCATGTTTTGAATTGTTCCATGTTTGGCATCATTAAGTGGTATATTCAAAAGATGGATTCTACCCATTGGAATTGAAAATTGACAACAATACACAACAATCAAAATAGCTTCAAAACTTGCAATAGCAATTAATGAAGATTGGAAAAATATTGTCCACCCATTGACCAATGTTCACTTGCCTGACCACACCATTTACAGTGGAACAGAATTCAGGTACTGAAAACTTCACACCTTGCTGTGTCAGTCCTGGAATGTGAAACAGGACATGTGCGCAGAAGAGGTGTTATGCAATGAATTGGAAGACCATTCTGAATGGTTGAATATTGGACACTATTGCATGCAATCAGTGTGAACAAGGATAGAGTACTGATCAGATTTGCAAAATCAGTATGTACACAATCAGCCATTACTAATAACAAAAGACTTTATATAACTACCTGGCTTGTTTTATGATAACAGATCTGTGGACTGAGTCAAATGGTTCAGGTCATTCTTGCCTTCAGGAATTGAAAGCTTTTTGACTGTGATTAATTTAGCTGAAAATATCTTTATGTGAACAGAAGCATACTAAGTGTGTAATAAATTATGGTAACATGATGAATAATAATTGATTGGAAAATATAATGTTTGACCTACTTAAGTCTTCCATTTTCCAATCATAGTTAAAGCCACAACCAGCCTTGATTCTAAAGCAGGAAGATTGTGATGCATTTGCCCAATTTTAGAATCATCGCAGAAATGTAACTTCTTAATTATTTGGAGTAGACCAGTGTGACTGCAGGAAGATAACTTGCCAATTTATGAATGCATTGTGCTTGACAAGTAAAGCAATTTGTTATTGGTCACAATGACTTGGGGCCAAAGAAAACAGAACAGGGCTATCTGCAGCAGATTGACACAGTTACAGATCCATCATCCAATCTTTCATTTTCGTAACTTGTTACTGGTGATGAAATCATTTTTAGAGTTAATCCTTTGTCCTCAATAAGAAGAATTGCCAATCACATAATCAAACAGGATGATACTGCTCCTTTAACAAGATTATGGTGTGCTTGGTTCTTTTTCAGAGAGATCATAAAGGACACAGACTCTGAAATGTCTAAGTTCAAGGGATTTAGAGCCAGTTTCATTATAGCGAACAGATACTACCTCAGACAAAAGGCTTTCGAGTTTTAAAAGGAACACTTGTACAATGAAAGGGCAGTTCTCCCAGCTCAGCTTTTCTCTGGATATTTGGTTTGGTCTGGCTATTCACTGAAAGTAGTCAGGCAGTTGTGAAGCTGTTAGACTCAAAGAAGCAAGTCCATGCAGATCATCTTTCTCTGAGATCTCTCCTGTAAGACCCCGTGTTTGATTTTAGCTTTTGGGCTAAGGGGTATTCATGGGGATTGGTGCAAGTATTTGGAATGGTATCATTAAGTTGGGATGATCTATTGGGTTTTCGGATAGATTGTTATTCAGTATTCCATTCTCTTTTGCTTGTGTATTATTCAGTAATCATGTAAATTAATTCTGTTTTGTTTAAGACTACATGGTTTGACCAACTGCATCTCTCCTGGAATATCCACTCTACACCTACTTCAAACAACTAGCAAAGTTATAGTTCGGGCTACTTTCTTGAAATTCTTTGAGGAGGTCTGGCCTGGTCTATCACAGTGACAAAAAGAACAAGATTTCCACTGACCTTGAGCTACAACAGCATTGTTATAATTTCCATTAGCTGGACCAGATACATCATAATTGTGCTGATAAGAACAGGACAGAGGCTGAGTACATCTAGAAACCTCAGGTCAAGGCTGTGATGGAACACGCCACTTATCGAGGTTACTACAACCCTGCAGAGTAACCTGCTTGATCTACACCAGTATTCCTGGATTCAATATCCACAGCCTTTACTAAAGATACACAATAGCTTCAGGGTATACTGAGGAACCTTGATTATCTGAAGGACACAGACGGGGAGTATTTTGTTTGGTTAATTGAATTATAGATAATCGAATTCCGGATAACATAGTTTAGCCGAGCATTGGGACATTGTGATCTTGCCGGATAACCCGATATTGAGATAATTGAATGCCGGGTAATTGAGGCTCCTCTGTACTGACCTCTTAATTGAGTAGCAGAAACGCAAAGTGGACCCATGCCATATGAATGGCTTATCCCCACCTTCTCAACCGTAATAAATGCTAACCTTTTCAGTAACTAACATGTACGATAATAGAGTTTGAAAGTAAGAACATTTACAGCTGTCTAACTAGGAAGACAGACTCAAATTCTGCTGACATAGACCTGTCCCTTGCATGGATAAAGAGGATCCACAGTTGTAAGAATATATTGGCAGTGCCCACCACAATCTATTCATGGAGAACAGGATATTTCAACCAAACTGGATCTTCATGAGCAAAGTTATTTAAAAAAAAATCTGTCAGCCTCAAGCAACGTAGTCATAGAGTCACAAAGCACAGAAACATATCTTGCTGTCCAACCAATCTATGCTGACCACGTTCTCAAAACAAACTAGTCCCAGCTGCTTGAGTTTAGCCCATATCCCTCCAAACCTTTCCTATTTATGTCCTTACCCAAATGTCTTCTCAATGTTGTAACTGTACCTGCATCCACCACTTCCTGTGATAGTCCATTCCACATATGAATCACTGTGTAAAAATGTTGCCCCTCATGTCATTTTTAACAATCTTCCTCCTCTCACCTTAAAATTATGTCCCCTAGTTTTGAATTCCCTCACCCAAGGGAAAAAAAGCCCTTGCTATTCACCTTATCCATGCCCCTCATGATTTTATAAACCTGAATCCTTCTGATTTGATTCTCCTTACATTCAAGTTCTGGGTTCTGTGGTAAAATAAAAATTGCATCATGTGTATTGTGTCTATTTGAGCCTATCATGCAGAGATATTCAAAATGGGAGTGAAAATAAATTAAAAAGGATAGAATAGAATTGAACCTATACATGAAAACAGGCCATTTGGCCCAACAAGTCCACACTGATACTCTGAACAGTAACCCACACAGACGCTTTCCCCCTCTTTTCTTTGACTAATGCACCTAACCTACACATCCCTGAACACTATGGGCAATTTAGCATGGCCAAATCACTTAGCCTGCACATCTTTGGACTGTGGGGGAAAGCCAGAGCACCTGGAGGAAACCTACATAGACATGGGAAGAATATGCAAACTCCAGACTGACAGTCATCTGCAGGAATCGAAACTGGGTCCCTGACACTGTGAGGCAATGGTGCTAACCAATGAGCCACCGAGAATCTAATAGAATCTAAAAGAACTGCAGATGCTGGAGAGCTGAAACAAACAAAAACCGGAATTGCTGGCAAAACTGATCAGGTCTGGCAGCAGCTGTGGAGAGAAAGCAGAGTTAAAATTTCGCGTCTGGTTATTGAAGTCTCTGCCTTCCAGATCTTATCCCACACTAAAACTGAACTGCAGATGCTAGAGACCTGAAATAAAAGTAGAAATTGCAGGCTTCAGGTGAAGAGTCACTGATCTCGAAACCTTAACTCTGTTTTCTCTCCACAGATGCTGCCAGACCTGCTGAGTTTTTCCAGCAATTTCTGATTTTGTTAAAAAGAGTGTATCTTTTAGTGGCTACAGCAGTTTTGTATCTTACTGAATGTGACACAAATCTTTGTTTTTCTCACCATAAAGATCGTCACAGGGCTTTCCGACTGCTTCCTCTGAACTCATGCCGAGTTCAGGTGGAGAGGTGGTGAGAGTTATTGAAGGTGCATTTGGTTGAGCTACTATACTATTTTTGATGTCGAGGGATTAGCATGGAATTGACCGACTCTTCAGAACTTCTGAAGCTGCTTCACTGTGATGCCACAAATTCTGCTCTAAATGTTGGTCCCAGCTGAGTGTTCTACAAAAAGGAAGAAACACAAAAGGATGTATCAGCTGGAACCACAGAGAGTGCACTATTTGCACATGTAAGTGCAGTACCTGCAATGTCACAGTGATGCTGCAGGTAGCTGCCAACATTAAAAAAACCACTAACGTTGAGCATATTACAATAATGAAAGCAAAACCTATCTGTACACTTATGGTACAGGTTTTGTTTAGTACATTTTTCATAGTGTGTGGGTGTGGGTGTGTGTTCGTGCATGTGTGTATATGTGTGTGGGAGGGATGGCGTGTATGTATGTGTGGGGGGACGTGGTGTGTGTGTGGGAGGGGGTGTGGTGTGTGCATGTATGGGGGTTGATGTGTGTGTGTGGGGGTGTATTGGGTGAAGTGTGTGTATGTGTATGGGTGTGTGTGGGGGGGGATGTTGGGTGTGGCGTGTGTGTATGTGTATGGGTGTGTGTGAGGGGGAATGTTGGGTGTGGTTTATATGTACGTGTGTGGATGTGTATGGGTGTGTGTGTGTGGGGAGGGATGTTGGGTGTGATGAGTGTGTGTATGTGTATGCGTGTATGCATATATGGGTGTGTGTGGAGGGGTATGTTGGGTGTGGTGTGTGTGTGTGTGTAGCGGTGGCTGGAGAGGGTAGTGATAAATGAGGCAAGGATTGGAGAGCCAAGGTGGGCTGGTGAGCAGATTGGCCAGTAAGGTTACAAATGAAGTGGTGAGTGAGACAGTGAGTGAAGCAATGAGCTGGGCAGCGAGAGGGTGGAGGGGTGGAGAACCAGGGAGGGATGTAAGGTGGTGCAGAAAGAAGTGGCAATCAAAATTGCAAACATGATGGCAGGGCAATGGACAGCGAAATGACGAGGTGTTCAGAGAGCAGGGTGCTGTGAGCAAAGAGGTAAGTGAGGAGCAGCATGCCTTCAACAAATAACTTCACAAAAATTACATAAATAATATTGCATGCATGTTCATGGATGGAGGTGTTGACGTCCACTTTCAGATGCACGATGGTATCAGCAGCATAAATGTCTTGTTCCAGTGCTGTACAAGATGCAGCATTCTTAGATATTTTTGTAATGAAAATACCATCGGATTTTATCAAAGACTACAAACTGTTTCAATATGGTTATTGAAATGATGTAGAGCAATGAGCCTTCCCGGCTACTTTGTGATTCTGATCTGAACTCTTAATGAGATGCTCCTGCAGCTAATGACAAATTTACAATCCTGCTGTCAGCATCTGCTCTGACTATAATGGCATAATCACAAGAAATCAAATAAATTACTGCCTGCAGCAGTGTGAAGAAGCACCTTGTGAGTTGACTTCTCCATTTCATTAGGGACTGTAGAATGAGAACAGTGACCTGACTGATTGCGTTCCCTGTCTTTCTCCTTTCCTATGCTAGTCTGTTTCAACTCTCAAAATGGCCCAGAAATTCAAACATCGATTATTAAACAAACCCTCCTAAAACTGTCATCCACATAACTAAACAGCTCACTATCTGAACTAGCTACAAGCTTACTATGAAATCAAAAGTAATTTTGATCATAAATTCTCACAGTGTAGTGAGTGCTCATGGTTGAAAGGAGTTCAGTCATGTAGGAGACAGTCTTACCTCAGAGTGCTGCCAGCCAATCAGATTAGCCACAGCTCTGGAGAGCTAATAGGCCAGTGGAGGCAATGATCAGGACTGGGACAAAACGCAGATTTTAAGTTTGAATGTACAGGAAGGACTCCTGTTGGACGTCCGCTCTGTCCAAGACGGCCAGCTTTGTTAGAGTCCAGGCAGGAAGCAGCCTCAAAGTGACCAATGGTAGAGAAGGCCCATGGGAATGCCACCAAGTAAATTTTACAAACCTAACTGCTTTCAAACCTTCCATCAAGAGACCTGAAAATGTCATTCCAGCATCAATAATCCCATCCAAAATGCATTGGAATCTGGGTGAAGAACTGAAAACAAGTATGGGCATACTAGTCTTTGACTAACTCGTTTGAGTTCTTCGATGAGGCGTGAGGGTTCATGGAGTTGATGCTGTTTCTGTTGTTTACAGGGCAATGCAAAAGGCATTTGGTAAAGAGACACACATTAGACTTGTTAGAAAATTTGAAGTCCAATGACACTGATCTGATACACATAGGCCAAACTAACCATAATGCAGATGGTTCTTATCAGCCATGATTGAATGGCCGAGCAGATTTGATGGGCTGAATGGCCTAATTTCTGCTCCTACATTTTCTGGTCTTATGGTCTTATGGTTCTTTGGAAGACACCTCTACCACAATTTATCATAATTTAGAATGGACTGCATAAAAGACATTCCATAGTAATTAATGCCAGCTAACCCTGACTAGTCACACTTGCTAAAATGTTGGTAATTATATCAGCAGAAGTTGACACATCCATCTACAACAGTGTGGGACGCTGGCATCACTGTTAAATAACCAGCAAGACAAATGCAAAATGGTGTCATCATTTTCAGGGTACCTTTAGATAATATGCACCAGTAGTCTGATACAGCAAGTGACAAACATGGTAAGCAAGGCAATTTACATTCACATAATGTCTTTAAAATAGAAAGCACTCCATTAACCTGGTAATTCACAAGGTTAAGAATTGTGCAAAAATGTAGGAGATGAGTAAAACCTTGGTTAATGTAGAAAGCTCAAAAGGAATGAAGGAAAGTTTAGTACAGCATGGTGTTTAGACAAAACACCAGAATTTGAATAGGCAGGTACGAATGGAGCATAGGCCAAAGACATGAAGGAGGCAAGAATCAGAGTGAAAAGTTCAGGAAAGTAGTAGTGATGGGAAGAATTCTGACAGATGGAAGGCCAGAATGGTATAACTACAAGGGTAAAAAAGATAGCTTGATTTTTTTCACATATAAGAGGCAGTCAGCTGTCCTCATAGCTCAGTGAGGATGAGTGTTCACCAAGCAGTGTGGGACAAGAAACAAAAGCAGAAGGTGCTGGTGAAACAAGCAGCTCTGACAGTGTCTGTGGGATGAAGCAGTTCTTAAAATAAGAATGAGCTCTGATGAGGCTTGTTTTTGTTTCGGATCTCCAGCAAGTGCAGTTCCTTGTTTTATTTTACTATGGGGTAAGATATGGAAGGCTGGGGTTTCAATAAACTAAATGATTACAGATGGGGTGAGGGATTAGGATGGTATTACAGAGATTGTAGTGGAAAAGCGATGGTCTAGTAGTATTATTGCTGGATTGTTAATTCAGAGACCCAGGTAATGTTCTGGGAACCCCAGGTTCGAATCCTGCCATGGCAGGTGGTGGAATTTGAATTCACTAAATATCAGGAATTAAGAATCTAATGATGACCATGAGTCCATTGTCAATTGTCGGAAAAACCCACCTGGTTCACTAATGTCCTTTAGGGAAGGAAACTGCCATCCTCACCTGGTCTGGCCTACATATGACTCCAGACCTATAGCAACATGGTTGACTCTTAACTGCTCTCTGGGATGGACGATAAGTGCTGACCTGGCCAGCAATGTCCTCATCCGGTGAATTAATAAAACAAAAAAATTAAACCAGAATGTGACAATCAAATGGGTGCTGAGCCGAGGGCAAAATTGCAGGTGGTTGGTATTACAGGGATGAAATTAAGTGGTCTTTATGTAGGAGAAAACATGGAGTTGAAGCTCAGCTTGTCCCTGAGTGGAATTAGTCAGATTCTGATTGGGACAACAGCCATGAAGGAGGAAAAAGTTGATTTCAAAAGGTTTGAAATCTGTCTGTAAATGACATTGCCAATGGGGAAGCACATTGATGAAAAATGTAAATGAGGCCAAGGTTCAATCCGTAGGGAGCTCTGACTGTTCCAGAATGAGAACAAAATGCATTGTTAGAGATGATTTGATTTATGATGAGGAAAGGAAGTCTAAGCAGTCCCATTCATATGGACAATGCAACCGAGACAAATTTATAAGAGATTATTGTGATCAATCATAGGACAGGCAGTGGAGAGGTTAACAAGGAACAATACATAGGGTCAAATTCACAGAAAAGAATCACTGAAAGCAAAATAAAAATGTGCAGGTGCTTGTGTTGGAGTGGGGTGGACAAGGTCAGAAGTCAAACGACACCAGGTTATAATCCAACAGGTTTATTTGAAACCACAAGCTTTCAGAACACTGCTCCTTCATCAGGACGTGATGAAGTGAAGAGTAGCACCCAGGCACAGAATTGATAATCAGCGAGGTTAAAAGATCATACAAATAGTGTGAATGGAGTGTCATCAGGCTGAATTATGGGTCTCTGCAGGCAATCAAGAGTGTCAGGTAGTGTGAGTAAAGTGTTGATAGCTGAATAGCAGGTATATGGATAACCTATATTCCAATTAGTTAAGGCAGAAAGACAATTACAAACCACTTAAAAATAAGGTGGTGCTGGAGACAAATCAAATGATTGGAATAACATGGTAGGTATAAAAGTTGCATGCTGAGTATCTAACTAAAGTAACAAGTAATCCAAAACTGTACAAATTAATTAATGTAGAGAGATCATAACAAATTACCAAGGTGATGATGTTAAGACAAGAGAGTGAGAAAGATTTTACAGATACAGAACAGTGTGGTGGGGTTAAGTGTAGCATGGCATGAATCCAGGATCATGGTTGGGGCCATCTCCATGGGTATGGAACCTGGCTATCAGTTTCTGTTTGGTGATTCTGCATTGTTGTGTATCTCAAAAGCCACCTTGGTGGATGCTTACCTGAAGATCAGAGGCTGAATGTCCTTGACCACTGAAATGTTCCCTGACTGGGAGGAAACATCCCTGTCTGGCCATTGGTGCATGGTGTCCATTTATCCATTGTCATAGCATTTGCATGGTCTCACCATTGTACCATGCCTCGGGACGTCCTTCCCTGTAGCGTATGAGATAGAGAACATTGGTCAAGTCACGTGAGTATCTGCCATGTACATAGTGGGTGGTGTTCCCACGTGTAATGGTAGTGTCTATGTCAATGATTTTGTTGCCATGGCAGGGTTGTGTGGTGATGTGGTCAATGTTGTCCTGAAGGCTGGGTAGTTTGCTGTGAACAATGGTCTGTTTAAGGTTTGGTGGTTGTTTGAAGACAAGAACAGGGGGCATGGGGATGATCCGTGGCAAGATATTCGTCACCATCACTGACATGTTGAAAGCTGCGAAGATCATCCCTCTGCTCCAGGGAAGTATTGGACAATGAAGGGTAGTCTATCGGTCATGTCCTGTGTTTGTCTCCTGAGGACACTTCAGCAGTCAAAGTCGTTCAGTGTCTGATCTTCAGATAAGTGTCCTTCAAGGCGGCCTTCAAGATACAAAACAATGTAGAATCACGAAGCAGAAATCGATAGCCAAGTTCCGTACCCATGAAGATGGTTTCAAACGTGATCTTGGGTTCATGTCACACTACATGTGACCCCACCACCCTGTTCTGTATTTGTAAAATCTTCCTTACAGTACTTGTTATGATTTCTCTACTTTAATTAGTTTGTACAATTTTGGATCACTTGTTACTTTGGTTAGACACTTGGCACATTACTTTTATACCTTCTATGTTATTCCAGTCATTTGGTTTGTCGCCAACACCACCTTATTTTTAAATATTTTGTAATCCCCTGGTGCCAGGATCAAGAACATCTTGGATAGGGTGCAGAATGTTCTCAAAGTGGAGAGGGACCAGCAGGAGGTCATTATACACATTGGAACTAACAACATAGGAAGGGAAAAGGATGAGATTCTGAAAGGAGAATATAGAAAGTTAGGCAGGAATTTAAAAAGGAGGTCCTCGAGGGTAGTAATTTCTGAATTACTCCAGGTGCTACGAGCTAGTGAGGGCAGGAATAGGAGGATAGAGCAGATGAATGCAGATGAATTTTTGGATCATTGGAATCTCTGCTGGGGAAGAAGTGACTTGTACAAGAAAGGGAAATTGTACCTGAATTGGAAGGGAACGACTGTACTGGCAGGGAAATTTGCTAGATCTCCTCAGGAGGATTTAAGCTAGTAAGGTGGGAACCAGGGAGATAGTGAGGAAAGAGATCAATCTGAGGCTGGTACAGTTGGGAAAGGGAGGAAGTCAAACAGTTAGGGAAGGCAGGAAAAAAAACAGAGAACAAGGTAGGACTGAAAAATTAAACTGCATTTAATTCAATACAAGAGGTTTAACAGGGAAGGCAGATAAAGTCAGGGCATGGTTCGGAACGTGGGACTGGGATATCATAGCAATTACAGAGACATGGCTCAGGGATGGACAGGACTGGCAGTTTAATGTTCCAAGATACAAATGCTACAGGAAGGACAGAAAGGGGGCAAGGGAGAACGGCCAGCTGCTTTTGATAGAAGATTGCATTACTTCTGTACTTACGGAGGATATTCCTGGGAATACATCCTGGGAAGTTATTTGCTTCGAACTGAGAAATAAGAAAGAGATAATCACGCTGAACTAAGAGACCTTGGAGTGCAGGCTCATAGCTCCTTGAAAGTGGAGTCAGAGCTAGATAGAATAGTGAAGAAGGCGTTTGGTATGCTTTCCTTTATTGGTCAGAGTACTGAGTACAGAGGTTAGGAGGTCATGTTGCGGCTGTACATGACATTGGTTAGGCCACAGTTGAAAAATTGTGTGCAATTCTGGTCTCCTTCCTATCTGAAAAATGTTGTGAAATTTGAAAGGGTTCAGAAAAGATTTCCAAAGTTGTTGCCAGGTTGGAGGATTTGAGCTATAGGGAGAGGTTGAATAGGCTAGGGCTGTTTTCCCTGGAGCATCGGAGGCTGAGGGGTGACGTTATAGAGGTTTAGAAAATCATGAGGGGCATGGATAGGATAAATAGACAAAGTATTTTCCCTCGAATGAGGGAGTCTAGATATAGAGGCATAGGTTTAGGGTGAGAGGGGAAAGATATAACAGAGACCTAAGGGCAACTTTTTCACACAGAGGGTGGTACGTGTATGGAATGAGCTGCCAGAGGAAGTGGTGGAGGCAAGTATAATTGCAACACTTAAAAGGCATCCGGATGAGTATATGATTAGAAAGGTTTTAGAGGGATATGGGCAAGGTCCTGCAGGTGACACTGGATTGGGTTGGGATATCTGGTCGGCATGGACAAGTTGGACCGAAGGGTCTGTTTCCATGCTGTTCATCTCAATGACTCTATAATCATCTATTAGGATTGTATTATAGACTCACCTAACAGTCAACAGGAAATTGAGAAACAAGTTTGTAAGGAGATTTCAGCTATCTAGAAGAATAATAGGTTGGTTATAGTAGGGGATTTTAACTTTCCAAACATAGAGTGGGACTGTATTGGTGTTAAGGGTTTAGATGGAAAGGAATTTGTTAAGTGTGTGCAAGAACATTTTCTTAATCAGTATGTGGATGTGCCTACAAGTGAAGGTGCAAAACCTGACCTACTCTTGGGAAATAAGGCAGGCCAGGTGACTGAGGTGTCAGTGGGGGAGCACTTTGGGGCCAGCAAACATAATTCTATTAGTTTTAAAATAGTGGTAGAAAAGGATAGACCAGATCTAAAAGTTTAAGTTATAAATTGGAGAAAGACTAACTATGACGGTTTAAGGCAAGAACTTTTGAAAGCTGATTGAGGGCAGATGTTTGCAGGTAAAGGGATTGCTGGAAAATGGGAATTCAGAAATGAGATAATGAGAGTCCAGAGACAGTATATTCCTTTTAGGGTGAAAGGAAAGGCTGGTAAGGATAGGGAATGCTGGATGACTAGAGAAATTGAGGTCTTAGTTAAGAAAAAGAAGAAAGCATATGTCAGGTATAAACAGAATAGATCAAATGAATCCTTGGGTTATAAAAGCAGTAGGAGTATACTTATGAAGGAAACCAGGTGGTCAAAAAGAGGACATAAGAGAGCTTTGGCAAATGAGGTTAAGGAGAATCCAAAGGGATTTAATAAGTGCATTAAGGACAAAAAGGTAACTAGAGATAGAATAGTACCCCTCAAAGACCAGCAAGGCAACATACGTGTGGAACCGAAGGAGATGGGGGAGATACTAAACAAGTATTTTGCATCCGGATTTACTTTGGAGAAGGACATGGAAGGTATAGAATGTGGGGAAATAGATAATGACATCTTGAAAAATGTCATATTATAGAGGAGGAAGTGCTGGATATCTTGAAATACATAAAAGTGGATAAATCCCCAGGACTTGTTCAGGTGTACCCTAGAACTCCTTGGGAAGCTAGGGAAGTGATTGCTGGGCTCTTTGCTGAGGTATTTGTTTCATCGATAGTCACAAGTGAGGTGCCAGAAGACTGGAGGTTGGTTAACATGGTACCACTAATTAAGAAAGGTGGTAAAGAAAAGCCAGGGAACTATAGACCAGTGAGCCTGGTATCGATGGTTGGCAAGTTGTTGGAGAGAATCCTGAGGGACAGGATTTATATGTATTTGGAAAAGCAAGGGCTGCTTAGGGGTAGTCAACATGGCTTTGTGTGTGGGAAATCATGTCTCACAAACTTGATCGGGTTTTTTAAAGAAATAACAAAGAGGATTGATGAGGGCAGAGTGGTAGACATGGTATATATAGAATTCAGTAAGGCTTTTAACAAAGTTCCTCATGGGATACTGGCTAGCAAGGTTAGATCACACAGAATACAGGGAGAATTTGTCATTTGGATACAGAACTAGCTTAAAGGTAGAAGACAGCAGATGGTGGTGGAGGGTTGTGTTTCAGACTAGAGGCCTGTGACCCGTGGTGTGCCACAAGGATCGGTGCTGGGTCCACAGCTTTTTGTTACTTATATAAATTATTTGGATGTGAACATAGGAGGCATAGTTAGTAAATTTGCAGATGACACCAAAATTGGAGGTGTAGTGAACATCCATGAAGGTTACCTCAGATTATAATAGGATCTTGATCAGAAGGGCCAGTGGGCTGAAGAGCGGCAGATGCAGTTTAATTTGGATAAATGTGAGGTGCTGCATTTTGGGAAAGCAAATCTTAGCAGAACTTATAGACTTAATAGTAGAGTCCTAGGGAGTGTTGCTAAACAAAGAGACCTTGGAGTGCAGGTTCATAGTTCCTTAAAAGTGGAGTCACAAGTAGATAGGATAGTGAAGAAGGAGTTTGGTATGCTTTCCTTTACTGGTCAGAGTATTGAGTAAAGGAATTGGGAGGTCATGTTGCAGCTGTGCAGGACATTGGTTAGGCCACTTTTGGAATATTGTGTGCAATTCTGGTCTCCTTCCTACCGGGATGATGTTGTGGAACTTGAAAGGATTCAGAAAAGATTTACAAGGATGTTGCTGGGGTTGGAGGATTTGAGCTACAGGGAGAAGCTGAACAGGGCTGTGGTGACAGAGGCTGAAGGGTGACCTTATAGAGGTTTATAAAATCATGAGGGGTATGGATAGGATAAATAGACAAGATCTAATACACAAGACTCCCCCTTGGATGGGAAAGTCCAGAACTAGAGAGCGTAGGTTTGGAGTGAGAGGAGAAAAATTTAAAAGGTACCTAAGGGGCAACCTTTTCACACAGAGAGAGGAGGCCATTTTTTCATGGTGAGTAACTTTTTCATGCAGAGGGTGGTGTGTGTATGGCATGAGCTGCCAGAGGAAGTGGTGGAGGCTGGTACAATTACAAAATTTAAAAGGCATCTGGATCTACTTTCAAGGAGCTATGAACCTGCACTCCAGGGCCTCTTTGTTCAGCAACCCTCCCTAGGACCTTACCATTAAGTGTATAAGTCCTGCTAAGGTTTGATTTTCCAAAATGCAGCACCTCACATTTATCAAAACTAAACTCCGTCTGGCACTCCTCTGGATGAGTATATAAATAAGAAGGGTTTAAAGGGATATGGGCCAAGTGCTGGAAAATGGGACTAGATTAGGTTAGGATATCTGGTCAGCATGGATAATTTGGACTGAAGGGTCTGTTTCTGTGCTGTACATCTCTATGACTCTCTGTCTCTAATTATCACTCTGCCTTAATCGGATTTAGGTCATCCATTCACCTACTGACCTATTCATCTGTTGACCCATTACTCACACCATCTGACACTCTTGATCACCTACAGACACCCATTGTTCGACCTGTCGACACTCCACTCGCACCACTTGTAAGATCTTTAATTGATTAATTAAGTTTAATCTCTGATTATCAATTCTGGACATGGGTTCTCCTCCTCACTTCACCTGATGATGGAGCAGTGCTTTGAAAGCTTGTGATTTCAAATAAATCTGTTGAACTAAAACCTGCTGCCGTGTGCCTTTTGATCTCTAAAAACAAAATACAGTGGAGACTACAAATCTGAAATAAATTAAGACATTTCACAGCATCTGAGGGAGCAGCTGTGAAGATTGGAACAGTCTAAAAGAGAGGGATACTTTCATACGAACATTTCGTGTGTATGCATATGTTCGTTATGTTTTCACCATAGTAATATGTACTCTTCCCAATGCTTAACTTCACCTTTAAATAACAAGGTGGGTTTGGAATGGAGACGTCAAAGGAAAATTAAACCTACCTCCACCACTGGCTGTGACACAGCCAATTGGTTTGGGGTGAGGTTCCAGTGACCCAGAGGTGGGATATGGCTCATTTATTTCCCTTGCAGCTTTAGCCTTGACCGACTGTTGGCTTTGAGCATCAGGCTGACGATGACTGCATGGCGGAAGAGCCAAGTGTTTTTGCTTCATTGCTTGTAGATCAGGAGGCACAGAAGTCCTTCCTCTCAGCCTTCTGAGTGAAGTTGTTTACCTCTGCAGCGACTCAATCAGAGAAAGTCAATCACAGAGCACGACAATGCTCATACTATTTCAACAAAGCCAAGTGGCAAGTGGAGCTATTTCCTGATGCACAGCCACACCCAATCTGCCCAGTAATAATCAAGGGACAACAGTTGGATTGCCCTGTTACTTGCAAACACCTTCCTCTACTTTCTCTATTTCCCCATCACCCTTGTCCTTTGAAATTTATTTGCCTCCTGCTACTATTTTAGTAAAGAATGCCTAGCTACCTAGACATTGCACCAACAATGAAATGTCTAAGCTCTCAAGCAGTGAATAAATGTAGAAGTGAACTGCACACATTGCACCAGTTTTTGACAATTCTGATCTAAATAACACCAAGGGTTATATAATGCACTGTGGGATTGATTTGGATTAGACAGATTGACATACAAACATTTTACAGTCACAAGAACATACAGCAAATGAATGATTTAAAGGATAATCACTCCCACAATCCCCAAACCATCTGGACTGCAAAGCCACACTGGGAAGATACATATTTCCTGCCTTACCACCTGAAAGCAAATGACCTAAGACAGTCCCTTCCTTCATCATTCTACTGAAAGCAAAAAAAGTCAACTCTTTTGATTATTTGGTTGTGGAATATCAACATGGCATCTTCCTATGTCACAAGTTTTGTAATCAAAGAAAACAGGAAGGCAAGCTGAAATAAATCTCATTCAGTAATATGATTTTAAAACTTCATGTTGAAATCAATTATAATCACAGGACTTCTAACTGCAATGTTTTCCTTTTGAAATTCTTTAAATGAGAATCTTAGATAACATGAGGAACAAAGGTCTTTGTCTCCAAATTTTTCTTCATTCAAAGAAAAATGTCCAACCAACATTTGTTACTTTAAGGTGAGATTAAGCATTGAAAAAATGCATAACACTGTGCTGAAAACAAATAACCAAAATATGCAAGCACAATGTGTTAAATAAACTGACAAAAACATAAGTTGCTGGAAATATTTATGGTTTTCCATGTTTCATTTAAGAAGAGAGAGAGAGAGAAACTCTGCTGAACGCAAAGTTAACCCAAAATGTTAACTCTCTTTTTGTCACACTGCCTGGCCTGTTATTCATTTCCAACATGTTCTGCTTTTATTTTTGATTTCTGGCCTCCTCAAAATTTGACTTTTGCACTTTAACACAACTTGATTAGGAATTCCATGAAACCAAAGTGATTTAAAGGAATTTGAATATTAAATCTAGTAAATTTAAATTCCACTACAAAAATAGGAGGACACCCATTTTCTTCAAAAATTAATGACCAGCTAATTGCACATTTCAAAGTCAATGCTTCTCTCAGTGTTATTAACGAAGCATTCATTATGGAAAAATAACCATTCTTTCTTTGAAAAATATAATTTCACTCATAATTACATACAACGTTCATTTTACGCAATTAGAGCACCGTTTTCATTTTTTTAAATTCATTCGCAGGATTTGGACTGCGCCAGCATTGATTGCTTATCCCTAACTGCTCTCGAGAGATGATGCATTATTCTTGGCCTAGTTCATTGCCGTGTCATAGTTACTGTTCTGGGAACAGAGCAAGCAGCATTCCCTTCGACTTGAAGACAGAGTTACGCAATGCAAAAAAACCCTGCGGGGTTGATTTGGAATAGACAGATTGAAATACAAACACATCAATAGTGAGCAGCTCCCTTGGATTGTTGTAGTCCATTTAGTCTTGGTCTGCATAATATATATTCAACAAAACAATTACTTTTGTTGGACATGGTCGGACATGACCAGGCAACATGTTAAATAAAATGCAGCAATGAGGCACCTCAGCTACCCTTCAAATACAAACTTCATATGGCTTGTGCGTGAGTGCAGAGTCTAGATTAGAGTGGTGCTGGAAAAGCACAGCAGTTCAGGCACCATCCGAGGAGCAGTAAAATCGACGTTTCGGGAAAAAGCCCTTCATCAGGAGTGAATCAGTAAAGTTTTCTCTAGTTTTCTAGTTGAGTGCAGCATTGCAAGACTGAAAAAGGGAGCAGATTTCAGGGGGAACTGTACCATGGCAGGGAACTGGTTTTAATGCATAGGTACAAGTAGGAAGAGTAAGCACTTGGAATACTCCATGCATTTGTTCAGTGGGTGAATAATCCAACTGAACAGTCCTTACAGAGGCATACCATTGGTGATTGCTTAGCAAAAGGTCTCCACTTATTTTTCATTTGTGGAACAAAGAAGGAGGCGTGCCATTCCTGGATCTGCAAGAATAATTTCATGATGGCCTTACTCAGGAAATGACACCTTGCCCAGGCTTGAGCTGCCAGCCTAGTACAGTTTCTAGGCAGAATTGGGTACCGCAGATGCTGGAGATTACAGTCAAGTTTAGAGTGGTGCTGGAAAAGCACAGCAGGTCAGGCAGCATCCAAGGAGCAGGAAAATCGATGTTTCGGGCAAAAGCCCTTCATCAGGAATGAATCAGTAAAGTTTTCTCTAGTTTTCAGCTTTTCCACAAACCGTACGCTCTGCATTTCCAGCTCAATGGCTTCAGTTCAATATATCACGGACGTGAAAGTGGTGCAGGCATGCCACGTTTTGGGTGGAAGCTGATATTTCACACCCACACAATGACCTTTAGTTTAAAGAAAATATTTTCAAGATAACCCAACTGGTTTCATCCAGAAATAAATTTAGCAACAGTATGCAAATTTGGCTCAAATAAAAGGAGACGCTAAATTAATATTCATAGAGAAAAGTAACATTACAGTTTGCTAGCAATTGAAGATCACAAACAAAAATTTCTAATCTCTTCTATGTTCTTTCCCAAGTATATTTACCAGAAATAATCATTAATGATGCCATTGAAAGCTCATCATTTGACTGAACCAGAAGTAGATACTGGAGATTATTACAGCCTGGTAAAATGAAGTCACTGCATATATCAAGGTCCAATTTCATTTAAAGTTCAAAGAAGTTGAACCATCTCATCTCAGTGTGCCATTGCTATATCTCTGTAGATAAAGATTGCTGAACTATTATCTTTCCAAATAGTAATTTGGATTTTTCTAATTCAGTCTATTTGTAGATTTACATAATCGTTTCTCTTTGCTGTTGAAATAATTTTCAATGTGATGTATTTGTATTTGAATTTTTCCAGCGTTGAAACTTGACATTTTTACAGCTTAAGACAAGTTGAGTCACAGAAAAGCAAGGGTTCACTTCATTGAAATAATATATTAAATTAGTATGCTTTTTTTTTATTGGTCAGAGTATTGAGTACAGGAGTTGGGAGGTCATGTTGTGGCTGTATAGGACATTGGTTAGGCCATTTTTTGGAATACTGCGTGCAATTCTGGTCTCCTTCCTATCAGAAGGATGTTGTGAAACTTGAAAGGGTTCAGAAAAGATCTACAAGGATGTCGCCAGGGTTGGAGGATTTGAGCTATAGGGAGAGGCTGAACAGGCTGGGGCTGTTTTCCCTGGAGCATTGGAGGCTGAGGAGTGACCTTATAGAGGTTTATAAAATCAAGAGGGGCATGGATAGGATTAATAGACATAAGTCTTCTCCCGGGGGTGGGGGAGTCCAGAACTAGAGGGCATAGGTTTAGGGTGAGGGGGAAAGATATAAAAGAGACCTAAGGGGCAACTTTTTCACACAGAGGGTGGTACGGGTATGGAATGAGCTGTGAGAGGAAGTAGTGGAGGATAGTATGATTGCATCAGTTAAAAGGCATCTGGATGGGTATATGAATAGGAAGGGTTTGGAGGGATATGGGCTGGGTGCTGGCAAGTGGGACTAGGTTGGGTTGAGATATCTGGTCAACAGTGACGAGTTGGACCAAAGGTTCTGTTTCCGTGCTGTACATCTCTATGACTCTATAAGTCTGGCATTTTAAAAATCTCTTATAGATAATACATAATTGTTAAGTTAAATCATTCAAAATGATTTGAGGATGCCAATTTCAAGTTCTGTCAGGTATTGGCTAAGTGTCATATAAGGTAATGATCTCAAAGGGATCATGTTGGAGATTGAATGGAGCCTAATTCTGTCTGGTGAAGTCAAAAGTCTTGGATGAAGATTTGAAAAACCAAGTTTACAAGTCCAGCATGGTCAGATATGGTTCCCGATAACCTTAGTAATTATGTCTGACTAGCCATCATATCATTTCCGTTGCTATCCTGTAATGACCCACATCTTGTTGTTAAGACTGGTGTCTTTTTTTGGTAAAACTCACTAATATCTCATCCTTTACAGACCAGGCCATCAGATCCAATATAGAAAGGAGCTTTATCTACGCCATGAGCAGATAAGTTGGTTGGTTCCATAAATGTAGAACAATGGGCAAAACATGCCCAGATCTGCTCATCCCTTTGCCACCCACTCACCAATCCATTACAAATGCCACAAACAAGAGAGTGCAAGCAATTGTCGAAGTGGGAATCACCATCATTCTTCCACCAGCACAGTGTCCAAGTATTTTGTGCACAAGAATGAACTATATAATTTGGATATAGAATTAGTGACTCCTCTGCAGAGTCCATCTGGAATAAATCTGGCTTAAATCAGTGAAAACTTGTGGAAGGCCAGAAGAGGGTGTTTTTAGGAGCCAGCAGAGGAAGACTAAAAAGTTAATAAAGAGGGACAAAATTGATGATGAAAGGAAACTGGCAAGAAATATAAAAACAAACAGCAAGAACATCTATAAGTACATAAAAAGAATGTAACTAAATTAAATGTGGAGAATGCGACTGTTAATGGAGAACAAAGAAATGGCAAATATTTAAATAAATATTTTGCATTTGGTGGAGAACATTATAAAGATTCCAACGATAACAGATAAGCAACATGCAAATAGAAGGAACGAGCTTGTAGCAATCTCAATCATGAGGTGTTTAACAAAGTAATTGACAAACTAATGAGACTGAAGGAAGACAAGTGACCAGGACCTAATTGCCTACAACTGAGTTTCAAAAGGAAGTGACTGCACATTTAGTGAGGCATTGGTTGAAATTTGCCAAAACTCACTGGATCCCAGAAAGTTTCCAGCAGATTAGAAAGCCACCAATGCGATGCCCCTATTCAAGAAGGAAGGGAAACAGAAAGCAGGAAACTAAGGCCAGTTAGCCTCACATCTGTGGTTGGGAAAATGCTAGAGTCTTTTATTATGGGAGAAATACCCAGGGCATTTTAAAAGGCTTAATGCAATCAAACAAAGTAAACAGGATGTGATAAGCAGAGTCGATAAAGGGGAACCAATGGATGTGGTGTACTTGAATTCTCAGAAATTTGATAAACTGCCACTTAAAAGGTTATTGCACAAGATATGAGCTCATAGGAATAATGAACTAACACAGATTGAGTATCAGTTAACACAGAAGGTAGAGTCAAGATTAATGGGTCTTTTTCAGGTTGGAAAGATAATTAATGCCACAGGGGTCAATCCCATAGCCCCTCAATTATTTAATGCTTATGCTAATGAGTTGGAGAAGGGAGCAAAGTATAATGTATCCAAATTTGCTGACCATGCAAAAATAGACAGCAAGGCATGTCATGATGAGGGCATAAAGAATCTGCAAGGGGATATAGATAAATTGAGTGAGTGAGCTAAAGCATGGCAGACGGTGTTTAATGAAATTATATACATTGGTAGGAAGAATCAAAAGGCAGATGATTATTTAAGTGGTGAGAGACTCCAGAAATTGCAGCAAATAGGGAGCTCTGATCAGAAGGACCAAACCTCCTTGACTTTGAAAAACCACAAGTGGGTGTTTTTCCTTCAGGAGGCCAATAGAGAATTTCCCCGAATTAGCACAGGATGGAACTGCTTTGTGGGTTTTGTTGGACCCAAGCCAGAATTATAAGTGAAACGCATGAGGTGCTGGGAAATCAAGCTTTTATACTTTTTGTAAAATTATGAAGTCTGGCTAGCAGTTCATCAAAAATTAAAAATTTAAAGCTTCATAATGGAGGGAGACTTTGCTGTAAGTTATCACTGATTGCAACTAGAAGAGTAGCATTAAATGTTGTGGAATACAGTGCCATCTGTATCATCTAAATCTTATTGCTCCACTCCCCTCAGAAACCTCACACCTGATTAATCAGAAAAGCCATGTTTCTCAGTTAACTTAGCAAGTAACCATACACTGAAGTTATATTGCAGGGATATGTTGCTGTTCTAAAGGTTTGCTCTTCTAACCCTTACATACATTTCTTAATGAACTAATTTTGAGAGTTAGGTTTATCATTCTAGAACATGCTAGCATTTATCATGATAGGAATTGTGCAATATTGAAATATTTACAACATTCACTTAAGATCATAAAATGTAAAGTCTATGGTAGTACAGCACTGAAGTGATTTGGCTTACTCATACATTTTATTATTTCACTAAAATTTCCACTAATTAATGTATGTTTTATTATTTATTTTCTATGGGTAAATATGAAATAATTGAACCTTGGATTCATTATTTGTGGCTAAACATTTCTTAAACTATTACTACAGCATATTAAACATTAGCAAATTATTTTAAAAGCCTTGACTATAGAATTTTAAAACAGAAGCAAATTGTCACACAGCACACTTCATTCATACTTTGACTTGCTAAATCGTACAATTCCTGGTGATGTCATTTGACAGGTTGATAATGGGCAAGTCCTTTTCTATAGTCAGGTCCCTCATGAATTACATAAGAAAAAGAAAATACTGAAGACTCATTTCAATCACATCAAAACTGCAGCAGGTTAAAACCATTTTGAACATAAGTGTAAGGGATTCATCAGGGCCTTCTTGTGGCACAGTGGTAGTGTCCTGAGCTCCTGACCCAGGAAGTCCAGGTTCAAATCCCCCTTGCTATATGGATGTGTGATAATATCTCTGACTAGGTTGGTTAGGAAAAGGGTTAATGAGAAAGTAATTGCATTATTTGCAAAATATTTCCTGCCTCCAATGGTAATTTGTTGTTTTCTTTCACTAGAACATCTGAAACCAATCAATAGAATGCCATCCAAATGTCACACTTTGAAGATTGCGACAGAATAGTCCTGAATTTTGTTTTTGAGAGTTTGATTTGCTTTATACAGTTTTATTCCTTTTTCGCATTTTGGAGATGTTCATGTGGAAATAAAAAAAGCCACATATTGATTGCAAAATCTTCAGATGGCTGACTATATATGAAATATTTAATTCAGCAATAAAGTAAAGCCATAGAAAGCGACAGCTATTTAAAGTGAACACTAGCAAAAAAAACTCCAGCTGTGCCCCCAGAGGGTGACCAGATCACAAACCAGAAACTTCACTTGTACAAATTAAAATGAATGATATAAACTGCTTTACAAATACCCTGGTCACAGTGGCTTAGTTGTAGCAGAACAAAAGGAATAGAGACTGACAAGAGCTGCAGTGCTTACACCTGCCATTATGACACCAACCACTCACACAGATCCTGGTACATGTCTTTGGTAATGGCTGAAGGTAATTACTCAGTGTTCAAGGTCAATAATCAAAGATAACTGCTCACTTGTCCGCTTACTTGCAGCTTACCTTCAACACTGGGATAGCACTTCCAGAAGCAACCACATCCATCAGAGTAACTCAGTTTGCACCTCCACTTGGTTCAATAGTCCATTTACCAGCAGGCGGGTTTTGAGAGACAGTGTGGGCATAGGAGCAACACTTTTTTGTTTTTATTCATTCACAGAATGGGGGCATCGCCAACTAGACTAGCATTTATTGCCCATTTGTATTTGTTAAAAGTCAACTCCGTTGCTGTGGGTCTGGAATCACATGTAGGCCAGACCAGGTGAGGATGGCAGTTTCCTTCCCTAAAGGCCATTAGTGAACCAGATGGGATTTTCCTGACAATCGACAATGAATCCATGATCATCATTAAACTTTGATCACCAATCTGTAATGTTAGGTTCCCCACACATTGTATTTTTTTATTAACTCAACATACACATGTTTCTTTTTAACAGGATTCCTGAGTAACTATCAAGTTAAGTCAATCAGAGCCCTCCTATTCTAACACAGAGTTGGGGAAAATATCAGAACACTCCACTAACCAAAACAGATATTTCAACTTTGCGGTCAATTCTAGGGAGTCAGCTGCATTGGGTTACCCATAACATGTGGACATACAATTTCAGTCTGCACTGCTACAACAACAACCATCAAAAGATTTGGTTAGTCAGGTGGTTTCTTTATTTGAGGATTCTATTATAATTACAGTTAATGTTTATTAGGAGTGAAGATCTGATCTCTATCAATGCTGCCTCTGACTGCCTAACAAGATAAATGCATCATATTCTGTTGAAATAAGCAATAAAATTGCCAGCGGTTTAAAATGCACCTTTTAAAGGTGTATGTCACTATGTCACACATCTTTCTTAATTCCATCTGAAGGTTCATCTTTAAAGAACCAAACTATCTACAAGAAAGCAAAAAAAAACACAATCTTTAATCTGCAGGTACTTTAACACAGAGCTCTGTATTTACTCATCTCTGAAACATACTGGAGGTTTGCTTATTCATTCCGATGTAATGATGGTGATTTTCCCAAAGGCTGCAGTATACTGCTCAGGAATGTATCTTGGACTATCTTCCAGTTGCAATACAAACATGCAGTGTTTTTGATTGTGGTTCTGTTCTGTTTTTGGCACACTGTCATATTATTTGTTCTTTGTACTTGATAAGATTTTGATTTTGTTCATACGCTGACAATTTCTGCTCTATTTTAGGTGTCATCAGTAGGATGTTGTGCATGGATTGTCTGTTTCATTTTCAGGTTGGTTAGCTCATTACTCCAAATGCTTGTCATTAACATCTTTCATCTTCCACTGTTTTTACAAGAAATGCATCACACACGCCTAGAAATAGTGAAGAGTGGTGACCTGCAAAGTTTGTCTGCCAAATAGTCATTTTACTTTAGTTCCACAATGCAATGAAGTGTGCATATATGGAATGAGTGTACATATTTGGTTGGTACACTGTAATGCAGCCTGTTGACAAATAACCTCAATGTGGTCTCCTCTACATTAGAGAGACATGATGCCAGCTCACAGAGCATTTCAGGGAACATTTCTGGGACACCCAACAACCCTACTACCCTGTGGCCAACCACTTCAACTCCCCCTCCTACTCTGTCAAGGACATGCAAGTCCTGGGCCTCTTCTATTGCCAAGTCCAAGCCATCCGCCGACTGGAGGAAGAATGCACCATCATCCATCTTGGGACCCTCCAACCACACGGCATCAACATTGACTTCACTAGTTTCCTTATCTCCCCTCCCCCCACCTCATCCCAGATTCAACCCTCCAATGTAGCACTGCCCTCTTGAACTGTCCTACCTGTATATCTTCCTTCCCACCTATCCACTCCACCCTCCCCTCCGACCTATCATTATCACCCCCACCTGCATCTATCACCTTCCCAGTTACCTTCCTCCTTCCCCCAATCCCAAACGCCACCCTCCTATTTATCTCTCAGCCTCTTTCCCCCCCCCCATCCCACCCACCACATTCCTAATGAAGGGCTTATACCTGAAACGTTGACTTCCCTCCTCCTTGGATGCTGCCTGACCTGCTGTGATTTTCCAGCGCCACAGTTTCCTATTCTGACTCTTCAGCATCTGCAGTCCTCACTTTCTCCAAATAATCTATGTAACAGAGTTAGGTGATCTTAAGTACAGGGTGATACTGGCTGGATCAGCATTAATCCTTACTTGCCCTTTCAAAGGTGGTAGAATGCTGTCTTCTTTAATTATGGGTCTTTGACATGTAAGGACACCCACAATGCTGTTAGGGAAAGCCTTCCAGAATTTTAAACCAGTGGCAGTAAAGGAATGGTGAATTAGTTCTCAGTCAGAATGGTGTGTGGTTTAGAGGGATTACTTGCAGGTTGTCATGTTGCTAAGTACCTGCTGCCCTTGTCCTTCTAAATGGTAGAGGTCACAGGTTTGGAAAGTGTGTTTTCATTATAGCTACCAATTGTTTTCAGTATTTATGATGCGGAAGTTATTAGAGTTAGGGGAGAAGACCTCATCAGTTTGCAGCCAATGATGCAAGTTTGGAAGATGCTGTCAAAACAGCTTTGGTGAGCTACTGCTGTGAATTGTTTTTTGATGATCCACACTGCTACCACTGAGAGTTAGTGATGAAAGCAATGAATGGTGAAGGTATTACAGTTGAGGGGGTGCCAATTTGTCCTGGATGATGTTGATCTTGAGAATTGTTGGAGTTGTCCACAAGCCTTGCCTTGCATGTTGAATGCTGGGTATTCTCTAGATATATAGATAAAGCAAGATCACTTGCATTGGCTTTTATGCCAACAATAGATGAATTATACATTGCCTGTTAATTCTGACTAGCTAATAGCATGTCTCTAATCGTATCTGTTTTGTAGTTGTGCTTCATCATGTAACCTTTGGATTGGTGCAAGATATTTTTATAATCTGCTTCCATTGGGATAGATACTATCACATGATCAACTATTCTGTCAGCTCTGCTATTGTGAAGTCGCCATTGTGCCTTTTGTCTTTGCTTCTATGTTTGTATTGATTCAAGGTTTCTCTTGGATGGAGCCTAAAGGACATGAATCAAGGCATATATTTTGATGTTGAACTTCTATCATAATTAATCTTTGTGTCTGGACCATACTTTCTCAAGATTCCTACGTTATTTGTGAAACAGACCTGACATGCTCAGTCTGTGGAGAGGTTCAATGATTATAACAGTTTCAATTATAATTACTTGTTAGGTTCAGAAGGTTTGAGGCCCAGAAAGTGTACCTCAATATGTTGATGAAATGTAGAAAATTCAGTGGTGAGATCTGTTGATTTCTAATTGAATCTTGGAACCTTTGTCATCATTTTGCACTTCTTGTGGGGTGTTTTAATGTGAACTGGAACTTTTAAAGCTATTGAGTTTCTTCCAGCATCTTCCATCCTCGAGTGGAAGGACTGACTTATGAAGAGAGATTGGATCAGCTAGGGCTATATTCACTTGAGATTCAAAGAATGAGTGGTGATTGTGTACAAATCTATAAAATTCCAGATAATTAACGGTGATGAAGAAAGTTGTAGGCTACAGGAGGATATATCGATGGATTGAACAGCTGAGCTGAGGAATTAACATTGGTAGGCGTGAGATGATACACTTTGGGTGAAGTAACAAAACAAGGGATAAACCAATGAATGGCAGGATGTTAGGAATCTCAGAGGAACAGAGGGATCTTGGAATGCTTATCCACAAATCCCTGAAGTAAATAAGGTAGATAAGAAGGCAGAAAGGTCAGTCACCTTTTTTAGTCATGACATTGATTGTAAGAGCAAGGAAGTTATGTTGGAGCTGTACAGAACTTTGGCCAGACCACAGCTGGACTGCTATGTGTAGTTCTGGTCACCACACTATAAAATGGAAGTGATTTCATTGGAGGAGGTGCAGAGGAGATTCACCAGGATGCTGCCTGGGATGGAGCACTTTGGTATGAAGAGAAGTTTGATAAGGTCAGGTTGTTTTCTTTGGAGCAGAGAAGGCCGAGAGGAGACCTGATTGAGGTGTATAAGATTATGAGGGACAAGGACAGGGTGGATAGAAAGCAGCTGTTTCCCTTAGTTGAAGGGTTAATAAAAAGGGGGCACAATTTTAAGGTGAAAGGCTGGAGATTTAGAAGGGTTTTGAGGAATTATTTTTTCACCTCAGGGTGGTGGGAATCTGGAGTACATTGCCTGGGAGCATAGTTGATGCAGAAAACCTCACAACATTTGAAAACTACTTGGATGAGCACTTGAAAGATCATAACATTCAAGGTTATGGGCTAAGTGTTTTTGTCAGTAAAGACTTGAAGGCCAAAAGACCTCTTTTGTACCGAATGAATCTATGATTTTATAATTCAAATTAGAGAGGGTTAATGCAGGAACGATATTCCCGATGACTAGGATCACAGTCTAAGGATATGGGGTCGGCCATGTCAGACTGAGACAAGGTGCATTTTTCACTCAGAGAGTGGTGCACCTTTTGGAATTCTCTGCCAGAGAAAATCAATTGAGGCCAAAATGTTGACAATTTTTGATGAGTTAGATATTGTTCTTTCGGTGAAAGGGGTCAAAAGCTATGGGGCAAAAGCAGGAACAGATTAGTGAGTGAAATGGTCAGTCAAGATCATATTTAATGGTGGAACAAGTTCACCTCGTCCAGCATTCACCATAGTGTCCACATTTCTTTGTTTTCGAGGTTCAATTAGCTCTGAAGTTCTGTACCTTTAGTGACAGCACCTTAACTAATCATAGATTAGAGCTTGATTGCAGTGGAAGTGCTGTTGAGGTATCTTTTTGTTTGGTTTCAGCTCTTAAGTTCTGACCATAAAGATCAGCACAGGTGCAGGCCATTCAGCCCATCAAGCTCATACTGGTAGTGATGTATTGCTGTGGATTTATAAAAGTGAACCATTATCTATCTCAAAAGAAAACTAAAAATCACACAACACCCATGTTATAGTCCAACAGGTTTATTTGGAAGTACAAACTTTCAGAGCGCTGCTCCTTCATCAAATTGCTAACTGCAGCTGAACCAAGTTCCCCAAACCCAGATCTGTAAGATTCCACTAACTGGCAAACTAAATACTGGGAGCTCACACACAATACATAATTACGTTTCACTTTGGACAATGCACCTTAATCAGATGTATGCTGTTTGGATTGACACAAAACCTGCACCATAACACATATCACAATCCAACAGTTTTGAATTAACACATATAATATCACACTTCAAGAAAGAAAGGAGAACTTCAGGTGAGCATCACTCATGGTGAAAATGCTAGAATCTGTTATTAAGGAAATGTTAACAATGCACTTAGAAAATTAGCATCAATATAGTTTTAAGATAATGAAACTGTGTTATTCAATGCATTGGAAATCTTTTTGGGGATCCAACTAAATAAATATAAAGCTACACTTGCCATCGTTCTACGCGACAAAAGGGCTGCTCTAACTTTGGGAGAGATGACTGGTGGTGAGTTTAAGCTGAGGGTCACCATGCCTCAGATGAAGGGAGAGCTTGAGAGTCCTTCATAGTACCCTGTACCACAGTGGGGCCATGCTGTTGGCATCACTCTGCATCACAATCCAGGGGCCCAGCTGTTAGCGAAAGACACAAAGCTAGGTGAGTACTTCAGATTTGAGGAGGACACAAAAAGGCTGATAAGGAATAGAAAAGCAAATTACTATGCATGCTGCAAGCCTGAGAATGAAAGCAGAAAGTGCTGAAAAATATTTCAACAGGTCTGTAAGCATCTAGGAAGAGAGAAACAAAGGTAATGTTTTACATTCAATATGAGACCTCTTTGGAACTCAATCCATTGGACTCGAAATGTTAAATCTTCATGGATACTGCCAGGTTGACTGGGATCTTTTCCAGCAATTTTTGCTTTTGTTTCCAAAGAGATGTAGACAGGTCAGTTGTGAATGAGTAGCACAAGGGCAAATGGATTACAGTTTGCAAAATTGTGGGGACATTCAGTTTTGTTAAAAGAATGGAAAAGCAGGACATATTTAACATTTATGAAACTTGTAATTGTGATATTCAGAGAGAATGGAATCTACTTGGACAAGGAATATAGAGTATTAAGAAGACATGTTGCAAGTAGGCCATATTGCAAGTGTTGTGTTAAATCTCACAGTCAGTTTATGACAGTGTACCTTTAAGAGACATGCTTGTGATATTATTATTGCATTATCATGACTTGTGACTTGACGGTATAACAATCTCACTTTAGACTGATATCTCTTGAAGCATGACACACTGCTAGAAAAATGTTGCTCTGTTGTAATCCGTTAGCTTAATATTAGTCCAAACACTTGGAGTGTCAGTGGGTTTTGAGAAGATTTGTAGCTCAGGTTGAGGTTTTGGATGTAGGTTTGCTCGCTGAGCTTGAAGGTTCATTTCCAGACGTTTCATCACCCTACTAGGTAGCATCTTCAGTCGGCCTCAGGCGAAGCACTGCTGAAAATTGTTGCTTTCTATTTATATGTTTGGGGTTCTTTGGGTTGGTGATGTCATTTCCTGTGATGATGTTATTTCCTGTGGTGAAGTCACTTTTTGTTCCATTTCTCAGGGGATGGTAGATGGTGTACATCCAAAATTTGGAGTGTCAACAAGTCCACAGCTTAAGAAAATATAGAAATGCTTGACTTTTTAACTTTATCTCTTTACTTTTATGGTTTTATACTAAGAAAACTGATGAATATTTTATCTTATATCTTCATTTTTCTACTTCTGTAACTCCCCAATGGGGAGACTGGATGCCTCCTAGCAGAGCACTTCAGGGAACATCTCTGGGACACCCGCACCAAACAACCACACTGCCCCATGAACCAACATTTCAACTCCCACTCCCACTCTGCTGAGGACATGCAGGTCCTAGGCCTCCTCCACTGCCGCTCCCTCACCACCTGACCCCTGGAGGAAGAACGCCTTATCTTCCGCCTCAGAACACTTCAACCCCAGGGCATCAATGTGGACTTCACCAGTTTCCTCATTTCCCCTCCCTCCACCTTACCTCAGTTCCAACCTTCCAGCTCAGCACTGTCCTCATGACCTGTCCTACCTGCCAATCTCCCTTCCCACCTATCCACTTCACCCTCGTCTCTGACCTATCACCCCCATCCCCATCCCCACTTACTAATTGTACTCTTTGCTACCTTTCCCCACCCTCCTCTCTGACCTATCACCTCCACCCCCCACCCCCATTCACCTATTGTACTCTTTGCTACCTTCTCCCCAGCTCCCCATTCCCCCCCCCCCCCCATTTACCTCTCCACCCTGCAGGCTTCCTGCCTCTATTCCTGATGAAGAGCTTTTGCCCAAAACATCGATTTTCCTGCTCCTCGGATGCTGCCTGACCTGCTATGCTTTTCCAGCACCACACTGATCTAAAATCTTAGCTGTAACTCTATCAAAATGTTTAAGAAAATAACATATATATTAGTTGCTGCTAATTAACTGTACCAATATAGTAACATCAAATAAACTCACCTTTGGCAAATTCAGTAAAATAGAGTGTCGCACAATTCTAACAATAGGAAGAGAATTCTAGATTTTAGCTGTTAGAGAGAGAGGAATAAGAGCTCCCACACTCAGCTTCAAGATGTTAGCAACTGCTACTGAAAGCTAAAACTAACCAATTATGCTGGTTCTGTGGGAGCCTGACCCCACCTATTCAGGATGCTTCTGTTGTTCCAACTTTTAAAGTAAAACGCCCAAGGCCTCACAAGCTGCTTATTTTATTGGTTTTTGAGCTGACTGATTGTTACCTCTGCCTCAACCTTTCTTCACAAAAAAAAACAAAAACACTTCTTAAAGCCATAGTATTGTGACAATATCTAGCTGTCATACATGTCTGTCGGATTCTTCAATATTCATGCCCAGCTTCTTACATCACAAGGGATAACAATTAAAGAGTTAAGTTAAAGAGTTTGGGAAGGACCTTTTGACAAGAAAATGAGTCATAACATTGACACATTACTTTAGGAGTGGACACCAGTGTGAAACCATTGTTGCAGACTCAACAAGAATTATATGTTTCAGATGCAGCTAACGCTACAGCGGGAGTGAGAAATGTGCACCAAACCAGCAACAGATGTGACATTTTGCAGCTACTCCTCCTGGTATCTGGACAGCATATGGCACCAAACAATCGTGGGCACGTACGTGCAAGAAATCTCGTTCAAAAAGCCAAGGCAGACCCCAGAAGAGAGCAGACATGAACAAAAACACTGTAGAACACCCACAACACTGGCAGCAAAGGAAAGTGTTAAGTAGGTGCACAAACACAAACATGCCAATGAGAGTCAAAGTTAACTTAGGCAGATGTTGGAAGATGACCAAACTTTCCACATCGTCAACCTCACGCACCATATCAATGGTAAAAGGTGATTGGCAGCTTTTCCAACCATTGATAACAGATGTTCTTATACGCAAGGCAGCACACACTAAAATCTGAAATTGACATGAGAGCTAGGGGCTGCATGGTCTATTCATGTTCCTACTTATTATGTTAATCAATGAATATCACAAAAGGCAGCACTCAAGATGTTTTTTCCACACATCCTATTCTACTAGGTTATGTGGTCATTCACCATCAATTCCTTACAGCCACCTCTTAAACATCTAACAGGGCAGGTTTTCTGAAATCCATATAATTTATGGCTCACTTTGCCCAAAACACATTGTATACTGATATGAATTACTGTTGCATTCCCTGCCCAACCCTTCATGTTTGCAGACTCTGCATGCATCATTGGTTCCACCAAGGGAGCCTTCCACAGTCAGTTTACAATAAGGTTTATAATATTATTCTTCTGTGTTGTAAATTACATCAGGCACGCAGCCACCCATATTCATGTTTAAATGTCAGCTGTGACACAGTTCACTTCATCATGCATTATTCATTGGGTAGGGCAGAGAATGAAATGCATTACAGTCTTTTCAAGAACTCTAAACTTGCCATAACTGTGGAAGAGTTGAATAATCGCTGAACAATAGCCTTTTGTTAGAGACTGGGTAGAGCTGCTGCTTTTTCTCATGCTGCTTTCCGAGACCAGCATTGTCTCTGTCCTCAAGTTACCTTCTCGCTTCATCTTCCAGTTACTTAGCCAGCAGCTAGTGGAAACTATTTTCCCTCCTTTATCAAAACCACTCAAAATTTTGAAAAATACTATGAAATCTCTTCTTAACACTCTTCCTTTTCCAAAGAGGCAATTCTAGTTCCTTTAATCTCTCCAGATCACGAAAGCACCTCGTGTTATGCTCCCAGGTATCATTCTGTGAAGCATTTTCAATAAGTTCTCCAAAATTCAAATTGATACATATCCCAACAAATACAAAGAGCAAACTTTCAAAAAAACATCATGGAGATGGTTAAAAAGAATAAAGTCAATGGTAGATGAGAAACAATGGATAGACAAGATAGATTTTTTTCACCCTCCCGGGACTAAACAATCAATACCACGTCAGTTCTAATGAAGAGTCATCTACACTCAAAACGTTAGCTTGCTCTCTCTCCCCAGACGCTGCCTGACCCATTCTGATTTCTAGCATGTCTTGTTTTCAATATCACAGATTACTTGCACGGCCCTAAAACACCATAAGCCTTGTATCCCAGGCTTAATTTGCAAAAAACAAACATTTCCTTTTAATGAAAAGTAATGGGTGAACTTTTGTGTCATCACCAAACAGAAAATGTCAGGAAAATATTAACCACCTATTTTAAAAACCGCTTAAGTGTGGCTCCTTCTGAAGTGATTTAATTTTAACTCTAATTTTACACCAAAAAAAAACCTGGCAGCAGATTTTTATTTTTTGTGTAGGGAACATAGGGCAGATTTTACAATTTGTTAACAGTTTTTCGGCAGAAATCAAGCCAGGCAAAGCAACTAAATTGGAGCAGTGGACTGGTCCATTTCTTTCTCATCCAATTCTGACTGTAACTTGCTGAAGTAGGTTCAGGTCCCAGTGATTCCCCGAGAACATAGAGAGTTGATAGCATGGCAGTAATGTCACTTAACAAATAAGAAAAGATATAGGTTAATGGTCTGTGGGCATGGGTTCAAATATCACCAAAGCAGATGCTGAGATTTGAAAACAATTAATAAATATGTAATGGCCTACAGTCTGTTAGAAATTTAAAAGGAAGGACTTGGGCAGTGGAAATGTCAATGGCACACCTGGTTCTACAGGCATTATAAATCCCCCCTTATTAACATCTGGTGGCTTGTCACAAAACTGGGAGAACTGTCAACAGCACCCAATTTTACTGACTGCACCTTTTTCAAAATTGTGGGGCTGAAAGTGTGACTAGTACTGTTAGCAAGCACTGGAATAATTTTAAATGATGTATCATGTCAAGGCCAGTTCCCATACCAACATGGCACACATTGTGGGCTGTATAGATTGCCTATGGCCATAAGTAGCACATTATTTGGACTTCAACTCCAGCATTGTGTTGATGCTACAAAGCCGAATATTGGGGCCATTATGGGAGTACAAGAGGTGGAATTTTACAAAATATAATATGGCCCCAATATAAAAGTACAGACAGTGCCTTGAGGTCAGACGTCTGCCCCTCAACGGGAGGAATATTCTGCCCTCAAAGGCTTAGACAGCAATGTTATCAGCATTAACAGTGCCATCATCTGTTTCTGGTGGGTGGATTTTGAAGGTCGGGGAGCAACAACCAAACAGAGTGTAACACCTCTGGAGGGAGAACATGTTCCCCCAGTCCTCCTTCCTTTTCTAAGGTGTAAAAGAAAAGCCTCTGACTCTCACCCACCTGCCCACATCAGCCTTATTGGGTAGAGTAATTCTCAGGCCAGTTTGGCTTAATTGTTAATAATCACAATTGTTTGTTAATTTAATTTTACAAATAGCTGATGGACCGCCAATGTTGAACAACACAAGCCTACAATTTTAAGGGGACGGGGTTGAGGTGGACAAGAGGCAGGGGGATAAGCACAGACCATGTGCCCCATCTACTGAAAGTGCACCTTGTAAGGAGCCCTAAAAACGAGGCTGAGAGATAGCATCAAGACTAGGCCAAATGGCATTTCGAGCCTGCTCCACCATTTGGTACAATGTCAGCTGATCTTTGGGATTCAGCTCCAATTTCATGACTGGACCAATATCCCTTGATATACACACATACACGCACATGCACACGCACACACACATACACACGGAAAATCTGTCTGTCCCAGATGAAGCAGCCACAACTCCTTGGATTGCAAAGCTTTGCAGTTCTGTGAAAAAGTAATATTTCTATCTCCGTGTCAAATGATCAGTCTCTTGCACTGACAACGTTTGAGATTTCCCTGAAAAAATCTTTCAGCATCAACCCCATCAAGCTCCTCAGATCTATCATGCTTCAATGGGATTGCCTGTTATTCTGCTAAACTTCAGAATATACAGGCTCCATATACTCAGGCTGTCAGCATAGATGTCCTATTGTCAGTAATCAATCTGTTAAACGTTCACAGTATTGCCTCCATAGCAAGTGTGCCCTTCCTTAAACATAGAGACAAAAATAAGGAGCAACATTTATCTCTCTAATTGGTCAAGTTTGTATATTGAGTGAACAAATTTTCTAACATTAGAAATTGGTTTCTTATTAGTCAATGCTAGTTATACGATTACTGAATCAATGCATGGAATTGCCAATACTGTTTGATTAGGACCAACTACAAATTAAGCAACTTCTCAGACAATGAAGTTATCTTGAAACTTATGTTGCTGGTTAAAATAGTACACAATACTGTTAATGAGTCATGGTCAAGAGTTATTGAATGACACAACAGATAGATTGACAAATTAAAACGTGAATAAACATTGTTGAACTTTATTTTCAAATTCTTTTACATTTTGGAGTGTTTGCAATTTAGTGTTTGAAATTACCTATTGTATCAAACATTAGAAGTCCTTGGCCTAAAATCGTAACTCTCAGTTGAAACAGTACAGCAAAAGAGAATATAGCTTGCCAAATATTATGATGTACTATCAAGTATTACCAGTATTACTGGCTTCAAGACCACTACTATTGGTGCCATGACCCATGTTATAGCTTCCAAGACCAGTATTATCGACAATGATCTTTCACTAATCCTGCAAATGAGTTTCTCCCTCCAGGAGAAGATTTTCAGTTTTAATTTTTTATTGAAATTGATGTTTTTTTTTCCATACTTAATTTTTTAACTATGGGCAGACTAGTATCACTTGGGAACTAATTAGAGTAATTTAACTGCAGACACCATGCAATGCATTCATTTTCTTTCTCTTCCATTTGAAGCTCATTTGCATCAGGATTGTAATTTAAGTCAAAATATTTTCAGATTAATTGTTTCTATGAAATACTTGGAGTAAATGAGTAACGTCATACAGCCTTTAAGCATAAGGAAACATTATTACACACTTCAACCTTTAAGAAAATATGCTTCAATACATTTGGTCAGCCCAAAAAGAAAATTGGCAGTGAAGCTCAAACAGTAGCACAAAGCTGCACAATTATGTCATGCATTAGATTGTAACTTATCCACAATTTGAATTATTGAATCCCTACAGTGTGAAAACAAGCCCTTCAGCCCAATAACTCTACACTTACCATCTGAAGAGCAACTCACCAACACCCCAACCCTATTGAACACTATAGGCAATTTAGCATAACCAATTCACCTAACCTGCACATCTTTGGATTGTGGGTGGAAACCAGAGCATCCAGAAGAAACCCAAACAGACATGGCAAGAATATGCAAACTCCACGCAGACAGTTGCCTGAGGCTGGAATTGAACCAGGTTCCTGGCTCTGTGAGCCATCACTGAGCCATCATGGCTGGTCTATGTCCTAACTCCATATACCTATCTTTGGCCCAAATCCCTTCATATCTTTGCTTAACAATAGTGTATCAGATTTAAAATTAACAATTGATCCAATGACTACTGCCTTTATGAAAGAGAACTCCAAACACCTACCACTTAGCATTTACATTTTTGTTGGTGATCTCCAAATATCTTTTATAAGGACATAGATCTACATGGTTCAACAGGAAAAGCTACACGCATTGCAAACCCAGTACAATGAATAACCAATCTCACTGTAGGTCCTACAACTTCCTCTGTCCTCTGACTTTTCTTCTCCCTGAATCAAAATGCTATGATCAACCTTCCATTAAATATTGTACATTGTTGCTCGTATAGCACTGGAGATTTCCCTGCATTCTCACCGTGTCAATTACTGCACCTTTGGAGAGATAGTGATCTAAGACATGCCCTTCCCCATTCCAGTAATCATTGTTCCTGTCAAAGTCAGCATTGCAATGCTCAATTTTTGCCTCCAGTGTCTTCACTCTAACTCCTTCTAGTATATGTTCTATTAATATTAATACATAATTACATAATGTTGAACAAAAAAGTTTAAACATTTTACAACATAATTTTACTATGATTCCATTCATCATTTACTTGATTTATAAGAATGTAATTTTACAAAACAGACAATCACAGGTGACATTCTGGTTGATGTATTCCTTCATTGGGATTCATTCAAATCTAATACACCTAAATATTATTTGTTTCTGCCATTTTCCTTGCCAGTAAATCTTAGAAGGCAGAAATCCAAATACAACAGAAGGTATGAATTATTGCTAGAAAGGGGAGGCAACAGTAATTGAAAATGGAAAATTGAACAGCAGAAGCTATCACTGATGCTAGAGAACATGTGCGCAGAATCCTTTTAGGGCTAATGGGAGATATATACAAGAACATGAAAAAAAGATTTTATGCTTATTATTGTACTTTCCGTGTGGCAGTACGTTGATGTCAATATAACAGACGGGCAGCAAATTGTTCTCATCTTCTCTTGGATTTTGCTGCTATGGTTATTTGCCTCCTGTGGGAGATTAAAGGGGTGATATTTTTGTCTTGACGACTTTAATGCTCTATAAATGGTGATGTGGCAGTAATTGGCATCATGCTTTTTCCCAATTTGCAACACTACAATTTGTAAAACACAGCAGCCTCACTGAGTCCCTGTAGTTCAAAGCCACGACATTCGGTTAAAATTTAGTTGTTATGATGTGAACATACTGTCTTAATGGTCTTCTTATATTAATGCATTACAACAAATCAAATACTGATAAAATATAACAGCATAAGCAATTGGCAATGAAAGACAAAGATACAAAATGAAGCTGAGAAGGAAGCAGAGGTAATTGTGCAGAATCTAAATCTCGTCAAATAATTCAGACAAGATTAAGGCACTTGCTTTGATTGCCTTCAATTGCAACAACTTCAGGTTGTTGAAATCATGGATTGAATATTTTTAGTTATGATTATGAAAAGCAAGGGCCATTGATATTCAACTTCCATCATCTGATATTTGACACCTGAACGTTTCATCGAGAAAAGTGATATTTAGAAGGAAACAGATCCTGATTTGAAATGGCTGCGATGATCACCTGACCACAGATTGAGGCATGCTTTGTGAAGTGAACATGAGTTGACTCAAACCTGGCTGCACGGAAATTGGCATTTCAGCCAAATAGAGTGAAAGCAGACTAATAAGTCAGTGTCTCGAAATTTGCATCCTGTTTAATTCACTTATGCATAATAATTTCACATATTGGGAGATGAAAGACTAACCTGTAAGCTAACTAGCTCAGAAAGACAATGTGGAGGCTCTGGAATATATAACTGGACCTTTATCATCAGCTGCTTTGAGCAGCAGAGAGAAAAAGAAAGACAAATTGCTAACAGTAAGAAGCCAGAAGCCTCTCTCTCCCTGTCTCTGTCTGAGCTTGGATATCAGTGCCTGATGAAAAAGGAACTTAAAACAATAATCATTCACCCAAGAATTCAAAGTCTATAAAAGTTACTGCAAATGCAGAATATGAGTCAGAAATTAAAGAACTGGCCTCAGGTTTCAAACTGAACACTTCAAAAATCTTGAAGGACTTTTGCTTTAAAGCTGCATCGCCTTGTCATAGAATATAGATTCCCTAACAGTTCTCACTGATTCTCTGAAGAACATCTCAGTCCCCCTACCCCAATCCCTGCAATTGCATTTCCCATGGCTAAACCACCTAGTCTGTACATCCCTGGACACTATGGGGCAATTTAGCATGGTCACTCCATCTAATCTGCACATCTTTGGACAGCAGGAGGAAATGGGAGCACCCAGAGGAAATCCCCGCAGACACAGGGAGAATGTGCAAACTCCACACAGACAGTTGCCTGAGGGTGGAATCAAACCTGGGTCCCTGGTGCTGTGAGTGCTAACCACTGAGCTACCGTGCTGCCCAGAAATAGTATAAAATGCATAATACTGAACCAACAGGTGGATTTATATTGCAGAGGAGAGTGTTGCCTGATCTTCCTGACTGTAGCAGAAGCTTTCTCCCTTTTAAACTTTTTACTTGTGTTTGTGTGTGTATGTGTGTCTGTCTGTATGTGTGCATCTGTGTGTGTGTGTGTGTGTGTGTGTGCATCTGTGTGTGTGTGTGTGTGTGTGCATCTGTGTGTGTGTGTGTGTGTGTCTGTCTGTCTGTCTGTCTGTATGTGTGCATCTGTGTGTGTGTGTGTGTGTGTCTGTGTGTATATGTGCGTCTGTGTGTGTGTGTGTGTGTGTGTGTGTGCATCTGTGTGTGTGTGTGTGTGTCTGTCTGTCTGACTGTCTGTATGTGTGCATCTGTGTGTGTGTGTGTGTGTCTGTGTGTATGTGTGCGTCTGTGTGTGTGTGTGTGTCTGTGTGTATATGTGCGTCAGTGTGTGTGTGTGTGTGTGTGTGTTTGAGGCAACATTCATATTATTCTTCTGGGGTCAGTACCTCATAAGATTCCTCTATCTATTCATTTGGCTCTATCATTTTGATCTCGTTAATTAGGTTGCAATTGAATTGTGATAATTCTGTGTTAAAAAATGAACACCAACATTTGTCATGACTCAGCAAAAGTAGGTTAAAAAGGGGAGAGTCAATATCTTTTTTTATATGCTTGTGACAGGTTCCAAAAAATGTCACCAACATATTTAAAACAGAGCAGTACTTTTGAACTATGGCAAATTTTCTAAAAGTACAGGAAGTATTAGAACTAACTCAAAAGCTTGGCAAGAAAAGCTCTAAAAACCCAGCAATTCAGTTGCTCTGTAATGGATGACTTCAGTTACATACAGTTAATGAAAAGAATACATATCCTTTGTTATATATGGCCTGGTAAACATAGTAGTGTTTCACGAAATGTCCAAATCCCCAGCAAGGGCAATACTGGAAACTTATTGAGAGGCCAATGTTGACAGGCTCCTAATTGCCCATCTTTAATTGCCTTTGAGAAGGTAGTGGAGAAAGTGAGGACTGCAGATGCTAGAGATCAGAGTTCAAAGTGTGGTGCTGGAAAAGCACAGCTGGTTATGCAGCATCTGAGGAGTAGAAGAATTGTCATTTTGGGCATAAGCCCTTCATCAAGTCCTTCCTGATGAAGGATTTAGTTCTAAAGTGTCAATTCTCCTGTTTCAGTACTGTTAGTAAGCTATTGCGGAGATGGTTCCAGGATTTTGATTAATCAAAAATGAGATTCTAGATTAGAGTGATGCTGGAAATCCTGATGAAGGGCTTTTGCCTGAAACATCGATTTTCCTGCTCCTCGGATGCTGCCTGGCCTGCTGTGCTTTTCCAGCATCACTCTAATCTAGAATCTGGTTTCCAGCATCTGCAGCCCTTCTTTTTATCTAATCAAAAATGAGATAACATCCTTGAATTTCCAAGTGGATGACCTGTAATCAGGAAGGAAACTTGCAGGTGGTGATGTTTTAATGTGTCTGATGTCCTTGTTTTTCTACGTGGGAGAGGCAGCAAGTTTGGAAAATACTTTGGCAGGTTGCTGTAGAGCACTGTGTGGGTAGTACATACTTCTGTTACTAGTGTTAGTTAGAGTGAGTCTAGATTCCCTAATAAAAATGGAAAAAGCCCTTTGGAAATATTTTATAACTGCACTAGACCTGTGATGCCATCTTTGGTTACTATAGGTTGGTTCAGGAAATGTATATCACAATGACAGTTCTTACTGAGACAAATGTCCTGAAGTTTATTTACAATTAGATTAGATTCCCTACAGTGCAGAAACAGGCCATTTGGCCCAACAAGTGCACACCGACCCTCCGAGAGTAACCCACCCAAACCCATTTCCCTCTGACTAATACATCTAACACAATGGGCATTTTAGCATGGCCAATCCACCTGCCCTGCACGTCTTTGCATTGTGGGAGGAAACCAGAGCACCCAGAGGAAACCCACGCAGACATGGGGAGAATGTGCAACTCCACACAGACAATCGTTCGAGGCTGGAATCGAACCCGGGTCCCTGGCGCTGTGAGGTCACCGTGCTACCCTAATAATATTAACTATTTATAAAGCTGTGATATCACAGACTCTGATAATCGTCTGACATCGTCTGGATTCTGATAATGTTACTGTATATTACACACACATTATAGCTGACTCCATTCCATCGAGAAAGTGACTGAAAGTGGATACCTTTTGATCATAATGTCATAATTCACAATGGTTTGTAACTGTCTTAAAGGTACAGTGCCTGTCTGCTGTGGAATTTGTGCCATAACACAACAACCTTTATGGGTGAGTTGTTATTCAAAGGCAAGGGCCCCATGGTATTATCACCAGACTGTTAATCTAGGTAATATTCCAGGCATATGGTGAATTTGAATTCAATAAAAAATCTCAATTAAGAGACGAATGATGACCATGAATCCATTGGTAATTGTCAATTTTTTAAAAATCTTGTTTACTGATGTCCTTTAGGGAAGGAAACTGCCATCTTTACCTGGTCTGGCGTCCATGTGACTCCAGTCCCACAGCAATGTGGTTAATTCTTAGTGCCATCTGCACACTTAGAGATGGGCAATAAATGCCATTACCCTGTGAATGAATTATAAAAAAGTCACTTTTAATTTCTGGTTCAAGAGGACTCTCAAATAATAACTCGCTCAAAATCCCACTTGTATTCACAAAAATGTTATTCTCAATTACTTATGGGGTTAAAATTATCTTGAGGGAAAGCAACAAAATCACACAAGGGGCAGATAAACTAATGAAGAAAGGAAATTCTTCACAGCCAGTGAACAGAAATATAAAAGCTCAGAAGCAATATGGGTCAAGCTGTTGATCCACTATCATGCATTTTACACTGCTGTAGAAATTCTGAATTACCCACTATATTTTTGTCTTGCCTATTTTCTTGAAACTGTTTCCTTTAAGATATTTAAATATTTCATGGGTTCAGTAGTAAACACACAGTTTAACTTTTACAGTTATAACATTTACATAAAGATACAAATTATTTGAGGTGTCAGTACTCCAAACAATTTTGAAGAGAAATAATGAATTTATTATGGGAAAGATGTATATCCAGCATACACTGTGTGGAAACAAAGGTATTGTTCTACAGTGAGTGCTAAAATTATTAGAATTATGAGCTTGAATATAAATTGTGGTTCATAGAATTTAAAACAATGCTTTACAAAAAGATAGTGTTCAGAATATACTTGCTTTAATGTAGAATGAGGGTATCAATAGTGGCATGGTGGCACAGTGATTAGCACTGTTGCCTCACAGCGCCAGAGACCCGGGTTCAAAGCTTGCCTCGGGCAACTGTCTGTGTGGAGTTTGCACATTCTCCCTGTGTCTGTGTGAGTTTCCTCCGGGTGCTCCAGTTTCCTCCCACAGTCCCAAAAATAAATGTGTAGGTTAGGTGAATTGGCCATGCTAAATTGTCTGTAGTATTAGGTGAAGGGGTAAATATAGGGGAATGAGTCTGGGTGGGCTGCTCTTCACAGGGTCGGTGTGGACTTGTTGGGCCAAAGGGCCTGTTTCCATACTGTAAGTAATCTAATCTAAAGGTTGAAGTAATTTTAACTTGTAAGCGATGATTACAACTTTAACAAGACTGGCCTCATTTTAAAAAATTGCTGACAGGAACTGAGCTTGGCTCCTGTGATATTTCAGTTAATAGCTGAAAATACTTTGGAGATTAGATTGTAAGGAAAAATACACTTTGGAGTATATTATTAGATTAATGTGAGCAGGAAAATAGATTATAGGAGCGACTGCTGGTTTTCAGCTGGGATTAGGTGGCTTTCAGGTTGCTAAATAACTTTGAAGCCAATATGTAAATTCTATGACTGCTTTGGACAGTGGTATCTGTGCAGCATGATTTAGAAAGGTTGCAGTTTCATTTTACTTGGTACAGTTCTCTGTGAGAATACGATGGCTTTCACACTTAAAACCTCAATCATAATTTCATACTAAGAATCATAGTCATAAAGTTATACAGCATAGATTCAGGCCAATCGGTCCAACTAGTCCATGCTGACCATAACCCCAAACCACACGAGTCCCACCTGCCAGTGTGTGGCCCATATCCCTCAGAACATTTCCTATCATGAACTTATCCAAACGTCTTTTAAATGTCGTAACTGTAGCCACATTCGTCACTTCCTCTGGAGGTTCATTCCACACATGAGCCACTCTCTGTGTAAAAATATTTCCCTTCATGAGTTTCTTAAATCTTTCTCCTCTCACCTTCAAATATACTCACTAGTCTTGAAATCTCCAACGCTAGGGAAAAGACATTTGCCATTCACCTAATCTATACGTGGATAATGTATCCATCCTGAAAACCTGGCACTCAAATCAGAACTCCATGAACAAACATTTAGAGTTAGATCCCATATACCAACCACTAGGAAAGAAAACCGGAAATGATACCACCCACGTCAACAAACCGGGACAGGAAAATAGTAAGTGGGCCATACTACCAGTGCTTCACCGGAGGCTCACGGATGATGTTCTGGATTAGTGGTGCTTGAAGAGCACAGCAGTTCAGGCAGCATCGAAGAAGCAGCAAAATTGACGTTTCGGACAAAAGCCCTTCATCAGGAATAAAGGCAGTGAGCCTGAAGCGTGGAGAGATAAGCTAGAGGAGGGTGGGGGTGGGGAGAATGTAGCATAGAGTACAATGGGTGAGTGGGGGAGGGGATGAAGGTGATAGGTCAGGGAGGAGAGGGTGGAGTGGATAGGTGGAAAAGGAGATAGGCAGGTAGGACAAGTCTGGACAAGTCGTAGGGACAGTGCTGAGCTGGAAGTTTGGAACTAGGGTGAGGTGGGGGAAGGGGAAATGAGGAAACTGTTGAAGTCCACATTGATGCCCTGGGGTTGAAGTGTTCCGAGGTGGAAGATGAGGCGTTCTTCCTCCAGGCATCTGGTGGTGAGGGAGCGGCAGTGAAGGAGGCCCAGGACCTCCATGTCCTCGGCAGAGTGGGAGGGGGAGTTGTAATGTTGGGCCACGGGACGATGTGGTTGATTGGTGCGGGTGTCCTGGAGATGTTCCCTAAAACGCTCTGCTAGGAGGCGCCTAGTCTCCCCAATGTGGAGGAGACCGCATCAGGAGCAACGGATACAATAAATGATATTAGTGGATGTGCAGGTAAAACTTCAAAGGATGTGGAAATCTCCTTTAGGGCCTTGGATAGAGGTGAGGGAGGAGGTGTGGGCGCAGGTTTTACAGTTCCTGCGGTGGCAGGGGAAAGTGCCAGGATTGGAGGGTGGGTTGTTGGGGGGCGTGGACCTGACCAGGTAGTCAAGGAGGGAATGGTCTTTGCAGAAGGCGGAAAGGTGTGGGGAGGGAAATATATCCCTGGTGGTGGGGTCTTTTTTGGAAGTGGCGGAAATGTTGGCGGATGATTTGGTTTATGCGAAGGTTGGTAGGGTGGAAGGTGAGCACCAGGGGCGTTCTGTCCTTGTTACGGTTGGAGGGGTGGGGTCTGAGGGCGGAGGTGTGGGATGTAGACGAGATGCATTGGAGGGCATCTTTAACCACGGGGGAAGGGAAATTGTGGTCTCTAAAGAAGGAGGCCATCTGGTGTGTTCTGTGGTGAAACTGGTCCTCCTGGGAGCAGATATGGCGGAGGCGGAGGAATTGGGAAAATGGAACGGCATTTTTGCAAGAGCTAGGGTGGGAAGAGGTGTAATCCAGGTAGCTGTGGGAGTCGGTGGGTTTGTAAAAAATGTCAGTGTCAAGTCGGTCATCATTAATGGAGATGGAGAAGTCCATGAAGGGGAGGGAGGTGTCAGAGGTGGTCCAGGTAAATTTAAGGTCAGGGTGGAATGTGTTGGTAAAGTTGATGAATTGCTCAACCTCCTCACTGGAACACGAGGTGGCGCCAATGCAGTCATCAATGTAACGGAGGAAGGGGTGGGGAGTGGTGCCGGTGTAATTGTGGAAGATCAACTGTTCTACGGAGCCAACAAAGAGACAGGCATAGCTGGGGCCCATATGTGTGCCCATGGCTACCCCTTTGGTCTGGAGGAAGTGGGAGGATTCGAAGGAGAAATTGTTAAGGGTGAGGACCAGTTCGGCCAAACGAATGAGGTTGTCGGTGGAAGGGTACTGTTGGGGACATCTGGAGAGGTAAAAAACGGAGGGCTTGGAGGCCCTGGTCATAGCGGATCGAGGTGTAGAGGGATTGGATATCCATGGTGAAGATGAGTTGTTGGGAGCCGGGGAAACGGAAGTCTTGGAGGAGGTGGAGGGCGTGGGTGGTGTCTCGAACGTATGTGGGGAGTTCCTGGACTAGGGAGGATAGGACAGTGTTTAGGTAGGTAGAGATGAGTTCAGTGGGACGGGAGCATGCTGAGACAATGGGTCGGCCAGGGTGGTCAGGCTTGTGGATCTTGGGAAGGAGGTAGAACCGGGTAGTGCGCGGTTCCCGGACTATGAGGTTGGAAGCTGTGGGTGGGAGATCTCCTGAGGTGATGAGGTTCTGTATGGTCTGGGAGATGATGGTATGGCGATGGGGTCATGGTCGAAAGGGCAGTTGGAAGAGGTGTCCTCGAGTTGGCATTTGGCTTCAGCGGTGTAGAGGTCAGTGCGCCAGACTATCAGGCTTGTGGATCTTGCACGGCACCACTCCCCAACTCTTCCTCTACTACATTGATGACTGCATTGGCGCCACCTCGTGCTCCCGCGAGGAGGTTGAGCAAGTCATCAACTTTACCAACACATTCCACCCTGACCTTAAATTTACCTGGACCATCTCTGACACCTCCCTCCCCTTCCTGGACCTCTCCATCTCCATTAACGATGACCAACTTGACACTGACATTTTTTACAAACCCACCGATTCCCACAGCTACCTGGATTACACCTCTTCCCACCCTATCTCTTGCAAAAATGCCATTCCATATTCCCAAATCCTCCACCTCCGCCACATCTGCTCCCAGGAGGACCAGTTCCACCACAGAACATACCAGATGGCCTCCTTCTTTAGAGATCGCAATTTCCCTTCCCCCGTGGTTAAAGATGCCCTCCAACGCATCTCATCCACATCCCGCACCTCCGCCCTCAGACCCCACCGCTCCAACTGTAACAAGGACAGAACGCCCCTGGTGCTCACCTTCCATCCTACCAACCTTCACAAAAACCAAATCATCTGCCAACATTTCCGCCACCTCCAAAAAGACCCCACCACCAGGGATATATTTCCCTTTCCACCCCTTTCCGCCTTCCGTAAAGACCGTTTCCTCCGTGACCACCTGGTCAGGTCCACGCCCCCCTACAACTCACCCTCCCATTCTGGCACTTTCCCCTGCCACCGCAGGAACAGCAAAACCTGCGCCCATACCTCCTCCCTCACCTCCATCCAAGGCCCTAAAGGAGCCTTCCACATCCATTGAAGTTTTACCTGCACATCCACTAATATCATTTATTGTATCCGTTGCTCCCAATGCGGTCTCCTCTACATTGGGAGACTGGGCGCCTCCTAGCAGAGCGCTTTAGGGAACATCTCCGGGACACCCGCACCAATCAATCACACCGCCCCGTGGCCCAACATTTCAACTCCCCCTCCCACTCTGCCGAGGACATGGAGGTCCTGGGCCTCCTTCACTGCCGCTCCCTCACCAACAGACGCCTGGAGGAAGAACGCCTCATCTTCCACCTCGGAACACTTTAACCCCAGGGCATCAATGTGGACTTCAACAGTTTCCTCATTTCCCCTTCCCCCACCTCACCCTAGTTCCAAACTTCCAGCTCAGCACTGTCCCCATGACTTGTCCGGACTTGTCCTACCTGCCTATCTCCTTTCCCACCTATCCACTCCACCCTCTCCTCCCTGACCTATCACCTTCATCCCCTCCCCCACTCACCCATTGTACTCTATGTTACTTTCTCCTGACCCCCACCCTCCTCTAGCTTATCTCTCCACGCTTCAGGCTCACTGCCTTTATTCCTGATGCAGGGCTTTTGCCCGAAACGTCGATTTCGCTGCTCCTTGGATGCTGCCTGAACTGCTGTGCTCTTCCAGCACCACTAACCCAGAATCTGGTTTCCAGCATCTGCAGTCTGTGTTTTTACCTCACTGATGATGTTACCTAGTATGGTGACGAAACATCTGCAAATAAACTTACCAGCTCAGCAAGCGATGACCTCATCCACAACCTGAGCTACAAACCTCTCAAGAACTTTGGAAATGTTGATGTGTGTGGTCTCAGAGGCAGGTTCAGCCATGTGGGTGACCTTTGTAATAAGCTCCAATGTGTCAGTGTGGAGGTTGATCCTAATATGAGTAGGTAAAAGATAATTAAGGGAATTATGCATGATAGTGGGAAGGAAGAAAGAGGTAAATCTTGATACGTGATACACAGCATTCTGACTTTTTAAGCTCAGAATGCATTTCATCACCTGCTGAACAGTCAATTATGAAGGAGCTACTATGGTGTTCTGTGTGCATACTGAAAGAAAACCCAGGTAATAGTGCGCCAACTGATGGAAATAGTCCCCAAGGATATTTTGTAACTGTATCCACAGCTGTAGGCTTTTATTCCCACTTTCCCTGGTTCTTTGGGTTTAGTCTGGATATCAATAAACCAAGACAGTTGTAAAAAAACAGAACATACCAATGTTCAGCAAAGTACACTACAAAATATTCTGCAAACATCTTAGCCATACAATGCTTACAATTACAAGTGAACACCTTAATGGAGACTTGTCTGAAGATCAGAGTGGAACAGGTCATCAATCCCTCTGTCCCAATTTCTACTCCTTGATTAATTGACCTCCCCGAGCCAGTTAAATATTTGCTGCGAGGCAAGCGGTTTTACACTCTCCCTATGCTGTACATTCAAAATCTCAGCACTGCCCAGTTGACAGCAAATGATCAGTTTGACCACTGGCAAATGTCACAAACCCGTTCTGAAGACGAGTCACCGGACTCAAAATGTCAAGTCAATTTTCTCTGTACAAATGCTGCTAGATCTGCTGAGTTTCTCCAGCAATTTCTATTTTTGTTGATCATAAATATGTCATGTTTTCCACATCAGGTTGCTGAATTAATCTATTAAGATTTGCTTCTGTCTCCTTTAAAAAACACTTATCTCTTGCCTTTAATGAACTTTGACATTGAGTCATATAGCACGGAAACAGACTCTTGTTCCATCCAGTCCATGCCGAACATAATCTCCAACTAAACTAGTCCCACCTGCCTGCTCCTGGCCTATAAGCCTACAAACCTTTCCTATTCACGTACTTATCAATAAGACATTTAAACATTGTAATTGTACCCACATTCATCACTTCCTCAGAAAGTTCATTCCACATGTGAACCATCCTCTGTGTAAAATATTTGTCCCTCATGCATTTCTTAAATCTCTCTCCTCTTCTCTTAAAATGTGCCCCCTAGTCTTGAAATCCCCCATCCTAGGAAAACACAATTACCATTAACTCTATCTATAACCCTCATTATTTCATAAACTTCGATAACGTCACCTCTCAACCTCCTACACTCCAGTGAAAAAAAGTCCCGGCCTATCCAGCCTTTCTTTATAACTCAAACCTTGCATACCTGGCATCATCCTGGTAAATCTCCAAACATCCATTTTTTATGTCGTCTAATCAACTGCATGATGTTTGCACAGCACACATCCATGACTATCACAAATTCAGCTGATAGTCTACATTCTCGCACCTCATTCACTGTGTTTGTTTCAAACAAAACTTCAGCTTTTTCAGAGTTACTGTGAAATTTCAGTCCATTATTGATTGAGTCTGAGGGTTTAATATAAACAAACAGGCGCATTTCTTCAGCCTAACACAAATATTTTAAAAACCAGTGACATTTCTAATTACAAAGTTTCATATGTTTTCTCCTTCTCATTTCATTCAAATTAATTTCAGCGAACCCAGCAAATTTAAGGCTAATATCTACAATGACCCAGTTTCATGATATCAAGGTCCCAACAAGGTTGAGAGCTACAATGACGTTTAAGATAAAGTGCAGCTTCAGTTGTCAGAGGCAGGGATGGATGGACAACTGCAAAGAAAATATTGAACAGATTAATCGCTGTTATATGTTCATATCTACTAGACCATGTGAAAGTAAGTCTGGGAAGTGTATACTTGATATTTCCATGAGCGATAGTGCAGCAAGGCCTTGCTGAAGGATGAGGCCACTTTCTGTCATAGACTCCCTACAGTGTGGAAGCAGGTCACTTGGAGCATTGAGGCCATACCAACCCTCCAAACTGCATCACTCCCAGACCCATCCCATCCAACCCTGCATTTCCCATGGCTAATCCACCTGGCCTGCACATCCCTGGACACTGCGGGGCAATTTAGCATGACCAATCCACCTAAAATGCACACCTTTGGACTGTGGGAGGAAAGCCACGCAGAAACAGGGAGAATGTGCAAACTCCACACAGACAGTCACCTGAAGGTGGAATTGAGCCCGGGTCCCTGGCGCTGAGGCAGCAGTGCTAACCACTGAGCCACTATGCCATCCTGTTGTCATGTTTGTGACATCTTTGGGGGTGAGGCTATTGAAGGGCTAATGCAGATTGAACTGACGCCCCTGGCTTGCAGACTCCAAGTCCTCTATATGTGGAGCACCTGAACTTGTGATCTCCAAAGCAAACAGCAGGGTAAACATTTGCTTCTTGCCTGACACCAAAGATTATCCCTTTGCTTTCTGCATGTAGGTTATGAGCTGAGAACTGAGATTGTGCAAGAGAAGCCTTGGGTTAATGTGGAAATGTAGATGTTGTGTGTTTGGATTTACAAAAGGTAGTTAGTACAGTGCCAAGTGGAAGGTTACTACATGAGCTGAGAACTCTTGGTGTTTGTGGGAAATATTGATTGGATGGTGATCTAACTAATGAACAGAAAGTTAGAGTCATCTTAAATGAATAGTTTTTCAGATTGTCAAACTGTAACTAGTAGAAGGCTATGGACACCTGTGGCCTCACATCTTCACATGCAAACGTACAGATGAGTACATGTCGGCCATTCAACCTCTTCAGCTTGCTCTACCATTAAATAGGATCACAACTGATCTGATTAGAACCTGAAACCTGCATTCCTGCTGACCCTGAAGGATCGAATGGTGGACCCCTACTCCGCGTTTCTATACCTTACAATTTTAACATCTGCTTCTCTAAAGCTTCCAGTTGGTAAGCAGCATATTAATTATCTTGGCTATGAACCTCATGTGTTCGTTGACCATTTACTCAATAATAAGACCTGATCACCTCGCCATTACCTGTAGGGTGTTCAGCTGTCCAAAGCCTGGGTTCCAGAATTTCATTCCTAAAGCTCTCCACGACATGGGCAGAATTTAAACTCCTGCTTCGAAATGGGGACAACGCTTGAGCTAGAGTATGTGAGATAAGAGCCATTTCAGCCTACATCTTTCCTCTGCCATAAAACAAAACTACTATTGGGTTTGCTACAGGCTCCCAGGCTCTGGGAGGGAGGTGTTACCCTTCATTACCAGACCCTTCTTATCAAGACACCCCACATCCTAAAAGTCCACTGAGGACAATCTGCTGTGCTCTCTTCTGATTCCCATTCCACCCTCTAGCCAGTGACCTCCTACCTTCACCCCCCCTACACTCACCTGTGATGGAGTTTTTTGCTGATGCCGGGTCAAAGGCTGATTGAAGTCTTCAAGATATTAACAGGAAAAGAGAGGGAAGATAAAAATAAGCTATTACCACTGGTTGGTGATTCTAGAACTAGAGGGTATAGACTGAGAATCAGGGTCAGACCATTCAGGGGAGATGTTAGGAAGCATTTTGGCACTCAAAGGGTGTTTTAATAAGATTAGATTGCCTACAGTATGGAACCGGGCCCTTCAGCCCAACAAGCCCACACCGACTCTCCGAAGAGTAACCCACCCAGACTCATTGTCCTATGTTTACTAATGCACATAACACTATGGGCAATTTAGCATGGCCAATTCACCAGACCTACACATCTTTGGACTGTGGAACGAAACCGGCGCAAGCTCACACAGACACTGGGAGAATGTGCAAACTCCACACAGACAGTCGCCCAAGGCTGGAATCAAACCTGGGACCCTGGTGCTATGAGGCAACAGTGCTAACCACTGAGCCACTGTGATGTTTGGAATGCTCTTCCACAAATGGCAGTGGATGCTAGATCAGTTGTTAGTTTTAAATCTGAGCGAGATAATTATTTGTTAAGCAAACGTATTGAGGGAAGGCTTACATAGGCTTAGGTCACAGAGCAGCCATGATCTTATTGAAGAGTGGAAGAAGCTTGAGGGGCCGAATAGTCTGCTTCAATAATGTTTATGTTGGGTGCATTGGCAGCACCTCTTATTGCCCCCTCAGAGAAATTGACCTATATTCACAGGAGCTGTATAAATGCAAGTTTGCACAGAAGGTGTTTCTAATGTATTCATTGAAATACTGCCAGATGCTTGAAAGGGAAGATAGACAAATGTTGCATCTATTTAGCAGTTTTCATGACCTCATTATATCCCAAATTGGCTTACAGCCACTAAAGGGATTTTTGAAGTGCTGTTGTTAGTGAAGTGTAGGAACTGCAGAACCAAATTGTGCAGAGCAAGACCCTACAAACAGCTATGGTTAAATGGCTCAATAGTCTGCTTTTAATAACGTTGTTTGAGGTTTGAATGTTGGCCAGATCTCGGAAAGTTTTCCTAACAGTCTCTGAGATCGTGCTTTGAGATACTTTATATCTACTTGAGAGGGGAAGTCAGTTTAACTTCATAACCAAAAGACAGGACCCTCCAGCACTTTCCTATTTCCTCGTTGAAATCAGTCACGGTGGTAACTAAGGAATTAAACTAGTTAGTAGGTAGATTAATTTAAAATGGACGGACGCATGCATTTGTTAAATTTGTGGTTAAAGGACTTTCATAGATCTTTATTATTCTATTAGTTCTAATATTTCATAGCACTTTTCAAAATTATTTGTTTAAGTTACAGTTTACTCCCAGTATATGGCAAAGTGCTTTGTAAATTGCAGAAGCCTTTTTGAAATGATTTATTTTCAAGGTAACAGAATTTTTCATTTCCTTTTGTCCTTGATATAACTTTCTCTTGTGTTTGTGTGCGTGTGTGTTTTTGTTTGTTTGTGTGTGTGTGTGTCTGTGTGTGTGTGTGTGTGTGTGTGTGTGTGTGTGTGTTGTCTGTGTGTGTGTCTGTGTGTGTGCCCATGTGTGTATGTGTGTGTGTTTGTGTATAAGTGTGTGTGACTGTGTGTGTCTGTCTGTCTGTGTGTGTGTCTGTGTCTATGTGTGTGTGTGTGTCCGTGTATGTGTGTCCGTGTGTGTGTATGTGGCTGTGTGTGTGTGTGTGTGTGTGTGTGTGTGTGTGTGTGTGTGTCTGTGTCTGTGTGTGTGTCTGTGTGTGTGTGTCTGTATGTGTGTGTTTGTGTCTGTGTGGGTGTGTCTGTGTGTGTGTCTGTGTGTGTGTGTCTGTGTGTGTGTGTCTGTGTGTGTGTGTGTATGTGTCTGTGTGCGTGTGTGTCTGTGTGTGTCTGTGTGTGCCTCTGTGTGTGTGTTTGTGTCTGTGTGCGTGTGTGTCTGTGTGTGTCTGTGTCTGTGTGTCTCTGTGTGTGTGTCTGTGTGTGTGTGTGTCTGTGTGTGTCTGTGTTTGTGTCTGTGTGTGTCCGTGTGTGTGTGTCTTCAGCTTTCCTTTGATTTGATTCTTTTGCTGGAGCCATTCTTTGTCTATTTACTACCTATGATGCTTATTTGATGCTTATTTGATGCGTATTTGATGCGTATTTGATGCTTATTTGCAGTGACTACTTCAGGGCACCTTTACTGATCACAGCTGTCTAGCCAGAAGTTCTTTCGTCATGATTTTCACAGCGCTTTGTTTTCTGCTATTAAGTTAATTGGTTATCCGGCTCGGATTACCTGCCTTGGTCCAAAGAATTTCTACTTGAGACTCTTGCCTATGAAAATTAAAATGTGTAATGGTCACATTAATTTTATTGACCTTTGGTAAAAATAGGTTATGAAGTCATGTTGTAGCTGTTTGAATGGTTCCCTGTCAACAGCTTTGAAAGGCCATTTATGTTTCTACACTTGACCCTTAAAGCCTGGATAAAATAGAAGTTGCATGTATACTGTGAGACAATACTGTGGCTTTAAGAGATTATTTTGTCCTTTTTTTATTTAAAGAGAGTTTTTAAAACAGAGATGACAAGCTGTCTAAATAGAACACCAGTTAACTTAACAGCTTGTGGGGTCTTGGGTATTTTTTTTAAGTTGGAACAATAGAAGCAGCCAGAATGGGTGTGGCCAACTCTCACAGACCAGGATTTTTAGTATTTTTTAGCTTTTAAATTCAGCAGAAGTTGCTGCAGTTTTGAAGAAGTGGAAACTATTTTCTCATTTCTCTTAGATACAGCTAGAAGCTGGGGTTTCTCTTCCTATTGCAGATGTTGCATGTGAGAGAATCTGATTTCTGAATTTGCATGAGGACTGTGTTTATATATGTTACTATATTGGATCAGTTAATTAGTAATGGTTCCTGTGTCTACTATTCTGTAAAGATTTTTTTCAGTAGAGATTAGTTATTCCAAGTTCTTCTTTCTATTGTTGTACTTTAACCAGAGCATTGAATAAATGGTGTTTTTCTTAAAGTTGAGTAGTTTGACCAGTCGAATTGCACCTGAAATACATGTTACATTTGCCTTTAAAATAAGAAAATATTAGGGTCTAGGCTGCCTGCTTACAATATTTTGAGGGGGTCTGTTTGGATCCATAACAACAGGCAACACCAAACTCCACCTCCCCACCAACTCGTTTGACTTGTATATTGCATTGTGCTGTCAGACTGTTTGCCCAACTAGCATTTTCTTCAAATGAACATAGGGCAAAGTCATTACCTTCAGTCACCACCACAATCTCTTTGTTTATTGCCCTTGATTAATCTTGCTGGAATTGTTCCAGGTGAAAGAAGACGACTCCAAATCTAATCAAAACCCAAACCAAAAACAGAAATTGCTCAAAAAACACACAGGTTTGGGCAGCATCTGGAGAGAGAGAGAGCAGAGTTAATGTTTTGGGTCCTTCCTTAGAACTAATTAAATCCAAGCTGAGATTTTCTTTATTCATTCATAGGATGAGAGCATCACTGGCTAGGCCAGTGTTTATTGCTATCTCTAAGAGTCAACTACATTGCTGTGGATCTGGTGTTACATGAAGGCCAGACCAGGTAAGAATGGCAGATTCCTTCCCTAATGGACATTAGTGAACTAGTTGGGTTCTTCCAGCAATCGACAATAGTCTCATGATCATCATTAAACTTTTCATTCCGGAATTTTAATGAATTCAAATTCCACTACACCATGGCAAGACTTGAACCCAGGAACCCGGTACGTTACCTGGGTCTCTAGATGAGCAGTCCAGTGATAATGCCATTAGGATGTTACCCCCCAAGTTTGAGCCATATTAACCCATCTCGAGAACACTTACTTCCATTTCTTTATCAACATTCATCTGCAGCTTATACTATCTTCCAGGTCTTGTCACTCTTGGCTATCTCATACACCTTGGCTGGCCTCCTTGATAAATTTATTTAAAATCTGTTGTCCGGATCTTATTTGTAAGATAAGTCCTATTTGTACAATACCCATTATCCTTACTGACCTGCATTGACATGGACCAAGTGCTGGCAAATGGGACTAGATTAGGTTAGGATATTTGATTGGCATGGATGAGTTGGACTGAAGGGTCTGTTTCTGCGCTGTACATCTCTATGACTGTATGACTTGCTATTATACTTACATTTCATATTTAAAGTTTCGCTCTAGTTTTAATTATTTAGTAACCTCCCGTCATTTGCACCTCCGTAACCACCAATACCACTCTATTCCTATTTCCCTCTTCTGAGAATCTCAGTTGAACCTGCTGGTTTCCACACTCACAGGCAGTAAGTTCCTGACCCACAACATGAAATTGTTTTTTTTCCCTAATATCTTTGCTTACTTTTATTAACTACTTTAAATCATTCTCAATTCTTTTGCAAGTGAGGCTAGTTTCTCATTATTTACTCTGGCCAGGAGTCTCATGATTTTGAAAATGTTGATTCGATCTCCTCTCAGCCTTGCTTTCCCCAAGCAGAACAGTCCTAGCTCCTTCATCTGTGTTCCTACTTGAAATTCTTCACTGTTGGAATCATTCTCATGACCCTCTTCTGCACTTCCTCCGATGTCTTCCCATTTTTCCTGAAGTGTGGCACACAGAACTGGGTACAATATCCCATCTAAGCCAGAACTATTGTGCTACATAAGTTCAGTACAATCTCATTGCTCTGGTACCCTATGCCCCTATTAGTACAGCTTAGGATTGAGTCTGTTTTATTAATTGCTCTCTCGATCTTCTGACCCGCTTTAATGATTTATACGTGGATACAGACAGGTCTCTTTGTGCCCACACACCCTTAGAGTATTACACTTTATTTTATACAGTGTCACCATGGTTTCTTACCAAAATCTATCACCTCATAATTCTCCGCAACAAACGTCTTCTTTGGCATATCTTCCCTACTCCGCCAACTTGTCAACAGTTTTTTGAAGTTCTATGCAAGCCTTCTTGATTTAGAAAAACAGAAATTGGTGGTAAAGCTCAGCAGTCCTGGCAGTACCTATGGGAAGAAAGCTCAGTAAATGTTTCCAGTTATTCTTCATCAGAACTGCTAGTAGCAAGGGAAGACTTGGGACCCTGCAGCCTACCGGGTCAACCTCGAGTTCAATAACTTTCAAACCTAATTCTATACTTCCCTGTTTTTTACCCACACGACCCCCAGTCCTATTATGTCATGAGTTGCTTTTATCACAGTCGCCCATTCCCATGTACTCTGAGGCTCTTTATCATATTATATGGGTTGCATGCAGCACAGCTATCCCATCTTCTCACTCATTGCTCTTATTACCTCTTTTCTCAGCTTTCTTCTGTCCTGGCTTACAATTCCAGACATTTTGAGCAGCTAACCGTTCTGATGAGGAGTCACTGAATTCCAAATGTTAACTCTGCTTTCTTCTCACAGATGCTGTCATACCCATTGAGTCTCTCCAGCAATTTCTGTTTTCATTTCACATCACCAACATCTGCAGTTCTTGGCTTTATTTTTCTCAGTTTACAGTGCTTCCAATGTTTGTCGCATCCACAAGTTCTGAAGTACACAGAACTCTAGATAGTTTAATGCTATATCAGAAAAAGCAAGGATCTCAACGCCGACTCCTAAGGATTCTATGACACATATTCTTCCAGCCTGAGACGTAACCATTAACCATCACTCTGTTTCTTATCACAGCCAATCTTGTTCTTGCTGCTTTTATTCCAAGAACTCTAACTTTGCTCATGGGTGAGTGATATGGTACAGTATCAAAAACGTCAGGAAATCCAAATGCACCACATCAGCACATAACCCTGATCGATCCTCTCTCACCTCATCAGAAGCCATCACTAAGTTAGTTGAACATGACTTTTCCCCCACAGAATCCATGCCAGTTCTCATTAATTATCACTCCTCTGCTAATGTATCTATTGCCCTTGTCCTTGGTGATTGTTAAGTGCATCTTGCAAATGGTACATGTCGTGCATGTTGTAATGACAATCATTACCAGATTGGAGTTGTGGTAGTTTGTTACAACCTAGCCCTTTCCCCAGCTGGTTCCAAGGGCCTATCTGGTTTACAGTCAGAAAAGTAGAAAACAATCAGTAATTATCTGAGGTTATTGTCATAATGTCTATAGTTGATTGCATGATAGCAGTCAGATACAAATTCGACATCTTTTAGAAAGACCATGAATAGATCTACACCAAAGGGTCATCCTCTTGCAATGCTAGGATCCATTTTGCCCACACAAAACTTACTGACTTGATCAACTTGGTTTCAGGAGCATCATCTTATACAACAGTACACATTGCTTCCACTGAGAGTGTGGCATTGGAAAAGCATAACAGGTCAGGCAGCATCCAAGGAGCAGGAGAATTGATGTTTCAGGCACAAACCCTTCATCTCATTCCTGATGAAGGACTTACGCCCGAAGCATAGATTCTCCTGCTCCTCGGATGCTGCCTGACCTGCTGTGCTTTTCCAGCACCATGTTCTCGACTCTGATCTCCAGCATCTGAAGTGCTCACTTTCTACACATTGCTTCCAACCTAAGTTAATGTTGGAGGGACTGAATATCGACGGTAGGATTGGGGTGACATAAGTGGGCTGCTTTGTCCAAATGGTGCTGCACTTTCTCATTATCTTTGGAGCTGCACACATTCAGGCAGATTTTTGGTCACACTCCCAACTTGCACTTTGTACATTTTGGACAGAGCTTGGGGAGTCAGGAGGAGAACATACTTATTACAAAATTCCTAGCCTCTATCCTGCTCAGTAGCCATTACATTTACATGGCAGGGGCAGTTCAGTTTCTGGTCATTGGCACACCCAGAATGTTGATTCAGTGTTGGTAATGAATATCAAGGGGCATTGGAAATAATCACTGCTCGGCACTTGTGAGTTGCGAAATTGAGTTAAGGAATAGGTCACTACACACCTAATGACAGATATTTAAGGAAAACTTAAAAATACACAGAATACTTATATTCTAGTGAGTAAAAATGTCAAGGGACAGACCCAGCAATTGTTATTAACCAGAAAAGTTAAATATGGAATCAAATTTAACAAAAATAAACACATAATTGTTTAAGGACAAGTGGCAAGTGAGCAATTGGGTGGAATATAAAAGGAGTGTGCTTGATGACACTCGGAAATATGAGTAGTAGCAGTAGTTGTAATCCACTTTCCTGCCTTTCCCCCTTAACCCTTGATTCCCCAACTGATCAAGAATCTGTCGATCTCACTCTTAAATATACACAAGCACTCTGCTCCCAGCTCTCTGTGGCAAAGTGTTCCAAAGACTCATAACTCTCTGACAGAAGAAATTCCTCTTCATTGCAAATGGACAGCAGAAAGGTACTCAAGAAAAATCACAATCACCAGCTGAGTAAATGATCAGGCATTGGGCTGACAAATGTTCAGGTCCTGATGGGCTTTATCCTCGGGTATTAAAAGAAGTGACAAATGAGACAGTTTATGCATTGATTTAACTTTTCAAGAAGTCCCTTGATTTCCGTAAGATTGGCAGGAAGTGAATGTAATTCCTTTATTCAAAAAAGGATGACAGAAAGCAGTAAACTACAAAGCTGTTATCTTAACTTCTGTCACCATCTGGGAAATGTTAGAAACTGTAATTAAAAAAAGGTTGGAACAGGGCTCTTGCGTAAGTTCAAGGGAATCAATCAGAGCCAACACGGTTTGTCAAAGGGAAATGATGTTTGATTGATCTATTGGAGATTTTTTTTGACAAAGTAACACATGCTTTGCATAAAAGGGTACTGGTGAATTTACTGTAATTAGTTTTCCATAACACATCTGATAAGGTGATATGAGAAAAGTTTCTGCAGAAAATAAAAGCTTGTAGCGTACAGGTAGTATATTTGTATGGACTAAAGATGAGGGGGCTAACAGGAAGCAGAGAGTAGGCATGAAATCGATTTATTTCAGGTTGGTGTGATGTAATAAGTGATAAGCCACAGGGCATCAATTCTAGAGCCTTAATTGTGTACAACTTATATTTAAATTGCGAATTACTTACATGCCGATATGCTAAGTAAGTAAGCAAAGATATGACATATTGAGTATAATATGGGAAATCTTCTCAAAACTCGATAATATGGGAAAATATGAAATTGTCCATTTTGACAGGAAGAATAAAAAACTAAGTATATTACCTAAATGGTGAAAGTTCTGAACTGGGTGAAAATACTGGGTGTTCTCATGCATTCTAGTAACGTGCATGTACACAGCAATGAATGAGGAAAACTAACAGAAGGTTATCAGGAAGGAAGTGGAATGCAAACCCAGGGTGGCGATGTTCCATTTCTCCAGGGCACTGCATCTGGAGTAGTATATTTTTCATCTTATTTAAGGGCGAATGTAAATGTGTTTGGGGCTATTCAGAGAAGATTTCTCCGACGAATAACTTGCATGGTTATCCCATGAAGAGCTCGGCCTGCAGCTGCTGGAGTTTCGTTGAGCAAGAGGTGATTTGATTGAAAGATGTAAAATCCTGACGAGCCTAACAGAGTAGATGTGAAGAGGATAGTTCTTATGGGAGGATCCAGAGCTCGGGGCACAGTGAGAAATCTCATGAGGCCTTTGCAGCAAGAAACTGCCGGAAAGCTCAATGCAGCTCGTACTGAGCTGAAAAATGAAGAGGATTTTTTGATATCATTATTGAGACTAGCTTTCTCCTCCAAATTTATCAACTGAATTTAAATTGCACCAGCCATCATTTGAAACTATGTTTAGACTGGACCTCCTCTATCATAGCTTTGCATCATGCATGCAATCTTCAACTCAATGCAAAATTGATTTCATGCATGGACTTTGAAACTTATCTGTGGTTGCTCTGGATTTGGTCCCTATTTAATCCGAGGAGAATCTGAGGATGGCAGATACTGGCGAGTCAGAGTAGAACAGGGAAAAGCACAACAGGTCAGGCAGCATCCAAGGAGCAGGAGACATAGGCGTTTCAGACATAGGCCCTTTGTCAGGAATGTGGAGGGGGACAGGGGACTGTGAGGTAATTAGGAGGGTAGGGCAAGGTTGGTTGGAAGCCAATAGTTGGATCATCTGAGGAGCAAAAGAGTCGATGTTTCCAGCATAAGCTTATCACCTTCCCACTTACCCTACCTCCCACCCCACACTACAACCCCCCCCACCCCCCCCCCCCCATTTATCTCTCGTCCCCCTTAGCCCTCAACATTACTGACGAAGAGCTTATGCCCAAAACGTCCAAGGTCCTGCTCCTTGGATGCTGCCTGATCTGCTGTGCTTTTCCAGTGCCACCCTTTTCGCCCCTGTTTAATCCCTCTGGCTTTGAATTATTCCTTGTCCTAGTGTCTCTCCAAGTCCTCTGTACATTGTTTCTTCTCTCTACTATTTTTCCCTGATGCCTTTCCTGTTCTCTCTTACTGCAAAATCTCACCATAACATGAGTTATTTCCCCATGAGAACATTGGTCTCATCTCTGTTGAAGATCAACCTGTCCACCTGAAACAGGTCCTTCCTGCCTCAGAATTTATTACAAAACCTCAAGGAACAAATGCTGTCTCTCCTGCACCATGTCTTCACACATGCATTAACTTCTATCGCTATATTTATCATCCCGGATATATTCTGAATATTACTGGGGTGCTGACAGCTTGAACCAGCCCATCCCAGAGTATGGTACATGGGACAATGACTGTGTGAAAGCTGTTGAGTGAGGGGTGCGGGATTTATAATCATTGAAGTTATGGGTTTTTGTTTAATGTCATAACCAATCTGAAAAATTCCACCTGCAAGGACTTTAACTCTTTTCTTTGCTATGTTATTGGCTCCCAAAAGGGACACAAATTTTGCCTGCTCCTCTTAGTCCTTAAAATGTGATGTATTCTTTTGATGATATACTTGCCCAAGCACCAGTGAAGCAAGACTTCATGAGGAAGAGTTCTGATGAAGGGTCACCAGACCCGAAACATTAACTCTGATTTCTCTCCACAGATGCTGCCAGACCTGCTGAGCTTTTCTAGCAATTTCTATTTTTGTTTCTGATTCACAGCATCCGCACTTCCTTTGGATTTTATTAAGCAGGACTCTATGCCTCTCCATGTTGACAGTTGTCTGTTCCCCAAATTACCGTGCTCCCTAAAACTGGCTGATCTTTCCCCGTGGTGTCTTCCTCTGGACTAGACTCTCTTGAGGCATCATCACCGCAACCTATACTCAGTGATGAAATACTGTTAATGGGCACCACAGTCACACAGAAGATTTGTACTGTACTGCCCGCCTCTTTGGAGCCTAGATGGCACCAATTTACTGTTGTGAGCTCTCATATGTCTGTATCAAATGCACCTTGGTGATTAAAACTTTTGCAAAGGGGGCGGGTCAGTTAGCTCAGCTGGCTGGACAGCTGGTATGTAATACAGAGTGCTGCCAAAAGTGTGGGTTCCATTCACACACCAGCTGAGGTCACCATGAAAGACTCTCCCCAACTCTTCCCCTCATCTGAGGTGTGGTGACGATCAGGCTAAACCAGTACAAATCATCCCTCTCTCTCTCTCTCTCTCTGTGTCTACTGAGAAAGGAGCCCAATTGTCTGGTAAGGCCATGCTGGCTTTACCTTTATCACATCTACTCCAGCTCCAAAAATGGCAGAATCAAGCCTGAGTCTGCTGGAGGTACTTCCTGCAAGCATGGTCACCCAGGACACCTGAAGTGTCCATTAGTTCGTACATAAGGAGAAATTGCTGACAATAAACTTTATCATTTCTGTTGTGTAGTTTAAAATCAACTTGTTATAGCACCATCTGGTGACCATTCTTATACAGAGAAACCTCAATTATCCAGCATTCGATTATCCGCATATCAGATTATCCGGCAAGATCGCAAGGTCCCGATGCTTGGCTCAATTATGTTATCCGGCTTTCGATTATTCAGAATTCGATTAACCGAACGAAATACTCCCCGCCCGTGTCCTTCAGATAATCAAGGTTCCTCTGTAGATTTAGATGTACAGGAATAAAGAGATTAAACCACTTCCTATTCCTTGACCTCCCATTGTTCACACATGTCAGGAAAGACATGACATTTTGCTGACCAGAATGGAAGCCCTCATTCCCTTCCTGAAACATTCTGCTGTGACTGTTCGTTATTTGAGGAAAAACCTTAAAATAATGTCTATAAATCACCTGTTGCTAGCCACTACTCATTTTGAAGAAGGGTCAATGTTAACTCTGCTTTCTCTCCACAGGTGCTGCCAGACCTGCTGAATTTCTTTACTAATTTCAAATTTTGTCTAAAAAGTAATTGGATTGTACACGTGAGTGTGCAGACCTTCCAAGATGGCTACATGGAAGAAATGTAGGCAACTGGGCGATTCCAGCCACAAATCAGGAGTGTTTCCATTGAGCTTTGTGGAAAAGGAAAAGAGGCAGTTTGGGAACTGTATGAGAGAGACTCAAGGATTTACTCATCCCCAAATCCCAAAGCCATGCTACCAGAGAATATTTTGACTAATCTGGGGCAGCACTACAATCCAAAGTTTTAGACACAGCAGAAGACTACCAGTCTGGAGGAAGGAAACAGCTGCCTATTCTCTTAAAATTTTAAGAGACACATGACAGATTTCCTTCAGCTTAAATAAAAGTGTACTTTCAGCTGAGCTGATGACTTGCCCAAGTTGACTTTTGAGACAGCTTGTCAAATAGCATTGGTTAAGGAGCATGATTTGAGGGAAGCGAAAGTTGACAACCATCAGTTGCCTTCTGTTGTAAATCAACTGCAGGTATGTAGCTGGCATTCATCATTCAGCCCTTACCTGGCTGTCTGGGTAGAAACATGATTTGGAGATGCTGGTGTTGGACTGGGGTGTACAAAGTTAAAAATCACACAACACCAGGTTATAGTCCAACAGGTTTAATTGGAAGCACACTAGCTTTCGGAGCGACGCACCTTCATCAGGTGGTTGTGGAGGACACAATTGTAACGCACAGAATTTATAGCAAAAACTTACAGTGTGATGTAACTGAAATTATACATTGAAAAATACCTTGATTGTCTGTTCGAATACCATGATAGTTTCACTTCTTTCATGTGTAAATCACAAAACCGGTTTTTAAAAGTTGCATTCTCAGGTTAACTGTAACAATTGGTGTTAGCTAGACAATATGTTGAAGGTGTTAGCCCCCTGTGTTCTCTGTCTATGCCATGATGTTTGGATTGATTCTAATCTAAAAGGTGAGATAACAAAGTTTTACATGAATTCATGCAGGTTTTGAGCAAAGTACAATGTGACTCTGCAAGTACAAATTCACCCCACAAAATGTATGTGTGCATGTGGGTCTTTGTGTCTGTCTGTGTGTGTGTCTGTCTGAGTTGGGGGTTGTGAGTGTGAGAGAGTGTATATATGTGTGTAGTGAGTGTAGAATGTCTTAAGTCTGTGAGAGGGTGCATGCGTGAGTGTGGGAGTGTTTGTGTTTGTGTCTGGGGTGGGGGGGTTGAGTGTCTGTGAGGGAGAGTGTATGTGTGTATGTCTGCATGAGTGTAGAATGGTCTAAGTCTCTGAGAGGATGCATGTGTGAGTGTAGGAGTGTGTGTGTCTGTAATGGGTGTGAGTGTCTGTGTATATGTGTGTGTATAGGAGCGCGCGTGTGTGTGTGTAAGTAAGAGTGTAAGAGTGTCTATGTGTGTGTGTAGTGCAATGGTGGTCATCTGTAATGTGACATGAACCCAAGGTCCCGATTGAGGCCCTCCCTATGGGTACAGAACTGAGCTATCAGCCTCTGCTCGGCCACTTTCCTCTGCTGCCTGTCCCGAAGTCCGCCTTGGAGGATGGTCACCCAAAGGTCCAAGGTTGAATGTGCTGGACTGCTGAAGTGTTCCCCAACTGGGAGGGAACCCTCCTGTCTGTTGATTGTTGTACGGTGCCCATTCATCCGTTGTCGTAGCCTTTGCTCAGTTTCCCCAATGTACCATGCCTCCGGGCATCCTTGCCTGCAACGTATAAGATAGACAACGTTGGCTGAGTCACATGAGTACCTGCCATGTACAGGGTGGGAGGTGTTCCCACGCATCATGGTGGTATCTATGTCCACAATCTGACACGTCTTGCAGCGTCCACCATGACAGGGTTGTATGGAGTTGTCCTGAGAGCCGGGCAGCTTGCTACAAACAATGATCTGTTTGAGATTTGGCAGTTGCTTAAAGGCAAGTAGTGGAGGTGTCTTGGCGAGGTGATCATCTTCATTGATAATGTGTTGCAGGTCACGAAGAACATGGTGTAGTTTTTCAGCTCCTGGGAAGTACTAAACAATGAAGGATACCCTGTCGGTTGCAGAGCGTGTCTGTCTCCTGAGGATGTCACTACAGTTCCTTGCTGTGGCACGTCGGAACTGCAGTCAATGAGTTGAGCACAGTACCCCATTCTTAGGAGGGCATCCCTGAGTACTTCCAGGTGTCCGTCACGTTCCGTCACGGACACACATATACACAGACATACACACAGACACTCACACCCATTACAGACACACACACACCCACACTCACACATGCATCCTCTCAGAGACTTAGACCACTCTACACTCATGCACACACACACACATACACTCTCCCTCACAGACACTCAACCCCCCCACCCCAGACACAAACACAAACACTCCCACACTCACACATGCACCCTCTCACAGATTTAAGACATTCTACACTCACTACACACACATATACACTCTCTCTCACACTCACAACCCCCAAACCAGACAGACACACACAGACAGACACAAAGACCCACATGCACACATACATTTTGTGGGGTGAATTTGTACTTGCAGAGTTACATTGTACTTTGCTCAAAAACTGCATGAATTCATGTAAAACTCTGTTATCTCACCTTTTAGATTAGAATCAATCCAAACATCATGGCATAGACAGAGAACACAGGGGGCTAACACTTTCAACATATTATCTAGCTAACACCAATTGTTACAGTTAACCTGAGAATGCAACTTTTAAAAACCGGTTTTGTGATTTACACATGAAAGAAGTGAAACTATCATGGTATTCGAACAGATGAAAGACTCAACAAACAATCGAGGTATTTTTCAATGTATAATTTCAGTTACATCACACTGTAAGTTTTTGCTACAAATTCTGTGCCTTACAATTGTGTCCTCCACAACCACCTGATGAAGGAGCAGGGCTCCGAAAGCTAGTGTGCTTCCAATTAAACCTGTTGGACTATAACCTGGTGTTGTGTGATTTTTAACTGGGTAGAAACATTAATACAACAGAGTCCTGTCATCATCATTGATGTCAATATCAGACACAGAATTGTCCCTTAGCCAAGGTTGAACACCATGAATGGAAGAAGGATCATCTTGCAAGATGGACAATGCCAAAACTGGTGGCAGAAGGAAACTTCAGTCATTGAATGTGACACCCATGATGTGGAGGTGCTAGTATTGGACTGGGGTGGACAAAGTCAAAAATCATGCAAGACCAGGTTATAGTCCAGCGGGTTTACTTGAAATTTCAGAGCGCTGCTCCTTCGTCAGGTCAGACTCCAACTGATTTCTGACATTGAATATGATGGTCAAGCATCAGCAGGTTAGTGACAGTTTTTGTGGGACTTATCAGGCCAGCATTACAAGGTTGTTGAGTGGAAATTCACAGGTTCCTGTGGTCCAAGCAACTCTGGATGGAACTCAGTAAACATAAAATAAACATGAAGCAAGAAAAACCAAAGGACTTCGAAAATCAGACACAAAAACAGGAATGGCTGAAGAATCTGAGCATGCCTGGCAGTATTTAGTGAGAGAAAGCAGAATTAATGTTTCAGGCCCAATGACTCTTCTTCAGAACTCCATGAAATAAACGTGTGCACTATTTAGCCTGATCTAACATGAAATGTTGAGTCAACATCAGCTGTAAAAATAAAGAAAGCATTATCATTATGGAGAATGCAATTGCAATAAAGGACAGCATCAGTTCCAGTCAAGCGCAATGAATCACATATATTATCCACCATTGTCGTGCTTTGTTATAAAAAAACTGGTTGCAGAATTTCAGTTTTTCATGTTGAAGCAAACTCATATCACTCGATGTGATTGACAAATACCCTCAGGTATTCCGTGAAACTGAAGAGCCTAGCAAAGTGCTACTTCTGGGGCCAGGCTTAGATAAGAACATAGAAACCACAGTGAAACAGTGAAGTGTGTGTCAAGCACCGTTAGTACTTTTGCAGCATGTAAATGGCCAGCTCAAGTGTGTCAGAGGCTGCACATAGATTTTGTAGAGTTAAAGGACAAAACGTATTCGTTGTAACTGATATTCATTCGAAGTAGGCTGAGGGACTTCGGATGAATACAGCAACAAACGGTATAACTCTAAATAATTTGTTTAGTTTGTTTATTTCTTATGCATTCCCAGACAAAGTTGTGTCTGACAATGGACACCAATTTTGTTCAGAAGAGTTTACACAACTCGTGAATGAAATCTCACTCTGGCTTGCAAAGGAGCAGTGGGCTGTATAATTCAACTTGTTAAGCATCCTGCAAATGCTCGAGTTAAATCTGAATAAACATTAGCTTTCATTGAATCACAGGCTGATAAACTTTCCATTTGTCTATCTCAACACCCCTCACATGAATACCAGAGAACGCCAGCTGAATTGTTTCTTAGAAAACAGGGGAGAGTAAGGTTGTCATTGGCGTAGCCAAACTATTATATATTCAGTAGAAAAGAAACAATTCAAGACAGAAAGAGCATCACGATCAGAACACAGTAAGACAAAGAAGTTTGAAGTTAAAAGCAAACGACTAGGCTGAAAAATCATAATCACAAATGGTTAGAGTAGCTACCAAGAAATGTGCTGAAAATCTATGGAGCAGCAACTCCCTTGAGCAGTACTGGCAATGTGAGAGGTGTGGGAAGATATGATGAAAATGTAAAGAAACATCATCTTGATGTTGAGAAGTCTCCAAACAGAAATTTCAAAAGCTTGCTAATGAGCAGCAGCTACCTAATTTCCATGAGTTTGCATTTTTGATAGCAGCCCAGTTTTATGAGTCTCTGCAAATCTCCTCTCCTTTCCTGAGAAACAGGATGGCATTGATTCCTGTCATGAAAATCAGGGCAACAAAGTGACAGCAGCCGCTCACTGTTTCCTTCTCCAGGTCTTCGTCCACCTTGGCCTTCATCACAACAATCTCCCCGCTTATTGTCAAAGCTGACCCATTTTCCACTATTCACACCAACTATGAACATACTTTGTATCTATTAAAGTTACTCACTGTCTCAGCATCCACCGCACTTTGGGGTAACAAATTCTGCAGATTCACAACCCTTTGGGAGAGGTAGTGTCTCCTCAACTCTGTTTTACATTTGCTACCTCTTATCCTAAGACTTGTTTGAGAATGCCCCAAAGGGGAAGCATCCGCTCCACGTTTATTTCATCCACACCTTTTATCATCTTGAATACCTCGAGTTGATCTCTCCTCACTCTTCTGAATTCCAATGAGTATAGTCCTAAACTGTTCAATCTCTCTTCATATGACAAACCCCTCATCTCTGGAATCAATCTGGTGAATCTCCTCAGAACTGCTGCCAATGCCATTACATCTTTCCTCAAATAAGGGGACCAAGAATGTGTGAAATACTCCAGGCGTACTCTCACCAATGACTTGCAAATTTGCAACAATGTTTCCTCATTAACTGATCTTTCTTCCAATAATTGTCTCTGTCCACCTTTTGTTCTAATGATGTGACCAAATTGCCGTACGTTTCTCTTTAACAGGAAAATGTCAGGGTAGATAAAGATAAATGATTTCTTCTGGTTGGGGACTCCAGAACTAGGGGACAAATTCTGGGAATTAGAGTCAGACATTTAGGAAGCATTTCTACCCACAAAGGGTGGTAGATGTTAGGAACTCTCCTGTGCACAAACAGCAGTGGATCGGTTAATTTTAAATCTGAGATAAATGCATTTTTATTCAGCAAAGGCTATTAAGGAACATGGACAAAATGCAGATGTATGGAGTAAGGCTACAAATCAATCATGATCTCATTGAATGGAGATACCAGGTCCATTAACAATCTATTAGCTTAAACTATTTTAGAAATGTTTAACAATGAGTCTCCTTGCCTTTGTCCATCAGGGAACCTGTGTGATGGCTAATTGGGGTAACGCAGGTTGAGATCTCAGTCTGAGATGAAGTCCACTGAGTGCTGCAGAGTCCCTGATGTTAATACTATTCTGGGTGCTTTCAGTACTTTCCCAGAAATTCTTTTGGTGCAGGAAACCATCTTCCGGGTTGCCATGTCACATGGTTCTCCAATAACCCAAAAAACTGTCTTGCACCAAACCAGTCATGTTTCACTTGGCTTCAATTGCTCATTGCATATCCAATTAACTCTAAATGAACTGGTTTGAAGATATCATTTTTAATCATAACATTACAATGGCCTTGTCCTGTTCCCATGTTCCTATGATGTGGTGCACCCATTTCTTCTTTTTTCCAGCACTTCTGTGTCAGTCTTTCTTTCTGTGTAAGATATGTGACACTTCCTCCTGTAAGGCCATTTGTCAGCTGGAGATTAACAAACTGACAATAGTTGCTGGGAAAATCCTTGCACTAGGAAGGCACAATTGAGATCGTATTTGGTTTTCAGCATCTGCAGTCATTGTTTTTACCCACAATTGAGATAGAGATGAACTGCATGGAAACAGACTTTCGGACCAACCCATCCATGCCGACTAGATATCCCAACCCAATCTAGTCCCACCTGCCAGCACCTGATCCATATCTCTCCAAACCCTTCCTATACATATATCCATCCAGATGCCTTTTAAATGTTGCAATTGTACCAGCCTCCACTACTTCCACTGGCAGCTCATTCCATACATGTACCACCCTCTGTGTGAAAAAAATGCCCCTTAGATCTCTTTTATATCTTTCCCCTCTCACCCTAAACTTATGCCCTCTAGTTCTGGACTCCCCCACCCCAGGGAAAAGACTTTGTCTATTTATCCTATCCATGCCCCTCATGATTTTATAAACCTCTATAAAGTCACCCCTCAGCCTCCGACGCTCCAGGGAAAACAACCGCAGCCTATTCAGCCTCTCCTTATAGCTCAAATCCTCCAACCCTGACAACATCTTTGTAAATCTTTTCTGAACCCTTTCAAGTTTCACAAAAGTGAGGACTGCAGATGTTGGAGATCAGAGTCGAAAAGTGTGGCTCTGGAAAAGGAGGATGCAGGTCAGGCAGCATCAGAAGAGCAGGAGAATCGATGTTTCAGGCATAAGCCCTTCATCAGGAATGAGACATTGCTGACTGACTGGCCCTCAGAGGGTTTCAATAATATCAAAGGGAAACAAGGTGTGAACTGGATTCTCCTTCCTTGGTACCTACGATTTAGAATTCACATCTCTTTTGAACTGCAAAGTCTTTGTTTCTTTTACTCACCTAGCCAATAAAGCATAATCTAAATCTGGAAAGATAGTTCATTTCAGGTCAATTTGTAGCGACTTAATTCGATTGTCTGTTGTTGGATTAAAGACAGTTATTTGTCACCACATCACTAAGATGGTACTGTTATTCTTTATTGGAGAATTTTACAACTTGGATCCCTCCCACATAAATAAGCCTCTGTAGTGTACCCTGTTTATTATCTTGCTCCCTGGTGGCATAAACAAATGGAAATTGAACGATCAATGCTTCTTATGATTTGTGTAATAACCTTTCCTATGTTTGTCGTATTGGTTGAATCAGTTGAAACTGTTGGCTGAATCAATCAGCCAAATTTCTTCTCCTTCACTCGGTTAAGTGTTTATGTCTCCACACTTTATTTTATTTTCCACTTTAAAAATGGTCTACTCCAGTATTCACAAGAAGTACTGACTGAAATCTCTTTCAGGAGAAAGTGAGGACTGCAGATGCTGGAGATCCATTCAGGAATATCCATCCTTCCTGAAGAAGGGCTGATGCCTGAAACGTCGATTCTCCTACTCCTTGGATGCTGCCTGACCTGTTGCGCTTTTCCAGCAACACATTTTCAGCTCTGAAATCTCTTTCACCCCAGTTCAATTTTTCCTCTGGTCATATTCCACTCAAACAAAAACTGTCTATCCTACCAAAACAAATCTTCAGTAGCAGCCTGCACTTACCAACATCTACATTGCCCAGTCACACTAAAAACAAGAAATGTGTAAGAACAGTGAGTTGGACATTTTGCATCTCCTCAATATAACCTACAGAGCTGAATGATGGACAAATGCATTCTGCATATATTATTTCTCGGAGGTGAAAATTGACTCAGTGTGCCAAAAGTAATCTATTCACCAGCTTTCAGCAGGAATTCTGTCTTGCAGAAGTCTCTTTTTTTGAGGCGTGTAGTGACATCTGTTTTCATTTTATCGGGTCCTTATGGGGCACCAGCTACAACATCAAATAATAACCAAATTCAGTTCCACAGCAATGAAAACAAGCTGATAGTTTTTCAATGCAATGACACAATAGAATTGGGCAATGACCTACCAAAACAATCATGCTCATTATTCTTCTAAACTAAATGCCCGTTGAATACTTTTGTGGTGTAAAATAAATCTGCAATCTAATTGGGTGAAGTACAAAGGCTTTCTTTAAACTGAAGCTGTATGTTTTTGTTAAGCCAGGAGAAACCTTTTTTGTTCAGAAAGTAAGTCCTCACTTGTAATGATTCATTACTTTGTTTTCCCATTTCACAGCAACTGAACTGAGAGAACGTTTGTGAGTGCTAGAAATATGGAAGGCTTAGAGGAATGATAAATCACTAGGAATTTCAGTCAACCAATTTAAAATAGGTTTTGTGTTTCAAATCAAAATGTACTATCTGTTAATAAAAAGAAAAGACGTATTGGACAGCAATCTGAAATTTATTTTGTAACTATTAATCACACACATACATCACTATGAAGAATTTCATATCTAGCATATACTATTTAATTTGTCTATTGAGGATATAATTTATTGTACATATCAACAAGATCATTAATGTGTTTAGTGATAAATTATTTAAGTGTTAAAGGTAGCTTTCTTTCTGGTAGCTGGATGGAGGAGATATCTAAAGAACCATAGAATTATATAGTGCAGAAGAGGTCTTTTCACCTATTGAGTCTGTACACTACCGACCCTTGTCCCACTTTCCTGCCACTAGTCCCAAAGCCTTGACAATTATGACACGTAAATGTTCATCTAAATACATTCTAAAAATTGTGAGGTTACTGACCTCAGCTACCCTCTCAGATAGTGCATTCTGGACCCACAGCATCTTCGAGGTGAACACAAATTCCTCAAATCCCCTCTTAACTTTCTGCCTTTCACTTTAAATAAGTGCCCCCTTGTTCTTGACATGGGTTGCATTGATTTCTCATCATTAGCCAGTAGACCTCGCTTTTTGTATTGCGACCAGCTATCCAGTGTCACGGTGTTCTTGTGATTCAATTATGCAAATTGTGTGTTGAATAACTCTGGCATTTCTCCACTCTGACTTTTCTGTTCTTTATCTCTTCGATGGTTCCAGACTTGAAGCTTGATCCTGAGCTCCTATCATCTGTCATTTCAATTCTACCCCATGGAGCAATCTGATCCTTCGGCCTGCTTCAGTGTTCCTATCAAGCACCACTCCAAGCTTGAGAAGGTGCACCTCTATATTTGATTCATCACTCTACCACCTTCTGAAGTATAAAGTGATTTCAGCAGTTTTAGTGATAACCTATCCCACATCCTATGTTGCCTGGTTTCATAGAATAGAATCACGACAGTGTGGAAACAACAAGTCCACACCGACCCTCCACGCAGTCCCATTCCCCTACCCTATTATTCCCCCTGACTAATGCATCTAACCTACACATTTCTGGACACTGTGGGCAAATTATCTTGGCCAATTCACCTAACTTGCACATCTTTGGACTGTGGGAGGAAACCGGAGCAAACCCACACAGACGCAGGGAGAATGTGCAAACTCCACACAGACAATCACCTGAAGCTGGAATCGAACCCAGGTCCTTGGCGCTTTGAGGTAGCAGTGATAACCCCTGAGCCACCGTGCTGTGAACACTGAAGCAGGCCGAAGGATCAGATTGCTCCAACGGGTAGAATTGAAATGACAGGTGATGGGAGCTCAGGATCATGCTTCAAGTCTGGAATCATCGAAGAGACAAAGAACAGAAAGGTCAGAGTTATTCAGCACACAATTTGCCACTTTCATTTTGAGCTAGTTCAGTTTTTGCCTCATCTCTTCATTTGTACTTCGGTAACTGCTATTCAACCTCATCTATGCATACCCTTTATTTCTTTATTCTACCCATTACCACATCCTCAGGTTTATGATCAGTAAAACCTTTTGTCATTTAATCTCCTCTGCCCTGCCCCCGTCATAAACATCCCTTCTGTTCTTCTTCTTCACCTCGTCTTTCACTTGCTCAAAACGTTTCTAATTTCCCTCAATTCTGACGAAAGATCATGTATCTGAAAGAATGGGCTGGATTTTCCAAGGACTTGCTGGCTATGATTGCCACTCAGCTACTTGTTATTTTACATTAAAAAAAAGCTCTGCAATTCAGGCAGGAGATTCCAGTCACAGATCCGACAGCAATTCAGAGTAATCTTCAATCCAACTATATAATTAGCAATTCATGACCCCTTTGTCATTAGTGGTAATTGCTGTATCCTGTGTTTTTTTTTGTGTATGTATTCACAGGTTACATTCCCTACAGTGTGGAAACAGGCCCTTCAGCCCAACATCCATACTGGCCCTTCGAAGAGTAGCCCACCTAGACCCATTTCCTTCTGACTAATGCACATAACACGATGGGCAATTTAGCATGGCCAATTCACCTAACCCGCACATCTTTGGACTGTGGGAGGGACCCCACACAGATACGGGGAGGATGTGCAAACTCCACAGAGACAGTCACCCGAGGCTGGAATCGAACCTGAGTCCCTGGCGCTGTGAGGCAGCAGTGGTAACCACAGAACGACCATGCCATCCCACCTCCCTGCAGTGATGTGCGTATCACTGGTTAGGTCAGAATTTATTATCTGTCCCTAATTGCCCAGATGCCAGTCAAGAGTCAACCACATTGCTGTGGGTTTGGACTCAACTAATAGGCCCGACGAGGTAAGGATGGTTGTTTTCATCAATAAGGGACTTAAGTGAGACAGGTGGGTTTTTCCAGCGATCGATAATGGTTTCATGGTCATCATTAGATGCATAATTCGAGTTTTTTTTTCAATTGATTTGAAGTTACACCATCTACAGGATTAGAACCCATGTTCCTAAAACATTATGTCAGTTTCTGGATTAATAGACTGGCGATAATATCACTAGGCCATCATCACTCCATGCTGTGATGTAATATCTCATATCATAGACAGCCAAAACAAACCAAAGAACTGCTGGAAGTCAGAAACAAAAACCAAAATTATTGGAAAAGCTCAGCAGGTCCGACAGCGCCTGTGGAGAAAAAGTAACGTTTTTACATTTTGGGTTCAGTGACACATCTTCAGAACATCATAAACAGTCATTTTGACAGCTCTTGTGAAAGTGAAGTATGCAAGGGAAGTATGAGGTTAGAGTGCCAGGTACACAGAGTGCACAATGTGGGTAAGGTGCAGGGTGTCAGGTACAGAGTACACCATGTGGGTAGATGCAGGGTGCCAGGTACAGAGTGCACAATGTGGGTAAGGTGCAGGGTGTTAGGTAGAAAGTACAGCATGTGGGTAGGGTGCAGGGTGTTAGGTAGAGAGTACACCATGTGGACAGGATGCAGGGTTTTAGGTCGAGAGTACATCATGTGGACAGAGTGTCGGGTGTTAGATAATGAATACACCATGTGGGCAGGGTGCAGGGTGTTAGGTAGAGAGTGTACCATGTGGGTAAAGTGCAGGGTGCCAGGTACAGAGTGCACCATGTGGGTAAAGTGCAGGGTGCCAGGTACAGAGTGCACCATGTGGGTAAGGTGCAGAGTGCCAGCTACAGAGTGCACCATGTGGGTAAAGTGCAGGGTGCCATGTACAGAGTGCACCATGTGGGTAAGGTGCAGAGTGCCAGCTACAGAGTGCACCACGTGGGTAAGGTGCAGGGTGTTAGGTACAGAGTACACCATGTGAGTAAGGTGCAGAGTGCCAGGAACAGAGTGCACTATGTGGATAAGGTGCAGGGTGTCAGGTACAGAGTGTACTATGTGGGAAAGTTGCAGGGTGAGAGGTACAGAGTGTACCATGTGGGTGAGGTGCAGGGTGCCAGGTACAGAGTGCACCATGTGGGTAGATGCAGGGTGCCAGGTACAGAGTGCACCAGGTGGGTAAGATGCAGGGTGCCAGGTACAGAGTGCACCATGTGGGTAGGTGCAGGGTGCCATGTACAGAGTGCACTATGTGGGTAGGTGCAGGGTGCCAGGTACGGAGTGCACTATGTGGGTAGGTGCAGGGTGCCAGGTACAGAGTGCACCATGTGGGTAAGATGCTGGGTGCCAAATACAGAGTGCACCATGTGGGCAGGTGCAGGGTGTCAGGTACAGCATGCACTATATGGGTAAGATGTACGGTGTCAGGTACAGAGTGCACTATGTCGGTAGGGTGCAGTATGTCAGGTACAGAGTGCGCCACGTGGACAGGGTGTAGGGTGTTAGGTAGAGAGTACAACATGTGGACAGGGTGTAGGGTGTTAGGTAGAGAGTACACCATGTGGACAGGGTGTAGGGTGTTAGGTAGAGAGTACACCATGTGGACAGGGTGTAGGGTGTTAGGTAGAGAGTACACCATGTGGACAGGGTGTAGGGTGTTAGGTAGAGAGTACACCATGTGGACAGGGTACAGGGTGTTAGGTAGAGAGTACACCATGTGGGTAAGGTGCAAGGTGTTACTAGAGGGTATACCATGTGGATAGGGTGCAGGGTGTGTTGGGTAGAGAGTACACCATGTGGACAGGGTGCGGGGCGTTAGGTAGAGAGTACACCCTGGGGGTAGGGTGCAGGGTGTTAGGTAGAGAGTACACCATGTATGTAGGATGCAGGGTGTTAGGTAGTGAGTACACCATGTGGACAGGTTGCAGGGAGTTAGGTAGAGAGTACACAATGTGGACAAGGTGTTGGGTGTTAGGTAGAGAGTACACCATGGGGACAGGGTGTAGGGTGTTAGGTAGAGAGTACACCATGTGGGTAGGGTGCAGGGTATTAGGTAGAGAGTACACCACGTGAACAGGCTGCAGGGAGTTAGGTAGATAGTACACCATGTGGACAGTGTGCAGGGTGTTAGGTAGAGAGTACGTCATGTGGACAGGGTGCAGGGTGTTAAGTAGTGAGTACATCATGTGGACAGTGTGCAGGGTGTTAGGTAGTGAGTACATCATGTGGAGAGGGTGCATGGTGTTAGGAAGAGAGTACACCATGTGGACAGGGCGCAGGGTCTTAGGTAGAGAGTACATCATGTGGACAGGGTGTAGGGTGTTTGGTAGAGAGTACATCATGTGGGTAGGGTGCAGGGTGTTAGGTAGAGAGTACACCATGTGGACAGGTGCAGGGTGTTCAGTAGAGAGTACACCATGTGGACAGGGTGTAGGGTGTTAGGTAGAGAGTACACCATGTGGACAAGGTGCAGGGTCTTAGGTAGAGAGTACACCATGTGGACAGGTGCAGGGTGTTAGGTAGTGAGTACACCATGTGGACAGGGTGTAGGGTATTAGGTAGAGAGTACACCATGTGGACAGGTGCAGGGTGTTCAGTAGAGAGTACACCATGTGGACAGGGTGTAGGGTGTTAGGTAGAGAGTACACCATGTGGACAGGGTGCAGGGTCTTAGGTAGCGAGTACACCATGTGGACAGGGTGTAGGGTATTAGGTAGAGAGTAAACCACGTGAACAGGCTGCAGGGAGTTAGGCAGATAGTACACCATGTGGACAGGGTGCAGTGTGTTAGGTAGAGAGTACACCATGTGGACAGTGTGCAGGGTGTTAGGTAGAGAGTGCACCATGTGGGTAGAGTGCAGGGTGTTAGGTAGAGAGTGCACCATGTGGGTAGAGTGCAGGGTGTTAGGTAGAGAGTACACCACGTGAACAGGCTGCAGGGAGTTAGGTAGATAGTACAACATGTGGACATGGTGTAGGGTGTTAGGTAGAGAGTACACCATGTGGGAGGGTGCAGGGTGTTATGTAGTGAGTACACCATGTGGACAGGGTGCAGTGTGTTAGGTAGAGAGTGCACCATGTGTGTAGGGTACAGGGTGTTAGGTAGTGAGTAAACCATGTGGACAGGGTGCAGAGTGTTAAGTAGTGAGTACATCATGTGGACAGGGTGTAGGGTGTTAGGTCGTGAGTACATCATGTGGAGAGGGTGCAGGGTCTTAGGTAGTGAGTACACCATGTGGACAGGGTGTATGGTGTTAGGTAGAGAGTACACCATGTGGACAGGGTGTAGGGTGTTAGGTAGAGAGTACACCACGTGGACAGGTTGCAGGGTGTTAGGTAGAGAGTACACCCTGTGGATTGGGTGCAGGGTGTTAGGTAGAGAGTACACCATGTGGATAGTGTGCAGGGTGTTAGGTAGAGAGTACACCCTGTGGATTGGGTGCAGGGTGTTAGGTAGAGAGTACACCATGTGGACAGTGTGCAGGGTGTTAGGAAGAGAGTACACCATGTGGACAGGGTGCAGGGTGTTAGGTAGAGAGTACACCATGTGGACAGGGTGTAGGGTGTTAGGTCGAGAGTACACTATGCGGAGAGGGCGTAGGGTGTTAGGTAGAGAGTACACCATGCGGAGAGGGTGCACGGTTTTTGGTAGAGAGTACACCATGTGGACAGGGCGCAGTGTGTTAGGTAGAGAGTACACCATGTGGATAGTGTGCAGGGTGTTAGGTAGAGAGTACAACCTGTGGATTGGGTGCAGGGTGTTAGGTAGAGAGTACACCATGTGGACAGTGTGCAGGGTGTTAGGTAGAGAGTACACCATGTGGACAGGGTGCAGGGTGTTAGGTAGAGAGTACACCATGTGGACAGGGTGCAGGGTGTTAGGTAGAGAGTACACCATGTGGACAGGGTGCAGGGTGTTAGGTCGAGAGTACACCATGTGGACAGGGTGGAGAGTGTTAGGTAGAGAGTAAACCATGTGGACTGGGTGTAGGCTGTTAGGTAGAGAGTACACCATGTGGACTGGGTGTAGGCTGTTAGGTAGAGAGTACACCATGTGGACTGGGTGTAGGCTGTTAGGTAGAGAGTACACAATGTGGACAGGGTGTAGGGTGTTAGGTAGAGAGTACACCATGTGGAGAGGGTGCAGGGTGTTAGGTAGAGAGTACACCCTGGGGGTAGGGTGCAGAGTGTTAGGTAGAGAGTACACCATGTGGACAGGGTGTAGGCTGTTAGGTAGAGAGTACACAATGTGGACAGGGTGTAGGCTGTTAGGTAGAGAGTACACCATGTGGACAGGGTATAGGGTGTTAGGTAGAGAGTACACCATGTGGACAGGGTGCAGTGTGTTAGGTAGAGAGTACACCATGTGGACAGGGTGTAGGGTGTTAGGTAGAGAGTACACCATGCGGAGAGGGTGCAGGGTGTTAGGTAGAGAGTACACCATGTGGACAGGGTGCAGTGTGTTAGGTAGAGAGTACACCATGTGGACAGGGTGTAGGGTGTTAGGTAGAGAGTACACCATGCGGAGAGGGTGCAGGGTGTTAGGTAGAGAGTACACCATGTGGACAGGGTGTAGGGTGTTAGGTAGAGAGTACACCATGCGGAGAGGGTGTAGGGTGTTAGGTAGAGAGTACACCATATGGACAGGGTGCAGGGTGTTCAGTAGAGAGTACACCACGTGGACAGGGTGTAGGGTGTTAGGTAGAGAGTACATCATGTGGACAGGGTGCTGTGGTTAGGTAGAGAGTACACCACGTGGACAGGGTGTAGGGTGTTAGGTAGAGTGTACACCACGTGGACAGGGTGCAGGGTGTTCAGTAGAGAGTACACCATGTGGACAGGGTGCTGGGGTTAGGTAGAGAGTACACAACGTGGACAGGGTGTAGGGTGTTAGGTAGAGAGTACACCATGCGGAGAGGGTGCAGGGTGTTAAGTAGAGAGTACACCATGTGGACAGGGTGCAGGGTGTTCAGTAGAGAGTACACCATGTGGACAGGGTGTAGGGTGTTAGGTCGAGAGTACACTATGCGGAGAAGGTGTAGGGTGTTAGGTAGAGAGTACACCATGTGGACAGGGTGTAGGGTGTTAGGTAGAGAGTACACCATGTGGACAGGGTGTAGGGTGTTAGGTAGAGAGTACACCATGTGGACAGGGCGCAGGGTGTTAGGTAGAGAGTACACCATGTGGACAGGGCGCAGGGTGTTAAGTAGAGAGTACATCATGTGGGTAGGGTGCAGGGTGTTAGGTAGAGAGTACACCATGTGGACAGTGTGCAGGGTGTTAGGTAGAGAGTACACCCTGTGGATTGGGTGCAGGGTGTTAGGTAGAGAGTACACCATGTGGACAGGGTGCAGGGTGTTAGGTAGAGAGTACACCATGTGGACAGGGTGCAGGGTGTTAGGTAGAGAGTACACCATGCGGAGAGGGTGCAGGGTGTTAGGTAGAGAGTACACCATGTGGACAGGGCGTAGGGTGTTAGGTGGAGAGTACACCATGCGGAGAGGGTGCACGGTTTTTGGTAGACAGTACACCACGTGAACAGGCTGCAGGGAGTTAGGTAGAGAGTACATCATGTGGACAGGGTGCAGGGTGTTCAGTAGAGAGTACACCATGTGGACAGGGTGCTGGGTGTTAGGTAGAGAGTACACAATGTGGACAGGGTGCTGGGTGTTAGGTAGAGAGTACACCATGTGGGTACGGTGCAGGATGTTAGGTAGAGAGTACACCATGTGGGTAGGGTGCAGGATGTTAGGTAGAGAGTACACCATGTGGGTAGGGTGCAGGATGTTAGGTAGAGAGTACACCCTGTGGATAGTGTGCAGGGTGTTAGGTAGAGAGTACACCATGTGGACAGTGTGCAGGGTGTTAGGTAGAGAGTACACCATGTGGATTGGGTGCAGGGTGTTAGGTAGAGAGTACACCATGTGGACAGTGTGCAGGGTGTTAGGTAGAGAGTACACCATGTGGATTGGGTGCAGGGTGTTAGGTAGAGAGTACACCCTGTGGATTGGGTGCAGGGTGTTAGGTAGAGAGTACACCATGTGGACAGTGTGCAGGGTGTTAGGTAGAGAGTACACCCTGTGGATAGTGTGCAGGGTGTTAGGTAGAGAGTACACCCTGTGGATTGGGTGCAGGGTGTTAGGTAGAGAGTACACCATGTGGACAGTGTGCAGGGTGTTAGGTAGAGAGTACACCATGCGGAGAGGGTGCAGGGTGTTAGGTAGAGAGTACACCATGCGGAGAGGGTGCAGGGTGTTAGGTAGAGAGTACACCATGTGGACAGGGTGCAGGGTGTTAGGTAGAGAGTACACCATGTGGACAGGGTGCAGGGTGTTAGGTAGAGAGTACACCATGTGGACAGGGCGTAGGGTGTTAGGTAGAGAGTACACCATGCGGAGAGGGTGCAGGGTGTTAGGTAGAGAGTACACCATGTGGATAGTGTGCAGGGTGTTAGGTAGAGAGTACACCATGTGGACAGGGCGTAGGGTGTTAGGTAGAGAGTACACCCTGTGGATTGGGTGCAGGGTGTTAGGTAGAGAGTACACCATGTGGACAGTGTGAAGGGTGTTAGGTAGAGAGTACACCATGTGGACAGGGTGCAGGGTGTTAGGTAGAGAGTACACCATGCGGAGAGGGTGCACGGTTTTTGGTAGAGAGTACACCATGTGGACAGGGTGCAGGGTGTTAGGTAGAGAGTACACCATGCGGAGAGGGTGCACGGTTTTTGGTAGAGAGTACACCATGTGGACAGGGTGTAGAGTGTTAGGTAGAGAGTAAACCATGTGGACTGGTTGTAGGCTGTTAGGTAGAGAGTGTACACAATGTGGACAGGGTGTAGGCTGTTAGGTAGAGAGTACATCATGCGGAGAGGGTGCAGGGTGTTAGGTAGAGAGTACACCCTGGGGGTAGGGTGCAGAGTGTTAGGTAGAGAGTACACCCTGTGGGTAGGGTGTAGGGTGTTAGGTAGAGAGTACACCATGTGGACAGGATGCAGGGTCTTAGGTAGAGAGTACACCATGTGGACAGTGTGCAGAGTATTAGGTAGAGAGTACACCATGTGGACAGGGTGTAGGGTGTTAGGTAGAGAGTACACCACGTGGACAGGGTGCAGGGTGTTAGGTAGAGAGTACACCATGCGGAGAGGGTGTAGGGTGTTAGGTAGAGAGTACACCATGTGGACAGGGTGCAGGGTGTTAGGTAGTGAGTACACCATGTGGAGAGGGTGCAGGGTGTTAGGTAGTGAGTACACCATGTGTGTAGGGTACAGGGTGTTAGGCAGAGAGTACACCATGTGGGTAGGGTGCAGGGTGTTAGGTAGAGAGTACACCACGTGAACAGGCTGCAGGGTGTTAGGTAGAGAGTACACCATGTGGACAGTGTGCAGGGTGTTAGGTAGAGAGTACATCATGTGGACAGGGTGCAGGGTGTTCAGTAGAGAGTACACCATGTGGACAGGGTGCTGGGTGTTAGGTAGAGAGTACACCATGTGGACAGGGTTCAGGGTGTTCAGTAGAGAGTACACCATGTGGACAGGGTGCAGGATTTTAGGTGATATAAATTGAGGAGAGAATCTAAAAAGGACTGAGTGTTTTGGATACATTAGAGTGGCAGGAGTGCGTGGTTGAATGTCTTATGGTGCCTTGTTGTCAAGATCTGTGACATATAGGAGAGAGGGGAGGTATGGTTGATCCTGGGTATGCGCAGTTTACTACCTACCCTATAGTTAGACAAGGTTCATAAATTTTCTCTCATTTTCTGGTTAACTGTTGATTGCAGCGGAAAGCTTTGCTCGTTGCAAAAGAAGACTTTTCTTTCCGGTGGTGTGTGGTCATGGTAATTGTGTGAGATAGGAAAGATGCAACAAGTAATGTGGAATGTTTGCTGATCTTGATGGTGATGGAGATTTATATTCAGCTATTTAAAGGATTCTATCTTATATAGGGTTCACACAAGTAACTTTATTATACGCATGCCTGAAATTTGTCTTTTAAAAAAGATTTTGCTGGAACCATTTGCATAGCGGCTCCCAAAATATTCACAGAGAGCTGCATTATAGTATTGGATAACATTGCAACAAAGCAGCATAGGTGTCTTCGTTAGAATTGTTTTTGCATTTAGATCTTCCACCTTTGAAATATTATCCTATATTACCATTTTTTGTGGACCATGATAAACTTGCATGATGTCACTTTGTGTTTTGCATGATACTTTTGCTGGATGTTTCCAATGTTAAAAATAGAACGATAAATGCAGCCATCAGAAACGCAAGGAACAAATATTGCAAGTATCCATTTGGTTCATCAGCACTTGAAATAGAAAGACAACTTAATATTTTGGTCATATTTTTGAATGGTGCTAGGAAGAAGTATTAAATTTCAATTGCATTGTATATGGTTTTCTAAACTGGCATAAATTTTCTTGCCAATTTTATAGTGAGTGCAAGTGATAACAGGAACATACTATGGTGAAAAAAGCTATCATTAAAGATTGCTTGGTGTTGTATTAAATCTGAGAAAGCAGGAAATATCCATCCACTCCACGAAAGTAAATGTAATATATTTTAAGAGTTAGGAAGAGTTAATGGTCTTTTAATACTATGTACACTGTGAAGCTGTCACCTTTTATTCAGCTGGTACCTTTCATATTCCTGTCCCAGCAAATATAGGTATTCGTCAGTCAGTAATACCTAAATTAATTTCTGATATCACCACTGCTTTGCTCAATGTCAAGTTACTCCTACAATATCTCTGGAATAACAAATGTATTTTCCTCCTCCTGCATTTCCTGAATCCTGTTCCTTCATTTGTTCTTTTCTTCCTTCCCTTCTTTCATGAAGGAGTTCCAATATAAGGTTCTTAATGGCTGAAAGTTGAGAGTGAGAATTAATGGCTAATTCGACAGCAGGAATCATCAAACCTGACTCCAAATGTCACATGACTTTATAGGTTTCCAATCAACAAGCACTCCCATGTCAAACGCTGGTTAGGAATAGGCAGTTTGGCCTAGTGACTCTGCATGGATAATGTGGGTGTAAGCTGGTGATTTAACTTTAGCTGTGAATGTAGAACCAGCAGACTGAAAGCAATGAAAGTCACATTTTTATTGCCAATTATAGTAGGTATAGACATCCAGCAGGAAAAGGTTAATGTGCAATCAACTTATTCAAAAAGAATTGGCATGCATATCTGATTAGGAATGGGACTGAAGATGTAAGAATGAATAGAGATAATCAAATACTCCATGGATCATGATAGCATGGGCACTACTGTGCTGTGACTAATGAGTGAAAATAACGAGTCAGATTTTAATAGTGGAAGCAAGGGATTTGGTACATATTGCGGAGTTTTGGATCAAGAAAATGTACTGCAAATCATTCCCTCAGGAGATAAATAAATAAAGTGATATTGAATCCATTGTGTATTAAATGATGCAGAGTCTGTTAAAATGGAAGGGACTTTGAATCAAAGAATCACAATGATACAGAACAGAAGGAGACCATTCAGCCCATATCAGCTGTTTGAAAGGAATGCTCAATCAGTTCTATTCCCTGCTCTTTCCCCGTAGCCCTGCACATGTTTCAGCTCAATTATTTATATGATTCTATTTGCAAGTTATTCTTTAAATTGTCTCCATCACAATCCAGACAGTTACAGCTCTGTTTAATAGTTTCTCCCCCTCTATCTATCCTCAGCACCTTCACCAATCCCTTTAAGCTTGTGGTTTGTGGTTACTGACCTTCTATCACTGGAAACAATTTCTCTTTACTTGTTTGATTAAAAATCTTTCTCCTATCAAAAACAGAAACCTTGACAAAATCTCCTCTTAGCTTCCTCTGTAATGTTGCAAACCTTTCTGTGTGAAATGAGGTTTTCTTTGGTGCTGGTTTCTCTTATGTTACAAAACCTTCATTGTATTTTGCACCTCCTTTTTGAGCATTTGATGTTACCAACATTTGGGTAAATCCTTTCAGCAGGTGTAAATGGCACCAGTTTGAGTTGAACGGAAAATACATTTGGAAGGATACAGGGATGTGACTTTTAGACCTCACTGGGGCCAAGGTTAGAAGTGGATGGGTGCTATAATTAGTTTCACCAGCCGATATACCACATCTCTGGCTCCATTCTGTTTAGGTCCATTTTGCAGAGACTGGATGACAGTGTACGAGGACAAGAAGGGCTGTGTGCAGAGGGTATATAACACAAACTTTTCATGTTAAGGAGTCACATTGAGATTTTCCAGATGTCATAAGAACATAGACAGTAGGAGCAGGAATAGACCATTTGAACCTGATCCACCATTCGTTAAAATCATGATTGATATTCAACCTCAATGACATCTACTTTGATATCTTTCACATCTGGAAATCCATTGATCCTCTGTCTTCGCCACACTCAAAGACTAAACCTTTGGGGGCTAGTGTAGATCTCAGACGGTAACCTCCCAGCAGTGGAACCAGTGAGGATGGCAGTGCTCCAGCCAGGCTTGGAGATCCTGTCTGCCTGGGTGTTGCAGCAGGCACAAATTATGATTAAGTTCCCTGCAGTGTGGAAACAGGCCCTTCAGCCCAACCAGTCCACACCGACCCTCTGAAGAGTAACCCACCCAGACCCATTTCACTCTGACTAATGCACCTAACACTATGGGCAATTTAGCATGGCCAATTCACATGACCTGCACACCTTTGGATTGTAGGAGGAAACCGGAGCATCTGGAGAAAACCCATGCAGACGCGGGGAGAATGTACAAACTCCACACAGACAGTCACCCGAAGCTGGAATTGAACCTGGGACCCTGGTGCTGTGAGGCAGCAGTGCTAGCCACTGTGCCACCGTGCCCTCATTTTGTCTTGTAGAAGGACCTCAAACACCCCTACAGGGGTGGCCTGGTTGCAAAATTTAAATTGAGGAATCGAAGGGAAACTGAATACATGCCGATGCAACCCTCCCTTAGTTACCTTCCACTCGAAGCAGTTGTATCATTCAGAGTTCAGAGCTATGTTGTCATATACATGCAAATGCTGCAACATTCACTTCCTAAAGCCATGACCTCTACTACTTTGAAGGACAAGGGAAGCAGATGCATGGGAACACCACCAGCAAATCTTGGTTCAAGAAGGCAGCACATCACCATCTTCTCTAGGGCAATAAATACTAGCCTAGGTTACAACACTCACATCCCATGGTCAAATTAATAAAAAGACTGAACAATAACCTACAAAGCAAGAATGTATCATTCCACGCTTGGCTAGACCAGAGAAATACATTTAATATCATCTCCAGTACTTGTGCAAAATAGAGAGCTTATTCTTGGAACCATAATGTGTCCTGCTGCTCTTCTTGAGCTGGGAAGACTACTTGGCACTGCAGCTTTAAGAGGATGCCTGTCATTTCACAAAGGTAGGCTGGCACAATGTCAATAACATAGGGTACATGGAATCAGCTAGCACCATATATAAAATGCACTGAAGAAACTTACTGAGGATGCTTTGACAATATCTTGCAAAACCATCAACTCCAGTATTTGAAGGATAACATCTACACTTGTATGGGAACACTGCTACCTGCAATTTACTCTCATCCTGACCTAGCACTATATCGCCATTCCTTTACATTTAATGGGTCAAAGTCCTGGCATTCCATCCCCAATAGCACTGCATTTGCCTACACCACATGGACTCCTGTAGTTCATGAAGTTGACTCATCACCAAATCTCAACATTTTTTTAAAATCAACCTGCTCAGAAATGTTATGATCACAGCTGGAGCACAGCTTGAACCTGGTTGTCCTGACTCAGAGGCAGAGACATTACCACTGTGCCACAAACACATTTAAAATCACAAACCAACCAACCCACCACTCACTCTCTGGGTGATGTGATTCAAACTATTGTCCCCAGAACAACCTCCAGATTAATAGTTCAGTGATCATACAACTAATGCATCACCTCCCATATGTTGCAACCTGAAGAAAAGTCATAAATGCACTGTGGGTGGTTCAGAGGGTATGTACTAGATTGACAGCTGAAATAAGCATTTTGTCTTATAGAGAGATAGAGGCATAGAGTTACACAACATGGAAACAGCCTTTTGGTCTGACTGTTCCATGCCAACCAGATAAAATTAATCTAGTCCCATTTGTCTAAATTTGGTCCATATCCCTCTCAACCTTTCCTATTCATATACCCATCCAGATTCTGTTTAAATGTTGGAATTGTACCAGCCTCCACCACAAGCTCATTCCATACACGCACCTCCCTCTGTGTGAGAAAGTTGCCCCTTAGGTTCCTTTTATATCTTTCCTGCCTCATCTTTAACCCATGCCCTCTAGTTTTGGTCAATCAAGATCTTAATAAATCTTGTCTATTTACCTTATCCATGTCCTTCATGATTTTATAAACTTCTGTAAGGTCACCTCTCAGCCTCCAACGCTCCAGTGAAAACAGCCCCAGCCTACTCAGCCTCTCCTTAAGGCTCAAACCTTACAGCCCCGGAAGCATTCTTGTCAATCTTTTATGAGGAAAGATTGGACAGGCTCAGCTTTTGACTAAAGTTCAGAAGAGTGAGGGGGGTTCTCGGTAATCCAAGTTGGAGGACAGGAAAAAATTGTGGCTGCTGGAGCTGCTGGTTTTTTGAGGTATTTCAGGTGTTAGAGGTGACTTCTTCAAATTCCAGGAGCAGTAATTACTGTTTTATAAGGTGTTGCATTGTTTTAGAACTCTGGGGGAAAAAAAATCAAAACAACAGCACGATAAAATAGAGGCAGAGAGACAAAGGCAGGGATCACATTGTCATTGAGAAAGAGAGAGAGAAAGAAACCTATACTGCTGTCTGATACAGCAGTGAATCTGCACAGCTACTGCCTCTGCTGTTTAGTTCAAGTATTTCTGGTCATCGGAGAACATCTTAGAAAAATGAACAAACAGTGAAATTCACAGCTTACCTTGGAAGAATCTTAGTGGGAGAGTTCACAGCACAGGAGCAGATAGGTGCATGGTTTTTACGTGTAACCTTGCCGTCTTTTTAAATAGTGAGTGGAGCGGGTTCTTTTTGGTTATATAATTTCTTAAGATCTTGATTGAAATTTAAAAATATAAAACATAGGTACTAAGTTAGCCTGGAGCAGTGTTTTTTAGACCAATAAGACAAAAAGTGTTATTTTCTATAGATTGTTTAGGGGTAAAGTTGGACTTTAGTAGAGTGATGTGTTCTTCCTATTGGTTGTGGGAGATTAGGGAGAATTTCCATGTTACTGATTATGACCGTAGGAAGGGTCTTTGGTTGCAAACCCTATCAGATCACATGGATCAGTTGGAGCGACAGTTAAAGACAATGAGGAATTTACAGGAGCTAGGGGGTATGACGGATGGCAGTTATGAGAAGGGAGTAAAGCCACAGATAGAGTCAGGTAGATTGGTTACCTCTGGGACAGGTAGGAGAGGGAGGCAGGTAGTGCAGGAGTCTCCTGTGGCTATCGCCATCTCAAATAAATATACTGTTTTGGAAAATGTAGGCAGTGATGGACTCTCAGGGGAATGTAACATGCACAGCCAAGTTTCTAGTACCGAGACTGGCTCTAATGTAACAAGGGGTACGTCGGGTTCCAAGTGATTGATTGTGATAGGGGACTGTCTAGTCAGAGGCACAGACAGACGTTTCTGTGGCCAACAGCGAGAAATCAGAATGGTGTGTTGCCTCCCTGGTGCCAGGATCAAGAGAGGGTGCAGAATGTTCTCACGGGGGAGAGGGGCCAGCAGGAGGTCATTGTACACATTGGAACTAACGATGTAGGAAGGGAAAGGGAGGAGATTCTGAAGGGAGAATATAGGAAGTTAGGCAGGAATTTAAAAAGGAGGTTCTCGAGTGTAGTCATATCTGGATTACTCTCGGTACAGCAAGGCTTGTGAGGGTAGGAATAGGAGGATGGAGCAGATGAATATGTGGCTGAGGAGATTGTGCAGGGGAGAAGGGTTCACATTTTTGGATCATTAGACTCTATTCTGGGGTAGAAGTGGCCTGTATAACCAGGACCTATATAGAGCTGTTCAAGAGGATTTAAACTAGTAAGGAGGAGGAGTGGGACCCAGAGAGATTATGAGGAAAGAGATCAGGCTGAACCTGGTACAGTTGGGAAAAGGAACAAGTCAAATAATCAGGGCGGGCAGGAAAAATGCAGAGAACAAGGTAGGACAGAAAAATTGAACTGCATTTATTTCAATGCAAGAGGCCTAACAGGAAAGGCAGATGAACTCAGGGCATGGTAAGGAAAATGGGATTGGGATATCATAGCAATTACAGAAACATGGCTCAGGGATGGACAGGACTGGCAGCTTAATGTTCCAGGATACAAATGCTACAGGAAGGACAGAAAGTAGGGCAAGTGAGGAGGGGGAGTGGCGTTTTTGATAAGGGATAATATTATGGCTGTAGTTAGGGAGGACATTCCTTAGAAAATGTCGACAGAAGTGAGTTGGGTGCAACTGAGATATAAGAAAGGGATGATAACCTTATTGGGATTGTACTATAGACACCCCAATCATCAGAGGGAAATTGAAAAACAAATTTGTAAAGAGACCTTAGTTATCTGTAAGAATAATTAGAGTGGTTAGGGTAGGAGATTTTAACCTTCCAGATACAGAGTGGGACTACCAGCATGTTAAAGGTTTAGTTGGAGAGGAATATTTTGAGTGTGCACAAGAAACTTTTCTGAGTGAGTATGTGGATGTACCTACTAGAGAAGGTGCAAAGCTTGACCTACTCTTGGGAAATGAGGCAGGGCAGGTGACTGAGGTGTCAGTGGGGGAGCACTTTGGTGCCAGCAGCCAGAATTCTATTTTAAAATAGTGATGAAAAAGGTGAGACATGATCTAAAAATTTAAGTTCCAAACTGGAGGAAGACCAATTTGATGGTATGAGGCAAGAACTTTCAAAAGTTGATTGGGTGCAGATGTTCGCAGGTAAAGGAACAGCTGGAAAATGGGTAGCCTTCAGAAATGAGAGTCCAGAGACAGTATATTCCGGTTAGGGTGAAAGGAAAGGCTGGTAAGTTAGGGAATGCTGGATGACTGGAGAAATTGAGGTTTTTGGTCAAGAAAAAGAAGGAAGCATATGTCAGGTATAGACAGGAGAGATCGTGTGCATCCTTAGAACAGTATCAAGGCAGGACAAGTATACTTAATTAGGATATCAGGAGGACAAAAAGGGACATGAGATAGCTTTGGCAAATAGGGTTAAGGAGTGACTGCTGGGTTAAGGGAATAGGGTTTAGGGAAGTGATTGCTGGGCCCCTTGCTGAGATATTTGTATCATCAATAGAACATAGAACATTACAGCCCAGTATATGATCTTCGGCCCTCGATGTTGCACTGACCTGTGGAACCAATCCTGAAGCCCATTGAACCTACACTATTCCATTTTCATCCATATGTCTATCCAATGACCATTTAAATGTCCTTAAATTTGGCGAGTCCACTACTGTTAGAGACAGTGCGTTCCACACCCCTACTACTCTCTGACTAAAGAAACTATCTCTGACATTTCTACAGAACGCTGGTGCGGCCACACTTGAAATATTGTGTACAGTTCTGGTCCCCATATTTCGGGAAGGATGTGGAAGCATTGGAAAAGATGCAGAAGAGATTTACCAGGATGTTGCCTGGTCTGGAGGGAAGGTCTTATGAGGAAAGGCTGAGAGACTTGGGTCTATTCTCATTAGAAAGAAGAAGGCTAAGAGGGGATTTGATAGAGACATACAAGACAATCAGAGGGTTAGATAGGGTAGACAGTGAAAGTCTTTTTCCTAGGATGATGACGTCAGCTTGTACGAGGGGGCATAACTACAAATTGAGGGGTGATAGATTTAAGACAGTTGTCAGAGACAGGTTCTTTACTCAGAGAGTGGTAAGGGTGTGGAATGCCCTGCCTGCCAATGTAGTTAACTCAGTCACATTAGGGAGATTTAAACAATCCTTAGATATGCACATGGATGATTTTGGGATAGTGTAGGTGGACGAGCTGAGAATAGTTCACAGGTCGGCACAACATCGAGGGCCGAAAGGCCTGTTCTGCGCTGTATTGTTCTACGTTCTATGTTCTATCTGTTTTATATCTATCACCCCTTAATTTGAAGCTATGTTCCCTCGTGCTAGCCATCACCATCTGAGGAAAAGGGCTTTCACTGTACACTCTATCTAACCCTCAGATTATCTTATATGTCTCAATTAAGTCACCTCTAAACCTCCTTCTCTCTAATGAAAACAGCCTCAAGTCCCTCAGCCTTTCCTCATAAGGCCTTCTCTCCATACCAGGCAACAGCCAAGTAAATTTCCTCTGAACCCTTTCTAAAGCTTCCACATCCTTCTTATAATGCAGTGACCAGAACTGTACGTACTACTCCAAGTACGACCATACCAGAGTTTTGTACAGCTACAACATCACCTCTTGGATCCAAAACTCAATCCCGCTACCATAAAAAAGCTAACACACCGTACGCCTTCTTAACAACCCTATCAACCTTGGTGGCAACTTTCAGGGATCTATGTATATGGACACCGAGATCATAGGATCATAGAATCTCTACAGTGTGGAAATAGGCCCTTCAGCCCAAAAAGTCCACTCCATCCCTTCGAAGAGTAACCCACCCATACCCATGCCCATTCCTGATATTTGCCCTGACTGATGCATTGAACCTATGCACATCTCTATGACTTTATGACTCAATCTGATTGAAGTTTATAAGATCTTCAATGGTTTTGACAAGGTGGGTGTAGAGAAGATGTTTCTGCTTGAATTAAGTCCAGAACTAGGGGACACTGTTTTGAAATGCAGGGTCACCACTTAGGACAGAGATTAGGGAACCTGTCTCAGACGGGGGTGGAGTGAGGGTCATTGGATAGTTTGAAGGCCAGTTAGACAGATTCTGGTCAGGCATGGAAATCAAAGATTACTGCGGATGGATGGAAATCTGGAATTTGGGACACAGACAGATCAGTCACGATCGTTTTGAATAGTGGGTCCGGCTCGAAGAGCCAAAAACCCACTTCTACTCAAAATATCTTCATATTTAGCCTATTGTTTCTCACATAGTATGGCTTCTGTCTTACATTTCTGTCTGATGGTGGGGTTGCAGGGAGTTCTTGCCCCATGATATATTTTGATGTATTATTTTATTGATCCTTGCCAAACTCTCCATCCTTACCAAATCACACTCGTTGTGAGACACGAACAGGTCAAACTTCATTTATTCTTTTGGCCCTGTAACAAATCTTGTCCTGTCCCCTATCCAAACCGCTTTCCTTCTCCATCCCAATAAATGTTAAACTTCAGCTGCAACGTAAAGTTTAGCTTGTGATGCACAGTTCAGAAGTAAAGATACAACATTACTTGGACACATTTGACAGGACGTATAAATTATTTAACGCACTCTTTTTTACAGAAATAGAAGGCAGTAATAGAGGGATTTTCTTCCCCACTCTACTCCTAGACATCATGAATATGGATTATTTGTGAAAAGTCAGTTTTCTCATTTATATTCCAAAATAACAACTCAAAGCAATTCTAAGAAGAACAGAATAGGGACTTAAACTTTTGCTTTACTATAATACATAACAAAATAACTGAGACTCATTCATTCTACAGAATTTTTAATCCTGATAATCCCAATTTAAAAACCCATAGCAACACTAATAAAAACTTACAATCACTGCATTGCTGTTGGATAATACTTGCAGCACAACAATGTTCTGCTTTTATTCTCTTTTGAGGAAAATTTTATTTTATTTTACCAATACTTTTTGTAAGTGCTGCTTACAGTACATGATGTTTAGTTGCATACAGCCTGGCACTGGGAGTGTGAATGAGGTGAGATTTGGCTGGATTGATCTGTAGAGTGATGACCAGTGTTCAATAATGATAGCCTTTTGTCTGCTAGCAATGGGCATGAATGGTTTGCGGGTAGCTGTACAGTATGAGCATGTGAATAACATAGCCAGAAGCCAGGCTTCCAGAAAAGGGAGGTGTTTCTGCAATAAGAAAATCTAAAGTCTGAAGAAAGCCAGATTGTTTTTCTTCGCCAGATGCTGTAAGTTGTTGCTTTTAATCAATAGGTCAGAGACTTTATAAATTATAAACCAGTCTCTCTGTGCCTCCTGCAAGCAAGTGAAAGTAATTGGATAAGAGGAATTGTGGAGCAGCAAGTGATGACGAACCAAGAAAGGATCATTTTAGTGAATGCTGGGGACAATGAATTGCCTTTCCAGCATTTTCCTTTCACCAGCCATATCAATTTTATTTTGTGTTTATGTTTCACTTAAGTATTATAAGGGGATTAGTTTAAACGTTGAATGTTATATCTCTACATTTCATAGTTGTTTATCTGTAGCTAGCTTTTTTAAAATTCAGTCATGGAATGAGGGTGTCGCTGGCTAGGTCAGCATTAATTGCCCAAAGGGCAGTTAGGAGTCAACCACATTACTGGCACATGTAGGCCAGACCAGGTAAGAATAAGAGATTCCTTCTCTAAAGGACATTAGTGAATCAGTTGGGTTTTCTTGACAATTGACAATGAAATCATGGCCATAATTAGACTCTTAATTCCAGATTTTTGTTGGATTCAAACTCCACCATCTGTCATGGTGGGATTCCAACCTGGGTACCCAGAACATTTCCTGATTCTCTCAATTAATAGTCCAGTAATAATATCATGAAGCCATTTGCTCCCAAATGCAATGATCTGTTTAACTATTTATCTGTAGTAATTCCTGTTAAACACAGAAACCTGGCCCATGGTCTATCAACCTGGGTCTTGAGACAGAAAAATGTTGCTTTGATAAAATCTTTAACCTTTGTGATGACTCCAGGAATGGTAGGGTTCAGTTTCAACAGTGCTACCTCAGAGAGGTGTGTCCATGCTAATTGGTTTGCAATGAAACATGAGTGCAATTTCACCTTGGCAAACAATTATTTAAAAATGCACAACTTTTTATTTTTGTAAATTCATGATATTTGCAAACACTTCTGTTCCTGTTATAATAGACACTTATGATCAACGTTTTATTTTTCATTCTTTGGAATTGGACATGATGGTGATGCCATTGAATCTCAAGAAGAAATGGTTAGATTCGCTCTTGTATGAGAATATCATTGCCTGGCATCTGTGTGGCAGAAATATTTACTTGTTTGTTATTAGCCTAAACCTGGATGTTTTCCATACCTTGCTGCACATGAATACTGAGTGTGACAGTATCAAAGGTGTAATGATTGGTGCTGAACATTGTATAACCATCAGCAAATACCCCTACTTCTGACCTTATCATAGGTGGAAGGTCATTAATGAAGAGGCTGAAATGGTTGGGCAGAGGAAAACTACTGAAGAAGGGCTGATGCCCGAAACGTCGATTCTCCTGCTCCTTGGATGCTGCCTGACCTGCTGCGCTTTTCCAGCAACACATTTTCAGCTCTGATCTCCAGCATCTGCAGTCCTCACTTTCTCCCAGAGGAAAACTACCCCAAGGAACTCTTGCAGTAATGTCCTGGAGCTGAGATGACTGACCTCCAAAAGTCCTCATTGTCTTCCTTTGTGTAAGATATGACTTCAGTCAGCGAGTAGCTTCTCCCCGATTCTGACTGACTCCAATTTTGCTGGGTGTCCTTGATGCCACACGTGATCAATTACTGCCTTGATATCAAGGTCAGTGACTCTCACATGAACTTTGGAGTTCAGCTGCTTGCCAGAATCCAAGCTAAGCTTCAGTGCGCAGTCATTGCTTTGTAAATGCAGTTTGATAATACTGTCAGTGACCCCTTCCAGCACTTTGTTAATGGGTTAAAGATAATGGGGTAATAATAGACTAATAGGTTAGTAATTGGCTGGATGGGATTTGTGCTGCTTTTTGTGAAGAGGACATACCTGAGCACTTTTCCACATTATCAGGTAGATGTTAACAGTGTGGCTAGATCCATGGCTAATTTTGTTCTTCATATCATGTGGAACGATTTGAATTGGCTGAAGACTAGCTTCTGTGAAGTTGGGAGCTTCAGGAGGACACCAGAATGGATCATTCACTCAATACCTCTGGCTGATGATGGATGTCCTGTCCTTTGCACTTGTGTTGGGGTTCCCCAACATTGAAGATGGAGATGTTTGTGCAGCCTCCACCTCCCGTTAATTGTTTAATTGTCCACCAGCATTCATGACTGGATGTGGCAAAATATAGATTTGATCTTGTCATTGTGGTATCACTTAGCCTTGTCTTCTTTATGATATTTGCATTGTTTAGAGTATGAGTTTGTCCTGTGTTTGTTGTTCACTAGTCTGCTTCTTTTTTAGTTATGCTAGATGCTGTTCCTGGCATATCCCTCAATCTCTTCATTGAACTGAAAGTGAGTGAACGTGAACAGGACATCAGGTTGATCTCCCAGCTTAATAGTAATGGAAGAGTGAAGGCTACGCCAGCAGTATCAGCTAATGATCAGAAAAACCTCTGCTTGTGCTGACAGCCCACAATGCCTGACGATGCCCAGTTGAAGTGCCAGCTCTGACTGAAGTCGGTCTAACTTAGCATGGTAGCAGCAATCCATAACACCAAAGAGAGTATCCTCAACATGAAGAAAGGACTTTGTCTCAACAATGACTATCACACCTTCTCAAGGGCATCAAATGCTGACCTAGCCAGTGCCACTTAAGTCCAATGCAAAAACCTCAACATAGGGACATATTAGTAAAAACTAAATCAGGAAAGTAATAACAAAAAAAGTATCATACACAATCCCAACCCCTCGGTTGATAACGTGCACTGAATATAATGAGGAAGTTGAAGATTTTATGTATCATTGTCTGAATCATGCTGTTGAAAAAAGTAAAGTAACCCAACTCCATTACAATTGAAAATGACAGATTCTACTGACTGACTAGGCATTGTCAATAGTCCTTAGAAATATTATGACTGATGCTGAAAGTTGGAGTGACTCTTAACTGAAACTATTGGACATGCACAAGGATATGATGTTTTATTTATAACAACTGCAGATTGCTTGACCTGATGGGGTTACTTGCTAGTTTTGGACCATAGCATCAATGATGCAGGAAATCTGGATATTATATGACTTTCAGTTATCAGGAAAGAATTTCAGTAGCATATAATCTCTTCCTTGACATTCTTTCTGTAAATCAGACTCACTAACAATACTCTTACTATTACCAGCATGAAAGCTCTTTGAAATTTCAATAACAAGCATCCAGAAAAGAAATCAATTTAAATTTCCACAGCCCTACAATTTTCATTAGTTTTAACTTCACCTGCTAGAAGTGTAACTTCTTATTCATCGAAGTATTGAAAATGTTGAAGTTCATTGAAAGCATATTAACGATTCACCAGGAGGTACAGAAAAGTTTTCCTTTCTAAAAACTACAAGATTACAAACTGTGGGCTTCTATGCTAAAAAGTGTGTGGACCCAAGAAGAACAAGTTCATGCCAATATCCAATCTTACCCTGCACTATATTATTTGCATTGTTTGTTATTATCCTGCTGTTTTCAAAGTTTGTCATGCAGTGTTTTTTTTTTCTCCATGCTACCTGAGAGGATACAAAAGCCCTAAAATGTCAGCATGGAACCAGACTGTTCAGTCCAACCAGACATCCTAAATTAATCTAATCCTATTTGCCAATATTTGGCCCATATCCCTCTAAACCTTTCCTTTTCATGCACCCATCCAGATGCCTTTACTGTTGTAATTGTACCCACCTCCACCACTTCCTCTGGCAGCTCATTGCACATACGCACCACTCTCTGAGTTGTACAGTTATCCCTCAGATGCCCTTTAAATCTTTCCCCTCTCACCTTAATCCTATTCCCTCTAGTTTCGGACTCCCCGACCTTGGGAAAAAGACTTTGGCTATTCATCCGACCCATGCCCCTCATGATTTTATAATCTCCTGTAAGGCCACCCCTCAGCCTCTGATGCTGCAGGGAAAATAGCCCCAGCCTATTCAGCCTTTCCCTATAGCTCAAACTCTCCAACCCCAGCAACATCTTTGTAAATCTTTTCTGAACCTTTACAAGTTTAATATCTTTCCTCTAGTGGGGAGACCAGAATTGAGTGCAGTACTCAAAAAGTGGCCTAATCAATGCCCTGTACACACTATTGATGTACCTAAATCATAATGGTTCAAGCATTCAACCATCACCACATTCTCAAGAGCGATTACAATATGAGACACACCCTGGCCTTGCCAGTGATGCACACATCAGATGATGTAATAAGAAAGGAATATTTTCAACATCAATCAATAGGACATTGAAAATGTGTTGAAGTATTGTCAGAATGTGCAAAGTTTCAGGTACAGAAATTGCACTCATCCTTTTCAAAATGGAAGGAAAACAATCAATTGTTGAAAAATGATTTAAAAAATGTATTTTTCAGGATGCTTTAAATTTATTAATGTTGTTACATTGTCAAGTCATCACTGTCTAATTTCTTGTGTTACAACATTGTTTAAACATTGGGCCTGGTAGTCTAATGTAACCAAAGAAGTTAATGTGAAGTTGTACATAGCAGAACCTAATGTCATGCACATTGTTTGGATGCAGCATCAGGCAATCCTTCCAAGGGGCACTGATGGAAACAGTTGTCATCTCTGGCTCCTAAAAGTTTTAAGTAACTATGCCTGACTAGTCAAAGTAACTTGTACCGATTGCTGTCATGTAATAAATTACATATTATGTCAGACAAGTGCACTTCTTGTCTTCTTCTACCATAATAATTAGATAGGCCCTTAGGCTCAGCATAGAAAGGAGGATTCATCTCTAGTCATGGTTGACTGGTTAAAGCTACAGGCTGGAAATGCATTTCAGGTTCCCCACAAACATTGAACATAGAACATTACAGTACAGTACAGGCCCTTGGGCCCTCAATGTTGCGCCAACCTGTGGAACCAATCTGAAACACATCTAACCTACACCATTCTATTTTGATCCATATGTTTATTCAACGACCATTTAAATGCCCTTAATGTTGACAAGTCTACTACTGTTGCAGGCAGTGTGTTCCATGCCCTACTACTCCCTGACTAAAGAAACTACCTCTGGCATCTGTCCTATATCTATCACCAGTCAATTTAAAGCTATGTCCCCTTGTGCTAACCATCACCATCCAAGGAAAACAGCTCTCGCTGTCCACCCTATTTAACCCTCTGATTATCTTATATGACTCTATTGAGCCACCTCTCAACCTTCTTCTTTGTAACGAATGCAGCCTCAAGTCCCTCAGCCTTTCCTCATAAGACTTTCCCTCCATACGAGGCAGCATCCTAGTAAGCCTCCTCTGCATCCTTTTCAAAGCTTCCACATTTTTCTTATAATGCAGTGACCAGAACTGCACACAATACTCCAAGTGCGGCTGCAACAGAGTTTAATTCGTAAGCTGTGAGTTCTTCCGATGTATTGTTTAGCTGAAGTTTAAGGTCTTTAATGTCTGATCAAAATGAATACAAGACATTTCAATGCATAGCAAATTTATTGTGAACCCCAGTCTGATAGTGAAAGTCCAATGAGTGGGGCAATGTCTTTGATTTTAATACTGCTCTGAATCTAACATTGCATGCTGATATCACCATTTTGCAGTAATTTCAGTACTTTTCCAGACACTCCATTTTGCAGAAACCCAGGCAGTTGTGTGATAATTGCATAAAGAAATGGTCCCCAGCTCATCCCCCCCCCCCCCCATTCCCCAAGCCAGTGTGGTTTAAACAGCCAAAACAAGCTGTTTTTTGCACTTGGCCAGCCATTTTTCATTTGTCTTCAATTGCTCATTGTCATGTCCAATTAACCCTTTACAATCTGGTTTGGAGATATCATTTATTTAAGCCCAACACCATAGCGGACTACGTTTCTCTCCATTCTTGATTTTGATCCCGTGCCACCAGCATTTCTTCAGGATCTTATGGCACAGAGGTAGTGTCTGTATCTCTACGACAGAAGTATTAGGCACAAGTCCCACCTGAACTCAGATGTGTCATAATATGTTAGAAGAGATCGACTCAAAATAACTTCGACTTGAGGATTGGTAGCAGCATTGTACCTCAACCACACAAGCTCCCAGTGACTGGGAACCCTGAACTCAATACAGCAGTAGTCAGTTTTATGCTTTTATTAGAAAGCAAGCTCCAAAATACTCATACGTCGTCTTGTGACATGACCTTTTTAAAGCAATTTTTATGACCAGCCTCTCCATTCCATTAATGCACTGCTTTTGACATCTGAGCTGCACATCAAGTAAGGGAGCCCGAATTTAATGATTGCACTATGGAGCTGAGGCAATCTGAAATATGCAAAGAGAATTGATCCCGGAGGGTTTGGGAGGGCTCGGCAATGTTTTGATTTTTGTGATTTGCAAAATCTTCTTTTGAGCAAACTACAGGGACTTTATAAAGATCAGTGGTCAACTTGCTCAGCACCAACAGAGGATGCACACACAAAGCCTGTCCATTGACAGCTTAGAGTTGTGGTTGGGGGTCTTACAGGATGTTATTGGAATGAAGTTTGCCAAAGATAATGATACCCCAAACATTTGCGCCACCTATACCACTAAGCACATCAAATTGATGCCCCATTTTTGCAACATATTTGCACATTTGTAAAACATGCTAATGCCTTATCAACCTGAAGGGAGAAATTGATCCTAGCTCCTTGTCCAAGTTAGTGCACGCTATGCCTCCAACCTTATATGCAGGCAAGTTTCAGAAAAGGCTGAGCAATTAATGGGATTGCCTCAGTGATGCAAAATAACTCAAATTGAATATACTGAAATGCATCTAATTCCATTTCTTGATGGTGAGTAATAAACAATAAGGTGGTCATTGGGAGATAGGCTTTGAGTGGTATTGAAGTTATCAGCCTCATACAGTGAGGAGTTCAGCTATTTGAAGAGACCACTGCATGGCCTTTCAGTGAGATGATAAATGAGGAACAGTTGAAATTGTCTTGTTTGCAATTTATGTAAAATCAGACAAAACAATGAGGAAGTATTCTGTATTCCTTTTTTTAAATCATTAAACAAAAAGTAATATAAGGTTTCAAGTAATTGCCACCTGTGGGAAATAAAACAATTTACTGATGTGCAGACAGCCTTATCTCACCAAATGTTACTCGGTCTAACCAGCAAGGGAATGAAGAAACACACTTCTGAAAGACTCAAGTAACCAGTCCACATCTAGGTTTTGCTATCATTTCAGCTGGAGGACACTGCAATTCAAATCTCACAGAATTATTTACCCTTCACACTAATTACTGATGCAACTGAAATTGAGAAGCATTGCACACCAAAATTCTTGGCTCTCCAAAGTCTCATTCTCACAAATGTACAGTCTCAGTAACTTCATTTGTGTTACAATGCTCTAAAAAGTACGGAATGTGATTATTTTCTTCACTGAATGATGAAATATTCTTAAAATAACTCTAATTTGATGAATCTGTCCAACATTCCCTTTAATTACATGTGATCATGCAAACTTTGTTATAATTGTCTTCAGACCTGTCAATCAACTTTGCAGGTGTCAGTAGAATTATGGGTTTTATTCCGATAGCAGTATGTGAACTAATTCATGATGTCAGCATGTAAGAATGGCAGGACTGACTGTGGACTTTTATCAAATTGTCATTACCCTATAGTTAAATGTTCCCAATTCAAATCAAGGTCTTTAAATCAGGACCCGGAACTTTTAATGGTCTAAAGTTGGAAATCAACGGAAGTATTCAACCTCAAGATATTGGTTTGTTATTTAACCAAGAAATTGTGGAGTTTTGTGTCAAAAATCATTGATGCAAGAACTGAAAGCCATCCAACCTTCAATTTTGCCATTAAAGAATCAGAATTAGGCATCACGTCCACCCACTAAACCGCATCTAATAACTTGCTTGGCTTGTATTTGATCTGCAGGTGTGCAATGTCATTTCTTGCTGTTATGAGTGCAAGGTGAGTACAGCATTCTTGTATGGCAACCCAGAGATAGAAAAATCTCCCAGATTTCCACCCCAGTTAGCAGGACAGTGACATCACAATCGATTGGCTGCACAGTGATATGCTTGTTATATTTGCAATTTCACCTCAGACTGATGTCAATATCATCAATCTAGCATGAAATTGAAAGTATATTACCAGTTCTTCTCAAGTCAAATAGGGTGGAGGCAAAAAATGTATTCAGGTATAGATGGGCTAATGAGAATTGGCTGAATTCAAGCATGAGCAAGTCTAGGAGAGCTATTCCAAGCTGAAGTATTGGTTTATGATGAATTAAACTAAAAGCTGAGTGCAAAGACAGGAACAAATTCTATCAAATTCTTTCTTGAAGAAGAGAGAATGCATGAATACTAGTGAAGGGGTAGATTATAAATGCATAAGTGATCACCAGGAATGTGAACAAGGGCCTGATAAAATTGATTAATGAAATTAGGGTCCCAGTATTAACCTGAGAGAGAATCAGAGTAAGCAGCTGTAGTCAAAAATGGAAGATATGTATGGAATCATGAAATGTCTTGCATGTTGAATTTTATTAGGATGCTCGTTATGATTTCCAATGTGCATAAGCAGGTCTGACATGAGTTGCATGACATTATTTCAAGCTAACTACTCAACTGTCCGGCTCTCTGGGGCAATGGAAGTGAGCACCTGGAGATCAATGGTGGGAAATTTAAAGAATAAAACAAAAATAAATCTCTGCAAGATGAGAAAAGAGTGCACTTTGAAACAACTCCATAGAGGCTGGTGTCACATCATCCTTTATGTTTTTGACTTTGGCAGAGTCTCATCAGAGTCAGCACCTAGAGTGTCAGAATCTTTTTTTTTAAACTGTCAGCCAGGTTTCCCTGATTGGATTAGATTGACAGCCCTAATCCAGGAACTCATATTCTATGAGATCCATCTGGCTGACCTCATTACAATCACTACACACACCAGTATTTGCAGATGGACAGTTGAGTGAAAACCAGAGCCTTACCTTGCCCTGAACTCAGATGAGAGGATCAATTAAGCTAAAAGCTAGTGCTAAGAGGGGAACAAATTGCCCTCATTTAATGGCTTCCTTTCTATGTTGTGTGCATACCCACAATGCTTTCCCCTCCTTGGAAGCTGCCTCTCCTTGGTCTCTCCGTCAAGACTCCCACACATCCCTCCCAACCATCTGGGACCTGATGGGCCTTCCTCATGAGATCGCAGATTCATAGTTCCTTGAAAATAGAGTCGCAGGTAGATCGGATACTGAAGAAGGTGTTTAGTATGCTTTCTTTTATTGGTCAGAGCACTGAGTATTGGAGTTGGGAGGTCATGTTGCAGGTGTACAGGACCATGGTTAGGCTACTTTTGGAATATTGTGTGCAATTCTGGTCTCCCTCTTACATGAAAGATGTGAAACTTGAAAGGGTTCAGAAAAGATGTACAAGGATGTTGCCAGGACTGGAAGGTTTGAGCTATAGGGAGAGGCTGAATAGGCTGGAGCTGCTTTCCCTGGAGCATCAGAGGCTGAGGGGTGACTTTATAGAGGTTTATAAAATAATGAGGGGCATGGATAGGTAAATAGACAAGGTCTTTTCCCTGGGTTTGAGGAGTCCAGAACTAGAGGGCAGAAGTTTAGAGTGAGAGGGGAAAGATTTATAAAGGACTTAAGGGGCAACTTTTTCACGTAGAGAGTGGTGCATGAATAGAATGAGCTTCCAGAGGAAGTGGTGGAAGCTGCCACAATTACAACATTTAAAAGGCATTTGGATGGGATGAATAAGATTGGATTGGAGGGATATCGGCCAAGTGCTGGCAAATGGGACTAGATTAATTTACGACATCTGGTCAGCATGGACGTGTTGGACCGAAGGGTCTGTTTCCGTGCTGTACATCTCAATGACTCTATCTTATAATTCAACAAATAAGTCTCTCACACCAATTACTGTCACCAAGCAGTATATTAGAGGGATTTGAGATCTGAGCCTCAGTTCTCCTGACCTGAAGTAAAGTGTCACGCAATCTTGTCTTCATTGCATCATTGAAATCCAGTTCATTTCAATTTGGTTTCCTGTAACAGCTAGAATTAAACAGGTTCATAAACACCCTGCCTTACTATGGAGGGACATTTAGTCGATCTGTCTCGGGAATGGATAATATCAAGGTCAGCGTCCAAGAGATTACTGACTTCTGACCACAGAGAAGAGTAACATATTATTTGCAGGAGAAGCAACATGATTCACATGACTATCAAAATGGAACTTAGCAGGATGAACAAAGTGTTTTCACAGATGTCACAAATAGAAAAGTAATAAATGTTAAAAGTGATGATACACTGGAGTTTTGTTTTTATTTCAATTATAAAGGAGTAAAGATTTTGAAAGTTGCATTTTTTCATAATACTACATAAAGGAGACAGAACTGTCATTTTCACAATGCAAAATAATGACAGGTACAAACCAAATAATTATCAACAATATATTAGTTACAAATACACAGCAGCCAATCCTTTCAAACAGTTATTAAAAAGAACAATGTTTGAACAACCTAAATCACAAGTTTTCATCTCTAAGTTGAGGAATTTTATGCAAATGAGAAAAACCAATGGCCTGGATTTTTCTGGCCCCAAGGAGACTGGAGGCAGGAAGAGAAGTTTGAGAAAATAGTAAGGAGCCACTTTGAGCTGGCTTCCCAAGGTATGCCCATCATCAGGGAGATTTTCCAGGAAGCGATTGAGAAGGGAATCTGCTGTCCATACCAAAGAAATGGGCAGACCATTCAAACATTGAGATCTCAGCTGGGGGGTGATTTCAGCCTTCTTGGCATTGCCTCTGACATTGTGGTCACCTCAATGGAGTCCACCAACCTGGTGTTAGCTGGGGACTTCAAGACATTGCCTGGAGGACCACATTCTTGGTTTAATCAATCCAATGCAGGGGGTAGCTTTCCATTTCAATGGAATGGCTGGCCTTGATCTTGACTGTCTCTTCTCAGTTGCACAAGCTACTGAGGATTCCTCCATGCTAAACTGAATAGGTGCAATTCTTACAGCTAAAGGGATCAGAAGATATGGGGAGATAGCAGGAACAGTTGGATGATTGGCCATGATCGTGTTGAGTAGCAGAGAAATCTCGGAGGGCTGAATGGCCTATTCCTGCTCCTGTTTTCTATGTTTCAATGAATGGCTATCCTGCACCAGCAGCATATAGCTCATGACTGAGGTGTTTCTCGAACTGCTATCCCCCTAATTGAACCAGCAATATTCAGAGCCCGTCCTCCAAGATTATTTAAATGACAACTCAGAAGCTTGCAAATGGGTGGCCAATTCCCAGAGGATCTCAGAGCCTTTCCCACTATCAGCAAGTGTAGATCAGGACACCATTTGGTCCCAGGATCAAGTGCTGGAAGACCAGTGAAGGATTCAACACTAATTTATAAACAGAACGAAATATTTGGAAACTAAATACTAGTGGGAAATTACCTGTTTCCAGAGTGGTGAGCAAGGTTAGATTAGATTACTTACAGTCTGGAAACAGGCCCTTCGGCCCAACAAGTCCACACCGACCCGCCGAAGCGCAACCCACCCATACCCCTACATTTACCCCTTACTTAACACTATAGGCAATTTAGCATGGCCAATTCACCTGACCCTGCACATCTTTGGACTGTGGGAGGAAACCGGAGCACTCGGAGGAAACCCACGCAGACACGGGGAGAATGTGCAAACTCCACGCAGTCAGTCGCCTGAGGCGGGAACTGAACCCGGGTCTCTGGCGCTGTGAGGCAGCAGTGCTAACCACTGTGCCACCGTGCCGCCCACACGGTGGAATACAGGGAAAACTTGCTATTTGGATACAGAATTGGCTCAAAGGTGGAAGACAGAGGGTGGTGGTGGCGGGTTGTTTTTCAGACTGGAGGCCTGTGACCAGTGGAGAGCCACAAGGATTGGTGCTGGGTCCACTACTTTTCATCATTTATATAAATGATTTGGATGTGAGCATAAGAGGTATAGTTAGTTAGTTTGCTGATGACACCAAAATTGGAGGTGTAGTGGACAGCGAAGAAGGTTATCTCAGATTACAACAGGATCTGGATCAGATGGGCCAATGGGCTGAGGAGTGGCAGATGGAGTTTAATTCAGATAAACGCGAGGTACTGCATTTTGGGAAAGCAAATCTTAGCAGGACTTATACACTTAATGGTAAGGTCCTAGGGAGTGTTGCTGAACAAAGAGACCTTGGAGTGCAGCTTCATAGCTCCTTGAAAGTGGAGTCGCAGGTAGATAGGATAGTGAAGAATGTGTTTGGTATGCTTTCCTTTATTGGTCAGAGTATTGAGTACAGGAGTTGGGAGGTCATGTTGCAGCTGTACAGGACATTGGTTAGGCCACTGTTGGAATATTGCATGCAATTCTGGTCTCCTTCCAATCAGGAAGATGTTGTGAAACTTGAAAGGATTCAGAAAAGATTTCCAAGGATGTACCAGGGTTGGAGGATTTGAACTATAGGGAGAGGTTGAATAGGCTGGGGCTGTTTACCCTGGAGTGTCCGAGGCTGAGGGGTGATCTCATCTCTATAAGATCAAGTTTATAAAATCAAAAGGGGCATGAATTGGATAAATAGACCAAGTCTAATCCCTGGAGTGAGGGAGTCCAGAACTAGAGGGCATAGGTATGGGGTGAGAGGGGAAAGATATAAAAGAAACCTCAGGGCAACTTTTTCACTCAGAGGGTGGGACATGTATGGAATGAGCTGCCAGAGGAAGTAGTGGAGGTGAGTACAATTGCAACATTTAAGAGGCATTTGGATGGGTATATGATAAGAATGGGTTTGGAGGGAGATGGGCCAGGTGTTGGTAGGTGGGACTAGATTGGGTTGAGATATTTGGTTGGCATGGACCTGTTGGGCCGAAGGGTCTGTTTCCATGCTGTACATCTCTTTGACTCTGTGATTCTATGTTACCCAAGAAAAGGTGCAACAGTTGGAAATTGCATTAAAACCGTTGCTTGTTGGTCCCTGTTGGAGTTAAAGCAGCAAACTGACAGTAGGCTAACTGGTGTAATACAGACTATTTATCTTTTATGGAAATTTAAGGCCATATATTCAAACACTGCAAATCTGAAATAAATACAGATGCAAACCAAGTGGACTTCCAGCCTTTCTAATCTCAGCACAGCATTGAGGATTAACGAAGTTAGTTCCAGAAAGCACAGAATAGCTAACGTTAACATTACAAAACATCTGGCAACAACTAATTTTTGTCATTTCCTGAATGTTATCAATAAATAGCCTGTCTGCTATATTCAACCATTCCTTGAATATAAAAGAGGAGCAAATGTACTGAGGGAGAATGCAGAGCTGCTTCCCTCAATTCAAATAGATTCCCCTCTAGTCAAATTGATGTATATATTAAGCATTTACATTTCAAGACAAATTGTGCAGCTGATAAGTGCAGTAAATTTCATTAGGAACACTTGATTGACTGCACTCCAAGTGCTTCAAACATGACACAATATAGAACAACCTCAATTATCCAAATGAGACAGGCAGGGAATATTTTGTTTGGCTAACAGATTGTTCAGATAATGGATAGCGTTTTATGGACCTTGAGATCTTGTTCGAATATTCTGAAGTTGGGGTAATTGATGTTCAGATAATCAAGGTTGTTCTGTATTACGAAATGAAAGATTTTTTTTACTTAAGGAGAATTACAGAATGATAAAATATTGAAGGAGGCTGTTGAGCCCATCATTGGTTTGCTATCTAATTAGCCCCATTTCCTGGATTTTTCCTTAGACCCCTGCAAATATTTCAAGTATGAATTCAATTACCTTTTCTAAGATATTGCTAAACCTGCTACGCCCATCCTTTTTGACAGATCGCACCGCCAAAGAAATTTCGAAGAGTGGTATCAGAGACCTTATATAGGTTGAAGAAACAGAAGGTTTTCCAGTTAGTACAGAGATAATTTAAGAAATTCAATTGAGATGTCAAAATCAACAATGGTTTTAAGAAAGCAATGTCAGGAAACATTTCATTGGCAGAAGAGTAAGTAACTGGAGGACATATAGGAACAAATGAACAGAAGAGCCATTCATCACCACTGGCCCACCCTATAATTCAATGAGATCATGGCTGATCATGGCCTAACTCCATACATCTCCCTTTGGCCCATATCCCTTATTACCTTAGCTTAATAGAAATGTATCTCACTCAGATTTAAAATTAATAACTGATCCATTATCCACTGTCATTCGTGGAAAAGAGTTCCATCCTTTTTGGTGGGGAAATGTTTCCTAACTTCTCTCCAGAACGGTTTGGTCCTAATTCTCAGACGATGCCCCTTATTCTAGAATCCCCCACCAGTGGAAATTGTTTATCTTCATTTAGTTTGTCTTTTTTTGTTAATATCTTGAAGACTTTGATCAGATCATCCCTTAACTTCCTAAATTCTAAAGAAAACAAGCCTAATTTGTATAATTTTTGTGTCAGAGGCAGAGTGGTGACCTTATCGAAGTTTATAAAATCATGAGGGGCATGGATAGGGTAAATAGGCAAGGTCTTTTTTTACCAGGGTAGGGGAGTCCAAACCTAGAGGGCATAGATTGAAGGTGAGAGGGGAAATATTTAAAAGGAACCTGAGGAGTAACTTTTTCACACAGAGGGCGGTGCATGTATGGAATGAGTTGCCAGATGAAGTGGTGGAGTTTGGTACAATTATAACATTTAAAAGGCATCTGACTGGGTATATGAATAGGAAGGGTTTAGAGGGATATGGGCCAAATGCTGACAAATGGGACTCAATTAGGTTAGGATGTCTGGTCAGCATGAACAAGATGAATCAAAGTGTCTGTTTCCGTGCTGTACATCTCTATGACTCTCTGACCTGAAGGATTAACTCCATCTCACCTTCCACAGATGCTGCCAGACCTGCTGAGTCTTTTCAGCAATTTCTAATTTCTCCGCATAACCCCTGAATTCCAGGTAACACTCTTGTAAGCCTACATTGTACATACTCTAGACCCTTCATATCCTTCTTAAGGGGTTTTGAAGGAGGGTCCTTCCATCAAGGCTGTCAGACCTGATGAGTTTCTGCAACAATTTCTGTTTTTGTTTCAGATTTCCAGCATCTGCAGTTCTTTAGTTTATTTGTCCTCCCTAAAGTGTGGTGCCCAGATCTGCTCAACATACTTCAACTGGGATCTAACCAGGCTTTTGAATCACTGCAGCATAACCTCTGCATCCTTATACTCCAGCTGTCGAGATATAAAGGCCACTCCAGTCCTTTAGAAATGAAGAGTATAGAGTTAAGATGATTTGCAAAGGATCCAGAAGCAACATAGGGCAACGGGCGTGTCATTTCTCTTCAATCTAAGAAAATGCACCGTGGCACTGTGCAGGAGTCTCATCAGAAAAATTGGGATTAAGCCAAAGCTGGAATTATTAGGACAAATAATTAGAAAATAGCTTCATGAGGTGGGTTTTCAGAATCATGTTTAAGGAGAAGCAAGACTTGTGGAGGGGTGTTATGGAGGGACTTTCAGAGGTTAGGACATATGACTAAATGTGCGCCTCCCATTGGAAGTGTGAAGATGTGGGGTGTGGACAGAGGTCAATGTTGAAAGAATGAAAATTGTCAGACAATTGCAGGGCTGAAGGATGTTGATGTTATGAGTGGGAGGTGAGATCACAAAGCAATTTGAAATAAAATCAAATGAGAAACTTAAATTAGAGATGTTTTGGGTGCAGATGCCAATATAAACCAGCGAGCACACAAATGGGGGATGAACAGTACTTCATGAGAGTTAAGGTATAAGCAGCAGAATGTTGGATGAGTCTAATTTGCTGGAAAATAGAATGCTGTCCAGACAAACATGACAATGAATGAATCTAGAGTAAATAAGAGGGGTTCTGTAAAAGATGGACTTCGTATTAAAACAAAGATAGAAATAGTCAATCTTTGTGAAGGAGAAGGTGCAATTTAACTCAGGGTCAAATAAGATGCTGAATTTCAATCAGTCTAGTTCAATCTTAGATAGTAGCCATGGAGGATGATGGGAGCAATGGGGCAGTGTGTTTGCTAGTGGTTAGTACTGTTGCCTCATAGCTCCAGGGATGCAGGTTTGATTCCACCCTCGGGAGACTGTCTGTGTGGAGTTTGCTCATTCTCCCCATGTCTTTGTGGATTCCCTGTGGTTGCTCTTGTTTCCTCCCATAGTCCAAAGATGTGCAGGTGAGGTGGATTGACCATGCTAAATTTGAGGTCATGGAGATAGGTTGGGATGCTGTTTGGAGGATTGTGTTATGGACTAAGCCAGACCTCTCAAAACATTCTTAAGCAGGCAATTCGTACCATAACTTTGTAATTTGTTTCGGTAATTGTACAGTGAAAATTACCCAGATTAATTTCGCTAGGTTGACTACTAGATTTTAAACAGACAAAAACTTATTCATAAATTTACACAATGAAACACAAAGAACTGAATAAAGAGCCCCTGCAGAACTCAGTTTTTTTCCAACTAAACTTAACTATGCTCCTCCGAATATACACAACAGTCCCAATAAGCAAACTCCCTTTAAAAAACAGTATAAATGGAACACATGCTTACAGGTTGAAGTTGAAGGGTAAAAAGAGCGAGAACTTCCACACAGTTGAACTCCTTACCAGTTCAAGACTGAACTAAACCGCTCAGTTAGAAAGCTGACCACTCCCCTTTCATTTCTAAAATATGACCACTTTGGCCTGAAGATTCATCTGTTTGCATATAAACAAAAGGCCTCTCCAAACCATTTTCATCTCTGTACCAAACCAGACTGATCAGAGCCTGGCCTGGATTATTACCCCTCTGAAAAAAAACAAAGACAGAGCATCCTTGAACAGCTTTTAGTAAAAAAGGGACGAGCTTTGTGACAGTTGGTATGGACCTGATGGGCCAAGTGGCCTCCCTCTCTGTCGTGATTCTGTACAATGGGGTAAAAGCTAATGGCCATAAGATTCCCTACGTTTAACTGAATAAAATTTCAGATCATCTCAGACTTGGAATCAAATTTCAGCAAACAGACAATGAATGCAGCGACATTACATTGCTGAGCGAGGTACTGAGTTTGTGTAATTATTGTTTCTACATATACATTCTACATTCTACTATTGTTTCTATTGTATTATTGGCCTACATGTGACTCTAGACCCACAGTAATGTGGTAGACAATTGTTTCAGTACTGAGGAGGCAGAACCCTGATTGGAAATGAAATGGAGTTGCCAAAAAATGAATATAGATTTGGGAGACAAATGCCCATTTGTTGATTTTGAAGGGGAAAGGCAACTCGGAGATTGTTAATCTATTGAATGTTGCCAGTTTTACAGCTGGCACAGGGCGCAGATGGAAAGCTAACTTTGACAGCAGTAAATGATGGCAGTTTATCTACCTTTGATAAGGCTGTGAACCACCTTGACAGGCAAAAAATAAATTATAACAGATGGTGGAAGGAACTGTGTAACTTGATACACAGATATCTCAAAGTACTTCATAGCAAATTAATTCTTTGGAAGTGTAATCACTGTTATTTTGTAGGGAAATGCAGCAGCTGCTTTGTGCATAGCAAAGTCCTATGAACAACAATGAGATAAATGATCTGATAACCAGAATCACAAAAATAAGCTAAGGGCCAAATGATGGCTTTGACACAGAAAGAACTCTACTTTAAATATTTTTATGGAATGTTATTTGCCCACCTGGACAAGTTGACAGGGTCTTGGGTTCCAGTGTCTCACTCTAAACAAACAACAAAATATCTTAAAGTACTTTTCCGAAGTAAACCAAAGATTCCTAAAAACCTTTTCATACCAGATGGAACTGTTAAGTGGATCTATTCAATGTGCCAGCCTCAAATGAGACAGCACAGTGGCTCAACGGTTAGTACTGCTGCCTCATATCATAGGGGTTGGGGTTCTATTCCAGCCTTGAATGAGTGGCTGTGTGGAATTTGCATTCTCCTTGCGTCTGCAGGAATTTGCATGGTTTCCTCCCACAATCCAAAGACGTGCAGGTTAGGTTAGATTGACCATGCTAAATTGCCCAAAGTGTGCAGGCTAGGAAGATTAGCTATGGGAAATGCAGGCAAGGTTGGTATGCGCCAAATGGCCTGCTTCCACACTGTTGGGATTCTATGAGTAAACTATTTGTATTTTTTATAGCACACAGATTTCAGAAACAGATAAAGCTTTCATTTGTTTTATCTTTCTCATCATCATTGCCTTACCAATGTACATTATGGAGCAGATTGTGAAAGTATTTTAAATACCAATTTTCCCAGTGTTACTGAATTTGGATTCAAAATTACATTGAAAATAATGACATTATAAGTCAATGTTACAGATGTATGTGCCTTAACAGACGATGTCTGTCACCAATATAATTAAGTTCTGCTAGCAATTTAGTTGTGATGTTGAGGTTAATTTACAAATCAAAAGGTAGCAAAATTCAATGCATTGCATCTTGAAAGCCAAAATCTCATCATATTAATTTCTTCATGAACTAATTTGTTGTGGATTGTCATTACATTTAATTGTATCATTTTAAGCATTAAACTGTTGCACAGCTGAACACTGCCATCTGCTACCACAGACGATCACTTTATCATCCTATAGTCCAGTAATGTAAGCTTAGTGTCAACAACATTACTCAGCGCTGAGTCTTTGAGCCGGATTTTGATTTGCCCTTCCAAATGATGGACTAACACATTATTGCTGGAATGTTAAACCTGAGACCTAGGTAATATTATGAAGGCCCAGGTTTGTATCCCACTACGGCAGATGGTGGAAGTTGAATTCAGCAACAAAATATCTGCAATTAAAGTGTCTAATGATGACCACGAGTCCATGCCGATTGTTTGAAAAACACATCTGGTTCATTAGAGTCCTTTCGGGAAGGAAACTGCCATCCTCACCTAGTCTGGCCTACATATGACTCCAGACCCACAGCAATGGGGTTCACATTCAACTGGCCCCTGGGCAATTAGGGATGGGCAAGAACTGCTGGCCTAGCCAGTGAAGCTGTCATCCCATAAATGAATAAATAAAAGGGGGTAGCAGGAGGGCCAGTGCAGATTCTTTAGCTAATGTTAATTCTTACATTTTACCAATCTTCAAAAGATCCTTGGAGCAAGGCAATACATGAAAACGGACATGGGGAATTCAGCAGCATTTTATTCTTTAATATTTCGATGCAGAAAATGAATTAAAAGAAATTATCCTTTAATAGACCAAAAGGCCATTTCCCTCTGAAAGCAATGACTCCAAGCTTCCTGTTCCACACACAAATAGAGAAATCCCTGTCATCTTTGAATTAGCATTTTGTATTTACTTTGATATGCATTCAAGGTTATGGGGAAAAGGCAGCTAACTTGGAGTTGAGGATTATCTGGACAGCCATGATGCCAGTGAACAGCAGAGCAAACTCAATGGGTAAATTCTCCCCCCACATCCTTTCACCAATTTTGTGAGCAGCTTTTGAATCTTAAATCAAGAATGAGGCAAGTCGATAGTGAGACTCACTTTTTAATAAGGAAAACAGCAAATCAGATATCTGGTTACTGGTTGAAGCAGACCACAAAGCACAAAGTCAGAGCCAGCATATTCTGGATGGACATGCTGTTAATGAATCTCTCTGCTGTCTTTAGATACAGAGCCTTGGAAATTTATCTTGCTGTGTATTCTCATTGAGTCATGCTTTACCTAATATCCACTCTGCACAATGTTCTTTGATTCAATGTGTGCTTTAGCTAAGTGCACAAATATAAAAAAAATTGTGTGTGAGCTTAGGAAAAATGAATGCCAAACCATTTACAGTTTTCTATCAAGACAATAATCCCCACCTGATGTCATTACTGATCCTGTACACATTTCTTGATCCTGTTTAAATGAAACAGAAGTGGAAAATAATGGAAGTGTTCAGTGGGTTAAACAGTATGTGTGCTAAGAGCAGACAGCCAAAAGTTCAAATGGAGAACGCTGTATGTCGAGATTCTATGCATTTTGTCCCCATTTGAAGGATGTTGTTTTGATCTGTCATTTCTATGCAAAAGAATTTTGATTTGTTGCTTTTACACAAAACCACTTAAATTGAAATTATACCTCACCACATGAAATGTGATAGCGTATTTATCTCAACTCTGTTTATAATTAAATTAATTCTGAAATATTGGTAAGATCAAAGCCACAGCCTTCAACCCTTATTACAAGTCCCTTTGTTGTTAAGTAAATCTTTTTCTCTATCAGCTGCTGAGGTTGACCTGACTGTTTGCATCCTTGATATTCAGTTTGATTTAGAGATGAGCCTTTTTTATTCATTTATTCACAGAATGTGAGCATCATTTACTACTCACAAGCTTCTTCAGTGGCTGCAGATTGTCAACCATTTTGATACAATTTAATGGCCTACAAAGTATTTTAGAAATCAAAGTACCAACCGCATTGATAATGTTTCCAGGTACCCATCCCAAAGGGCCATCAGTGAATCAGATGAGATTTGTAGCAGCCTTGTGCCTTTTTATTGATAGTAAGGTTTTCTAGATTAATTCTAGAATTAGTTAATTAATTGAATTGAGCCAACATTTCCAAATTCCCTCAGGACTACTCGTTTAACAATGTAACTACAGTCCTATATCGCATATGATCTCCATTACCAAGTTCGTCAGCTCCCACCTTGCCTGCTCTATTACTGCCTGAGCTCTGCTGCTGCTGCTGCTGAATCATTCATTTCCTTTGTTCCCACAGCCCACATACCTTCAATAGTCTCCTATTCAGCCTTTCAGCATGCACTCTCTGTGTGGTTGAGCTCATCAGAAATCCAATCACCATAAAACCATAGGAGCAGAGTGAGGCCATTTGGCCCATCAATTCCTCTTTGCCATTCAATTTTGGCTGATATCAACCCCATTCTCCTGCTTTCTCCCTGTAACCCTGGACCCCCCTACTAATCAAGAACCTAACTTTGTCTGTCTTAAATATACTCAATGGCTTGGCCTCCACAGCCTTCTGTATTTATAGGTTCCTCAGAGTCACCATCCTCTGGCTGAAGAAATATTTCCTCATCTCACTTCTTAGATTAGATTAGATTCCTGCAGTGTGGAAACAGGCCCTTTGGCCCAACAAGTCCACACCGACCCTCCAAAGAGCAACCCACCCAGACCCAACTCCTTCTGACTAATGCACGGTGGCTCAGTGGTTAGCACTGCTGCCTCACAGCACCAGAGTCCCACGTTCGATTCCAGCCTCAAGCAACTGTGTTAGGTTTGTTAGTCAGAGGGAAATGGGTCTGGGTGGGTTACTCTTCGGAGGGTCGGTGTGGACTTGTTGGGCTGAAAGACCTGTTTCCACACTGTAGGTGATCTAATCTAATACTATGGACAATTTAGCATGGCCAATTCACCTGGCTTGCACATCTTTTGATTGTGGGAGGAAACCAGAGCACCCGAAGGAAACCCACGCAGACACGGGGAGAATGTGCAAACTCCACACAGACAGTCACCTGAGGCTGGAATCGAACTCGGGTCCCTGGCGCTGTGAGGTAGCAGTGCTAACCACTGAGCCACCATGCCGCCCCACTGAAAGGTTGTCCTTTCAGTCTGAGGCTGTACCCCTGTGTCCTAGTCTCTCCCACTGATGGAAACATATTCTCCCCATCCACTCTCTTCAGGTTTCTCAAAATTCTGTAAGTTTCACTGAGCCCTCCCCCCATTCATCTATCTAAATTCCATTGAGTAGAGACGCAGAGTCCTCAACTGCTCCTCGTATGACAAGCCCTTCATGTCCAGGATCATTCCTGTAAACTTCCTCTGGACCACCTCCAATGCTGACTTATCCTTCCTTAGATATAGAGCCTAAAATTGCTCACAATATTCCAAAAGCAGTTTGACCAGCATATTTTACAGTTGCGATAGCTTGATTCTCGTGCAATCCTGCATTATAAAATAAGTATGCAATAGCCACGCAAGTTAAACTAAAGGGGTCAGAATCATGTTATAGCCAATACAGGCAATAAAAGTTCACATTCTGCAAATAATGGTCTAAAATCTTCAATCGTATTAGAGCCACCTCCTGCTGAAGAAGGACCTGTTATAGCAGGGCTGTCTGTGCAGCCTCGGAAGTACATTTCAGTTCATGTATTCTGAGCCTCTTGAAATGAATCTTTGGTGTGGAGGAGTGGTGTTGGATTGGGATGGACGAAGTTAAAAAAAACACACAAAACCAGGACTCTACCGCAAGTTGCTCCAACAAAGACATTCCTCATATTCCTTTCCTTGGGATCTACTACCAACCAGTTTTTCCCAATCCACCAGCATATTGAAGTTCCTCACGATGACTGTAATATTGCCTCTCTGACATGCCTTTTCTATCTTCTGATTTATTTTCTGCCCCATATCCTCATTACAGGAGGCCTGTGTACAACTTCCAAATGGGTATTTTCTCCTTTGTTGTTCCCCAAATCCACCGACCAGTTTTTCTACACAGAAGATAACTGCATTAAACAGAGTCTAAGATCTAACAACAAACACATCGATTTAGAGTCAAGGTTAGGAGAGGAGCAGGAAAATCCGACATTTCGAGCAAAAGTCCTTCATCAGGAATGATTCCTGATGAAGGGCTTTTGCCCAAAAGGTTAATTTTCCTGCTATTCCTGATGAAGGGCTTTTGCCCAAAATGTCAATTTTCCTGCTCCTCGGATGCTGCCTGACCTACTGTGCTTTTCCAGAACCACTCTAATCTTGACTCTAATCTCCAACATCTGCAGTACCCACTTTCACCGCATCAATTTAGATCCCATCTACCACCCTCAGAAAAAAAGAACAGGAAATGAAATCACCAACACAGGAAATGGCATAACCAACACTGGAAATGACATCACCAACCCAATAGAACACACAAATAGAAAGCGGGATATAACACCAGTGCTTCACCGGAGGCTCACTGATGATGTAACCTAGTACAGTGACAAAGCTTGCAGCTCAATGAGCAAACTTTTATCCAAAGTCTAAGTGCACACTTTTAATGAGAGCTTTGATTCAGTTATCTGCAGTGCTTATTCATGCTCAATATTTTCACAACCAATTCAAAACTAGCTACCAGGTGTCCCCTCATTCCAATCTTCTCAGACATTCTTTCAGACGAGATGAGACAATACCAGATTTTTTTAAAAAGATAACTTTAGATACATGAGATAATTTTAAAAAAAACAAAGTAACACGTATGTCTTATTTGTCCTACTTACATTAAAGTGTTCAATATTGAGCTTTTCCAATAAACTCAAATGTAATAACTCAGGAAGCCCGACTGGAAGGGAACATTGTTTATTGTTGAACAACAAAACAGAGCCACATTAGCTCAGTGGTGAGCACCACTGCCTCACAGCGTCATGGATCTGGGTTTGATTCCACTCTCAGGTGACTATCTGTGTGGTGTGTGCACGTTCTCTCTGTGTCTGCGTGGATTTCCTCTGGGTGCTCCAGTTTCTTCCTACAGTCCAATGATGTGCAGGTTAGGTAGATTAGCCACGCTAAATTACCCATAGTGTCCAAGCATGTGCAGGCTAGATGGATTAGTCATGGGAAATGTACAGTTACAAGAATAACGTGGATCTGGATGGGATGCTCTTCAGAGGGTTGGTAAGAACTTGATGGGCTGAATGGCCTGTTTCCACATTGTTGGGATTCTATGGATTTTCATGGTTTGCATTGGCTAGTCGCAGCCTGGATTTGATAGTTCTGCAGGACCCATCCCTGGATCTGTTTTGTCTTTATTTAACCCAAGTTCGTAATCAGCAGAGGTTTTTCAGAGGTATTCTGATACATCTCTGCAACAGATAAGACTTGAACCTGGGTCTTTTGTTTCAGGGATAAGGAGCTGAAAATGTGTTGCTGGAAAAGCGCAGCAGGTCAGGCAGCATCCAAGGAACAGGAGAATCGACGTTTCGGGCATAAGCTCTTCTTCAGGAATGAGGAAAGTGTGTCCAGCACGCTAAGATAAAAGGTAGGGAGGAGGGACTTGGGGGAGGGGCATTGGAAATGCGATAGGTGGAAGGAGGTCAAGGTGAGGGTGATAGGCTGGAGTGGGGTGGGGGCAGAGAGGTCAGGAAGAAGATTTCAGGTTAGGAAGGCGGTGCTGAGTTCGAGGGATTTGACTGAGACAAGGTGGGGGGAGGGGAAATGAGGAAACTGGAGAAATCTGAGTTCATCCCTTGTGGTTGGAGGATTCCTAGGCAGAAGATGAGGTGCTCTTCCTCCAACCGTCGTGTTGCTATGGTCTGGCAATGGAGGAGTCCAAGGACCTGCATGTCCTTGGTGGAGTGGGAGGGGGAGTTGAAGTGTTGAGTTACGGGGTGGTTGGGTTGGTTGGTCCGGGTGTCCCAGAGGTGTTCTCTGAAACGTTCCGCAAGTAGGCGGCCTGTCTCCCCAATATAGAGGAGGCCACCGGGTGCAGCGGATGCAATAGATGATGTGTGTGGAGGTGCAGGTGAATTTGTGGCGGATATGGAAGTATCACTTGGGGCCTTGGAGGGAAGTGAGGCGGGAGGTGTGGGCGCAAGTTTTGCATTTCTTGCGGTTGCAGGAGAAGGTGCCGGGAGTGGAGGTTCGGTTGGTGGGGGGTGTGGACAGGACGAGGGAGTCACGGAGGGAGTGGTCTTTTTGGAACGCTGATAGGGGAGGGAAGGGAAATATATCCCTGGTGGTGGGGTCCATTTGGAGGTGGCGGAAATGACGGCAGATGATACGCTGTACATGGAGGTTGGTGGGGTGGTAGGTGAGGACCAGTGGGGTTCTGTCCTGGTGGCGGTTGGAGGGGCGGGGCTCAAGGGTGGAGGAGTGAGAAGTGGAAGAGATGCGGTGGAGGGCATCGTCGACCACGTCTGGGGGAAAATTATGGTCCTTGAAGAAGGAGGCCAACTGGGTTGTACGGTTTTGGAACTGGTCCTCCTGGGAGCAGATGCGGCGGAGACAAAGGAATTGGGAATATGGAATGGTGTTTTTACAGGTGGCAGGGTGGGAGGAGGTGTAGTCTAGGTAGCTGTGGGAGTCGGTCGGTTTATAATAAATCTCTGTGTTGAATCGGTCACCAGAGATAGAAATGGAAAGGTCTAGGAAGGGGAGGGAGGAGTCTGAGACGGTCCAGGTGAATTTGAGGTCAGGGTGGAAGGTGTTGGTAAAGTGGATGAACTGTTCAACCTCTTCGTGGGAGCACGAGGCAGCGCCGATACAGTCATTGATGTAGCGGAGGAAAAGGCGGGGGGTGGTGCCAGTGTAGCTGCGGAAGATGGACTGTTCCACATATCCTACGAAGAGGCAGCATAGCTGGGGCCCATGCGGGTGCCCATGGCTACTCCTTTGGTTTGGAGGAAGTGGGAGGATTGGAAAGAAAAGTTGCTCAGGGTGAGGACCAGTTCAGTCAGTCGAAGGAGGGTGTCAGTGGAAGGGTACTGGTTGGTACGGCGGGAAAGGAAGAAGCGGAGGGCTTTGAGGCCTTCATGATGGGGGATGTAGGTGTACAGGGACTGGATTCCATGGTGAACAGAAGGCGTTGGGGACCGGGGAAGCGGTCTTCAGGGATAAGGATTCTACTGCTGTGGCTCAAGAGGGCCCCTGATATAAATGTACCCAGCGAGGGGTTCAAACCTACAACACTGAGATTAAGAGTCTAATGCAAAACTGACTGAACCAGCCAGTTTTTTTTGGAGCTGCTGTTCCTTATTTTCTTAACTTATTTTTCTAATCAACCTGTTCAGAGATGGTACTGCACACGTCTGGAGCAGATTCTACCACCAGAGGGTCCCCAATATAAATGCACCCAGCGAGGGGCTTGAGCCGGTGACACTAAGATAAAGAGTCTAATGCACATTAATTGAGCCAGTTGGGTACATGGATCTGCTTTATAAAGGGCTCAGGTGATGAGTTCGGGCTGGACAGGCCATTTTCTATTAACAAGGGAACCCAAACTGAACGAGGCCCACAGGGAGATTAATTAGTGATTGCTCATGAACCTTGTAGGTATTATCACACCAACAATTTCTCAAAATTTGTTCCTTTCTTTGTAGAATAATCAGATAACTGACTGCTGCTACCTACCTATTTATATTTAGAGATTTCTCCATCTTCCCTCTGTTTTAAAAGTGCAAGATAGACCCTCAGTCTCCTTTCAATCGTGCATCTTGTTGAGTGCATATTATCCCATAATGATCAATTATCAATTTAGTATTCAATAAATATTGATGTTGAATCCCATGTTCAAATTCATTTTCTCCAAGGAAAAGAGTAAATCCCAGCCCTCACCAAGAGCAAACATTTCTGTTGCTAATGTATGTTTTTGTTAATCTTTTGATCATATTTTGATTGAGATATGCGGCAACATTTACCTCCCTTTCTCAAGCGAAAAATTCTAAATCCTCCTGCACTCCAGAACCTGTCACAGAAATTTGCATAAAAAATATCACTAAAAACAAGTTTCATGTTCCTGGTATTTCTCAATGACTGAAACTTCAAGACACAATGTTCTATTGTTCTTTTTTTCTTTTACTTGTCATTCAAATAATACCTTTCACCTCAGGATTTTTCATAATTGCACACAAATCTACAACACTTCAAAACTGGCACCATGCCTTGTTTGAGTGTTCAGTTAAGAACCCTCCTGTTAATTCAGTTCATTCCTGAAGAAGGGCTCATGCCCGAAACGTCGATTCTCCTGCTCCTTGGATGCTGCCTGACCTGCTGCGCTTTTCCAGCAACACATTTTCAGCTCTGATATCCAGCATCTGCAGTCCTCACTTTCTCCTGAGTGTTCAGTAAATTCAGCTTTCCAATTCGACCTCTCAATTCTTCTAGCTCAGCTTTCCAAGCTGCTGCATACTTTTTTGAGAGCCTACATTGACAAAAAAACAATGGGACTAATACTTTCCAAATAAGATTACTGATGCAAAGTTATGTTTGATATATTCTGCTTTATTTCCAATCAAGCGTGCATAAAATCCGCCGGAGCCAGTCTTCCAATTTTGAATTCATTTTAAGTCCACTTATGACATTGTATTCAAATTCATTGCCCCTACTACATAAAGAAAAACATCCATGTGCATCATAAAGCTGCCTGAAAGCTATGTCAGTAAAACATGGCAGGATCTGCTTTCATCAAAAGGCAGCTCAATTTTAATAAGACAGGCCTTAGTAAGAAGTGCCAAATTTATTTCGGCCATTTGCACACTTATTTAACCTTCCAGAGTGTTCCCATTGCATTTAGTGCCTCTTTTGAAACATTTCCTTTTTGAGCTGATCATCCTGCACAAATACAGCTTTAATATTAACACAATTGGTCTATATTGTCAAGAAACTGTTTCAAACAGAGCCAAGAACATTTTCAAAATTGCTTTTCCTACTAGTGGTAAATCTGCTCTTATTGCTTAGTCTCAGAGGTTTCCCTCACAATCTTATGCCAAGAGTCTGGCCTCAGTCTTATAAGTCCCAAATGGAGACTCTTTTTCCATCCATATACAATTATGTGATAAGAACAAAAACAAAAATTACTGGAGAAACTCAGGAGTTTGGCATCATCGGTGGAGACAAAGCAGAGTAAACAGTTTGTGTCCAGTGACTCTTCTTCAGATCTCTGCATCTATGTGATAGAGCTGGGAGTTCTCAATCTGACACCTCTGAATGTCCCATGTTCTCTTCAACTTTGTAGCTCTTGCTGTTTGGCAACTTTTATTAACATGTTCATGGACAGAAGACTTCCTAATCATTTGGGCTTCTGCTCCTGGTGGTACTCCTGGGTTTGTGTTTTATTTCTGCGACTGGTTAACTGCTGTTTGGACCCAACATTCTTCCTTCCTTTCTGCACTGTCTCTCTTTTGCAAACTCTGTTGTGATCATATCCCTTCTATAAATTTTCCTTTTCTTATTAGGTTTTCTATCAAACTGTATGAGTTCTTTTTTGTATTAATCAATAATTTGATCTACTGATTTCTCTTTGCCCTCCTGATTTTTAAAAATATTCTACATTCAGTCATTGTCCTTTGAACGTGTTTGGTTCTCATCACTTACACTAAATAGATCAAAGCAAGCTTTACCTGAAGATCGATTTTATTCCCCCTTAAGTTCTTTATCAATCCAATTTCCCTTAATTAGCTTGTTTGTTTTCATTTCCTTAGTGAAGTGCATTTCTCTTGAACAACATTGATCACCCATTTAAGTGTTTGAAGATTTTCACCTAATATATCTTTAGTTGTACTCATTACCTCCATTTTCTATTTTCCAATGTATTACTTTAATCTTTGTCCTACTAATATTACTTTATATCCGACATTGCCAGTATTAAGATGCTGTATTTTATTTACTTTGGTTCATTGTCCACCACCAGATCTATCGGTGACTCTTCCTTTGTCAGTCATCTTACGTATTAAATTTTTAAAAACTCTTCCACACATTGAAATGATACAATTCCATTTTCTCCTTTTGCTTACAACAATAATCATAGAATCCCTACAGTGTAGAAACAGGCCATTCAGCCCATCAGGTCACCACCATCCCTCTAAGGAGCATCCCACCCAGACCCACCCCTCTACATTATCCCTATAATCATGCATTTACCATGGCTAGTCCACTTAGACTATTCCACCCTGGACACTATGGGACAATTTCACATGTTATGAATGTGGTGCTGGAAAAGCACAGCAGGTCGGCAGCATCTGAGGAGCAGGAGAATCAACGTTTTGGGTAAAAGTCCTTTATCAGGAATGAGGTATTTTCCCAAAATATTGATACCCTTGCTCCTCGGATGCCACCTGACCTGCTGTGCTTTTCCAGCACCACACTCTCGACTCTGATCTCCAGTCCTCGGTTTCTCCTAAACAATTTCCGTTGCCAATCCATCTAACCTGCACATTTTTGGACTGTGGGAGGAAACCCATGCAGACACAGGAAGAATGTAGAAACTCCACATAAACAGTCATCCATCCAAGGGTGGAATTGAACCTGGGTCCCTGGTGCTGTGAGACAGCAGTGCTGACCACTGAGCCACTGTGCTGCCCATTCCAAGCCATTCTGTGCCAGCTACTGAACTCACAGATTTGTCTCAATGTTTTTCCTCCAGTTTCCTTCCTTTATTTGGTGATCTATACCAAACAAGTATTAGTGCAATGGGATCCTTCTTACGTTTGAACTGAATCAATATAGATTGTGTATCTGAGCTAGTTTTTTCCTTTGAGTACTATTATGTTACCTTTAACTAACACAAATACTTAATGTCACCTCTTTCTTTTCCCATCTGCGTGAATTATATCCTGTATCAGTTAGCTGTTTCTTTGTAGCTCTGTTTCAATCTTCCACCGTACTCTGGATCCCCTTGACTAATATGTATCTTCAATCTGTTTGGAACACTATGCATGTGGTCTTGCCAAGTTTAAATTACATGTATTTATCATTGCTCTGTCTCTCTCTCGCCCAAATCTCTTCAAAAGAAACATTGTGATGATTAAAATCAAATTAAGTATTTTGTACAGACACAATTAAACTTATATTTTCATATTCACAAATAAACTACCAGGAAATATCATTTATTACAGCAATTCACAATGTAGAAGTTGGTTACTGGTTTTAAAGATGTTGTTATGTACGGTTTATTTAAAAACATCCATTTGTTTCTTAAGTTTGTGTAGAGTCTTCACATCTTCCTGTAACCATTGTAACTAGGTGTATTGTGAGCTTTAGAAGGAAAAATAGCTGGATCTAAAACAGCAGATGTTCAATGTTACAATCATTTCAGTGGACTAACTTGGGGGAAATATTCTTATGTTCCTTTCCAATTTTGTCTCAATGCTGCTCCCTACCATCTTTTTAAAGTTGTTTACTGTTATTTCATGAAGATTCTTCACTATAATAAGTCTTTATTGCATGTATTTTTAAGGATTGTTTACATGTTGTAACACGCTTTAACCGCAGTCCCTGACTATCACAAGATTTGGAAAATCAGGCTTGAAATAAAATGATGAATTGCCTTCAGATAGTAAAGTGGGGTAGAAACATATACAGCACACAGGGGTCAATTCATTAGGGTCACAAGGTATTGAGGAATCTTTAGATCTTCCTGAGAGCAGCCACACAAGTAGATAGATAAAGAAGGCGTATAGCATGGTTGCTTTTATTTGTCAGGGAATTAAGTACAAGTGTCAGGATGTCATGTTGCAGTTTTATAAGACTTTGATTAGGCCACACTTGAGAGTATTGCATTCAGATCTGGTCACCACATTACAGGAATGATGTGGCGGCTTTGGACAGGGTGCAGAAGAGGTTTACCAGGATGCTGCCTGGATTAGAGGGTATGAGCTATAAGGAGTGGTCAGAAAAACTAATTTTATTTTCTCTGGGTGACTGTGTATGCTGAGGGGGGACTGAATAGAAGTTTATAAAATCATGAATGCAAAGATAGGGTTGATAGTCAGTATCATTTTTCCAGATTTGAAATGTCTTATATTAGGGGGCATGCATTTAGGTGTGAAGGGGAAAGTTCAATGGGGATATGAGGGGCAAGTTTGTCACACAAAGAGTGGAAGGAGTGTGAAACATGCTGCCAGGGTTGGTGGTGGAGGCAAATACAATAGGGGAAACTGAAGGACCTTGAGATAAACGCATGAATATGCCAAGAATGGAGGGATATGGACTGAGGGCAGGAAGAAGGGATTAGTTTAAGTTGGTGTCATGGGCAGCAAAACATCATGGGCCAAATAGCCCATTCCTGTGCTGTATAGTTCAATGTTCTATCTGTTCCCTGGACAGTATATTGGCCCACATCTAATACTTTTGCTCTTTCAAGGGTGTCACGTCGATGGGTACTGCACCTCCCTCTTTCATAAGTCAACACATTTATCATAACTGCCCTAGGTATAGTCACTGTCATTTTATTTCCAGTCTATATGAGGTTACACCTACCCTCCCCTCACATTAGCCTGCAATACAAAGTGACCACACCTGGTGTAATCGGACACTGTCCCCACCTTAAAGACAGAGTGCTCCTGGCTGTGGACAGACATATGATTCCATTTCCATCCACATATTCCCCCCTTTACAGTCACAGTTGTGCCCTCCTTGACAATAGCATCCCCTCAGCTCTCAGCCTCCAACACCTACAGATCGAATGGAACGGGTTAGGATTTACAAGAGCAAGGGGGTGTGATGAATGGCAGTTATAGAAAGGGAGAAAAGTCGCACATTACAGTCACATAGATGAGTTAACCCCAGGAAAGGTAATAGAGGTAGGCAGGTAGTACAGGAGTCTTGTGTGGTCATCCCCATTTCAAACAAGTGTGCTATTTTGGAAAATGTAGGGGGTGATGGATTCTCAGGGGAATGTAGCACAAACAGCCAAGTTTCTGGTATTGAGACTGGCTCTAATGCAATGAGGGGAACATCAGGTTCCAAGAGATCGATTGTGTTAGGGGACTCTTTAGTCCGAGGCACAGACAGACAGTTCTGTGGACAGCAGCGAAAAAGCAGAATGGTAGGTTGCTTCCCTGGTGCCAGGATCAAGGATGTCTCAGAGAGGGTACAGAATGTTCTCAAGGAGGAGAGGGACCAGAAGGAGGTCATTGTACACATTGGAACTAACAACATTAGAAGGGAAAAGGTTGAGATTCTGAAGGGAGAATACAGAGAGTTAGGCAGGAATTGATCCTTGAGAGTAGTAATATCTGGATTACTCCTGGTGCTATAAGCTAGTGAGGGCAGGAATATGAGGATAGAGCAGATGAATGCATGGCTGAGGAGCTGGTGTATGGGAGAAGGATTCACATATTTGGATTATTGGAATCTCTTTTGGGGTAGAAGTGACCTGTACAAGAAGGATAGATTGCACTTAAATTGGAAGGGGACTAATAAGGGATATTTGCTAGAGCTGCTCGGGAGGATTTAAACTAGTAAGGTGGGAGGGTGGGACCCAGGGAAATAGTGAGATCCAGGGAAATAGCGAGGAAAGGGATCAATCTGAGACTGGTCCAGTTGAGAAAAGAAGCTAGTCAAACAGTCAGGGCAGGCAGGGACAAAGCAGAGAACAAGGTAGGACTGATTAATTAAACTGTATTTATTTCATTGCAAGGGGCCTAACAGGGAAGGCAAATTAACTCAGGGCTTGGCTAGGAACATGGGACTGGGATATCATAGCAATTATAGAGACATGGCTCAGGGATGGGCAGGTCTGGCAGTTTAATGTTCCAGGATATAAATGCTACAGGAAGGACAGAAAGGGAAGCAAGAGAGATGGGGAGGGGGGATGTTTTTAATAAGGGAGACCACTGCAGCTGTGCTAAGGGAGGATATTCCCTGAAATACATTCAAGGAAGTTATTTGGATGGAACTGAGAAATAAGAAAGGAATGGTCACCTTATTGGGATTGTATTAAAGACGCCCTGAAAGTCAGATGGAAATTGAAAAATAAATTTGTGGGGTGATCTCAGTTATCTGTAAGAATAATAGGGTGGTTATGGTAGGGGATTTTAACTTTCCAAACATAGACTGGGACTACCATAGTGTTAAGGGTTTAAATGGAGAGGAATTTGTTAAGCATGTACAAGAACATTTTCTGATTCAGTATGTGGATGTACCTACTAGAAAAGGTGCAAAACTTGACCTTCTCTTGGAAAATAAGGCAGGGCAGGTGACTGAGGTGTCAGTGGGGGAGCACTTTGGGGCCAACGACCATAATTCTATTCGTTTTAAAATAGTGATGGAAAAGAATAGACCAGATCTAAAAGTTGAAGTTCTCAATTGGAGAAAGGCCAATTTTGACTGCATTAGGCAAGAACTTTCGAAAGCTGATTGGGGGCAGATGTTCGCAGGTAAAGGAATGGCTGGAAAATGGGAAGCCTTCAGAAATGAGATAACGAGACTCCAGAGAAAGTATATTCCTGTCAGGGTGAAAAGAAAGGCTGGTGGGTATAGGGAATGCTGGATGAATAAAGAAAGTGAGGGTTTGGTTAAAAAAAAGGGTAGCGTATGTCAGGTATAGACAGGAGAGATCGAGTGAATCCTTTGAAGTGTATAAAGGCAGTAGGAGTATACTTAAGAGGGAAATCAGGAGGGCAAAAAGGGGACATGAGATAGCATTGGCAAATAGAGTTAAGGAGAATTCAAAGGGATTTTACAAATACATTAAGGACAAAAGGGTAAATTGGGAGAGAATAGGTCCCCTCAAAAATCAGCAAAGCTGCCTTTGTGTGGAGCCGCAGGAGATGGGGGAGATACTAAATGAGTATTTTGCATCAGTGTTTACTGTGGAAAAGGACATGGAAGATATAGAATGCAGGGAAATAGATGGTGACATCTTTACAATTGTCCATATTACAGAGGAGGACGTCTTGAAACACATAAAAGTGGATAAATCCCCAGGAACTGATCAGTGTACCCTAGAACTCTGTGGGAAGCTAGGGAAGTGATTGCTGGGCCTCTTGCTGAGATATTTGTATCACTTATAGTCACAGGTCAGGTGCCGGAAGACTGGAGGTTGGCCAACGTGATGCCACTGTTTATGAAAAGTGGTGAGGACAAGCCGGAGAACTATAGACCAGTGAGCCTGACCTCAGTGGTGGGCAAGTTGTTGGATATGCATGTATTTGGAAAGACAAGGACTGATTAGGGATAGACAACATGGCTTTGTGTGTGGGAAATCATGTCTCACAAACTTGATTGAGTTTTTCGAAGAAGTAACAAAGAGGATTGATGAGGGCAGAGTGGTAGATGTGATCCTTTTGGACTGCAGTAAGATGTTCGACAAAGTTCCTCATGGGAGACTGGTTAGCAAGGTAGATCTCATGGAATACAGGTAGAACTAACCATTTGGATACAGAACTGGCTCAAGGTAGAAGACGGAGGGTGGTGGTGGAGGGTTGTTTTTCAGACTGGAGGCCTGTGACCAGTGGAGTGCCGCAAGGATCGGTGCTGGGCCCTCTACTTTTCATCATTTATATAAATGATTTGGATGTGAGCTTAAGAGGTATAGTTAGTAAGTTTGCAGATGATGCTAAAATTGGAGGTGTAGTGGACAGCGAAGAAGATTAGGAGAAACTGAGGACTGCAGATGCTGGAGATCAGAGCTGAAAAATGTGTTGTTGGAAAAGCGCAGCAGGTCAGGCAGCATCCAAGGAGCAGGAGAATCGACATTTTGGGCATAAGCCCATTTTCAGGAATGAGGAAGGTGTGCTAAGCAGGCTAAGATCTGGAGGTTGGTGGGGTGGTAGGTGAGGACCAGTGGGGTTCTGTCTTGGTGGCGATTGGAGGGGCGGGGTTCAAGGGCAGACGAGCGGGAAGTGGGGGAGATGCGGTGGAGAGAATCATCAACCACATCTGAGGGGAAATTGTGGTCTTTGAAGAAGGAGACCATCTGGGTTGTTCGGTATTGGAATTGGTCCTCCTGGGAGCAGATGCACAGAGGCAAAAGAATTGGGAATATAGGATGGCGTTTTTACAGGGGGCAGGGTGGGAGGAGGTGTAACCTAGGTAGCTGTGGGAGTTGGTCAATTTATAGTAAATGTCCATGTTGAGTTGGTCGCCCGAGATAGAAATGGAGAGGGCTAGGAAGGGGATAGAGGAGTCTGAGACGGTCCAGGTAAATTTGAGATCGGGGTGGAAGGTGTTAGTAAAGTGGATGAACTGTTCAACCTCTTTGTGGGAGCACGAGGTAGTACCGATACAGTCATCAATGTAGCGGAGGAAAAGGTGGAAGGTGGTGCCAGTGTAGCTGCGGAAGATGGACTGTTCCACATATCCGACGAAGAGGCAGGCATAGCTGGGGCCCATGCGGGTGCCAATGGCTACTACTGACACCCTCCTTCGACTGACTGAACTCATCCTCAATCTGAACAACTTCTCTTTCCAATCCTCCCACTTCCTCCAAACCAAAGGAGTAGCCATGATCACCCACATGGGCCTAGCTATGCCTACCTCTTCATAGGATATGTGGAACAGTCCATCTTCCGCAGCTACACTGGCACCACCCCCCACCTTTCCCTCCGCTACATTGATGACTGAGCATGGCACTACCTCAGGCTCCCACGAGGAGGTTGAACAGTTCATCCACTTTACTAACACCTTCCACTCCGACCTCAAATTTACCTGGACCGTCTCAGACTCCTCCTTCCCCTTCCTAGACCTCTCCATTTCTATCTCGGGCGACCCACTCAACACGGACATTTACTATAAATCATCCGACTCCCACAGCTACCTAGATTACACCTCTTCCCACCCTGCCCCCTGTAAAAACGCCATCCCATATTCCCAATTCCTTCGCCTCTGTGCATCTGCTCCCAGGAGGACCAATTCCAATACCGAACAACCCAGATGGCCTCTTCTTCAAAGACCACAATTTTCCCTCCGACGTGGTTGACGGTGCTCTCCACCGCATCTCCCCCACTTCCCACTCCTCCGCCCTTGAGCCCCGCCCCTCCAACCGCCACCAGGACAGAACCCCACTGGTCCTCACCTACCACCCCACCAACCTCCAGACCTTAGCCTGCTTGGCACACCTTCCTCATTCCTGAAGAAGGGCTTATGCCCGAAATGTCGATTCTCCTGCTCCTTGGATGCTGCCTGACCTGCTGCGCTTTTCCAGCAACACACTTTTCAGCGAAGAAGATTACCTCAGATTACAACAGGATCTTGATCAAATGGGCCAATGGGCTGAGAAGTGGCACATGGAATTTAATTCAGATAAATGCGAGGTGCTGCATTTTGGGAAAGCAAATCTTAGCAGGATTCATACATTTAATGGTAAGGTCCTAGGGAGTGTTGCTGAACAAAGAGACCTTCGTGTGCAGGTTCATAGCTCCTTGAAAGTGGAATCTCAGGTAGATAGGATAGTAAAGAAAGCGTTTGGTATGCTTTCCTTTATTGGTCAAAGTATTGAGTACAGGAGTTGGGAGGTCATGTTGCAGCTGTGCAGGACATTGATTAGGCCACAACATCTTTCCGATAAGAAGGAGACCAGAATTGCACGCAATATTCCAACAGTGGCCTAACCAATGTCCTTTGGTACTTCATCAAGTACATTCTGGATGTTTAAGTGCAGTAATCTACTGGCTCCTCTATATCTGCAGCACATATAACTTCTTCAAAGAACTCCATCAGACTATTTAAAACCTATTTTCCCTTCTCATATTCACTGCGTATTGACTTTCTCTGATTAGCTTGATTTTATCCAAGTGCCCTGCTGCAGCATCTTTCATGATAGCATCTCACAATAGCCCTATGGCAGATGTTAAGTTAACTGATCCATAACTAATTGCAATCTGCCTGTCCCTCTTTGTAAATGAAGGAATTACATTCGCCATCTTCCAATCTAATGGAAACTTCCATGATCAATGGAGGTTAGTAAAATCAAAAACAATATATCAACTATACAAACTACATTGTTTAAGATCTTAGGTGAAGACCATCTGGACTTGAGCACTTGTCTGCCCACAGCTCCAACACAATTCAAGATAGCACTGACACCAGGCGACTCCTTGCGAGCTCCATACACCAGATCTAAATCTAATATTTATTATAACCATTCTAAAAGACTGATGAATGGACTATTTGACTTCAAATAATGTTAATCTTGTTAGTGTTGATCTTGCCTCACACACATCCTGTGAAAGGTAACCTGTGTGCCTCACTCTGTCCAAGCTTTATTTCACCCTGTGGTCTGTACGTCCTTGCTTATTGTAATATGCATGTACTGCCCACAAACAAAGCTTTACACTGTACTTAGGTACACATGACAATAAATCAAATCAATGAATCAATCGATTCCCTCAGTGCCACTTCGCTGGTGATTGTCATTTTTGTATGTTCCTCCCCCCCATCCATTTCCTGATTTATAGTTGCTTCTGAAATTATGCTTGAATCCTTTACAGTGAATGCAAATGTAAAATATCTGTGTAATCCATCTGCCTTCTACTTATTTTTCATTATTAATTCTCTAGACTCACCTGCTAAGGGACCAAGGCTCGTATTATTATTCTTCCTCTCCTTTAAATATTTATAGAGAGTCAAACAGTCTGGTTTAAATTTCTGGTTCATTTCCTCTCACTCATTTTTTTTTGCTCCTTATTAATTGTTAATTGTTTCATCATTCTTTGCTTTACATGTTCTGTCCAATCTTCTGACCTGTCTTTCACAATTGTGTACGTTTTCTTTAATTTTGATGCTATCTTCAACCTCGCTAGTTAACCACAGCTTATGGGCCAATCCCTTGTAATGTTTCTTACTTGTCAGAATCTATCTATTCTGTTCATTCTGAAATATCCCCTTTAGCATCTGCCTCTGTGTCTCTATTGATATATATTCTTTAAATGTAATTTGTCACTTCACTTACTTCAGCTCCACTTTAATTCTCTTATAATTGCTCTTATTTAACTTTTTAAAGATAGTCTCAAATGCACTTATCTCTCCGTCAAACTGAATGTAAAATTCAATAAGTTATGCCTCCTGCTACCTAGGGTAACTCTAAGGCAGGAATGTGGGCAGCATGGTGGCACAGTGGTTAGCACTGCTGCCTCACAGCGCCAGTGACCCGGGTTCAATTCCTGCCTCAGGCGACTGACTGTGGAGTTTGCACATTCTCCCCGTGTCTGCGTGGGTTTCCTCCGGGTGGTCCGGTTTCCTCCCACAGTCCAAAGAAGTGCAGGTCAGGTGAATTGGCCATGCTAAATTGCCCATAGTGTTAGGTAAGGGGTAGATGTAGGGGTATGGGTGGGTTGCGCTTCGGTGGGGCGGTGTGGACTTGTTGGGCTGAAGGGCCTGTTTCCACACTGTAAGTAATCTAATCATAAGAGTAGGCCATTAGGTCCCTGAAACTTGTCCTGCCATTCAGTAGGATCATGGCAGATCTGACACTCCTCCTGTCCACTTTTTATCTGTAATTCTTGATTGTCCTATTGATCAAGGAGAAAGTGAGGACTGCAGATGCTGGAGATCAGAGCTGAAAATGTGTTGCTGGAAAAACGCAGCAGGTCAGGCAGCATCCAAGGAACAGGAGAATCGATGTTTCGGGCATAAGCCCTTCTTCAGGAATGAGGAAAGTGTGTCCAGCAGGCTAAGATAAAAGTTAGGGAGGAAGGACTTGGGGGAGGGTCGTTGGAAATGCGATAGGTGGAAGGAGGTCAGGGCGAGGGTGATAGGCCGGAGTGGGGTGGGGGCAGAGAGGTCAGGAAGAAGATTGCAGGTTAGGAAGGCGGTGCTGAGTTCGAGGGATTTGACTGAGACAAGATGAGGGCAGGGGAAATGAGGAAACTGGAGAAATCTGAGTTCATCCCTTGTGGTTGGAGGGTTCCTAGGCGGAAGATGAGGCACTCTTCCTCCAACCGTCGTGTTGCTATGGTCTGGTGATGGAGGAGTCCAAGGACCTGCATGTCCTTTGTGGAGTGGTGGGGTGGGGTGGGAGGGGGGGGGGGGTTGAAGTGTTGAGATACGGGGTGGTTGGGTTGGTTGCTCCGGGTGTCCCAGAGGTGTTCTCTGAAACGTTCCGCAAGTTGGCGGCCTGTCTCCCCAATGTAGAGAAGGCCACATCGGGTGCAGCGGATGCAGTAAATGTGTGTGTGGAGGTGCAGGTGAATTTGTGGTGGATATGGAAGTATCCCTTGGGGCCTTGGAGGGAAGTAAGGGGGGGAGGTGTGGGTGCAAGTTTTGCATTTCTTGCGGTTGCAGGGGAAGGTGCCAGGAGTGGAGGTTGGGTTGGTGGGGGGTGTGAACCTGATGAGGGAGTCACGGAGGGAGTGGTCTTTTCGGAACGCTGATAGGGGAGGGAAGGGAAATATATCCCTGGTGGTGGGGTCCATTTGGAGGTGGCGGAAATGACGGCGGATGATACGCTGTACATGGAGGTTGGTGGGGTGGAAGGTGAGGACCAGTGGGGTTCTGTCCTGGCGGCGGTTGGAGGGGCGGGGCTCAAGGGTGGAGGAGCGGGAAGTGGAAGGGATGCAGTGGAGGGCATCGTCGACCACGTCTGGGGGGAAATTGCGGTCCTTGAAGAAGGAGGACATCTGGGTTGTACGGTTTTGGAACTGGTCCTCCTGGGAGCAGATGCGGCGGAGACAAAGGAATTGGGAATATGGAATGGCGTTTTTACAGGTGGCAGGGTGGGAGGAGGTGTAGTCTAGGTTGCTGTGGGAGTTGGTCGGTTTATAATAAAGGTCCGTGTTGATTTGGTCGCCAGAGATAGAAATGGAAACGTCTAGGAAGGGGAGGGAGGAGTCTGAGATGGTCCAGGTGAATTTGAGGTTGGGGTGGAAGGTGTTAGTAAAGTGGATGAACTGTTCAACCTCTTCGTGGGAGCACGAGGCAGTGCCGATACAATCATCGATGTAGCGGAGGAAAAGGTGGGGGGTGGTGCCAGTGTAGCTGCGGAAGATGGACTGTTCCACATATCCTACGAAGAGGCAGGCATAGCTGGGGCCCATGCGGGTGCCCATGGCTACTCCTTTGGTTTGGAGGATGTGGGAGGATTGGAAAGAAAGGTTGTTCAGGGTGAGGACCAGTTCAGTCAGTCGAAGGAAGGTGTCAGTGGAAGAGTACTGGTTGGTACGGTGGGAAAGGAAGAAGCGGAGGGCTTTGAGGCCTTCGTGATGGGGGATAGAGGTGTACAGGGACTGGATGTCCATGGTGAAGATAAGGTGTTGGGGACCCACCTCCACCTCCTCCATGATTTTCGCTTCCCCAGTCCCCAACGCCTTATCTTCACCATGGACATCCAGTCCCTGTACACCTCCATCCCCCATCACGAAGGCCTCAAAGCCCTCCGCTTCTTCCTTTCCCACCGTACCAACCAGTACCCTTCCACTGACACCCGCCTTCGAATGACTGAATTGGTCCTCACCCTGAACAACTTCTCTTTCCAATCCTCCCACTTCCTCCAAACCAAAGGAGTAGCCATGGGCACCCGTATGGGCCCCAGCAATGCCTGCCTCTTCGTAGGATATGTGGAACAGTCCATCTTCCGCAGCTACACTGGCACCACCCCCCACCTTTTCCTCCGCTACATCGATGACTGTATCGGCGCTGCCTCGTGCTCCCACGAGGAGGTTGAACAGTTCATCCACTTTACTAACACCTTCCACCCCAACCTCAAATTCACCTGGACCGTCGCAGACTCCTCCCTCCCCTTCCTAGACCTTTCCATTTCTATCACTGGCGACCGAATCAACACGGACCATTATTATAAACCGACCGACTCCCACAGCTACCTAGACTACACCTCCTCCCACCCTGCCCCCTGTAAAAATGCCATCCCATATTCCCAATTCCTTCGTCTCTGCTGCATCTGCTCCCAGGAGGACCAGTTCCAAAACCATACAACCCAGATGGCCTCCTTCTTCAAGGACCGCAATTTCCCCCCAGACGTGGTCGACGATGCCCTCCACTGCATCTCTTCCACTTCCCGCTCCTCCACCCTTGAGCCCCGTGCCTCCAACCACCACCAGGACAGAACCCCACTGGTCCTCACCTACCACTCCACCAACCTCCATGTACAGTGTATCATCCGCCGTCATTTCCGCCACCTCCAAACGGACCCCACCACCAGGGATATATTTCCCTTTCCTCCCCTATCAGCGTTCAGAAAAGACCACTCCCTCCGTGACTCCCTCGTCAGGTCCACACCCCCCACCAACCCAACCTCCACTCCCGGCACCTTCCCCTGTAACCGCAAGAAATGCAAAACTTGCGCCCTCACCTCCCCCCTTACTTCCCTCCAAGGCCCCAAGGGATACTTCCATATCCACCACAAATTCACCTGCACCTCCACACACATCATCTATTGCATCCGCTTCACCCGATGTGGCCTCCTCTATATTGGGGAGACAGGCCGCCTACTTGCGGAACGTTTCAAAGAACACCTCTGGGACACCCGGACCAACCAACCCAACCACCCCATATCTCAACACTTTAACTCCCCCTCCCACTCCACCAAGGACATGCAGGTCCTTGGACTCCTCCATCGCCAGACCATAGCAACACGACGGTTGGAGGAAGAGCACCTCATCTTCCGCCTAGGAACCCTCCAACCACAAGGGATGAACTCAGATTTCTCCAGTTTCCTCATTTCCCCTCCCCCCACTTTGTCTCAGTCAAATCCCTTGAACTCAGCACCGCCTTCCTAACCTGCAATCTTCTTCCTGACCTCTCTGCCCCTACCCCAATCCGACCTATCACCCTCACCTTGACCTCCTTCCACCTATCGCATTTCCAATGCCTCTCCCCCAAGTCCCTCCTCCCTACCTTTTATCTTAGCCTGCTGGACACACTTTCCTCATTCCTGAAGAAGGGCTTATGCCCAAAATGTCGATTCTCCTGTTCCTTGGTTGCTGTCCTATTGATTAGCAATGTATCTCAGTCTTAAATATACATGAGGACTCTACTCCTGTAGATTATGTAGCTCTCTGAGAGAAGAAATTCCTCCTCATCTCAGTCTTAAAATGGTGCTTGTTAATCCTGAGACTCTCCTCGTTGGTCCTCATCTCTTCCATGAGGGGGGCCATCCTCTCAGTATTTACCCTGTCAAACCCCTTAGGAATCCTTCATGTTTCAATGAGATCATCTCTCATTCTTTTCAACTCCATTAAGTAGAGTCTCAATCTGTTCAATTTTTTCTCATAAGACAATCTCTCCACACTAGGAATCATCCGAGTGAACCTTCTCTGAACCGCCTCCAGTTAAATGATATCTTTCCTTCAAGTAAGACACCAAACTGCTCACATTATTCCAGATGTGATCACACCAGGATACAACTGGTTTATTGTAGCTGACTCAAATGTTACTGTAATAAAAACATAGATGTAAAACAATTTCTCTCTCCATACTGTTCATGTTCAAAGCTATAGAACTAAACGTTTGATAGCCCCAAAAACAAGTATGACAATCAATATCTCTGATTAATCCATATCCATACAGTGGGAGCAGGTAGCTATGGAGGTCAGCACAGCCTTTGTTGTACGAAAGACCTGGATACAATGCATTGAAAAGTCTAAAGGCCTTAGAAAAGTGGTCAAGGTCATAAAGGCACAGTGTCATAGAGTAATACAGCATGGAAATAGACCCTCACTCTAACTCGTTCATGCCAACCAAGTTTCCCAAGCTAAACTAGTCCTATGTGTCTGTGTTTGATCCATATCCCTCCAAACATTTCCTTTTCATGTTCCTGTCTAAATATCTTTTAAATGTTGTCACTGTACCTGCATCTACCTTCTTCTCTCGCAGTTCATTCCACATATGAACCACCCTCTGTGCGAACAAGTTGTTCCTCAAGTCCATTTTAAATCTTTCTTCTCTCACCTTAAAAAGGGGTTCCCAAGTCTGAACTCCCCCACCCTAGGGAAAACACCTTTGCTATTCTGTGCCCCTCATGACTTTATAAACCTCTATAAGGTCACCATTCAACCTCCTACGCTCCAGGGAAAAAAACATGGAACCTATCCAGCCTCTCCTTATAACTGAAACCTTCCAGTCCCAGCAATATCCTGGTCAGCAAACTCATTTTCAAATACCATATCCCTTGGGGTAAGAACTATGTCTGAACATCACCTACACTCTAACTCAGGTAAAAACAAGGACTGCAGATGCTGGAGATTAGAGTCATGATTAGAGTGGGTGCTGGAAAAGCGCAGCAGGTCAGGGAACATCCGAGGAGCAGGAAAATCGATGGTTCGGGCAAAAACCCTGCATCAGGAATAGAAGGGCTTTTGCCCGAAATGTCGATTTTCCTGCTCCTCGGATGCTGCCTGACCTGCTGTGCTTTTCCAGCACCACTCTAATCTAGACAACTTTCTAACTCAATCAGCCCCTCCCCACCTTTGAAACATTAACTTCCCCCCAAAACCTCTGGCTCAAGATAATCAAGAATTCATTATTAAATGTTATGGCACAGAGGAATCTCACGTGTAGGTATGATGCTGGTGAACTAATAGAACTGCAAAGTCATAATGAGAAAAAAATTCTCAGCTGAGAATGAGCAAAAATGAAAAATGAAGTTTAATACAGATATAGATACATGAGGTAGTACCTTTTGATCATAAGTAGAGGGAGGACACAAATTGCTTGGAAGGTGTGAGTCTTAAATGTAGGAGCAAATCACTGCAGATGCTGGAAACGACTGAAAACAAAAAATGCTGGATATCACAGTGGGTCAGGTAGCATCAGTGAAGAGAGAGCAAGCTAACATTTTGAGTATCGATGATTCTTCATCAGAGCTGACATGAAATGTGGAACGGATGGCATTTATGGTCTAGTGAGGGGCGAAGTGCTGAGGGAACAAGGGTGCTGATAATGCAGATTAAGTGATTGGAATATGAGAATCTGCAGTTCCAGCACCTTTTCTCTCCCAGCGCTCCACCCCTCGCTATTGCACAAATACTGCCCCCTCCACACTTCACGTCAGCTCTGAAGAAGAGTCATCTAGACTCGAAACATTAGTATGAGTTTTAGGTGAGTGGTTTTGAGGAGAGGAGAACAAATCTGGTTAGAAGTAATGTAAATCAGTCCCCAACAATTGTACCATAGGTTAGAGAAGACAATAAAGAAGCAAACTAAGCACTTGGCTTTATTCCCAGAGGGACAGAATTGAACATTGGAAAGTCATTCTTCTTTGTTATGTTATGAAAGGAGTACAGAGCCACTGGTATAAACATTTACAAGAATGATATCAGGAATGCAAGTTTAAACAAATCAAGAAAGAATTGAAAGGCTTTGTCTTGATTCTATTGAAAAAAAAAGGAAGCTGAGGAGTGACTTATTAGACAGGTACTGATCGTGTGGCTATACAGAGAATATTTCTTCTTGTGGAGAAGAGCATAACTAGATTCCAGGATAGTCACCAGAAAATACAACAGGAACTTTGAAAGAAATATCTTTACCTAGAGTGGTAACAAAGTAGAACTTACTGCAACAGTGTATGGTTGTAGTGAGTATTATAAATGCATTTAAGGAGAAGCTAAGTATTCAAAGGAGAATAGCAAATTAAAAGAACAAAAGTGGAAGGACACTCAAGCATCTACTCAAGGATCCTAAGTAACTTCACGTACTGCTGGAAAATTCGAATCTCAACCAAAGCTGCTGGAATGGGATAAAAGTTGAAATTGTCCATAAAGGGAAATTAGAAATGCCAAGAAGGAACTATCTTGTACAAAACTGAATGGAAACCCAACTTAGTTCGAGGTGCTAATGTTCAGAATCAAAGCAAATGTATATTAAATTTAGTTTGAAAAACAATTAAAATGGTCAATTATAAGAATAAGAGGTGGAAATAGGCATCAATTGAAGGTTGATGAACACGACTGGCAATTATATATAATTGAAGAATTATGAAATGAGCTATTCAAAATGAGTATTTTTTTATAAGACAAACTAAAATACAATTAACCAAGTCAATGAATTGACAGCTTGTTAGAACAACATTGTAACTATAACAAAAACCTCAATGGAAACTTGTCAAATTGAATCAAAATGTCATCCAGAAGCTGCTCAGGTTTCTGGAGTGCTCACAATCAGCAGAACAGTTAGTGATGATTAACAGTTTATAGTTTAGCTGTAATATGGAACTTGAAGTATATTTTCTCTCAAAGGGGTTAAAATTCAGTTCAAGTTTTTGGTATAGTTTTGCCAGTGCTGAGGGAAAATGTTTATCCCATTGACATTGAAAATTTCAAACATTATATGCTCACATGGTCCAATTTATAAGCTGGAAAATGTACCCACTCGAAAACCCAATATGCCAATTGTGTGCCAACATGAGTCAAATTCTGGACTGGTAATGAAAATGTAGTTAGTGTCAGAGATAGCAGCAGAAATTAGGCTGGGAATTTGGGAATTTTTCACTGGATTATTCCAATTAGGATTTGCATACTTCACAGCTGGATTTAAAAAAAAAGTTCTTCAGTTTTCCTCATTACAAGCCAATGTAGTGTTTAGGAAGTGAAAAAAATCAATTATTTTTTGCGAATGGGTCCTAATTCACCAGCTTGCATTTGTTAACAGTAATTGATTTGGGTGACATGAAGACTTTTGAAGCCAAGTCAACCACACCTGTCAACTTGATTTTGATTTGTTTATTCCAACTCCTGGTGAAAAATTAACAGTATATTCATAAAGCGGTCATTTGGTCTATGGGATCTAACTAATAGATTTTTTTTCATAGAATCCCTACAGTGAAGAAATAGGCTATTCAGCCCAACAAGCCCACAATGACCTTCCAAAGTATATCCCACCCAGAGCCTCCTCCTATTCTTTCCCTGTCCCCCTGCTTTTCCTGTGGCTAACACACTTAACCTACACATCCTTGGTCAGTGCAGGCAATTTAGCAATTTGCTTAGCCTCCACATGTTTGGACTGTGGGAGGAAACTGGACCACCCAGAGGAAACCCACACAGACACAGGAGAAAGTGCAAACTCCCCACCGACAGTCACCCAAGGGTGGAATCAAACCCTGGTTCTTGGTGCTATGAGGCAGCAGTGCTAACCACTGAGCCACTGAACCACCATGCAGCCTAAAGTAGGAGGTAGCTTAGTGAGTTTGTTATTAAAGGCAGCAATTCCCCAAGACACAGTAGGAAAGGAAAGATGGAATGAGAAATGTGTGGAAAAAGCTTTCTCAGTCTATTTCCCATTTCTACAATGATCTCTTGACAGTCAATCAATTAGAGAGAGGTCATTGGGGATGGCTGGCCATCAACAGCAAGACATTAGCTATCAACACGAGGCCACTCTGCAAATTGACATGGAAGAATTGATGCCCCCATGTTTAAAGAAACATGAAGCTGAAACTTCATCCAAGCTTCCTTCCTCCAAAATCTCAGGCCTAGAAGATTCCAGTTACTGGTGACCTCTCTGAAACCTTTCAGAAAAATCTGCAGGAGATAAAGGATTTGGATTTAGATTTAGGTTTTATTGTCATGTGTACTCAGGTACAGGGTACAAGATTCATAGAGCCATAGAGTCCTACAGCACAGAGACAGGCTCTTTGACCCAAACTGGTCCATGCCGACCAAAATATCCACCCACGCTAATCCCATTTCCCTGCACTTGGCTCATATCCTTCTAATCATTTCCTATCCACGTATTTGTCCAAATACTTCCACTGGCAGCTTATTCCATATCCGTACCACCCTCTGTGTAAAAATCTTGCCCCTCAGGTTCCCATTTTATTCTTTCCCCTCTAACCTTCAGTCCTGGATTCCTGAAGCCTGTGAAAAAGACTGAGTGCATTCACCCTATCCATGCCTCTCATGATCTCATAAGTACAAAGTATTTAGATTACTTACAGTGTGGAAACAGGCCCTTCGGCCCAACAAGTCCACACCGCCCCGCCGAAGCGCAACCCACCCATACCCCTACCTTTACCCCTTACCTAACACTACGGGCAATTTAGCATGGCCAATTCACCTGACCTGCACATCTTTGGACTGTGGGAGGAAACCGGAGCACCCGGAGGAAACCCACGCAGACACAGGGAGAACGTGCAAACTCCACACAGTTAGTCGCCTGAGGCGGGAATTGAACCCTGATCTCTGGCGCTGTGAGGCAACAGTGCTAACCACTGTGCCACCGTGCCGCCCCTAAAATCTTAGTTACCGAAGTAGAAGAATAAAGAAATAAGTTAAAAAATTCAGCATGACAGTCTTCTTAGGATAAAAAATAAAGAAATAAAGTTACAATGTCAAACATTATAGTCCTTTCTTAACCAATGGGCCTACAGATGCTCCAAGCTGGGCTTCCCCAAATGGGCTTACACTGGGCATGCTTTCATCCACACTGGGATAAGACCCGTCTGGGCACACCAGCCACCTTCTCCACCGACCACCAGTGCTGACCTCCATCATCCATGCCAGGCTTCACCACCACTTGCAAGGCTTCGGGCCTTCCTTGCTGTATTATTGCATAGATCCCAGAAAATAAGTGTAATTTTAAGACAGTTAGATGATATCACAATGTGTGAATTTCATAGCGTAAAGGTCCCTGTCTCACTTTCAGTACAGACAGTGCAACAGAGTGAGTGGAGTGTGGGGTCAGTCAGGTAGCCATATGATTGATTGTCCCTTTGACCTGACTTCTGATTTAGTTACACAATAGGATAGTGAGTACTGTAAGGTTTTTTTTTCACATGGCACTCTGTATTACCTCTCAATTAATTATTGGACAGCTTTTAATTGGTGGTGAGCGGTTGTTGCATTCCGAAGACAAGTAAAATATTTTTATTAATGTTAGATTGCAATCACAGAATTATTGCAATGCAAAGTGAGGCCATTCAACCTATCATGTCTGTGCTAGCTCTCTGAATGAGCCAATCATGTTCTGTCATTCTTCCATTTCCTCCCCAAACGCTGAACATTCATCATTTCCGGTAATTGTCCAATTTCCTTGTGAATTCAATTATTAAACCGACTTCCAGCATCCATTCAGGCAGTTAATTGGAGATCTTAACTGTTTGTTATGTTAAAAAATGTTTTCTTATCTCATTTTAGCTTGTTCGATTTTCCCAAGAGGATACACCCTTGTACCATCTACCCAGTCAGTCAGGATTTTACATGTCAACTCTGACTCTTCTGAACTCCAGACCAGAGCTGAAAATGTGTTGCTGGAAAAGCGCAGCAGGTCAGGCAGCATCCAAGGAGCAGGAGAATCGACGTTTCGAGCATCAGCCCTTCTTCAGGAATCCTGTTCCTTGGATGCTGCCTGACCTGCTGCGTTTTTCCAGCAACACACTTTCAGCTCTGAACTCCAGACCATATCAGCCAAATCTGTCTCATCTTTCCTCATAAGTTTCATTTGAGGACCAGGTGTACAGGTGAGTAGAAATGAGAGATAATATTAAAATTAAAAACCATAAAACTATCTAAAGAATTATTACAGAACATAAAACAAAACTTCCAAATATTTTTAAGTTGAAAAGTGTGGCACTGGAAAAGCTCAACCGGTCAGGCAGCATCCGAGGTGCCTGAGAGTTGATGTTTCGAGCAGAATTCTTCATCAGGAATATGGGGTGGGGTGGGGGGGAGGGGGGCAAAAGGGCTGAGAGATAAATAGGAGGGGGGTAGGTCTGGGGTAAAGGTAATTGGGAAGGTGATAGATGGATGCAGGTAGGGGTTTATAGTGATATGTTGGTGGGGAGGGTGGAGTGGATAGGTGGGAAGGAAGATGGAGAGATAGGAAAGGTCAAGAGGGGAGTGCCAAGTTGGAGGGTTGGATCTGGGATGAGGTGGGGAGAGGGGAGATTTGGAAACTAGTGAAGTCAATGTTGATGTATTTTGGACAGGTCAATAAATAAAGGAAATCTGAGGTGACAGTAGGACCATTAAGAATAGATGATCCGATATGACAAGTAACAGTAGAGAAGTGACAGAAAGAGTAAGGATTCGTTTCATTTTAATTCTACCCAGTGAGATAAAAAAAGGTAGGCATGTTGTTAAATGGTGAGTAAGTGTACTGAACATTTTTAAAAAGAGAATGCATTGCATATACTAAGTAAAAATCAATGAGGAAAAAGCTCTTTGTCCAATTGGATTGTAGTCACACATTTTGAAAGAACCTAGGCAGAGATAGCAGCATGATTACTATTCATGTTTAATATCATTTTTAGAAAGAAGTTGCAGTACCAGACAACTGACAGAAAGCTAATGAAATTCCAGTATCCAGAACATGTCCCAAGAACTACAAATCAGCCAGGTGAACAGGAATGGCAGAAAAATATAAAGGGATTGCTAATAAAAAAAGAGAAGAAACTAACATCTAGAAACTAAAATATAATGAGTTAATGAGTTAAAATGCAATGAGTTAGCATGAATTTCAAAACAGAAAATTTTGTTTGACCAACCTTATTGACCTTCTGTAACCAAGGGAATAGATAATGGCAGTACATTTAAGGTACTATACATATAATTTTTCAAAAGATAGTGTGCCATAAACTAGAAAAATGAAACCAGAGAAATCAAAGGAAAGTTACAACATGGAAGGAGGCCATTCAGCCCATTGTGCCTGCTAGCTGCACATTCTAATCCCACTTCCCTGTATTAGGTCCATTGCCTTGCAGTTTGCAGCCTTTTGGGTACAAATTCCAAGATCATTTTAAATGAGTTGATGCTTTCAATTTCAACCACTAAACTAAACAGTGAATTCCCAACACCTACCACCCTCATGTCCCCTCTAATCCATTTACCGACCACCTTAAGTCTGTGACCCCAGTAATTGACCTCTATCTTGAGAGGTATCTGGAGAAGCTCTACACATGTGTGCACAACATTGTCCTCAAAGTCTTTCTTTATGCAGTCTCTTTCCGATTAAACCCCCTCCCCACTTAATTAAAAGTTATTGTAAAATCCAATTCTCTGTTGAGAATTTAATTTGATTTTCTGTTTCTATACATGATCTCTCACTCAAATACAATGAAATGTCTCATAATATTTCCCTTATCATAAAAGGAATACAGTCACATTCATTATTATATCTGTGTTTTATTGAAGCATAACTGATAAGAATTCAGTGGAGCTATATTATTTATATCATTCTCACAGGCTATTTGTCACAGAACTTTTGAAAATGCAGAAAGTTATTATTGCTTAGTATTAAAATGTAATAATAATACAGACTTTATTAATTCAAGATTATTAATCACTCATTCTTTAATTACAGAAGCAATTAAGTGTTTCTTTTCCCATTGTTGGCTGTTACTCATAACTTGGATTGTTACTGTTATACAGTTGTACAGTGGGGCTGCATAAAAATAGAACAGTGTTATTCGCAAAACTGTTGTTCTTAGACTAGTATAATACACATTTGTCAAATCTTTAAAACACCAGATTACCTAAATCTTGAATTAAATCTAAAACCCCAAATAATTTACAGGAATAAAAATACACTAATCACGACAAGTTGCATGAAAACAAAAATTGCCAGAGAAAAACTCACCAGGTCTAACAGCATCTATCAGGGGAGAAAACAGATTTAGTGATTCAGGTCCAGGTGCTTCCAGGCCTGCTGAATTTCTCCAGCAATTTCTGCTTTGCTTTCAGATTTCTAGCATTTGCAGTTCTTTGTTTCATTTTACTATAAAATGCACCACTAATTCACAATTAATCAAGCCATTAATCAAGTCAAAAAGTAGGAATTATTTCTGGAGGGATAGAATTGAGAAAGGGTGAAGTTATGCTGAACGTGTATCAAACTTTAGTTAGACCATATTTAGATTATTGCTTGTAGTTATGGTTGCCATTTCACAAACAGGGCACAGAGATGTTGGAAAGAACACTAATAGGATTTACAAGGAGGATATCAGCAGTGTGCAGGTATATACATGAGGAAAGGATGAAGAAACTGTAACTATTTTCTTTTGAAAACAATAACACTGAGGGATAATCGAATAAAGATCTTTAAAATTAATGAATGATTTTATAAAGTGGTAATAAAGAGATTGTTTCTTCTTGTCAGGAACAGCATAATTATCATCACCAAGTAACCCCTTAGAGAATTAAGAATAAACTTGCTTACACAAAGAATGGTGACAATAGTGGCACTCACTAACATGGGGAGTTGTCGAAGTAAACAGTGTCAATGTACTTTGATTTGGCACCATGATATGGACTGCTGTCTTCAGCACGGGATTTGTACCCAATGCTAACAATACTCTTGCCTAGTGAACACCCTTTGCAGTGTAACCTGTATACCTCTAAGTCTTTCTATTCTGTACATCCTTGCTTACTATGATCTGCCTGCACTGCTTGTAAACAAAGTTTTTCACTGTACTTCGGTACACATGACAATACATCAATCAATCAATGATGCAATTATTACATTAGCTCCCATATCATAAGAACTAGATGTGAGTAACAAAGTGCTGAAAGATCTAGCAGACTTTTATTACATCTCCTAGTATCTCATTTATTACTGTCACAGGCACTTCAACGCCAAGGGTAACATTAAACTGTTTGGTAACAAACAGTAACACACGTTCATCACATGTCAAGTGGTCCCAGTGAAGATTGAGTCTGAGATTTTTGTACCCTGACGTCACATACAATACATGTGAAACATAACACTGTGTAGAAATTAGGCAACTCTTGAAGGAGAATGCAATAGAGGAATAAAATCCTTCAGTATCTAGCTGATGAAAGAACAAGGCCTGATTCTTTCTGACCATAAGACCATAAGACATAGGAGTGGAAGTAAGGCCATTTGGCCCATCGAGTCCACTCCGCCATTCAATCATGGCTGATGCGCATTTCAGCTCCACTTGCCAGCGTTCTCCCCGTAGCCCTTAATTCCTCTAGACAACAAGAACGTATCAATCTCGGCCTTGAAGACATTTAACGTCCCGGCTTCCACTGCACTCCGTGGCAATGAATTCCACAGGCCCACCACTCTCTGGCTGAAGAAATGTCTCCGCATTTTTGTTCTGAAATGACCCCCTCTAATTCTAAGGCTGTGTCCACGGGTCCTAGTCTCCTCGCCTAACAGAAACAATTTCCTAGCATCCACCTTTTCAAAGCCATGTATTATTTTGTACGTCTCTATTAGATCTCCCCTTAATCTTCTAAACTCCAACGAATACAATCCCAGTATCCTCAGCCGTTCCTCATATGCTAGACCTGTCATTCCAGGGATCATCCGTGTGAATCTCCGCTGGACACGTTCCAGTGCCAGTATGTCCTTCCTGAGGTGTGGGGACCAAAACTGGACACAGTACTCCAAATGGGGCCTAACCAGAGCTTTATAAAGTCTTAGTAGTACATCTCTGCTTTTATATTCCAACCCTCTTGAGATAAGAGACAACATTGCATTCGCTTTCTTAATCACAGACTCAACCTGCATGTTTACCTTCAGAGAATCCTCGACTAGCACTCCCAGATCCCTTTGTGCTTTGGCTTTATTAATTTTCTCACCATTTAGAAAGTAGTCCATGCTTTTATTCTTTTTGCCAAAGTGCAAGACCTCGCACTTGCTCACGTTAAATTCCATCAGCCATTTCCTGGACCACTCTCCCAACCTGTCTAGATCCTTCTGTAGCCTCCCCACTTCCTCAGTACTACCTGCCTGTCCACCTAACTTCGTATCATCGGCAAACTTCGCTAGAATGCCCCCGGTTCCCTCATCCAAATCATTAATATATAATGCGAACAGCTGTGGCCCCAGCACCGAACCCTGCGGGACACCGCTCGTCACCGGCTGCCATTCTGAAAAAGAATCTTTTATCCCAACTCTCTGCCTTCTGTTAGATAGCCAATCCTCAATCCATCCCAGCAGCTCACCTCGAACACCATGGGCCCTCACCTTGCTCAGCAGCCTCCCGTGTGGCACCTTATCAAAGGCCTTTTGAAAGTCCAGATAGACCACATCCACTGGGTTCCCCTGGTCTAACCTACTTGTTACCTCTTCAAAAAATTCCAACAGGTTTGTCAGGCATGACCTCCCTTTACTAAATCCATGTTGACTTGTTCTAATCAGACTCTGCTCTTCCAAGAATTTAGAAACCTCATCCTTAATGATGGATTCTAGAATTTTACCAACAACCGAGGTTAAGCTGATTGGCCTATAATTTTCCATCTTTTACCTTGATCCTTTCTTGAACAAGGGGGTTACTACAGCCATCTTCCAATCATCCGGGACCTTTCCTGACTCCAGTGACTCTTGAAAGATCTCAACCAATGCCTCTGCTATTTCCTCAGCAACCTCTCTCAGAACTCTAGGGTGTATCCCATCGGGGCCAGGAGATTTATCAATTTTAAGACTTTTTAACTTTTCTAGCACTATCTCTTTCGTAATGGCAACCATACTCAACTCAGCCCCGTGACACCCTTTAATTTTTGGGATGTTACTCCTGTCTTCCACTGTGAAAACTGACGCAAAGTACTTGTTAAGTTCTCCTGCTATTTCCTTATCTCCCATCACTCGGCTCCCTGCATTAGTTTGAAGTGGCCCAATGTCTACTTTTGCCTGTCGTTTGTTTCTTATGTACTGAAAGAAACTTTTACTATTATTTCTAATATTACTGGCTAGCCTACCTTCATATTTGATCCTCTCATTTCTTATTGCACTCTTTGTTTTCCTCTGTTGGCTTTTGTATCCTTCCCAATCTTCTGATTTCCCACTGTTCTTAGCCACTTTATAGGATCTCTCTTTTTCTTTAATACATTTCCTGACTTCCTTTGTCAGCCAAGGTTGTCTAATCCCTCCCCGGTTAATCTTTCTTTTCTTGGGAATGAACCTCTGTACAGTGTCCTCAATTATACCTACAAACTCCTGCCATTTTTGCTCTAGTGTCTTCCCGGTTAGCCTCTGCTTCCAGTCTATTTTTGTCAGTTCCTCTCTCATGCCTTCATAATTACTTTTATTCAACTGTAACACCATTACATCAGATTTTGCCTTCTCCCTTTCAAACTCCAGACTGAACTCTACCATATTATGGTCACTACTTCCTAAGGGTTCCCTTACTTTAAGATCTTTTATAGAGTCTGGTTCATTGCAAAGCACTAGGTCCAGAATAGCCTGCTCTCTTGTGGGCTCCATGACAAGCTGTTCCAAAAAGCCATCCTGTAAGCATTCCATGAATTCCCTTTCTTTAGATCCACTAGCAACATTATTTACCCAGTCCACCTGCATATTGAAGTCACCCATGATCAATGTAACCTTGCCTTTCTGACATGCCTTCTCTATTTCCCGGTACATGTTGCGTCCCTGGTCCTGACCACTGTTAGGAGGTCTGTACACAACTCCAATTATGGTTTTTTTGCCTTTGTGGTTCCTCAATTCCACCCACACAGACTCCACATCATCCGACGCTATGTCATTCAATACCATAGATTTAATTTTGTTCTTAACTAACAAGGCAACCCCACCCCCTCTGCCCACCTCTCTGTCTTTTCGATAAGTTGAAAAACCATGGAGGTTTAACTGCCAGTCCTGGCCCCCCTGTAACCAAGTCTCTGTGATGCCTACTACATCATAATCATTCACTATTATCTGTGCCATTAGTTCATCGTCTTTGTTATGAATGCTACGAGCATTCAGGTAAAGTGCCTTAATGCTAACTTCCTTATCATTAGAGATGTTGGAAGTCATATGTCCTAAGTTATCCTTGCTTTTTTCTGCATTCTCAGTCTGCCTCAATTTTAAATCCGCCTGGAAACATGCTATCCTGCTGCTTATCTTTCCATTTACCTCCATACTCCCTGTCGCTTTCACTTTCCCTTCCCCCCAACTCAGAAGTTTAAAGTCCTACTGACCACCCTATTTATCCTCTTCGCTAGAACATTGGTACCTGATCGGTTCAGGTGGAGACCGTCCCAACGGTACAGATCCCCCCTGTTCCAAAACTGATGCCAATGCCCCATGAAGTGGAATCCCTCTCTCCCACACCAATCCCTTAGCCACGTGTTTACTTGCCTAATTTTCTTGTCTCTATGCCAATTGGCACGTGGCTCGGGCAGTAATCCGGAGATTATGACCCTTGAGGACCTGTGCTTCAATTTCCTGCCTAGTGCTTCGTAATGCCCAAACAGGTCCTCCACCCTAGTCTTGCCTATGTTGTTGGTACCAACGTGGACCACAACAACTGGATCCTCCCCCTCCCGCTCCAATATCCTTTCAAGCCGGTCAGAGATGTCTCGCATCCTGGCACCGGGCAGGCAACACACCAAGCGAGACTCCCGATCCGGCTTGCAAAGGATACTATCTGTCCCCCTGCATTGAAAGCCTTTGCTAACTTCAGCACGATAATTTGGAAATCCTAGTCGCAACTCTCTTCTACAGGGAAACAGGCCATGTCACATCACTTGAATGTTCTTGTCCACAACTCTCGGGTTTCTGTCTTTGGGAGATCTCGCTGGGAGACCACTCTGTATCATTAATGGCCCGTAAGTTAGAACAATGGTTCAAAGTTTGGCAGAGTTGGGATTTCAGGTAAAAGAAAACTACAGAATCACGGAGCCACCAATAAGGGAGAGTCCAATAACTACAGCATTCATAGCATAGCTTCACATCCTGTCAAAAAATTGTTGTAAACTGCACTTGAGTAAAGCTGAACTAATAAGAAACGATTGATAGAGAAAGAGACCAAATTATGATGAAGATATCCTGGTGGAAGTCCTGAGTACAGGGCTGTCATAAAGAAAAATCTATTCACCTTCACATTTTCATCTTGATGTTCAAGAAGTCAGTCAGGGAAAATTGATTGTGATTCTGAACCAATATAAATAGTTTCACTGAATGGAAGTTCCTTCAGAAGAGGTACATATTGTACTGGTTGTAATTCAAGTTGCAGTTTCTTTTGCACACCTTCCAGTTAAAACTTAAAACATTCAATAGTCACAGGTGACCCAACTCTTTGTTTCCAAGAGACAGATTCATGGAAATGACCTTTCCATGCCAACTAGCAATTAAAAAAAAACGCTATTACACAAATTAGATTGCACTAATTACATTAGTAAGATACTTACATGGCCTTGGCTGCTATTCTCCCCTCTCCCCACGTTTGGATCTGTGTGCTAAAAGGGTTATCCTGTTTCACTTTAGCTAAAATACTGCCATTTCACATCATTTTATACAAGTTAACAGATCATTTGATTTTTATTTTGGATTTCTAACATTGGTTGTTTGACTTGAATCTCAGTTCCAGCAACCGAAAATATCAAATCCATCTCAAGGTCACCAGATGTAATATTCAACCAATGTTTTCTCATTTCTGAATAGATTTCTTCATTACACTACCATCACTTTTGGTTCTTTGTAAATAATAGCTATTCATCCATTAATCTACTAAATTATTTCAAACAAGTCTTAACTGTGATGGGTCTCTGTGGCTTTTCCTTACAGCCGCTTGAATTCTGATCAGGCAATTTATTTCCCTTAGGTCCCGTCAATCAGCCGGGCAACAAATTTTTGTTTGCAACATGATGCACCGGAAATTGTTATATCGCTAGTGCCAGAGACATCAGTTAATTGTTCAAGGAAATGTACTTGTGCTCCGAAAACACACTACTCTGTCACAAATTTATTCCATTTGATGAGCAAATATTCCTTTGACCTTCAGGAAATAAAGATTAGAATAATACCACTGTCACTTTTGTTTTGAGATGTGCTTGGTCATGCACATCATGGACCCAAAACCGTTACCTACCAAGACTCAGTCAACCAGATCAACCAATCAGACAAGATTTTGACCACTAGGTATAAAAAAACTCATCTTCATTTTTGAAAAGATTATGATCATTAGCAATCAAAAAATATTGGTTCTATCCCTGTTCCACATATTCTATAACCTATTTGTTACTAATTCTAGGTTAATAATGACAAATAGTATAATTTGACATGGCAAAGTGGCTCAGTGCTTAGCATTGCTGTCTCAAGGTACCTGGGCTCGATTCCTCCCTCGGGTTGACTGTCTGTGTGGAGTTTGCACATTTTCTCCGGGTCTGTGTGGGATTTCTTCCGGGTTTTCCGGTTTCTTCCCATAGTCCAATGATGTGCAAAATAGGCAGATCAGCCATGCTAAATTGCCCATGGTGTCCATGAATGTACAGGCTAACTGGGTTAGCCATTGGGAAATGTGGGATTAGGGAGTTGCGGTTGGGTGTGGGTGGGATGCTCTTTGGGGGATTGGTGTGGACTCAATGGGCCAAAAGGTCTGCTTCCACACAGCAGGGCTTGTATGATATGGGTTCTTCCCAGTGGCTTGGCTGGTTAAAGTTGTTATTAACTGAGCTGTGCAGAAGTGGTTACTGCAGATGCTGGAGATTAGAGTCAAGATTAAAGTGGTGCTGGAAAAGCACAGCAGGTCAGGCAGCATCCGAGGAGCAGGAAAATCGACATTTCAGGCAAAAGCCCTTCAACAGGAATCAGGAATCAACTGAGCTATGTTGATTAGAAAAGTCTAAGGATTATCTTTTTGATGGGTGGCGCTTCACATTAACTCTAGCCAAGCCCGTCCCTGTTTGCTGATATGAGAATCAATAAAACACACTTGATTTCCTTCTAAAAGTGCACATGTGCAGACATCATGCTGTGCAGAAGTGAGGATGAACTGCAATCTTTTACTCAGCTGTCAAGGTTCAATGCCTCCACTTAATGCATGGATATAGTTACTGGGCTGCACGATCAGTGGGCGACAAAAGGGTTTAACAGCAGAGAACACAGAGAAGTTTTCACAGGAAATGAATACGGACGGGCTAAAGTTGTGGTCACTGTAATTAGATTAGATTACTTACAGCGTGGAAACAGGCCTTTCGGCCCAACAAGTCCACACCGACCCGCCGAAGCGCAACCCACCCAGACCCATTCCCCTACATTTAACCCTTCACCTAACACTACGGGCAGTTGTGCAGGAAGAACTTTGAAAAATGTTGCACCACTCAGAAGGCATGTCCCAAGATTCTCCAACACAGCGCTGGAGGCTTTGATGTAGGAGGTGCATAAGAGAGAATCTCTTTGTTCAGGTGTTCTGTGAACCCTCCAGATATTGTCAAGGCAATACGAACAGTTGAGCGTTGCAGCAAATGCCAACATTGAGGCCCTGGATGCGCTTTCAATGACCATATCCCACCAGCGAAACCACTCACCCCATTCCATTCGCCAAATCATTTACATTCATGCAATCTCTTGAATCCTGAGGTGGACCACACAATCATTCAATACCAGGTTATAGTCCAACAGGTTTAATTGAAAGAATAAACCTTCGGAGTGCTGGTCCTTTGTCAGGTAGCCAGCTGATGAAGGAGCAGCGCTCTGAAAGCTTGTGATTTCAAATAAATCTGTTGCACTGTAGCCTGGTGCTTTAGGATTTTTATCTTTGTCCAATCCAGTCCAACACCGGCACCTCCATGACATCCAATCCTAGTCAAACCTCATCCTCACATGGCCAGCACAGCCTTATATTGACATCCCACAGCTTGTTCAGCTATAACTGGGACTTCAACCTCAGGAGGCTGCATTTCACTCAACCATACACTTGCTACTTTCTTCTGAGATAAGATGGGACTAAGTGGCTAAGCAAGAGGGGACAAACTTGGCTGCACGTGCACATCCCATGGAGCAGAAAAATGATTGAAGAGACCAGCTACGGGACCCTTACTAGAACCTTGGCTGAAGCTGTAGAAACTGATAGTACTTTACTCACCTCAGAACTTGGTATGCTTTACAACCTGCAGTTTAATTTCGGTTCACCCGTTTCATCATCCTAACTCTGTTCCAGTTGTATTTTTATGCTTTCAGATAAACAGGAACTGGCTGTGATGTGGGAGGATGAAATTCTGAGGCAGAAGAAACTGATGAAAATGAAAAAATCTGTCACTCAATTTGACACTCATAGCATCAACTCAGGTAGCGGTATGGCATTTACTTAAGGGAGTAGTAATAGAGATGGAATCTACATATGTGAGTTAATGGCTATAGTTGTAGTCAGGTCATGGAGAAAGGATAGCATGTGAGATAGGTTCCCAGCGATTACAGACTAATTCTGGCACTGTGGTCTTAGATGGAGTCTTTCATAGGATTGGTAAAAGAAGACCAATTGAAATGCACACAGAAATACTGAGTAAATTTGATAAGACTGCCAGAGAACTTTTTGTATTGTTCAGGAACTTGGAAGAATTTGGCTCCAACATAGCTAGCCTGCCCACATTTGCAGCACAGATTGTATAGATTATGAGACATATACCACAGTTGACACTGTTGGAGGGAACATTTGTGTTAGATAATAAAGTGTTATGATCTCGAAAATATCTTGAAATCTGTCCCAAAATGGTAAGCAAATAATTGTTGAATAGTTTGCACAGAATATTACTGCACACAAATCGTTCCCAATGACTAATAGTTAGAGCAGTATACCATATTATATTTCATTAATTTCTGCTGTAATAAATGTCACAATTAAGTGAGAAGTGATTGAATGGCTCCACACTTTTCCCATGGCTTGTGTGATGGCAACAAATTTGTTTAACATGGTTTTACTTGCTAGTTCATTGCATGGTTAAGGGCTTAAGTCCTGTGATTCAAAAGAGATACAATCCAACAGTTTTCCAAAGTTGACTCTAGTTTACAAATTTTGTTTTTACAAACTCTGTCACTTTCTTGCACATGAAAGGTCACACTCACACAATTACAGGGTGGAGGGAGATAGATTATGTAATTTATTATTAGTAAAATGAATTAATTATGTAATTTATAGTAAAATTAAAGCAGTATGCAACTCTTAAAGATAGATAAATAGATTAGCTCCAGGCTGTACTTGGTTGTTTTAGGAAATGATACAGTTTAAAGACATAGCCAAATGATTTATCTATTATCCAGAGACAGTAGCTGCTGGATTGAATTCTCTTTGAAATCTCACACATTAGTCTCTCGAGAGTTAAAATCAACTGGCAGTGTTTGAAAGTTGTATATTGTCTGTATAGAGAGTGATTGGAAACCTAGTCAAGGTCTCACTCCTTTATTCTCTCAGTTGTTCATTCTACGTGCTCCCAAAATGATTGACCGTACATAACAAAGGATAACTGGTTCATCATAACTTTATATCTTCAACTGCTCATTGACCCAGTTATGGTCGTGGCAAGTGCGTTTGAGCTGCAACTTGATTAAACCCTACTTGGGAATTCCTTTCTTAGCAGAGCTACATTGTCATAATAAGTTTGTTTAAAGATTTGTCTCCATTCACATAACACCAAGTTACAGTCAAACAGGTTTATTTGAAATCACAAGCTTTCGAATGCTGCTCCTTCATCAGATTTCAAATAAACCTGTTGCGCTATAACCTGGTGTCATGTGACTTCTGACTTTCTCTATCCCAGTCCAACATTGGCACCTCCACATCTTGAGTCCTTTCAGGTGAGTATCAAAATACATGGCTGGATGCTTTGGTGATGGGATAGAAAGTGGCCTACAATCATACTGTTTCAAGCCAATTGTTCCTGGAACTGGTTTTCAGAAACATTTGTTCCATTGCAATAGGTTTTGAATGTAGAAGATAAAGTAATACAATGTGCAGCCAAGTATGACTGTGATCCCAAGTCACAGAATGTAACTTTAGTCCTTCTTAAGAAAAATCTAGTGATTTACAATCAGTAAGTTGAAGTAAAATATTCTAAGCATAGTTTCTGAACATAAAGATAAATACAAACAAGCTTTGGAATAAGTTTTTAAAGTCTTGGTTGTAGTTTTTTCATCTTCTAAACTGTTTTCATTATTTTTGCTAATTTATATTCCTAATGAAACCTGAACTTCTGCAAAGAAGGGGAGGTGCAGTGGTCACGTCAATGGATGAGTAAACCAGAATTCTAGGATAATGAGCATAAGACATTGGTTTGAATCTCACCATGGCAAATGGTGAAACTTGAATTCAATAAGAATCTGGAACAAAAAGCTAGCTTAACGGTGACCATATAACTACTAACAGTTCTTGTAAAAACTCATTTGGTTCACTAATGTCCTTTAGAGAAGGAAGCTGCCATTGTAACCTGGCCTGGCCTACATTCCACTCCAGATCAACAACAATGTGGTTGGCTTTTAACTGCCCTCTGGGCAATTAGGGATGGGCATGAATGCTGGCCTAGCCAGTGATGCCCTCATCTCATGAATGAACAAAAGAAATCCTCCTTCCTTACATGGTCTGGTCTAGATCTGACTCCTAACCTACAACAATGTGGTTTACTCTTAACCACCTTCTTAACATTTAGGGATGGACAATAAATGCTGGCCCAGGCAGCAATGCCCAGATCTCATGAACAGCTTCTTTTAAAGAAAGCTGTCAAGATCCTTCAGTTGAAATTAACTTACCTAACCATCCCCTGGCAAGTTCTGGTCCATGCCTCCATTAAGGTCAATGGAGAAATCCTCTCAAACATTAACCTACCTGGGAACCTAGCTCTCATGTAAGTCTGAAACCACATCTAATCTGTGACCACCACCTTCGGACACCTCAGGATGAGAAGCTTCAATAACCATGACATGCATACTCATACCACGATCCTCATCTTTCCTTCTCTTCTTCATGGTCAAAAGCTTGGACTATTTATAGATGCCTCCTCAAAGCCCTTGAGAGGTAACATCAATGCCATTTAAGAAGGTTCTCCACATTAGTTGGGAGGATGAGTGCACCAACATCAGCTAATTGAAGAAACCAATAACATCAGCATCGAGACCACGATCATCAAAACCAAATCCGCTGGACCCTGCCACAAGCTGAGGATATCTGCCACCTGACTAACTAAGCAAATCAGCTTCACTCAGCTCAAAGAAAGGAATTTGAACAAGAGGAAGTGTTTCAAAGATTCCCTGAAGACTTTCCTCAAGAAATGCAACATACATATCAATGTGCGGGAGACCCTTGTTCAGAAGAAGCCGACTTGGAAGGAGCTCCCAATGAAAGGACACTATTCACTGGAACACCTGGCGGCAAGATAAAGTACGGAAAAGGAGCTGAAGAGAGGAATGCCAATGGTCGTGTTATGAAGTTGAAGGAGTGTACTGTACTTTTAAGAGAGAGAATGAATGCTGTTTTGCACTGAGAACTTACAAGCACCTGTCATATGACTAACTAGCAGTCCCAGAGCGTACTGGAAAATTGAAAATATATAACATTTGACTGTGAAATAGATACCCAAGTTGGTTGCTGTTTTACCAACAATTTGAATCTAACCAATCAGCTTAAATTATACAACAGGATACTAAAATCCAAACTAATTTGAAGTTATCATTTTGCCAACATCAAACCAATAGATGATCCAATATTGTAGGGATAAAAAAGACAGGCACTTTAAACACCAGACAGAGTAGGTGCCATTGAGATAGTAACTGCCATCCAAAAACACTCTCTATCAAAGGTACCTTTTTCATATGAAAGTTCTTTGCAGACAAAGACAGAAGATGACCCAGGGAGATCTTCAGTCAGATGAAGGAAGACATTTGTGAGGATAGTCGCTGTATGGTTTTGAAATTAAGATGAAGTGATTTTAATATGTGTTTTTTATTGGACCTCTATATTGTTATAGAGTTGGAGGCAGATAATAAGTAATTAGGAGAAAGGGGGCTTAGATTTGTAGATAGTTGTTGTTTAATGTTCACTTTTAGAGTTAAGAAATAAATTGATATTATTTTCTTTAAACAGTGGAATTTGGAAGTTGTCTGTCACTCATATTTTAACAGATTATGAGGCAAGGTGAGCTTTTCTGGTGTTTGCTTTAACTAACAGAGGGGTTCACCACTATGTTGTAACAGCCTCAAGACCAAGGATCAATTCCAACATATGGAGAAACCTGCCAAAATGTGTGATGGGAGATGTGACCCACAGCAACTATGAACAGTGACATGATATTTCCTAGGTGGATAATCATGATTGTCCTTCACTGGGGTTAAGATTGTTTCAATATGTCGGAGAGCCACAGAGATATTCGGACAAATGATAACAATTGATGGAGAAGGTTGACCTGATTGATACCGGGATTCAGGGGATTGTTTTGTGAGGAGAGGTTGGAAAGGTTGTTCCCACAACAGATTCAGAGAATGCAAACTAATCATTTTGAGACATTTAAGATCCAAAGGGGACTTGACGGATTGAATGCTGAAAGGACATTTTCACAAAGGGAAAAGAAAAGTTTACAAATGTTTGGAAATTTACACATTGGTCATACTGAAGTTCCAGCTTGAGGTATACGAGTCAGACCAGTGTCCACCATTCATAGGATTTACAGTTCTTTTCCTTTTGGAGGGATTGAAACTAGGAGATAAGGTTTAAAGATAAAAGGTCTCCAGTTTAACATAGAGAATTACGAGGTGCTATTTCCTCTCTCTCAGAAAGCCATCAATCTTTGGATCACTCTGCACCAGACAGCAGCAGGGTCATTGAATATTTTATCAGAGGCAGATAGAATCTTGACTAAGCCAATGGCCTATTCCTAAATCAATATGTTTATATGTATTAGCATCAATACATGGGATAGTCCTGGCTGCTGTCGTTCTAGGCTTCGTGTTCTGTGATATGTTGACTTCAGCCAGCTTGGCTGGCATTTACTGTGTTAAGACATGCGCTCAACAAATGCTAATTATGTAATCCTCAAATTCTCTGGTTTCCTGCTGTTTTAAACTGACGTTGAGCCCTCAGCTTCAGGCAACAATGACTGCTGTGAATGCTTCCTCAAAAGTATTATCTCTGAAGGTTAATATTGCTTCTAAACAGCTGTTGCATCAATGGAATCTTCCCCAAGAGACAGCCCCATTGCTGGAAAGTTACCACAGCAGATGCCACTGTTTCTGCTACTTGTTCAATAGAATGCTGTTGTGCATCCAATACTCTGTGAAATTTCTCAAGCTTACAGTAACAGAACTGCTCAAAGACCTTTATATTTGATTGATATGATCGATCTGTAATGTTGTCAAGGAATTGACCGACTGACTACCTGGTCACCCATTCTCAACCAGCCTTCATTTTAAATACATTCAACTGAGGTTTCCATCTTGTGGATGAAGTAATGCTGGGGTTTTATTATTGGAATATTAACCCAAGATTTTTATCGGAGGCCAAATAATTCAAACAACGAGTTCAAATTGTACCATAGCAGTTAGGCAATGTTAATTCAGCTTTTGAAATCTGGAAACTAAAATAAAACTAGTATTGATAGTAATGATCTCCCCCAAATCTCTCAAAATGCAATCAACATTACGCTTCTGACCTGAACGTGGCTAATGTGGTTGGCTCTTAACATTCCACTGAAATTGCCTTGCAAATCATTGCAATGTATCAAATCATTACCAACAGTTCAAGAGATGGCATTTGACTCTTAAAACAATGATATCTCAAGAAATTATTTACATATTCTGCCTTTTTTAAGTAGTATAGATCAACGTTGGAACAATATACTTTGGAGAGACAACACCATCGACAATTGCCAAGCTTGAATAACAAACCAAAAAGAACCTCTGCACATGGAATATGCATTTTGAGGAGCCTTTTTGGAAAAACAACACAGAAGAGATGGAATGTTGCCTGCAGAACTAAAATAAAATGAGAGTATTTTCTATCTCAATCCGTCAAGAAGAACAACCAGTTATAACATTAACTAAAAAAAAATCAGGAAACGAAGAATTTAAAAGTGACCTGTGAGACTTTCGACTGTAGAAGTCCCAAAAATCAACGATCCAACATTGTTAAAACCTTACACATCCAGGACAACAAATGACTCTAAACTGTTTATTCTTCTAGTTTTCTTTTGCACAGGCCTCTCATTATTTGTTAAATTTGTGTATGAGAGATTGTTTGAAGGTTGTAAATTATGTATTTTATTTTTCTCAGGATTAGAATATAGAAAATCTGCTCTTTCTTTCACTCAAGTAAACATTGTGTTTAGTTTCTTGCAATCAAAGTACAAATAATGTGAATTCATTTTAAGTGGAGAGAGGTATAGTCTCATGCTTAGAAGAAATTTAAACCTTTGTAACAACTGACCAGAAAGTTTGAATAAAGGGAACTCAATTCATCACTCCTCACCTAATCATAACACTTGTGACTCACTGGCCAGTTATATACTCTTTGATTCATTTTGCATCAAATTCAGTATGTTGCTGCTCAGTGCTTCTGAGGATATTGACTGAGGTTGCAGCGGTTACACATATTCCTCTCTGTCTCATGAGGCAATGGATTCCTTTTTCACCTTGAAACAGATATATAGCATATCAATCAGCATTCAGAATTGACTGTATGCAACTGCAGTGCATGGCTGCTGCATTTAATATACTCTCAATATTTAGGTCACCCAGAATAAATGTTAACTACCCAAATGTAACATTTCCTTATTATTTCATTTTAGAGTATAACCCATTATTCATAATCCTGCACAAAATTCATTTTTCATTGATGTGTCTGCATTTTGTGTGAATCACAGTCTGGTTTATGCATATAGCACAGGTTATATCCATTAGTTACATTTATTATATAACCTTGTATTTTTACAGACAAGACCATAATCAATAGGAATAAGAGTAGTAGGAATAAGAGTAGGCCATTCAGCCCCTCAGACCTGGTCTACCATTCAATAGGATTGTGGCTGATACGACAATGTTTCTCATATCTACTTTTTTGTGTTTTCCCCATAACCCCTGATTCCCCGACCTCAAGCTCTCTGTAGTACTGAGTTCCAAAGACTCACAATCCTCTGAGAAAAGAAATTCCTCCTCATCTCAGTCTTTATTTGGTTCCACTTTAGTTTTGATTCTATGCCCCTCTGGTCATAGACTCTCCCATGACGGGAAACATCCTCTCAGTGTTCACCTTGTCAAGCCCCTTAAGACTTCGATATGTTTCAATGAAATACCTCTCACTTTTCTAAACATCATTGAGTAGCATCTCACCCTGTTTAATCTTTGCTTATAAGACAATTCTTCCAGACATCATCCTAGTGAACCTTCTCTGAACTGTTTCTAGTAAAATTATATCTTTCCTCCAATAAGGTGCTAAAACTGCACACAGTAATCCAGACATGGTCTCACCAACACCTTGCACATTTGCAATAAATCCTCCCAAACGTATAATCCAGCCCTCCTTGAAATAAGGACCAGTGTTCCATTATACATTATGATTACAATTTATATCTGTGTGCTAGATCTGTTTTGTGCACACAAGTGTCCCCAACTCTCTTTGTGTTGCAGCTTTCTGCAGTTTTGTCCACTTAAATAACAATACATTTGTTGTCTTTTCCAAAATGAGCAACATCATATTCTCTCACATTATAACCCATTTGTCAGCTTTTTGCCCACCAATTTAACATACCAATATTTCTCTGTAAACTGTGTGTATCCCCTTCACAACCTGGCTTTCTACCTATTTTTGAGTCATCTGCAAATTTGGCTACAGTATATTCACTTCCTTTCTTCAAGTCACCAATATATATTGTAAATAGTTGCAGTCCCAGCAATGATTCCTGTAGAACACCACAGGACAGAGGTCACCAAACTGAAAAAATAGTCCTTTTCTCCACTTGCTATTCCCTGCCCCCTCTATCCATGCCAATAGACTACTTCCATCACCATACAATCATCTTATGACCTAACATTTCTCAGGTGCCTTGTTGAACAACGTCTAGATGTCAAAATACAATACATCTATTGGTTCTCCTCTACCCACTCTGACTGAGACTTCCTCAAAGACTCAAATAAATTAATCAGAAATTATTCCCCTTTCATGAAGCCATTCTGATTCTGCTCAAATCAAAATAGATTATGAATTTCTAAATGTTCTGCTATAGCTTTCTTAATGATTTATTTCAGTACTTACCCAGCAATAGATGATGGCTAATTGGTCTATAGTATTTCCACTTTTTGCTCCCTCTCTTTCTGAATTAGGGTGTGAAATAACTGCACAGATTCTGGTACTCCTGCACCAAGTCACCCTTTATTTATATTTATTTGCACAGTGCAGTGGCTATGACCAGCCAGCTCAGAGTCAGTGCCCTGAAGTGAGGAGACTCTGAATCCCTTGTTAAAATCTGTCAGCCAAGGCTCCCTGATTGACCCATGTTAACAACCCCCATCAAGGATCTCAAGGTCAACAAGAACCACCTGGTTCCAATTACTACAGGATGTCACATTGGCAGTTTTCCAACCCTCCAGTACTTAAGACCATAAGACCATAAGACATAGGAGTGGAAGTAAGGCCATTCGGCCCATCGAGTCCACTCCGCCATTCAATCATGGCTGATGCGCATTTCAGCTCCACTTGCCAGCGTTCTCCCCGCATTTCAGCTCCACTTGCCAGCGTTCTCCCCGTAGCCCTTAATTCCTCTAGACAACAAGAACCTATCAATCTCGGCCTTGAAGACATTTAGCGTCCCGGCTTCCACTGCACTCCGTGGCAATGAATTCCACAGGCCCAGAATTCAAGTGGATTTTTGTTTGAAAATTATAACAAATGCATCCATTATCTACGACTTTGAGGATCCTAGGATGCAAATCTCCAGGGCCAGGCTAATTCTCATTAGTTTGTCGAATACTACTTATTCAGTGACAGTGACCATACTTAATTCCTCCCTGGTATTCTTTAGTATTAATGGGATGTTTGAAGCAAATTCCACCATAAAGACTGATGTAAAATATTGCCTCTGCCATTTCTATGATCCCCATAACTCTCCATAGATTAATTTATTAAGGGGCTTCTGTTCACTTTTATCTCTTTCTTTCTTTTTGTATACCTATTGAATCTCTTATTGTCAGGCTTCCTATTCCTTGCTAATTTGCCCTGGTAGTTTATTTTTTCTCTATTATATGTTCAGTCTTTTTTTGCTGGATTCTGAATTTATCTCAGTCTTCATGGCTACCACTGTTTTTTACTTCGTTATATGCTTTTTCTTTCAACTTGATACTCTCCTTATCTTCCTTTGTTAGCCATGATTGGGAAATTATCCTCCTTACTGGGATGTATTTTACTGAGAGTCATAAATTACCTCCTCAAAGTTCTGGCACTGCTTGTTTACTATCGCTCCTGTTAACCATCTGCTCAATTCACTTTAGCTAACTCCATCATCATTTCATTATAATTTAATTTATTTAAATTAAAAACAAGCTGTTTCTGACCCAAGCTTCTCACTCTTGGAACTGAATATTGATTTCTATGATGTTATGTTCACGACTTCCTATAAGACCATAAGACCATAAGACCATAAGACATAGGAGTGGAAGTAAGGCCATTCGGCCCATCGAGTCCACTCCACCATTCAATCATGGCTGATGCGCATTTCAGCTCCACTTGCCAGCGTTCTCCCCGTAGCCCTTAATTCCTCTAGACAACAAGAACCTATCAATCTCTGCCTTGAAGACATTTAGCATCCCGGCTTCCACTGCACTCCGTGGCAATGAATTCCACAGGCCCACCACTCTCTGGCTGAAGAAATGTCTCCGCATTTCCGTTCTGAAATGACCCCCTCTAATTCTAAGGCTGTGTCCATGGGTCCTAGTCTCCTCGCCTAACAGAAACAATTTTCTAGCATCCACCTTTTCAAAGCCATGTATTATTTTGTACGTCTCTATTAGATCTCCCCTTAATCTTCTAAACTCCAACGAATACAATCCCAGTATCCTCAGCCGTTCCTCATATGCTAGACCTGTCATTCCAGGGATCATCCGTGTGAATCTCCGCTGGACACGTTCCAGTGCCAGTATGTCCTTCCTGAGGTGTGGGGACCAAAATTGGACACAGTACTCCAAATGGGGCCTAACCAGAGCTTTATAAAGTCTTAGTAGTACATCTCTGCTTTTATATTCCAACCCTCTTGAGATAAGAGACAACATTGCATTCGCTTTCTTAATCACAGACTCAACCTGCATGTTTACCTTTAGAGAATCCTCGACTAGCACTCCCAGATCCCTTTGTGCTTTGGCTTTATTAAGTTTCTCACCATTTAGAAAGTAGTCCATGCTTTTATTCTTTTTGCCAAAGTGCAAGACCTCGCACTTGCTCACGTTAAATTCCATCAGCCATTTCCTGGACCACTCTCCCAACCTGTCTAGATCCTTCTGTAGCCTCCCCACTTCCTCAGTACTACCTGCCTGTCCACCTAACTTCGTATCATCGGCAAACTTCGCTAGAATGCCCCCGGTTCCCTCATCCAAATCATTAATATATAATGCGAACAGCTGTGGCCCCAGCACCGAACCCTGCGGGACACCGCTCGTCACCGGCTGCCATTCTGAAAAAGAACCTTTTATCCCAACTCTCTGCCTTCTGTTAGATAGCCAATCCTCAATCCATCCCAGCAGCTCACCTCGAACACCATGGGCCCTCACCTTGCTCAGCAGCCTCCCGTGTGGCACCTTATCAAAGGCCTTTTGAAAGTCCAGATAGACCACATCCACTGGGTTCCCCTGGTCTAACCTACTTGTTACCTCTTCAAAAAATTCCAACAGGTTTGTCAGGCATGACCTCCCTTTACTAAATCCATGTTGACTTGTTCTAATCAGACTCTGCTCTTCCAAGAATTTAGAAACCTCATCCTTAATGATGGATTCTAGAATTTTACCAACAACCGAGGTTAAGCTGATTGGCCTATAATTTTCCATCTTTTGCCTTGATCCTTTCTTGAACAAGGGGGTTACTACAGCCATCTTCCATTCATCCGGGACCTTTCCTGACTCCAGTGACTCTTGAAAGATCTCAACCAATGCCTCTGCTATTTCCTCAGCAACCTCTCTCAGAACTCTAGGGTGTATCCCATCGGGGCCAGGAGATTTATCAATTTTAAGACTTTTTAACTTTTCTAGCACTATCTCTTTCGTAATGGCAACCATACTCAACTCAGCCCCGTGACACCCTTTAATTTTTGGGATATTACTCCTGTCTTCCACTGTGAAAACTGACGCAAAGTACTTGTTAAGTTCTCCTACTATTTCCTTATCTCCCATCACTAGGCTCCCTGCATCAGTTTGAAGTGGCCCAATGTCTACTTTTGCCTGTCGTTTGTTTCTTATGTACTGAAAGAAACTTTTACTATTATTTCTAATATTACTATTATTTCTAATATTACTAATATTAGAATATATTCTAATATTACTAATTTCTAATATTACTATTATTAATATTAATATTATTTCTAATATAAAGATCCTAGGGGATCTTTTACTCTGAGGTCATTAATGAAACCTTCCTCATTACCCATGGCCAGATTCAAAATAGTCTGCAGCTCCCTGTGCAGCTAATATACCTGATGTAGCATCGTACTGCTGATTGTCGGTGTGTCCTTCATAAGTGTGGGATTGTGGGGCTCAAAGCCAGGGCACTGCATTGATACCAGAATCATGGTGTTGGCCCAATGAAAGTCAGGTGCATGTATGCATGATGAAAGGGTGTCCGTGCACCCGTTGATCATGCCCCTGCTGTGCATTTTCACCATGGACAACACAGAAGTCATTTGAAACAGGCAGCACCCTGCTAATACCCTCTCCAATATCCATGTCAAGTTTGCCCAAGGTGCATTTAATAAGATGCAATTCATGGTTTGTTAGACTGTTTTAAAAAAGCCATTTAACCAGCAATAAAGTGCAATTGGGAACTTGCCATTCAGTGGCGAGAATTTCACCATGCCTCTTGAGCATGTCGAGGTGATCATCTTGTTCTAGAAATGCAAATTATATAATGCACAAACTCAATGGCTTCCTGCTGTTTTAAACTGACTGACATTGAACCTCTAGCTTCAGGCAACAAAGAGTACTATGCATGCTTGTCTTCTGGCTTCCTCAAATGTATTACATGGTCTATCAATACTTTTACAAGTATATACTGAAAATTTAGCATATATGGTTCTTAATAATACTTAACAATTGGCATTCATGCAAGTCTCTCTTCCATTTGAAAATATTCTACCAAGTTAAAGAGATTTTGGAATAAATTCTAAACTAGGTTAAATCAAATAAAAGATTATTGCAGATGTATACCTTTTGCCCCTCATTTCCATAAGAGTGTAAAACCAAAACATCTTCAGGAGTATTGGGAATGTAATATCTTAGTCTCATGTTGTGAAGAAATATTTATAGACTCTGCTGAGGTGAAGAAAGCATTGATGTGGCATTAGCTTGCCTCGAGACTGCAAAAGAAAGCAAGATCATATGACATTGCAGCACACCCTGTGATAATGTTTACTGCCTTGTTTAAGATATCACACAGTCAGAGACAACCCTTCCCAGAGGGAAAGAACAGGAAGCACACATGGGCAGGAACATACTGATCATGCTGCAGCTCCATTTTGAGGTACACAAGACAAACTGGACTAATCAGCATCATTCATTCTTTTATTTTTTTTCTCTCTTCTGGATTATACACTAAGACAGAGCTTCCTTACATAAGTCTCTATTTGACTATGATCTGAAAATCTTAAAAGTATAAGCTAAATAATACTTGGTTCTATTAGTGGTATGGATTTCCCTGATGGTGTGTTGGGTGCATTAGATGAATGTATAGACTGAGAAATATGAGGCTTTGACACAGATGAATGCAAGCTTTATTAACAATGAATATTAAACTACATCCCATACTGAACAGCAAAGCTTTAGATGAGATTCTGCCACACAGGAACTCTGAGGTCGGGCCTCCTCTAGTAGGCTTCTTAAGAGGAAACCATTAGGTGAGTTCAAAGGGTTTCTTTTAGCATTTTCAATTAAGTGTTCCATTTTTTAAAATATACTTATTAACAGGTTCACAAGACATTCTGCTATATTTCCTTTTATTAGTGAATTCACCATGAAAGAATAAAGCAAAACTTCTAAGTCACCTAAGATATTTTGTCTGGAGCTATCACTATCCTAGACTTTGCATTTATAGACAGCCCACAATCCCTTGTGTAATTGTATATGTCACAAGAAGCCGGTTTGACATTTGCTGGATAATCCTGAGTATGCGATGAATTGTGCTGGCAACCAATTTAGGAATGTCAGTTGGCTCTCAGTGTGACATACTGTGTGCACTGGACGCCACACATATTAATACACAGACCTCTGTCTTTTATAGACAGAAAAGATATGAACACACACTGTGCCTGTTTCAACTCAACAAATTAGGTGACAATCATTCATTAGTTCAGGGCAAGGTCTTGATTAAGAAGAATCAACTTGCCTGATTGAAAGTTTAAACAAAACTTGGCAATTAACTGTCAGTTAACTGTCAGTTAACTGTCAGTTTTCTCATTGGAACAGCGAAGGATGAGGGGTGACTTGATAGAGGTTTATAAGATGATCAGAGGAATAGATAGAGTAGACAGTCAGAAATTTTTCCCCCGGGTACAACAGAGTGTTACAAGGGGGCATAAATTTAAGGTGAAGGGTGGAAGGTATAGGGGGGATGTCAGGGATAGGTTCTTTACCCAGAGAGTGGTGGGGGCATGGAATGCGCTGCCTGTGGGAGTGGCAGAGTCAGAATCATTGGCGACCTTTAAGCGGCAATTGGATAGATACATGGATGGGTGCTTAAGATAGGACAACTGTTTGGCACAACATCGTGGGCCAAGCGGCCTGTTCTATGCTGTATTGTTCTATGTTCTATGTTCTATAAGTTATCATAAACTGATGCATTTTTCCATGGCAATCAATCAGAGCCTATTTGTCAACCAATCTCCATGCAGACATCATAAGTGTTAGCTTCCCTGACATTGGTATTTTTCTGAATTATTCTGATGAATGCAGGACTGAAAGTATTCATGAAATTAGTCTTTTCAACAATACTCAAGTCTATTTTCGTAAGATAAACATAGGATGATAGGAGCAGCAGTAGGCTAGACAAGCCCATGAATCTGTTCCACCATTTGTTATGATCATGGTTGATCATTGAGTTCATTACCCTAATCCTGCACACCACCTCCACACGCTCCTCCCTAATCTTACCTCTTGATCCCCTTTAGCACAACAGCTTTATCTGCCCTAAAACCTTTCCTACTTATCCTTAAACTATGACCCTTGGTTCCAGAAAACCCTACCATCAGGAACATCCTTCCTGCATTTAACCTGTCTAGTCCTGGTAGAATTTCATAAGTTCCTATGACACCCCTCCCTCCTTAGTGATTACAATCCGAACTGACTCAATCATGCCTCATGCATCAGTCTTGCCATCCAAGGAATGCATTTAGCAAAGCTTTGCTGCACTCTCCTTATAGCAAGAACATCCTTCCTCAGCGAAGGAGACTAGAACAGCACACAATGTGCAGTGTGGGCTTTACCAAGACCCTACAAAATTGGAGCAAGAGTTTCGTTGCCTCTCGTTCATAAAACAGTCTCTGATGAGCTTTCTACAACTGCAATGTTATAGATGGCAGACCACACTGAAAACTCAACAGAACTGCAGGAATGGAAGTTCCTACAGCAAAAGGATTTAATGCTACCTGCTCTTTCCAAGCATCCTCAGGGAAACTTTGACACAGCAAACCTCATTTCCAAATGTGCAAACCCAGCCCGCAACAATCTCATTAAATGACAGAGTTCCTGAGAGCATAGAATGCTGAAGGTGCCACCTATGTGTGAATCAACACCATGGCCCACATGAATGAAAAAGCAGTTTGTTCACAATTAATGTTCAGGTGCAATCTGACCACAGAAGCAATATTGTGCACGTCAATGGCCATTATCCGTAAAGCAGCTGTGATGACTTTCTCATCTGGCAGCTCATGCTGTCTGCATCATTTGAAGGAAATTAAATTTCAAGCAGATGTTTCCTAAGAAACCAGGAATAACCTTCACTCTTAAAATTGTTGATTCCACAGAGAAATCCCTTAGCAGCAAGCCAACACTTTGTGGTCTAATGTGCTGCTCCACACCTGCCAAATCCAAAAGTAAGAAAATGTTCCCTGCATCTTTGCAAACAATCTAAAGCTTCCTGTTAAAGGACAATTGTTATGCCCAGTGGAGGTCAATAACACCTGCTGAAGTTGCAACAGACCCCAGCTGAAGGTGTGTCTGTGCTCGATGGATCCTAAAAGAGATATTCATCGAATCCCTACAGTGCAGAAAGAGGCCATTTGACCCATCGTGTCTCCACCAAGCCTCCAAAGAGGATCCAACCCAGACCTTGCCCCCTATCCTATCCCTGCAACCTCACATTCCCCGTGGCTTGTCCACACAGCCGGCACATCCCTGGACACTACTCAACAATTTAGATTGGTCAATCTACCTGAACTGCACATCTTTGAGCTGGGGGAGGAAACTGGGGCACCTGGAGGAAACCCACACAGACACAGGGAGAACATGCAAACTCCACATAGACAGTTATCCAAGCCTGGAATCAAACCCAGCTCTATGGTGCTGTGAGGCAGCAGTGCTAACCACTGAGCTACCTCGCTGCCCAATCAAACCTGTAATCTTCTCAGCTGCAATCAGACACATTATCAATGACTCCACTCCAGAATTGAAAATTGAAATATTGAAAGTGCAGAATCAGATATGATCTGAAAACCTTTTTTGCTCAGCTAGATTACAGAGTGGACCTGAAGGCCAGTTTGGGTCTTTCTATGACATACTGCACCTGATCTAACTGATACTTACAAATATCTTCTTGATTTGGAGTAAGATCGAAGCGATCATGTCGGTGACCCAGTCAGCAACAACCCATTATCTTGATAACAGCCATGCATTTATTGGACAGTGAAGATCTTTATTTTAAACATGTTCACCTTGAAATTGTGTCACCCTATGCCATCACAACTTCTCCTTCTCAATGAAGAACGTTACACAGGGCAAGCTGGATTTTAAACCTCCAAAATACCAACAAAGGCCACTTTTTTCTCCAGGTGTGCCCACAGCCGGTCCAAATTAAGGAGTCCTACATCAGAACATAAGTGCCATTGCAGATTAAACTGCTTCTTGTCTGCCTCATCTCCACAGGATTCAAAATCTTTGAGTCTTTCTAATTAGCAGTGCTCCCAACTTAATCAAATGAATATTTTTCATCTAACGTTCACACTTTCAGTGCTTGGTGGAAGTCAGAAAGCAGATGGAAAACTACAATGAAAATGTTATTGTTTGATTTGCTCTGTTTCACTGACTTATCCTCCTGGCTCTTTTCCATTTTGTGTCACAGCATCCAATCATCCTGCTATTTCTGTATCCAACATGACTCCTTTATTTATGTTCTCTTGGGTCTAACTTACTGTTTTCGCTTCTGACATTTATCACATTCTTCATACTGTGTACCATCTGCTCCTGTTTTTACCTCATTTGATTCTTTAATCTTCCTCCACATGTAATATTGCTGCATTGTGCTGTTTTTGCTAACTCTTTGCTCTACTCACCACTGTGAGCTTCAGAGGCAAGTAGGTTTAGCCTCACCCAATTAATGTACAAAAATGAAATGAGATTTTTCAAAGTACCCTTGGTTACTTGTCAGCACATGATATGTGCTTATCCTCAGTGGCAAACTGTTAATGTCCTTGCCATAGACTTTTCCCCTGCTGGTTATAAATCCACAATTTTAATTTTCACATTTTTTTGCTGACAGTGTTCAGGCCTAATCTAGTGGAATTGTATGGATTTGAATTCTACTTGAACCTTGCTCAGTTCCTGACAGCATGATGTTATGGCCATTTTTTCAGGCCAATTTAATCCGAAAAGTAAAATGCATGTGTTAAATCTGGATGATCATTAACACATTGACTTACTGCAAGATTTTGCGTGCTCAGCTTACCTTTATAAAACGAATGAGGAATATCAAGCTTTCAGCAAATCTGTGCCTAAATGGAGATGTGCTGCATCTTTCCCAAGAGCATTTTTTGGTCATTTACTTCAGCTTTGGGATTTTTTTTGTGCGGCATTAGTGATGTGTAAAGGCGAGAGGCTGGATGTGTGCTTGTTTACTCATGTTGCTGGGGTTTGATCAACAAAGTTATCTGACTGCTTAAATTAAAACTCCCAACATAGGAATTGTTTTGAGAGTCTTACCCTTTTTATCTTTTATAGGGAAAGAGGAAAGGAATGAGCTAGATTCAAGTGTATCAGAGATGGAGTCTGCACATCTAGCCTTAATCATGTTACCATTAGGGGGCGACACGGTGGTTCAGTGGTTAGCACTGTTGCCTCACAGCGCAAGGGACCCGGGTTTGGTTCCACCCTGGTGGAACTCTCTACGTGGAGTTTGCACGTTCTCCCTGTGTCTGCATGAGTTCCCTCTGGATGATCCCGTCTCCTCCCCATTTCGAAGATACGTAAGTTATCTAGGCTAGCCACGGTAAAAGCAAGGTTATGTGGTGGGGGGGGGGGGGGGGGGGAGTCTGGAAAGGATGCTCTTTGGAGAGTCGCTCTCGTCTCAATAGGCCAAATGGCCTGTTTCCCACACTGTAAGGATTCTTTGTTTATAGCTGAAAATGTGTTGCTGGAAAAGCGCAGCAGGTCAGGCAGCATCCAAGGAACAGGAGAGTCGACGTTTCGGGCATAAGCCCTTCTTCAGGAATGAGGAAAGTGTGTCCAACAGGCTAAGATAAAAGGTAGGGAGGAGGGACTTGGGGGAGGGGCGTTGGAAATGCGATAGGTGGAAGGAGGTCAGGTGAGGGTGATAGGCCGGAGTGGGGTGGGGCGGAGAGGTCAGGAAGAAGATTGCAGGTTAGGAAGGCGGTGCTGAGTTCGAGGGATTTGACTGAGACAAGGTGGGGGGAGGGGAAATGAGGAAACTGGAGAAATCTGAGTTCATCCCTTGTAGTTGGAGAGTTCCGAGGCGGAAGATGAGGCGCTCTTCCTCCAACCGTCGTGTCACTATGGTCTGGCGATGGAGGAGTCCAAGGACCTGCATGTCCTTGGTGGAGTGGGAGGGGGAGTTGAAGTGTTCAGTCATGGGGTGGTTGGGTTGGTTGGTCCGGGTGTCCCAGAGGTGTTCTCTGAAACGTTCCGCAAGTAGGCGGCCTGTCTCCCCAATATAGAGGAGGCCACCGGGTGCAGCGGATGCAATAGATGATGTGTGTGGAGGTGCAGGTGAATTTGTGGCGGATATGGAAGGGTCCCTTGGGGCCTTGGAGGGAAGTAAGGGGGGAGGTGTGGGCGCAAGTTTTGCATTTCTTACGGTTGCAGGGGAAGGTGCCAGGAGTGGAGGTTGGGTTGGTGGGGGCTGTGGACCTGACGAGGGAGTCACAGAGGGAGTGGTCTTTTTGGAACGCTGATAGGGGAGGGAAGGGAAATATATCCCTGGTGGTGGGGTCCGTTTGGAGGTGGCGGAAATGACGGCGGATGATATGCTGTACATGGAGGTTGGTGGGGTGGTAGGTGAGGATCAGTGGGGTTCTGTCCTGGTGGCGGTTGGAGGGGCGGGGCTCAAGGGCAGAGGAGCGGGAAGTGGAGGAGATGCGGTGGAGGGCATCGTCGACCACGTCTGGGGGGAAATTACAGTCCTTGAAGAAGGAGGCCATCTGGGTTGTACAGTTTTGGAACTGGTCCTCCTGGGAGCAGATGCGGGGGAGACGAAGGAATTGGGAATATGGGATGGCGTTTTTACAGGGGGCAGGGTGGGCGGAGGTGTAATCTAGATAGCTGTGGGAGTCAGTCGGTTTATAGTAAATGTCCGTGCTGATTCGGTCGCCCGAGATAGAAATAGAAAGGTCTAGGAAGGGGATGGAGGAGTCTGAGACGGTCCAGGTGAATTTGAGATCAGAGTGGAAGGTGTTGGTAAAGTGGATGAACTTGGGAGCACGAGGCAGCACCGATACAGTCATCGATGTAGCGGAGGAAAAGGTGGGGGTGGTGCCAGTGTAGCTGCGGAAGATGGACTGTTCCACATATCCTACAAAGAGACAGGCATAGCTGGGGCCCATGCGGGTGCCCATGGCTACTCCTTTGGTTTGGAGGGAGTTGGAGGTTTGGAAAGAGAAGTTGTTCAGGGTGAGGACCAGTTCAGTCATTCGAAGGAGGGTGTCAGTGGAAGGGTACTGGTTGGTACGGCGGGAAAGGAAGAAGCGGAGGGCTTTGAGTCCGTGATGGGGGATGGAGGTGTACAGGGAGTGGATGTCCATGGTGAAGATAAGGCATTGGGGACCGGGGGGACGAAAATCAAGGAGGAGGTGGAGGGTGTGGCTGGTGTCCCGAACGTAGGTGGGGAGTTCTTGGACTAAGGGGGACAGGACCGTGCCAAGGTATGCAGAGATGAGTTCAGTGGGGCAGGAGCAGGCTGAGACAATGGGTCAGCCGGGGCAGTCAGGTTTGTGGATTTTGGGCAGGAGGTAGAAATGGGCGGTGTGGGGTTGTGGGACGATGAGGTTGGAGGTGGTGGATGGGAGATCCCCTGAGGTGATGAGGTTATGGATGGTCTGGGAGATGATGGTTTGGTGGTGGGAGGTGGGGTCATGGTCAAGGGGGCAGTAGGACGAGGTGTCCATGAGCTGGCGTTTAGCCTCAGCGGTGTAAAGGTCGGTGCGCCAAACTACTACCGCGCCTCCCTTGTCTGCCGGTTTGATAGTGAGGTTGGAGTTGGAACGAAGGGAGTGGAGGGCTGCACGTTCCGAGGGTGAGAGGTTGGAGTGGGTGAGAGGGGTGGAGAGGTTGAGGCAGTTAATGTCGCGACGGCAGTTGGCTATGAAGAGATCGAGGTTGGGTAAGAGGCCAGCACGGGGTGTCAAGGTGGATGGGGTGTGTTGGAGGTGGGAGAAGGGGTCGTCAGAGGGTGGGCGAGAATCCTGTTTGAAGAAGTAGGCATGGAGGCGAAGGCAGTGGAAGAATTGTTCGATGTCTCGCCGCATGTTGAACTCGTTAATCCGAGAGCGTAGGGGAATGAAGGTGAGGCCTCTGCTGAGGACTGATCTTTCATCCTCAGAGAGGGGTAGTTCTGGGGGGATGGTGAAAACACGGCAGGGCTGGGAGCTAGGGCCTGGTGTGGGGCTGGATCTGGGAGTGGGGGCGGGGTTGGGCATGGGGGCAGGGACGGAGATCGGCGTGGGGGCGGAGTTGGGTGTGGTATCGGAGATAGGCATGGGGGTGGAGTTAAGCGTGGTGACAGAGATCGGTGTGGGGGCGAAGACACATGCGGCGTTGTGGTCATGCAGGTTAGTGATGTCACTGGGGGCGGAAGTGGCTGCGGCGACGACAGAGACAGTGTTATTAGACCAGGCTCACCAGGAATATCCGTGCAAATTGTCTCCACAGCTCCATGGTAATGGTAAAGCTGTTCTCTGTGCCTGAATCCAGGGGATAGCCAAGTTCCTCTGCAAGGCACAATGCTACCTGTCAGTTAATGTTCCTCTGCACCTTTAGGTCCTCTCCATGCTATTTGCAAACTATCATCGGCAGTCATTAGCAAAATCAATCAAACATTACACTAGTTAGACTACTTTTGGAATACTGCTTTCACTCCTGCTCTCCCTCCTATAGAAAAGATCTTGCTAAACTCGAAAGGGTTCAGAAAAGATTTACAAGGATGTTGCCAAGGTTGGAGGTTTTGAGCTGAATAGGCTGGGGCTGTTTTCCCTGGAGCGTCGGAGGCTGGGGGGTGACCCGATAGGGGTTTATCAGGTCATGAGGGGCATGGATAGGGTGAATAATCAATGTCTTTTCCCTGGGGTAGAGCAGTCCAGAAACTAGAAGGCATAGGTTTAGGGTGAAAGGGGAAAGATGTATAAAGGGACCTAAGGGGCAACTTTTTTATGCAGAGGGTGGTGCATATATGGAATGAGCTATCAGGGGAAGTGGTGGAGGCTGGTACAATTACAATATTTGAATGGGTTCATGAATAGGAAGAGTTTATAGGGATATGGGCCAAGTGCTGGCAAATGTGACTCAATTAATTTCGGATAATTAGTTGGCCTGGCCGAGTTGGACTGAAGGGTCTGTTTCTGTACAGTACAACTCCATGACTCTGTCCAGGAGGTCATTGATATTCTGTTTTTCACTGCAAACAATTTCATGTTTATGCTACGGATTTAAAGGGTGTTGCAAAGAGCAGGGATTTTTGTTCTCCCCTCTGAGGTGTGCTGGAGGGGAATGTTGGGGGGTTGCGGGGGGTGGTGTGGGTGAACTCTGAGCCTGTCCAAGCAAGAGTGTTTACCTCACGACCTTCCCACAGCAACCCCCATGGACCCAGCCTCCTTGTGAAATACATGGTGTAAGGACTTGAGAAGGTCTCCTTTTCTAGAAGCTACTGAGATACTTTTAAGCAGCCACTTACAAAAGCTTGGGAGATTTTAAAGGGGCCACGGCAGAGCATTCTAACTCATCCTGAACCCATCAAAATGAAAGGTAAAAGCGTCTTCGAAGATTTTCTGAATAACTCATAACAGGGATTTTGATTAAGCTGCTCATTACCAGGTACCTATTGTTATGGTGCTCTGAAAATTGGCACTTCACAGTGATTGAATGCTGGAAAGGTTACTCAGTAATAGCATGAGAAAGGAAGATTGGTACAAAAGGAGTACAGATGAGTAAAATCAAACCTAGTGCAAAACATTTATTTGATTATTTGAGTTTGGCTTCCCTTTTATTAATTACGTATGTTTAAATAACCACAGCTCCACTTCTGTTTTAATAAATGTTGACATTATCTTTGTGAATTCTGAACAGCACTCTATGTAGCTAATGCACAAAGTCTTTCATTGTCTCTTAATGACTTCTTAATAGTTAAGGATATCTAAAAGACAGAAAAAGTCCGATAGAATAACAAAAATGAAAAAGAAAGTTTATAAATAATATGTGAACTGGGTGCTAGCATTGGTAACAAAATGTGACAGAAGCATTGCATTTGACAAAACCCAAATGACACAGAAATGTTAAAGGCTTCAGCCTGTCATGAGACATTGGCCATGTGAATATGACTGTCGAATAATTACTTTAACTTCACTGAAAGAAGGCTACTGAGAATAATGGGAAACCACCAACTTCTCCACACTTCAATAACAAGTATTATGAGGTTAGGACCTTTCTGAAATTGAGCTCTAACAATATTACAGCAAACATTGTGTTGAGCCAAATATGTTTTCCCATTTCAACAATACTTATGTAAGAAAAGAAGTGAATTGAGAAAAGTTAATATGGCATGTCAAGAACAATTGCTTCACCAGTGTTTAAAATTGTGACTGATTTTCAAAGGGCTGGAGGCATATTTGTTTAACTTCTTCAGGTCACAAAATACTTCGAAACAAATGTCACTGTTAATGCAAAAATGAAATCTGATAACCTTGAATTGCTTGTGACAAGTGCCACCCCTTTCAAGTAGATTCAGTATTAAAGAAATTTTGCATAACAAATAGATCTGAATATTGAGACAAAGTAAGAGGATCATAGTGTGAAAATATATATGCTTTGTGACTTTTGCCAGGTATAAAATCGCATGCCAATTCAATAGTGGGACACCCTTGCCTAATCAGCTGTTATTCTCCTTGTCAAATTTGCAAGGGCCTTTTATTAGCTATCCCATGCACACACGATCAAAACTGGCTCTTTAAGTCTATAAATTTAAGGCCTACCATCCTCTGGGGAGCCCCATCAGGAAATCCGTATAGAATTCAGTCGAACAAGTATCTGCTGCAATCCACTTAGAATTTCTAAAAGATTTCTGTTGCTGTCAGTGAATTATTTTTGAAGTATATCTTTAGAATGATAGAGACAAGTGTTCTCCTGACTCTATAGGAAACTTGTAACTTAACAGGCTACACTCCTCACACCCCTCTTTCCCAATATAACTCTGCCCCCACTTGGAACTTGGTTAAAGCTTACCATGGATGTGTGACAAGAGCTAGTAAAGTTTGAAAATTCTGATCCTTGTAAACAAACATTGAAGTTGCTGGAAAAGCTCAGCAGGTCTGGTACCACCTGTGAAGAAAAGCTTTTTGGGCCCAGTAACCCTTCCTATATCTGTTCCTTGGTTCTTTTGGTTTAGCTGTATGCTGACCATACAATATCAAGAATCAGACATAATTGTCAATGCGTTAGGTTAGAAAAATATCTTTAAAGTGTTCAGTATGCTAGTCTCTCACCAAATCAAATGCTTTAACCAGTAACTGTCAGCTATCAGTTTATTTTCTTTTAGCACATTTCCCTCTAAAAAATGTGCTCCCTCTACATATTTAAACTGCTCCTGAAAACATTATATTGAGCTGGTCGAGAAAAAATGCCCATTGAAGGCCATTAACAGCACTTCACCCCCAAACTACAGCAACAGAGTAAAAACATAGTGTTTGTTTTGTGCTGTTACTGGAATTTCGCTTTAAAAAATGCTCAATTATCTTCAAGTTACATATTTCAGAAACATTACAAAAAAAACTCTCATAAGGAATGGAATACCTTGACATTTTATTTTAACAAATGAAAAACCTGCAAATGCAATAGTAACAGAGATTTTTTTTCCACTTGACATTTCCAGATTCTACAGACTTTAAAGATCAGATAAACAGTGTGCTATCATTCATAGGAGACAGCAATGATGCTTCAAGTCATATAGCAGGCACCTTTGGGGACTTTGCTTGGTTCAATAATCATCACCACTGGGCTGTGCAGACATGATTATAAATAGCTGACTGTCTCCTGTCTGTCAAGCTTAGACGTTCTTCCATTGTGTAAAGAAAGAACCAAAGAGCTACGTTTTTAACTGCCTTACATTGCTAATATAGCTGTTTGCAGAGCTGGTAGAAAATGGATCTTCCTTTATTTCAATGCATTAAGCTTTCTGCGCAAGGATATTCAAGATTTTTGTTTTTTAACCGAGGTCTTGCTCTTTAAGGCCTGGACAGCATTGGAAGTAGAAAGAAGGGGAGAGATGTAAAGTGAGCTGTTGACCTGCTCTGCATTATTAAGATCTAATCGAATAATTTACTTTATGAATAGTCATCATTTAAATTAAAATGAGATTTCAATAAAATGACCACACATACATCAAATGCATTTTTATACTTTTACTCTTTATTATTCACTTTGCACAGCATTAGTAAGGATACTGAAAATAGAATTCACATTACAGGAGATTTTTTATTGGACCATAAAGGAATAAAGTGTAGGGGCAGAAAAAGACCATTCAGCTCAATTGCGTCTGTTCTGCTATACAATTAGATCAAGGCTCATGTGATAATTGTTGACTCCACTTCTCTGCTTTTTTCCATATGACCCTTGATTCCCTTACTAATTAAAAATATGCCTATCTCAGTCTTGAATATACCTAATGTCTAGCCTCTACGTGGACAGGAAGGGTGTAGAGGGATATGGGCCAAATGTTGGCAAACAGGACGAGATTAATTTAAGATATCTGGTTGGCATGAACGAGTTGGACCAAAGGATCTGATTATATGCTGTACAGTTCTGCAACTCTATGAGATTCATAAAGCTCTGAGGGAAAAACTATCCCTGTGTGACCCCTTAGTCTGAGATAATGCCCCCTGGTCCGAGATGCTCCCACAAGTGGAAGCAATCTCTCTACATCTATTCTATCAAGGCCCCTCAGAATTATATATTTCAATAACCTCTTGTCACATTCTTCTAAACTCCAATTAGTACAAGCTCACCCTACCTAATCTCTCCTCATAAAAAATTCTCTCAGACCCAGTATCACTCGAGTCCCTGGTCTGCCGCTAATATCCGTATATTTTTCCTGAGATAAGGTGACCAAATCTGTTCGCAGTACCTCAGGTGCGGGCTGACTAGAACCTTGTTTAGTTTTAGCAAAGCATCACTATTTTCTTAACCATGCCATTTCAATGAAAGGCCAACACTCCATTTGCCTTCTTTGCTACCTGCTGAACTCAGATGATAGCTTTTTGTGATTCATCCACTAGGGTACCCAAGTGTCTGTGCTGCAGTTTTCTGGAGTCTGCCACATTTAAATATTACTCAGCTCTTCTATTCATGCAACTTTTTAAAAAGATTCACTGGTGGGATATGTGCCTCAATGGCTCATTGATTGGCATATTCCTCATTGCCCTTGAGAAAGTGATGGTGAGCTGCCTTCTTGAACTGCTGCAATCCACTTGGTACAGGTACATCCACAATGCTGTTAGGTAGGAAGCTTCCCCATTTTGACCCAGTGGTATTGAATGAGCAGCATTATTTTGCAAGTGAGGATGGTGAATAGCTTGGAGGGAGACTTGCAGGTGGTATTCCCATGCATTTGCTCTCTTTGACCTTCTAGATGCTCGTGGCTATAGGTTTGGAAGATGGGTGCCTAAGCAAATAACCTCTAATTTAATGACATTGTATTCCATCTGCCAAGCCTTTGCCCACTCATTTAACCTGTCTATCTCCCCTGTAGATTTTATGCCATTCTCACCACTTCCTTCCACCTATTTTTGTATCATCTGCAAACTTGGAAATAATGCATTCACTTTCCACATCCAAGCCATTAATATACATCATAAATTATATATTAGTTGCCACAGCACTGATCGCTCTGGCAATCCACCAATTACAGGTTTCCACCTTGAAAATACGCCATTTACGCCAAATCTCTATTAGTTAACCAATCCTCCATCCATGATAATATACTAACACCAGCATCTTAGGCTCTTATTCTTAAATAGTGGTCTTATACATGGCACCCTATCAAATGCCTTTTGGAAATATATATTTCTAGTTCCTCTTTATCTATCTTGCTTGTTACCTCCTTTAAGGAATTCTCATAAATATGTCAGACATGATTTGCTTTTCATAAAAGCTTGACAAGCTGTGATTTTCCAGTGCCACACTTTTCGACACTAATCTCCAACATCTGCAGTTCTGATTTTCTCCCATAAAATCAAATCATGTTGACTCTGCTTGATTTTATTATGTAATTTTTAATTCTCTGCTCTTATATAATTTATAACTGATTCTAACAGGCTCCCAATAACAGATGTGAAGACTCCATCACCAGGGATATATTTCCCTCCCCACCCCTATCAGCCTTCCGGAGAGACCACTCCCTCCGCGACTCCCTCGTCAGGTCCACACCCCCCACCAACCCAACCTCCACTCCCGGCACTTTCCCCTGTAACCACAAGAAGTGCAAAACTTGCGCCCGCACCTCCCCTCTCACCTCCCTCCAACGCCCCAATGGATCCTTCCATATCCATCACAAATTCACCTGTACCTCCACACACATCATTTACTGTATCCGCTGCACCCGATGTGGTCTCCTCTACGTTGGGGAGACAGGCCACCTACTTGTGGAACGTTTCAGGGAACACCTCTGGGACACCTGCACCAACCAACCCAACCATCCCTTGGCTGAACGCTTTAATTCCCCCTCCCACTCCACCAAGGACATGCGGGTCTTTGGCTTCCTCCATCGCCAGACCCTGACCACACGACGCCTGGAGGAAGAGCGCCTCATCTTCCACCTAGGAACCCTCCAACCACAGGGGATGAATGTAGATTTCTCCAGCTTCCTCATTTCCCCTCCACCCACCTTATCTCAGTCCCAACCCTCGGATTCAGCACCACCCTCTTGACCTGCAATCTTCTTCCCGACCTCCCCGCCTCACCCCCTCTCTGGCCTATCACCCTCACCCTCACCTCCTTCCACCTATCATATTCCCAGCGCCCCTCCCTCAAATTCCCCCCCCTACCTTTTATCTCAGCCCGCCTGGCACACCAGCCTCATTCCTGAAGAAGGGCTTATGCCCGAAACGTCGATTCTCCTGCTCCTCGGATGCTGCCTGGCCTGCTGTGTTTTTGCAGCACCACATTTTTCTACTCTGGTCTCCAACATCTGCAAGTCCTCACCTTCTCCCATGTACTTTCCAGCCTCCCTCAGTATTAAGTTCTCAGCAGGAAGGCCTATGTTCAACCTTACTGCCCCACCATCAGTTGAGGCCTTTAAGTGGCCATTAATGGCCATTTAAATGCCTCAGCTGACTGCCACTGGTATTATTGCTGGCCCAGGCAGATCTATTGCCATGTGGGGTGCCCCATCACTTTGAACCAATAAAGCTCCATTACAAACCAATGTTACAAAACAAGCAATCTATAATCTGGGAGAGAGCATGGATGTGAAGTCTGTAGAAACAAGATTCTTTCTTGTAAATGAAGAGATCATAGCTGTACAAAATCTCACTGTAATTGAAACAATCCTTAGACGTCCCTGTATTGGGGTATCACACTGCACACACAATTTTTTGGTTGGGGAGTTATCATGTCCCGGCAAATGCAATGCCTGTTTAATATAAGTATCAGTTGGCAAAGCCGAAAACTGGAAGAACCTGCAGATGCCGGAAATCAGAAACAAAAGACAAAAACACATATTGGTGGGAAAACACAGCAGGTCTGGCAGCATCTATGGAGAGAAATCAAAGTTAATGTTTCAGGTCCAGTTCTGAAGGAGGGTTCCCGGACCTGAAATGTTAACTCTAAATGTTAAATGTATGAGTGTGGTGCTGGAAAAACAGCATCCGATGAGCAGGAGCATCAATGGTTTGGGCATAGTCCTCACTTTCTCCGCAGATACTGGCAGACATGCTGAGTTGACAAAGCTGACAAGACCACACTTCCACGGTATAAATCTGGGCTTTCACGCGACCAGTACCACACTTTAGCTTCCCCTATTATTAAATCATCAGACATATGAAGGGCTGTATACAAGTCACACAGCAAACTAGATTTTATAGCAGACAGACAGTGGGAAGAAATCTGACATTAGTCGATCCAAATCCAAATTACAGCTCCGAAGGAGGCTTTCCATCCATTGACACCTCGATCCCACATTACAGTTACAAATTAAGTTTTGGTTAAATGTGAAGGAGCTGGATTGTGCCGCTGAAAGCCTTTGCAACTTTCGTATCAGACACTACCTGACATGTCTGGAAATGCCTCATTCTAATTCTTGCAACACAAGGAGTTGCCAAATCAATCTTTCCTACCTAAAAGTCATTGAGTCAGGACAAAGGGTGTGAGTGAAGAGAGAAGTTACCTTTCTAATTACATTTTTCACATCTTCAAGATGTCTTAAAGCAATTCACAGTGCATGAAATTTTGTTTTGAAGTGCTATAATGGAGGGAATAGACTGCAATTTAACTGCACTGGCAATATTAAGACATGGGTAGACAATGTAAGATTAATCACTACAGAAGTATTTGATTTAGTCCTGTGTGATTTAGTGTGATTCAATAGCCCTTCAATATTCCAACCTTACCACAATGTGGAAGATGAACAACTTAAATAAAATTATTTGGTGGATTAAAAAGCATTGGGTTGCTTGCAACATTGGGAAAGAAGGGGAGCACATCGTCAGTGACTTGTTAGTGCTGTAACTACATTGGAACAGCTTGACTAGGGGAGCAGTAAGTCTGGAACACAAGTTTTCCATCTTATTGCCAGAATATTGTCAGGGCCCAAAGCCTTTGCAGCATCCAATGGTTCCAACCATTTTTGAATATCATGTGGAGTGACTTGGCTGAAGATTTGAATCTGTGATGCTGGGGACCACTGAAGGAGGCTGAGATGGATCATCTATTTGGCATTTCTGACTGAAGATTGCTGCAAATGCTTCAGTCTTATCCTTCGCACAGATGTATTGGGCCGTTCCATCATTGAGGTTAACAATATTTGTTGAGTCTCCTCCTCCAGTGAGTTACCATTCACAACTGAATGTGGCAGAAGTCCAGAAGATACCTCAAATCTCTCTGACTATCTCTCTCTCTCTGTCTCTCTCTCTCTCTCTCTCTCTCTCTCGTTGTCTCTCTCTTCTGCTTGTTTTCCATGGAGATGAATTAAAAGACAAAAACAAGGAGTAAAATGATTCAATCTACAAAACTTAAGCAATTCAGGTATCTGTAAGATAGATAGACCTTTGGAAGTATATTGGACCTAGTTTGAAAACAACAAAACAAATGAAAATCAAAACAAATGCATCATCCCCACTCAATCTAATACTAGATGTTATTCTGATCACACACTCATAGGCTTGACTAAACATCACCATTGAATTTTGGCAATTCAATGCTGCCTTGAATTAATGCCCTGTTTATTCATCACCAGCACATCATCTACAATAAGAGTTTTTGCCCGAAACATCGATTTTCCTGCTCCTCGGATGCTGCCTGACCTGCTGTGCTTTTTCCAGCATCACTCTAATCTAGACCCATCATCTACAATAAGCCTAGACTAAAACTGCATTGTGGCAGTTTCAGCTTTTCTTCAATACTTCTTCATGTGCAAAAGGTTTGATTATTCTTTTAATAATAGACCAAGTCTCTTATAAGTTCAAACCAGCATCTTTAGTCCAACAGCTAACTCCAAATCATAGAAAATGTACTTGCCAAAAAATACACAGTGTATCTTTAATATTTACTGTCAATCAAGACAATAGAAAATAAATGTAAACTGAAAGAACTGTGGATGTTGGAAATCAAAAACAAAAACAGAAATTGCTGGAAAAGCTCAGTTCTCCACTTTGGAGTCAATGGATACGAAATGTTAACTCTGATTTCTCTCCTCGAATGCTGCCAGCCCTGCTGAGTTTTTCCAGCAATTTCCATCTTTGCAACATAATAAAAACTTCATTAGATTACTATGCATAGGCTATATTAGCATCATACATTTATTTACAAATGAAATCGTACACAGAAATAAACTTAAGAATACTAATAATCAGACTATTAAATGGATAAACTGGAAGCTTTATACAATGGATTTCAAGAAAGTTTTTTTTTAAAGCTTGTTCTTTTGCATTATCTTTAATATTGTGCAGCATCTCTCCACCAATGTCTTGATGTCAGTATTCTACTGGAGTCAAAAATTTGGAACATATTAGGTCCTCCTCATGTTGTTGAGGGCTCTCATCATGTGTGTGCTGGTTTCTCCTGAAGCAGGATCAAAATGGGTTCCTGCATGCCCATTAAAGAGTTGTGAAAACCTGTGAGGTAGCTTAACATAATGCACAATGTAAAAGGAAAAACCATCAGGTATGTACAATTGGAGAAATGTATTGAGGAAACCAAAGCAGACATATAGCACTGAAGTAGCCTTCTTAATGTTGCAAGTCTTCCTGCAGGAACCATGTCCTTCATTCTCTGCCACTTTGACTCTGACATGTGACAATTTTAGCTGAACATCTTCAAGAGCTTGTTACCTCTTTTCTTGACTTTGGCACTCAGTACAAAAATAACATTTGAGGGTCATATTTATATACGTAGAAGTACATGTCTACTTCAATCACAATTGAATTTTTTATGATGATTGCATTCATGTATTCTCCTAACTGGACTGATCTGCTTCCCACTTCATTTTTAAAAAAAGTTTCTGTTGGAATGTAAACATTGCTGGAAAGTTAAAAATCACACAACACCAAGTTATAGTCCAACAGGTTTATTTGAAAGTACAAGCTTTCAGAGCGTTGCTCCTTCATCAGGTAGCTAGTGGGGTAGGTACAAGAATTTGCAATTGCAGATACATTCTGTTTTGTTCAAAAAGCACACCATCTGTAGGCAGTCAGTCAATGTGACATTTTATAAATTCTTACTTTGGAAATAAAACAGTCTGACTCAAGGTTGGATACAGACAGACTCTAACCTCACATCTTTAATGTATTGCCTGAGCTGAGATGTCAGCTTTTTTAAAATAAAACCTTAAGTTGTCTCAGGAATGTACTTGAAAGAAATTTTGGGATTTACATATTAATCAAACAAAACCTGCATTTCCATTCTGAGTAATTAAAGACTTAACAGCAATCTAGGTTTGTCTAACACATTGCATCTGTTGTATGACACTTTGACCTTTTACACATAAATTCTGTGTCCTATGTATCTGCCCCACTAGCTACCTGACGAAGGAGCAGTACCCCGAAAGCTTGTGGTTCCAAATAAACCTGTTGGACTATAACCTGGTGTTGTGTGATTTTTAACTTTGTCCACCCCAGTCCAACACCAGCACCGCCCAAGTCATTGCTGGAAAGTGCAGACATGTTTCACCAACCTCAGAGAAAACAACTGAGTGGCTTGCTAGGCCGCTGGCATGCCCAGGTCAGAATGACACATCTCGATGAGGACATGGGATCACATTTAGCCATGGCCAGTCAAGGATGGCTGATTTCCTTTCCTAAAAGGAAATAATTAACCAATTATGCTTTTATGTTTCATAGGACAGAATATTACGCCCTGAGTGACATGGTGTAATGTGAGAAATTTGGAGTCAAGTGAGGCTTTTATTGAGGGTAATGTCAAGAAATCACATTTTATGACAGAATCCCAATGCTAAGACAAGATTAGGACAAGGGAGCAGCAGGATGCCTATAACAGAAATCATTGCTTATTATCGCTGTCATTAATATTTTGTTGAATTACAGGTTCCCATTCCACTACACAACAGATGGAAACTAGATGCCAAGAGGTTCTAACATGAAAGTCAGAATGGGCACCATGTGACTCCACCTCACCTTGGCCTTCATCTTGGAAAGTCAACACCAACATCTCAGGAACGTTCCATGTGGAGCTAATGTACAAATGCCACAGCCTTACCCACTGGCATCCAACAAGTACCAGCCTCTGGTATCCTCATGGCACTCTCCAGTCCATTACAGTCAGCTTCTGTGCTACCATACTGCAATTTACCACCTATTATTGCAATGCTGCTTCAGAGAGCTTGCACGCACTTGGACAGGCACCCAGACCAGATTGTTCACTCTCTCACTTAGCACCAACGTAGATGCTCCCAGTGTCCTGTCTTCTTGCACTTTAACCCCTCAGCCAGAGCAAGCAGGATCACCATGATTCTATAGCACCTTGTTGTTCAGCACAAATAATAAGCCATACAGATTTCCATGGTTACTAGGAGTTATCAGCCAAGAGATAGGCATGTTTGTTGCCTTATGACACCATGCTAATCTCACATTTTATGTGACAATCACACTGCCTGTACTTTAAACTAATAGCCATGTCTCAAATTCGAAGGGGAGAGGCCCTCAGTCAAGTCAAGGAAGGTACTCTCTTCTGCCGGGATATCCCAGCACAATATATCAAGGGTAGCCTCTGATAGCAGTCAAGAGGCTTGGTTACAGTTGGTCAGCCACTCAGGATGGTTATTATCAGGATCCACTCCCTGTAAGGTGTAAGGATCTGAATCTTAGGCACCACGCCACCCCTCATGGGCCTTTCTGATCCTCATGTGAGTCATCTGATGAAAGGAGAGAAAGTGAGAGACTGAGTGAGATGGAAATGGCAGTCACAGTTGGTAGTACTGGCCCAGATGGGGAAGGAGTGGGCTGTGGTAATTAGTGAACTATCCGGAATGAGTGCACAAAGATCACATGGGGTTAGTAGGAGTCTTGGCTGTTTGACATTGAGTGAAGAAAGATGTTGCATGGAATAACGAGAGGATAAAGGCTCAGTGGGACATGAGTGCAGTAGCAGAGTCAGAGCCAGAGTGAGACAGCAGAGAGCAGATAGTAGCACTTAACCTGGCAGAGTTCCAACACTGATGGTCATCCTTCCAGTTGGCTTGAAGTGCCCTAATCTGTGTGGCAATCTCAGCCCAAGCTAGCAGGGTCTGATGCTATAAACTTCCTAGGGGAAGAGGACAACTCTCCATCTCCCTTTTTTTAAAGGAGGATGCCAATTTTTCTTTATATACCATGTCCAGAACACATACCATGCAGAGCAGCTCCAGACTGACAGGGCTTACCAACTGCACAATGGATTTTAAAGGTGGCAGTCACGCTAAGAATGTTGGGATAGCCAGCAATGGCTGAGTAATTGCAGCTACAGTAAGTGGGAGAATCTGGCTAGCATCAGACAAGAGGGGTACCATGAAGCGTGGTGCTTAGTTCAGGAGGAATGTTTCAGTAAGTCACATGAGAGAACTCCTTCGACCTTGGCAGGGGAAACCTCAACAGAAGTGGTACTTTTGGAAAATATCATAAGATTCAGCTACGGTTACTCCTATCTTTTCTCTACCAAATTATTCTCAACTCAATTCAAGTCAGTAATATAAATTGTAAATAATGATGGCTGATTCATGTGGCACTTCACAAGTTACAGGTTACCATCCTGAAAATGCTCCCCTCATCCCAACTCTCTGTCTTCTATTGGTTAATTAATGCTCTATCTATGTGAACATGCTTCCTGTAACACCATAGGCTCTTACCTTATTAAGTAGCCTAACATGTGACACTTTATAACTACCTTCTGAAATTCCAAACAAATTACATCCACTACTTCCCCTTTATCTATCCTTCCTGTTACATTTTCAAATAATTCTAAAGAAGTTTGTTAGGCATGGCTCCTGCTTTTCTCAAACCTTATGCTGAGAACTGAACTTACTGTCTAGATTACTGAACCAGTCCTTTGGTAACAGAATCAGTGAACTAGATGATCACCAGCATAACCATAACATTATCAATTATAACTTGATAATTGCCCATGGTCATTGACCCAAGTCATCACCATTGGGAGAGAGAAAGTAAAGAAACTTTACTCTAATTTTTAAAAAAGATATAGTGAGAGTTTCCTCCAAAGATATATCTCAGTGAGAAGGAAGGGTTTTAAGAAATGGATAACTCAACCAAGGTTAACCATGGAAGTTAAGGATAGCATTAATTTGTAAGATAAAAATGTACAATGTGGCAAAGGTTAGTGGTAAGCTAGAGAACTGGAGAAATTGTAAAAACCAACGAAACATGACCACAAAATAATAAAGTGACAGAAGATAAACTTTAAAAGCAAACTTGCAAGTCATATCAAAATGGACAGTAAGAACTTCTTTCAATATATAAAAAGAATTACATCACGAGAATACTTGCCAGGCCTCACGTTGAGAAAGAGAGAAAGTAAGGACTACAGATGCTGGAGAGTCAGAGTCGAAAAGTGTGGAAAAGCACAGCAGGTCAGGCAGCATCCGAGGAGCAGGAGAATCGACGTTTCGGGAATCCCTGATGAAGAGCTTATGCCTGAAACATCGACTCTTCTTCTCTTGGATATTGCTACGTTTTTCCAGTGCCACACGTTTTGACTTGTGGAAACACAGTGAAAATGACACCTTGCAAAAATAGGGCAAGAATCAACCTTTAGGGAAAAGGGAACATTCAACCCATCATTTCAACGAGCCATATAAAATGCAACAGTGTTGGGAAAGCTTTGTAGATTAAATAGAAAAAAAATCTGCACTGATCAAATTATCAAAGATTTCATTCATGCTAAAATTAAAAGCTTCTGTGAATTAAACCTTGGCATATTTTATATGTTCCAGGACAAGTTGATGAAGTTATCATGACACTAAAGGAACTTCCAAAAGTAATGGCTGTCGATCAAGATCTAAGCTTGACCAAACTTTCAAATGTTATGAATTGCAATGTATGGGAGATACAATGTTCATTGTTCCATTAATGTTAATCAAACAAAGTTCCTGAGTTTGCAACAATGAAGAGCTGATGCAGCAGCTGTAAAATAATCACTTTCTTATTTCATTTGCCAGCATTCGCTTCATTTGTAGGCCAGATGATGTGGAAAGGATCAATAAATGAGAACAGGGATTGAAGTGTTAACACGAAATCTCTGAAATTTCCAAGCCATCAACTGTCATAAAAATCACAGTAATTAGGCCACAAACAGCTTGAGGCACATCAATGTATGAAGGTTTGTGAATCCAGATATAAAGTGGTCTACAGGGAAAATAAGCTTCGACAATTTAGATTTATTCAGCGGTGGGGTGTTGTGTGTTACTCCTACATGCTGGGCCATGGACTGGCAGTAATAAAGCTCAAACAATTGATTCTGAGCTAGAAAGCTCATATTATTTATCCCAATAGGGAGAACAGACAATTAGAGATCAGAAATTTTACCACAGGAAGAGCAAGGGAATAAAAACAGAAGGATAGCAAACTGAATCTATTGCTACACACATCCATGTGCCCAATAAAGACTACGATTAAATGAACTTAGTGCAGAGTATATACCCTAAAAAATGTTACATGGAAAATGTGGAGCAAGCAAAAGTAGAGAAAAAAAATTAAGCTTTTTTTAATTCATTCACAGGATGAGTGCATCACTGCATTGCACACCATTATCGTACCCTAATTATCCAGAAGGCAATTGAGAAGTCCCCAGAACAGTACCTGTGTCTCTGGATTAAAAGTCCAGTGATAATACCACAGGGCCATTGGCTTCCCATCTTTAAATCTACTTCAGGTATCTGGTAGCAATAATTCATAGAAAACATGTTAAACTCAGTTTGGTCATGTGTAAAAAACATCTGTATGCAATAAAGCTTATTCATTGTCATATCATGACATTAAGACACTAATCTACCCAATGTTTATTATCATTTATTGAGTAGTATAAGGCAAATATATGGTATACTTAAATTTTCATCCTTTGTTAGAACTCAAATAATTAGAGAGATTGTAATAATCTGTTTAGTGTGAGGACAGTTTCACTTCAGCTAACATTCTGACAGTCACAATGTCAAATTTAACAACAATCTTCTTGTGGTCTGGATATGTGATGGATGATGTTTTATCTAATTCAGAAATAATTGATAAATGCCACAGTTAAAATTAGATGAGGAAATTCCTGGTAATCTTGATATATGAGAGGAGTTAGGCAGAACTTGGCCACAGAATGCTGCAGAAAATGAGCCAGTGTACAAAAAACGCAGTGGTTTCACAGAACAGAGGAAGAGCTGGACTCATACTGCAGTGTACACAATGGGTTCTCAGTCTTTGATAACAACTGTATCACACCCAGAACTGGAGCAACTACACCAAAAGCACTAAATCAACATGTATTACACTTTGACCATGAAGAACATTAAAAATATTACAATGAAACAATCACTGAAGCAAACTGATGTCCATCGTAGATCATGACAGACAATACTTTTTTCAAAAACGGTAAAGCTTGTATAACTAGTCTTTTGAAAGGGGTTCTACACATCGACAACTGGCTCTGTGGCCAAATAAACCAGAGCTGCAACATGTTTGGAGAAGTGCAGGCAGCCTCAACACGTCAATGTTTTTTGCTTGTTCGTAGTCTACATTAATAATGGCCAAAAATTACTACAAGATCCATAACCACATTCGTCATTGACGTGCTAGATAAGTATTCTGGATGTCAAACCTACAGCTCAGTGAGCAAACCTACACCCTAACCCTCAACCTGAGCTACAAACCTTGCAAAAAGTATTCTGTAAGTTTCAGTGACATTCCCCACACCCCCCCACCCCAACATCCTTCTAATCTCCATTGAATACAGAGTCCTGAACTACTCTTCATCCTCTATCATTCCAAAGCACTCCAAAGACAGCACATCCTTCCTTAGATACTGGCTCCAAAACTGTTGATGATCTTCGCAATGTGGCCAGACCGGAACTTCGAACAGCCTCAGCAATACATCTCTCCTCTTGTATTCCAACCTTCTTGAAATGCTTGTTAACATTGCAGTTTGCCTTCCTAACTCCCAGCTGAACCTGCATGTCAACCTTAAGAGTGTCGTAACCTAGGACTCCCTTTATACTTCAGCTTTCCAAAGCCTTTCCCAGTTTAGAAAATTGGCTCTGCCTCTGTTCTTCCGACAAAAGTGCATAATCTCACTTTCCCACATTGTATTGCATCTACCATTGCTTTACCCACTCTCCTAGACTGTCCAAGTCCTTCTTCAACCTCCTTGCCTCCTCAACGTGACCTTTCCCTCCACCTATCTTTGTGTCATCTGCAAACCTAGTTACAATGGATGAAGGAACTGAGGGGAAATTGTTAAGGTATAACGTGAATAGTTGTGGTCTCAATATGGACCCCGGTGGAATACCACTACTCACTGGCTGCTATACTGCCAAAGACCTCTTTATCCTCACCCCCCCTGCTTTCTGCCAGTCAGCCAATCCTCTATCTATGCCAGTACCTTGACCCTAACACCACGTGCTCTTATCTGATTTCACAGCCTCCTGTGTAGCACCTTGTCTGGAAATTCTAATTTCCCTGGGGACCCATACCTGAAGGTCAGAAATTGAAAACAGGATGACAATAGTTGTGCAGTGTTAAATACTTGATAGTTAGATACCGTTCAGAGGAAGGCAGAGTTTCCTCAAATATAAACAAATACTACACAAATGACGAGGGGTAATTCAGTGATATGGTAATTATATGTGACTACTTACCCTATGACCCAGTATAACAAGTTTGAATGCCACCATGGAAAAGGGACTTTAAGTCAATTAATAAAGAAATAAAGTCTGGAAGCTTCTAAAACAAACTGATGCACCTGTAACCATAGTTATATGAAGAAGTGTAGAAATTTTCTTCACCCAGGAAGTGTTGAGCCAAGGGAACCCGCTGCAACAGAAAATTGTTGGAACCAAAGCATATCATGTTTTCAACAAGTAATTAGATATAGCTGTTTGGGATAAAGGAATCAAAGGGTATGTGGACAAAGCAGGAACAAGTGTGCTGAGTTGGATGATCATATGAAATAGCACAGCAGGCTTGAAGGGCCGAATGGGCTACTCCTGCTCCTATTTTCTGTGTTCTATGTTTCTCTGTTAAACCTTCCATCATGCATTTTGCACTCAAAAAAATTGAATATTCAAGACTGTGAAGTGAGCTGTACCCTTTTGTACAACAGAAATCCATTATAATTCTATTGAAATGTCAAAAATACTTTATAAACCATATTAAGATTCTAATGAAAGCACGATTTCCTTTTATTGAGCTTTGTGTTTGATTCGTGCTGATTACTTCATTAAATTGCCAACTGGCACTGTCGGTAACTTTGATCAGAATTTAAGTTCTTTCTGTATTCGCCTGGACAGAAAACTAGTCAGTTTTGAACATCCATGGTGGGTTCTTAACTAGTGTCTGAAATAAATGTTGAGAGTGTGGTGCTGGAAAAGCACAGCAGGTCAGTCAACATCCATGGAGCAGCCAGTTAGTTAGAGAACCATGTTTCTACATTCTGTGTTTCCACACACAGAAAATGGAAAAGTCCTGGAAGTCATTCACTGAAAACAAAAAATGCTAGAGATCACAGCGGGTCAGGCAGCCTCCATGGAGAGAGGGCAAGCTAACGGTTTGAGTGGAGATAGCCACTTGATCAGAGCTGACATGAAGAGTGGAGGGGGCAGTATTCATACAATAGTGAAGGGGCTAGGAGGGGATTTGGAGTGCTGGGGACAAAGGATCAAAGGATGTTGATAGTTCAGGTTAAGTGATTGAATGCAAGAATGGCAGAACAATGCCAGACTGGGAAGAACAAACAGTCCCATTTGGACGCGGGGAGAAAAGAGAGAGGACATGGTGACAGAGAGCATGATAAGTAAAGCTAAAGGAAAGGGAAGGAATGGGAGTGAGCTCACACTCTGAAGATGTTCAACTCAATATTGAGCCCACTAGGTTGTAACGTGTGTAATCTGAAGATGAGACATTGCTCCTTGAGTTTGCGCTGTGATTTGCTAGAGCACTGCAGCATGCCAAGGATAGACAAGTGGGCACGCGAGCAGGACGCTGTGTTAAAACGACCAGCTATGGGAAGGTTGGGGTCATTCATTTCTTTTCTAATATAAGGATTTTCATTTTTGGAATATGAGCATCACTCGTGAGACCAGGTCATGGAAATTTTAACAAGCCAGAGTTAGTTACAAATTGAAAAGTAGGACAGAGTCTTAAAAGCCAGTTGACATAAATTAAGGATTCCTGACTAAAACTATGCTTATCAATAATTTGATCCTTAAACAGTATAAAAGGTTCACTGGTTAGCTTGAATTAGCACCAAAATCAAGTGCAAGGCTCATCAATGCCCATCCAAAATCAAGTGCAAGGCTAATCATTGCCCATCCACTATTATGTAGTTATATTGGTACTTTCTGCTTCTTTATAATATCGCTGTTTGTATCCAGTGCTGCTCAAGCTGATGAATTCCACATCTCAGCAGGTGGCCAAAGTGATGCAAATGGCTTGTTCTAGTTAAGAGCAGTCAGCAACTCTTTACGAAGATGAACAAGAGCAAAAGAGGTGCATCACAAGAACAGGCCCTTTGGTCTTCTCAGCTTGTGCCGACCATCATGCCCTAACCAAACTAAAAGACAAACCTTCTTCCTTTATTTGGTCTGTATCCCTCTATTCCCTCTGTATTCATGTAACCATCCAGATGCCTCTCAAATATCACCGACGTGCCTGCTTCCATCACCTCTTCTGGTAGTGCATTCCAGGCTCCTACCACTCTCTACATGAGAAAAGTCCCTCGCATATCTTCCTTAACCTACTCCACCTTGAACTGGTGCTCTCCTGTAATTGAAACTTCAACCCCGGGACAAAGTTCTGGCTATCAACCTTATCTATACCTCTCATAATTGTGTAGAGCTCCGTCAGGTCTCCTCTTAGTTATCGTCTTTACAGTGAAAACAATCCTAGTCTCTTTAACCTTTCCTCATGGCTAATGCCCTCAAGACCACGCAACATTCTGGTGAACATTCTCTGCACTCTCTCCAAAGCTTCCACGTCCTTCTGGCTTTTTAATAGAACAACAATTGGGCAGAAGCTGTGGTCGGAGCCCTAGGTAAAGTGCTCCTGTGAAAAATTATAGAACAGTTGAACATTTCAGGGAGTGAGCATCAAGGATTCTTGATAGTTCACTGCAGGTCTTGGTGAGAGCCATGGGAAGGAGACATCCACTATCGGGAGGTAAGCAAGAGACGTTCAGGAGGCAACTTGGCGAAGTAGTGGCCAAGATTAATTCCTGTTCAGCTTCAAGAATATGGATGGAGCAAAGGAAAAAGCTTAACAATTTGATAATTTGCTGAAGTGTGTGCTTTTAACCTTTAAATGACATATCCCACCAACTGCACATAAACCTCGAGTTTTCAATTCACTACACCCTCATCACTCAAACTCGAACATAGAGGCACAGAGTCATAAAGATGTACAACATGGAAACATGCCCTTTGGTCCAAGCCATAGATATCCTAGACTAATTTAGTCCCGTTTGCCAACATTTGGCCCATATCCCTCTAAACCTTTCATATTTATTCATATTCATGCATCACTTCACATGCACTTTCAGCAGTGTTGCAAACTTCACAGCTACAATTCAGAGCTACTACTCAGTGGAAATTGTCCACAAATGGTGTAAACAGGACAAATAGGAACAAGTGGGGTATCGATAAAGGCAGCAAGAAAGAAAGACAGGACAACTGCACCTCCATGCTGTAACCACCCAATAGGAGACAGTGCTGGGCATCATGGGAAGTGGCCACACTGAAGCCACCAACAGCTCGAGCACAATTGATGTTTAAAGTTTATCTCCATTGTCACAATAGTAGTAAAACATATCCTGGCAGTTTCCATTCCATCAGTTGATTTTGATACAACTAGAAAGGAAGAGACACAGATCTAAAATGACTGCTGCAAATCAGCTTACCTCAGTTTGAGGCTTGTTCAGGAAACCAATGCAAAATAATGAAATCGTCTGACCTGAAATTATGTAAAGGCATCAAATATAGTCATCCGAGTCAAGCTGGAAGAAAATTGCATCTCCTATTTTATTTTAGAGTCAGAGAAATTCCACACATTTTGATGTGAAGGGCTTGCCTGCAACTCTCCAGACTGTAAAGTCAATGGTGCCAGACTCAGGAGCATAAAAGTGAATCATATTTCAGTAGCTGTGTGACAGAGTTGCAGAGAGAGACATACAGACAGAAAGAACATGGATTGGTAACCACAAAGACTAAATTTGATTGATTATTTTCAAAGAAGTTACTAAACTGATGGCCAGGGAATTCATTCCTAATTCCTAAGAAATTAAGAAGTTCCATTGCCTAACATGAACGTTATCTGATGGCAGTTGCTTGCTGCTTGCTGCTGTGGCGTTGTCTGCTTTCACAACAATGTCTCTAGAAGCTCCATAGGGACAGTCCTAATTCATCTTTTGTCTACACAATTGTGCATCTCCAAGTAACCAATCTGACCACGTCACTATATCTGCCTTTGGACCAACTCACATACCACTCTGGCCCCTCAGGACTTCAATTTTAAGATCGGGTCACCTCCTGACAGGTTTGTTTGCAAACAATGGCACAAAGACATTTCATACATCTAACCAGGATGCTTATGGCTCTTAAAGTACATTATTGGTGGTAACTCATTCTGCACATGGAGGCTACCAGTCTCTCTGGCTCATGTTCTTTTGTCAGCCAGAGCACCTTCGGTCATAACCTTGCAGAACGTCACCCTTTGTGGCTTGGATTGCTTTTTACCACCATAGGAGAGGCAGGCAGCCTGCAAAAGTTTGGAGCACTGATCAACCAAGGGAGTGAACACGTTGCTGTATGGCACTGTGCTACATCAATGTGTCCAACAGCTCACCAGACACACACACACTGGATATCCTTCAACCAAATGACCATGGCTGAAAGTCAAAGGGGAGGGTTTCTCAGTGAGGTCAAGGAAGCCTGCTTAGAGTCAAAGGTTAAGGCCACAGTCAGGCGAGGGACACATCTGCTTCCAGTCAGGAGTATTAGCCATGGTTAGTTAGGCACTTGATCCTCTGGGGTCCATGTGCTTGGAATGCAAATAATGGCCATGGACAGTTCTGCACGTCAAGTGTAACCCGTGTGGGAAATACAGGTAGGTCAGCCCAGGAGCTGTGGAAACATTATTCTTCAACTGGGCCATACTCAGTTGAGGGTGTCCTCCCAAGTCAGTCCAGGCAGTGGACTGCAGGTTCAGGCATTAAACGGCTGGGAATTATCAGGGACCAGTCCATGAATTCCAGGGGAATGTGAGAAGGTCAAGCCTGCAGATTTGATTCATTTTACTGGGGCTTAGGGAATGATTACAGTGAAACAGACAATTTGAGATAGAAAGAGATAGGTCAGAGTGTAGGCAAAGACAGGGAGATCCAGGAGAGGGGTTTTCACAATTGACAATCACCATGGTCTCTATGTGATGAGAGTATCCAGTGAACAAGGCCATGGGAATTTAGAAAGCATTGGGCTCAGACTGCAAATTGAGGACATTACCTGTTTTTCGACAGGAAATGTTTGAAAACAGGGAGTTGAAAGTACAGCAGGGACAAATGAACAGCAATACAAGAGCAAGTATGAAGGGGGGATTCATTCTGCACTTGCAAGTCATTCACAAGGACCCAATTTTGAAAACTTGCCATCTTCAATCCAGAGTCAACTGTGTAACTGTGTAAAGTGGGTGAAAGCAGCTACTGTTTCCCTCTAATTCTTTGAGCTTGAAGCTTTGCTCGGGAAAATTGTATGAATTATGTATCCACTGATTCAATATTCCACCTATCTGACAAAAAAATTACAATTCATTAGCAGGTCATTCTTTTTGAAGGATTGAATATTAAAGATTAAAGCATCGAGTAATCAATTTTCATTAACTGCCTCTTTGTCATGTTAGATAAGCAAATCTATTCAGACTCTAAATTAAAATTCTCATCCATGTTTTAAAAATGTTTCATATTGTAAACTGGAAGTCAATGTGTCAGAGCTGTCACATTCATATAATAAGTGTGCAAACACTTGGCCTCAGGTGATCAAGGGTGGCATATTTTTGGGAATATTGCCAAGGTAATGGATTACATCAAATTTCGCTCTCCCAAGGTAACAATAGCAATTTTCTTCTCCAACATACGTTTGGATAAAGTTACCTACCTCTGAACTCCTTATCAAGGCATGGTATTGGCCTTCCTTGTGAAGATTCCATGTCAGACTGTGTGAGAGCATACACTGATCCTTCAAAATGATTGCTGGGGCTCAGGAATACCGTTACTGAAACCATGTTCTAGTTCTGACATTTCCCACAGATTAGCAGCTAACACGCCTGATGTGGACCTTGCAGTTAGAACGTTTCTTATGGCATTGCTGCACAAGTGAAGTCAAAATGGAAGGAGAGAGCGCAGTGATGCTGTTAGCAAGCCCAGCGGAAACATTAATCTCCACTGGGATGTCACTGATGTGGTTTCTCCAAGTTATGCCAGTTTACATCTTTCACCATGGACAATGAGAGTCAAGCAGCCTGGACAGTGGGATTCTCCACCATCCCCCAGGAACAGGGTACAATAGATTGCACACACACGTTGACTTCTGACCACTATATCACCACTCTGCAGCGTTCATCAATTTGCATCTTATCTGAGACCATTAATATCACATTTGAGAGACTTGAACTAGATATATTTGAACAAAAACAGAAAGTACTGGAGAAACTCAGCAGGTCTGGCAGTATCTGTGGAGAGAAAGCAAACTTAACCGCTTCAACACTGTTACCCTCCTTTACAACTGATATCAGTTGTCATGATGTTTATGTACTACAGGTCTCACATTCCTTCCAATGTCCTCAGGCCATGCAGGGATAGCTGTTGAAGGTCAAGGACCACCACGTCGAGACAGTTATGTAACCCTCAGACTGACGCAGAACAAGGATACAATGCTGAGACAGATCATAGGCCTCCTTAAGATGAGGCTTCAGTGTATGGCCCCGTCTGACAGAGTCTTGCAGTATAAGCCAGAAAGAATGTGCTACCTCATTGCCTTCTCCTTCACAACTAAAGCCAATGAAAGGGGCCGGGGGTGGGGGGTGGTGCCCTGAATACAGTGGGAATGGAAGATAGAAAACAATCCTCCAAAGGACAGAGATGAGAATGAGGATCAGGACATCCAACTGGAAACGATAGTAGAGTTATGTACCATCAAGCAGAGGAAGCCAGAAAGAACCAAGCCGAAACCTCCTTCCAGAATAAATGAGCTGGGTTTGGATTTCCCATCATTGTATAGCTTTGTCGGTTAAATAGCAAGCAAAGTCAATCCAAAGTCCGTATGGATCTAATTATTTTTTCTGAACATTTGTTCAGAACATCTGAACATCTGAACGCTTGAACATTTCTGCATTTCTGATTATGGGCATGTTATCTTCAGGTGATCCCACTTTCAGTAACTATATTTAATGAATCTTGCAGACCATTAGGGAGAAAGGAGCAATTAATGAGTCAGGGCAAGTATATCACATGACTGTAAGGCTTTTAAAGCTTTAGGCTGCATATCATATGAGCAAGTCCTGAGTTCTGAGCAAGGATCATTTGACCCGAAGTGTTAACTCTGGCTTTTCTCCACAGAAGCTGCCAGACCTGCAAAGCATTTCCAGCAATTTCTGTCTTTGTTTCTTTCCAGAATCTGCAGTTCTTTTGGTTTTTATCATAGCCAAGGGCTGCGAAGTGCAATCTCTCTTGGCAGGCAGCAGGTTGGAAGGAAACTAAGGCACATCCTTCAATATTTCAGGGTTTGCACATACTGTTAAAATGCTGAAGCACCATGTAAAATGGTGTTTAACCTGAGAGAGGCAGTGTTCCTGTGTAGCTTCTCTCAGCAGGCAGCTGGGGATGATTTGACGTGAACATCCCATCCTTTCCCAGTCAGCCTTGAATGTCAGAGCACCTCATTGAAAATCAAAGAGATGGGATGAACTGCAGAGATGTGTGGAATCATCATTGATTCCATGCTCTCACTTGGGGCGGAAGTATGAAATGGTGCAAGCAGGCCAGACCCTATAACCATCTCTGTATATTGTTTGTAGCTTTCGTGTGGTGTACATGAAAGTGCAATGCTTTGGCAAAAGTCAACCATGTCATAGCTCATGATGTCTGAGTCTACCTATAACTCGACTCAATTGCTCATGAGAAATGAGCAATGCTCAGTCATTACAAATTCTTTCATTCTTGGGATGTCTGAAGAGGATCATTATCTCTCAAATCAGTGCAACGTCATAGAAAGAAAAACACTACAGCAGATATTGTAAGAGTATCAATGAATGTCTAAATTAAAAAGTGTTGGGTTATTTACAGTGATCTATCACTATGTCATTTATCTGCTCTCAGGAAGTTTTGGTTTAATTCCTTTTCCTCTCTGCTGTCACTGTGTGATTGGGATGAAGGAAGTGTGTATTGAAGGGGATGGATGGATGGCTCTGTTCTGGATGGTGTCAAGCTTCTTGACTGTTGTTGGAGTTGTGCACGTTTAATAAAATCATGGTTGATAATGACTTTACTCCACTAATCCACTTTTACCCTATACATCATATATACCTCAAACTAGTAAAACAAAATCAACTAAGCTCTGATTTGAAGTGAACAATTAATCTAGCATCAATTGTGATTCGCTGACTAATGTTCCAAACCTTTACCAACCTGGCAGTACTTCCATCTCGCTGGATGTACAATTCCCTAAGAAACACATCCAAGAACTGGGTTAGGTGTTTGGCAAAGTGAAGGATGGAAGATTATGTGAGAAAGATCACTCCAAACCATACCGTACCCAAATGCCTTGAATTTTAGTGTATGCTTTAGAGATCCTTAGTGACTTTCTTTATGCAGCGACATGTTCCTTAATCTTTGATGGTCACAGGTAATGCAACTGCTTTGGAACTGAGAATGTTGCTGCAGCAAATGGAAAGTTTTAGTCAATCTCTCTTGAATACCAAAAAACATCTCCCACAATGTTCACCATTGAAAGTGATGTGAGAGAACTGCTCCATGAAGACCTGGTTTCCTGCTGTGAGGCTCCTTGTCCCTTCTCCCCCTCTCTCTTACACACTTGTTCTGCTCTGCAGGAACTCTCCTCATTCTACTGGCTCTGTTAAACTCCCAGAGGAAACCCAAACAGGTCACCCTGGAAGCAGCTTCCTCCAGGACAATATTTTGTGTGAACAGAGAATTATTTTTACAGATCACTCGATGGAGATTACTCAAACATTAAGCAATCAAAGGATTCTTCCAAGAGCCCTGCACCAACAGCCAGGAAAAAAATAATTCAGAAACTGTAAGTAGTTCATAGTTTTTTTCAAATGGTACTGGTGCAGATGGAAGGGGACCATTGCTTCCATTCAAACTTAGAGTTGACCAGAGTATAGACACTGCTAGAGTAAATCAGGATTTGGAGATGCCGGTGTTGGACTGGGGTGTACAAAGTTAAAAATCACACAACACCAGGTTATAGTCCAACAAGTTTATTTGGAAGCACACTAGCTTTCGGAGTGACGCTCCTTCGTCAGGTGATGAAGGAGCATCACTCCGAAAGCTAGTGTGCTTCCAATTAAACCTGTTGGACTATAACCTGGTGGAGAGTAAGTCAGTGCTGCATGCTACTTTGCATCTTCAATTAGCTGCTCTGCATTCTCCCAACAGTCACTAGATGCACAAGCACAAACCAATTTACTAAATCAACCTTCTGCACACTTTCCATTCACCAATAAGTTAATAATACATTTTGAGGATTTTTACTGAACAAAAGTTTACAAGGCGTAATAATTAATTCACTAGAGACCTACCGAAATTAAACAAAACCAGCTTCTGATGCAAGTATCTGGCCCTTGTCAGAAAGTTAGCACTAAGAAGAATTAATGAGGAAACATGCATGCATTGATTAAAATTTACTTCAAGGAATATTTGAAGAAGTTCAATGTTTGTGAAAAAAAGTCCACTGATTTCTAACACATGAAGCGTGCTGTGATTTATATTCCAAATCTAAACTTGCTAGCACATTCATCTTTTTCAAATGGCTTTGAATATAAATCGACATCCAGTACTTCACTAAATACTCTTGGCCAAGAAGTGATTTTATCATTTGGTTCAAAAAATGTGAACAGATGATGCATTCATAGGACGATGGTCGGAAAAAAAGCACTTCAGAAAGAAGCTGCTATAAAATCGCAATGTTTAATAACACACCAGCTGTCAAAACATCTGTTGCAGATCTATACAATCCTTATAAAGTGGCTCATCAATTGCCTCACTGTATAATATTAGCAGAGTGAGGGAAACCAAGGATATGAAATTCACGTAAATTTGATGCGTCCCAAATGCACCCTACAGTACATAATTATGATAGTGAAAAATGAATATTTTGCACACATATTTAACCACATTTATTATATTTATTCTATTCAAATTACTATGCCTTTGTTTCCTACTTTGACAATTTGGGATTGAAGAAATGTTGCATTTTAACCATGTTTTTGACACAAAATATTACAATAATTTGGGTCCTGGCAAAGTTTATTGTGAATGTCTATTACACCAGGAGATAATGAGGGAGGACATGAACCATGCAGTAATTATACTTCAGGTAAAGATGCAGCCTTCATAACACTGTTCCCTATTTATTCCAAAGAAAGAATAATAATCTTCTGCCCTCCCACATAACAGCTTACAAGCACATTTTACATTCTAATGAGGCTAATCTTACTGACAGCTTGCCCATTAAATGTTTAAGCCTAGATATGAATATTTGTGATATTACTATATGAACACAGTGTGTATGATATCCTTTTGTTTAACTTTTAAAAAAAGACCTGCTTGCGTTAAATACATTATCATTCATTAAAATTTGTCAATAACAAAAGCTGATGAGCCACTTATGGACACACATCCTGCAGTTTGAATGATAATCTTCTGTGCTGTATCATTCTATGAGGGCTGGAGTTACTCCAATGATACAGGGCATTCAGCATAACTAATCTTCCTCAGAGTTTATGCTCCTTTGATGGCAAATGGACAAAGAAAAATCAATCCAATTATCCTGTCTTCTCCCCACAACCTCTAATCCCTCACTTATCAAGAAACTCCCCCCTCCCACACCTTTAACTGGATCCTCAAATTCCTCACCCATTGACTGCAATCAGTAAGGATAGGCGACAACACCTCCTCCACCATAAATCCTCAACACTGATGTCCCACAAGGCTGCCCCAGACTATATTCCTCATGCACTCACAAGTGTGTGAGCAAATTCTGCCCCAATTTCATTGGCAAGTTTGCTGACGACACCATTGTTGCAGGTTGGATCATAAATAACAATGAGATAGAATACAGGAAAGAGCTTGGGTGCTTAGCAACATGATGTAAAGACAACAATCTCTCCATCAACGTTAGCAAAACAAAGGAGCTGGTCACTGACTTCAGGAAGCAGAGTGGAGGACACACCCCTGTCTGCATCAATGGTGCTGAGGTGGAGATGGTCGAGAGCGTCAAGTTCCTGGGAGTGATGATCACCAACAATCTGTCCTGCTCCACCCATATTGATGCTATGCTCAAGAAAGCACAGCAACATCTCTACTTCCTCAGGAGGCTAAGGGAATTTGGCATGTCCAAGGAATGTTACCAATTTTTATAGATGCACCATGGAAAGCATTCTACCTGGATGCATCAGAGCGTGACTTGGCAACTGCTGTTTCTTAAGACCACAAGAGTTGTGAACGAGCCAATTGCATCATGAAAACCAGCCTTCCATCCATTGACTCCATATATGCTTCCTATTGCCTCGAGAAGGCTACCAACATCATCAAAGACCTCTCCCACCTTGGTTATACTCTCTTCCACCCTCTTCCGATGGACAGAGTTATAAAAGATTAGATACACATACAAAAAGATTTTAAGAACAGCACCTTCCCCGCTGTTATCAGGCTTTTGGATGGACCTCTCCAATGTTAATTCTGATGTCTCTTTCTCTCTCTCTCTCTCTCTCTCTCTCTGCGGCTGTATCACTGTATTCTGCACTCTGTTATGCTACCCCGATGCACTTTGTATAGTGCGATCTACCTGTAGAACACGCAAAGGTTTTCACTGTATCTCAGTACATTGACAACAATAAATCAAATCAAATCAAACCAAACCTATCCCCGTCTTAAATATACTCTACAGCCCTCTGTGACAATGAGTTCCACAGATTCGCCAACCTCTGCGTGAAGAAATTCCTCTTCATTTCAGTTCTAAAGAGTCATCCCTTCACTTAGGCTGTGCTGTCCAGTCCGAGTCTCTCTTACTAGTGAAAACAGCTTCTCCATGTCAACTCTATCCAGGCCTCTCTGTATTCTGCTAGTTTCAATGAGATTCTCCTCATCCTCCTGAAGTCCATCATGTACAGACCCACAGTCCTCAACAGCTCCTCATATGAAAAACCCTTCATTCCCGGGATCATTCATAGTGAACCTCCCCTGGACACCGTCCAAGGCCAATACATCCTCCCTTCGATACCCGAGTCCAAAACTGCGCAGAATATTACAAATGCAGTTTGACCAGAGCCTTATACAGCCTCAGAAGTGTTGCTAGCATCCTCACCTCCTTCCCCATCTCCTGGGGGTAAAATTAAATCCATGCAAACACAACAGTGGCAGGGAACTTTTATCAGCACAGACAGCATAAAGGAATTAATTGATGAGGAGTGAGAAGGACCAACGCTACCAAGATCAATTGCAGTCACAGAAGCCATTAAGTAATCCAATCATGGTTTGTGGACAGGTCAAGGAAGCAAAATATAGTTTGACAGGAAACTTATGCCGACATCGTGAAAATATCAGTTGAACCATGCTTACAAAATGATTTGAATTAAAAGTCACCCAATACCAGGTTATGGTCCAACACATTTATTTGGAAGCACTACCTTTTGAATTCCACCCCCTGCTGTGGGACAGGCCTTTTGAAAATCGGCAATCTGAAGGATTTTTTTTAATATTAGGATTAAGTGAAGGAGTGAGGGTGTCAAAGAAATACTCTCTCAATAGAAATTTCACTTGGGACTGGATTTTATCTGCCCCTGTCTGATGTATTTTCAGCAGGATAGACGCAGGGTAGTAACAGAGAGTGCCAAGACCGTCATCTTCCCCCGACTCCCAAGTTAACTCCCTTCCAATACAGACAATGGCCGCCCTAACCACATTTAAGTAAAACACTGTTCTAACGCTAATTGGCCACAATGATAGCCTACCCAAGCGATGATGTGGTTGGAGTGGGCAGGCAGGCATGAGTGGGCAGCACAGTTTTTTCTGCCAAGAATGGAAAGAAAAGGTGGATGCTATCTTCAGAGGGTGTCCTATCATAACTGGGGCACTACCATTCACCAACAAAATATAATAACATGCTGTCCCTTCCCTACCACATAGCTGCTCAAAAACATTACTGCCAACCCCCAAAGTGGCCCAACCACTTCATCCAATGCTCTTGACTGGAAGGGTTCCACTGGCTCTTCTTCTTGGGACTGCTGCCTGTACTGGCAGTGCCCATGACCCAGCTCTGGTGCTGCTGGGACATTGGACCTGTCAGCTAATTGAATTGGTTGACAGTTCCACTCTGTAGAAAGTGTAACCCATCCTGTGTGCCATTTATATGGAGGTTGGCTTGCTTAGTTAGCTGGGTAACTGGTTTGTGATGCAGAATACTGCCAACAGCATGGGTTCAATTCCTGCACAGGCTGAGGTTATTGATAAGGAATCTCATTCACATTTATGGGTGGCACAGTGGTAAGCACTGCTGCCTCACAGCGCTGGAGACCTGGCTTCAATTCCCACCTCAGGCAACTGACAGTGTGGAGTTTGCACATTCTCCCTGTGTCTGTGTGGGTTTTCTCCAGGTGCTCCGGTTTCTTCCCACAGTCCAAAAATGTGCAGGTTAGGTGAGTTGGCCATGCTAAATTGCCCTTAGTGTTAGGTGAAGGCGTAAATGTAGGGGAATGGGTCTGGGTGGGTTGCACTTTGGTGGGTTGGTGTGGACTTGGGCCTGTTTCCACACTGTAAGTAAGCTAATCCTCGCCTCAGGACTGAGGTGTGGTGAACCTCAGGTCAAATCACCACCAGTTATCTCTCTCTCAGTCCAGTAAGGTTATGGTGACTTTACCCCTTCTTTATTGCTCAAGGCAGACTTGTTGGCTAAGTGTCAATGTTCCTTCTGAGGTAATCCCCACTCCACACAATAAAAAAAAGGAGATTCCTCTATTCATCTCATTTCAGCCATTAAAGCGAAACTCCCAAATAGTTGACCTTTCCATTTTAAGTAGCCCTTTGTTCTGGATTCCCCAAAAAGAGAATAATATTTTCTGTATTTACCCTGCCAAATCACGTTATTATTTTACATACCTGTATTAGAGAATCTGTCAACTTTAAAATAAAGGGGAAAAACAGCCAGGTTTATGTCCAAACGATTCAAGCTTTGAAGGCTTTGTATCATTGAATTCAATCTGTACTGAATTGAATCCAGCATGTCATTTCTCAAGACAGTGTGTCCAGAAACAAATAGTGTTGTAGATGGGATCTGTTTATTACTTTTTTCTGACAATTGAAGAGTAACTTCCTGCCTTTCATATTCAATTCCCATTGAGGTATGTTCCAACCTGAAATGCATTTGAGCTGGAGGTTGACAGAAATCAGTCCCACATCAATCCAACCCAGTGGTCACCTATTAACACGAACATGTGCTTTCTTCAGTTGACTTTAAAGCTGATTCCCCACCATATAGAAAAATTATAATTACTCTCACTTAAAGCTCAGTGAAAGGTTAATTGTTGTTTCACCCTGAAGTCCTGAAAGCAGACCCTGATGAATTCAGGCTGCAATGTACACCTAGAATATAGTGGCAGGCCATATTCTGTCACCACAAAGATCAGACAATCCTATTTTGAGGTTAAATGATTTTTTTTTATTTGACACTGAAGCAAGACATGATGCTGAAAGAATTTTGATTAATGTTTCGGAATAAAACATGTGAACCTTTAAGACCATAAGACATAGGAGTGGAAGTAAGGCCATTCGGCCCATCGAGTCCACTCCGCCATTCAATCATGGCTGATGCACATTTCAGCTCCACTTGCCAGCGTTCTCCCCGTAGCCCTTAATTCCTCTAGACAACAAGAACCTATCAATCTCGGCCTTGAAGACATTTAGCGTCCCGGCTTCCACTGCACTCCGTGGCAATGAATTCCACAGGCCCACCACTCTCTGGCTGAAGAAATGTCTCCGCATTTCCGTTCTGAAATGACCCCCTCTAATTCTAAGGCTGTGTCCACGGGTCCTAGTCTCCTCGCCTAACGGAAACAATTTTCTAGCATCCACCTTTTCAAAGCCATGTATTATTTTGTACGTCTCTATTAGATCTCCCCTTAATCTTCTAAACTCCAACGAATACAATCCCAGTATCCTCAGCCGTTCCTCATATGCTAGACCTGTCATTCCAGGGATCATCCGTGTGAATCTCCGCTGGACACGTTCCAGTGTCAGTATGTCCTTCCTGAGGTGTGGGGACCAAAACTGGACACAGTACTCCAAATGGGGCCTAACCAGAGCTTTATAAAGTCTTAGTAGTACATCTCTGCTTTTATATTCCAACCCTCTTGAGATAAGAGACAACATTGCATTCGCTTTCTTAATCACAGACTCAACCTGCATGTTTACCTTTAGAGAATCCTCGACTAGCACTCCCAGATCCCTTTGTGCTTTGGCTTTATTAAGTTTCTCACCATTTAGAAAGTAGTCCATTCCTATATTCTTTTTGCCAAAGTGCAAGACCTCGCACTTGCTCACGTTAAATTCCATCAGCCATTTCCTGGACCACTCTCCCAACCTGTCTAGATCCTTCTGTAGCCTCCCCACTTCCTCAGTACTACCTGCCTGTCTACCTAACTTTGTATCATCGGCAAACTTCGCTAGAATGCCCCCGGTTCCCTCATCCAAATCATTAATATATAATGCGAACAGCTGTGGCCCCAGCACCGAACCCTGCGGGACACCGCTCGTCACCGGCTGCCATTCTGAAAAAGAACCTTTTATCCCAACTCTCTGCCTTCTGTTAGATAGCCAATCCTCAATCCATCCCAGCAGCTCACCTCGAACACCATGGGCCCTCACCTTGCTCAGCAGTCTCCCGTGTGGCACCTTATCAAAGGCCTTTTGAAAGTCCAGATAGACCACATCCACTGGGTTCCCCTGGTCTAACCTACTTGTTACCTCTTCAAAAAATTCCAACAGGTTTGTCAGGCATGACCTCCCTTTACTAAATCCATGTTGACTTGTTCTAATCAGACTCTGCTCTTCCAAGAATTTAGAAACCTCATCCTTAATGATGGATTCTAGAATTTTACCAACAACCGAGGTTAAGCTGATTGGCCTATAATTTTCCATCTTTTGCCTTGATCCTTTCTTGAACAAGGGGGTTACTACAGCCATCTTCCAATCGTCCAGGACCTTTCCTGACTCCAGTGACTCTTGAAAGATCTCAACCAATGCCTCTGCTATTTCCTCAGCAACCTCTCTCAGAACTCTAGGGTGTATCCCATCGGGGCCAGGAGATTTATCAATTTTAAGACTTTTTAACTTTTCTAGCACTATCTCTTTCGTAATGGCAACCATACTCAACTCAGCCCCGTGACACCCTTTAATTTTTGGGATATTACTCATGTCTTCCACTGTGAAAACTGACGCAAAGTACTTGTTAAGTTCTCCTGCTATTTCCTTTTCTCCCATCACTAGGCTCCCTGCATCAGTTTGAAGTGGCCCAATGTCTACTTTTGCCTGTCGTTTGTTTCTTATGTACTGAAAGAAACTTTTACTATTATTTCTAATATTACTGGCTAGCCTACCTTCATATTTGATCCTCTCATTTCTTATTACACTCTTTGTTATCTTCTGTTTGCTTTTGTATCCTTCCCAATCTTCTGATTTCCCACTGTTCTTAGCCACTTTATAGGATCTCTCTTTTTCTTTAATACATTTCCTGACTTCCTTTGTCAGCCAAGGTTGTCTAATCCCTCCCCGGTTAATCTTTCTTTTCTTGGGAATGAACCTCTGTACAGTGTCCTCAATTATACCTAAAAACTCCTGCCATTTTTGCTCTAGTGTCTTCCCGGTTAGCCTCTGCTTCCAGTCTATTTTAGTCAGTTCCTCTCTCATGCCCTCATAATTACCTTTATTCAACTGTAACACCATTACATCAGATTTTGTCTTCTCCCTTTCAAACTCCAGACTGAACTCTACCATATTATGGTCGCTACTTCCTAAGGGTTCCCTTACTTTAAGATCTTTTATAGAGTCTGGTTCATTGCAAAGCACTAGGTCCAGAATAGCCTGCTCTCTTGTGGGCTCCATGACAAGCTGTTCCAAAAAGCCATCCTGTAAGCATTCCATGAATTCCCTTTCTTTAGATCCACTAGCAACATTATTTACCCAGTCCACCTGCATATTGAAGTCACCCATGATCAATGTAACCTTGCCTTTCTGACATGCCTTCTCTATTTCCCGGTACATGTTGCGTCCCTGGTCCTGACCACTGTTAGGAGGTCTGTACACAACTCCAATTATGGTTTTTTTGCCTTTGTGGTTCCTCAATTCCACCCACACAGACTCTACATCATCCGACGCTATGTCATTCAATACCATAGATTTAATTTTGTTCTTAACTAACAAGGCAACCCCACCCCCTCTGCCCACCTCTCTGTCTTTTCGATAAGTCGAAAAACCATGGAGGTTTAACTGCCAGTCCTGACCCCCCTGTAACCAAGTCTCTGTGATGCCTACTACATCATAATCATTCACTATTATCTGTGCCATTAATTCATCGGCTTTGTTATGAATGCTACGAGCATTCAGGTAAAGTGCCTTAATGCTAACTTCCTTATTAGAGATGTTGTAAGTCATATGTCCTAAGTTATCCTTGCTTTTTTCTGCATTCTCAGTCTGCCTCAATTTTAAATCCGCCTGGAAACATGCTATCCTGCTGCTTATCTTTCCATTTACCTCCATACTCCCTGTCGCTTTCACTTTTTAAGTGTTATTTGTGAAAAAAAAGCAACACATCCCGAGTTTAATCTTGTGCTTTATTGAAGAAATGTGCGTTTTAACAATTGAATAATTTCTTCAGAATAACTGAGGTGACGGGATGTGGTGGGGGATGGGGGGGGGTGGGGGGGCCGGGGAAGGGTGCGGTGGAAGGAAGGGGAATTAATTATAACTACAAGCTAATAACTAATGGTGACCATGATACAATTAATTGCATGAAAACTCATCTAGCTCACTAACAGCCTTAGAAGAAGGAAATCTGTCATTCTTATCAGGTCTTTTCTTTTCTTTATTCATTCACAGGATGAGGACACCATTGGCATTTACTGCCCAGAAGGCAGATAAGTGTCAACACATTGCTGTGGGTCTGGAGTCACATGTGGGCCAGACCAGGATTGCAGTTTCCTTCCCTCAAGGTGAACCAGATGGGTGTTTGTCCCAACATTCGATTCATGGTCATCATTAGGCTCTTAATTCCAGATTGTGATTGAATTCAAATTCCACCATCTGCAATGGCAGGATTCAAACCCAGGTCCCCAGGAGTCTGGGTTAACAGTCTGGCTATAATACCAATAGGCCTTCTGCCTTCCCACTTGTCTGGCTTTCATGTGACTTCAGGGCCACAGCAATGTGATTGTTTCTTAATTGCTCTCTGAAGTAGCTTAGCAGAACTATCATTTCAAGGCTAATTAGGGCAACAAATGCTGGTCTTGCCACTGATACTTCTCATGAAAGAATAAAAGAAAATGTGATAAGGTGTGCAGAACTGTGCACAATATGCTAGATGTGGTCTGAAGTAGTGTCTTAAATAGTGCCAGTATAACTTGCCTGCCCTTATATTTGAAGGCTTAGCCAATGAAGAGAAGCATCCCAAAAGCCTTCTTGATCACCTATTCACTATCCTTCAGAGGTGCTATACATGTAATCTTGACATTGGACTTGCAATAGCCATGAGGAAATTTCTCAAAGTCAATGTCAGCACACCATCAACACTGTAGACACAAAAACAGAAATTGAGGAAGGGTCAATGACCCGAAATGTCAACTCTGATTTCTCTCCACTGATACTGCCACATCTGCTGAGCTTTTCCAGAAATTTCTGTTTTTGTTTCTGATTTACAGCATCTGCAATTTGTTCAGTTTTCAACACTGTAGATACATCCTGTTGTGTCTTGAATACTAATGTTAAGGTATAATCTGATGCAGAGATGATTACCTCCAAGAAAATCCTTTACTCAGTGGAATTGTGATTTGTATCCATCCTACAGGATGTCTTAATGCTTTTCCTTTATTAAAATGAAGGTGGGAAAACGCTGACAAACGCTGACCATCCAAACAGCTTGTGATGTCCCTTTATCTTCGAAACTAATTTTCAGATATCATTGAATTTTTTTATCATCGTGATAAAAAAAAACAAAAATAAATGTTTTTAAAGTTCGACATTAAAATGGTTTCCTCCCACCATCCAAAGATGTGCAGGTTAGGTGGATTGGCCATGCTAAATTGCCCCATAAAGTCCAGGGATGTGCTGGATAGGTGGGTTAGAATGAGAAATACAGGGTTACCGGGATAGGGTCGGGGGATGGGTCTGGGTGGGAATGTTCTTCAGAGCATTGGTGTGGACTCGATGGGCTGACTAGCCTGCTTCCACAGTGTAGGGATTCTCTAACCAGATTTTCTTAATGTCTTTGATACAAGAGGAAGCATTTATGAGTGTTAATAGTGGAAGAGTTCAAATTAATATAGCTCAACATTTCTGTGAAATATTTGCATTGACTACATCCCTTCCAATTATTTTCAAATCAGCTTTGCCAAAATGATCCAGAAAATAACAAGTCTTCATACAGAAAGAAAAAATTCAGAGTGCCAAAAAAAATCAGTGCAAGAATGTGAATAAATAACATTAGAGTTAATATACATAGCTTTCAGAAAGTAGAACTTGAGTTGGCCAAATTAGTACAACCAGGATTCAGAGGGACAGAAAGGTAAGAATAATAACCAAAAATACAAGATATCAATGAATTGCTAATTGTTTTGAAATCTTAAAAGAAAAATAATTGAGTTTGACATTGAACTGGCGGCAATCAGTTGGAAGTTAATTGGACCGTTCAGTGATCAAATTACTTTTATGTCCTCATATGCTACAAATACACATCACAACATTAGGCAAGATGCATTAACACATATAAGGTGCTTAGGAAATGCATCCTTACAGCTTAACTCAGCAGTTTAATGATGGAATTGTTACTTATTTCAAAGGGAATAGCACTAAATTGTTTAAAAGCAGGACTGTGAAGAAATGATGCAGGCAATTGGTTTAATTTGTTTTCAACATTAGAGCTAATGGGCGCAATAATTAACAACGTTAATTTTTTTGTCTGTTAAATGCCTAATAAGGACAGTGTGAATCTATTCATTACTCACTCCACTTGATTATCATGGGCCAACAACTCTCAGAACATTCCAAACACACGTTCAGCAAAGAATATCGTGGAAATTCAGAGTGTGAATATGCAGGGAGCAAGCATTCCCCATCTTTTCCCTGCAGTGTTGTTTGAGGCCACACCTTTGTTCTATGAAGAGTAATGTGTCTCAACATTGGACATCACCTTTTCCAGGCTACCACCAAGGAAGGATTTGTTTTAAGCCCCGCCTAGCATTCCTAGGTGCAAGATTAGCCCCTTAAAACAAGGTTATATACGTGAAACATGGCTGCTGACCTCTTTACAGAATCCCCAGGGACCACAAGAAAGGGTAAAACCTCATCAAAGCAGAAAAAAAAACACTAAATCTTTATCATGTTAACCCATAGTTGTGATTTCAGTCACTTTGATGACAATTATGAAGTGGAGGTGCCAATTTCGGACTGGGGTGGACAAAGTCAGAATTCAGACGACACCAGATTATAGTCCAACAGGTTTATTTGAAGTTACAAGCTTTTGGAGCGTTGCCCCTTCTTTAGGTGAAGTGAGAGAGAAGTACAGAGACACAGAATATATAGGCAGAGAGATCAAATGGTCAGACATACAGTGTGAGTGAAGTGTCAACAAGCCAAATCACAGATCTCTGCAGATGATCAAAAGTGTCAGATGGTGTAAGTAAAGTGTGAACAGCTGAATAACAGGTAACAGTCTACCCAACGTAATAGGTAATCCAAAACTGTACAAACTAATTAAGTTAGGGAGATCATAACAATTTATCAAGGTGATGGTGTCAAAACAGGACAGTAAAAAAGATTTTAGATACAGAACAGGGTGGTGGGGTCTCATGTAGTGTGACATGAACCCAAGTTCACGGTTGAGGCCACCTTCATGGGTACGGAACTTGACGATTCTGTGTTGTTGTGTGTCTGGAAGGCTGCCTTACCCATAGATTTGAGGCTGAATGTCCTTGATCGCTGAAGTGTTTCCCCTTTGGGAGGTATTGATGTGGAAGAACCAAAAACAATTTTAAACTCATCAGGCAGGAGATGACATGAACCGGGAAGCAGAATGAAAGTCCCAAAACAAGCAGCAGAGCAGCCGAATTTCAAATAGGTATCATTGCAGGGTCCCACAGGAAAGTGAAATCATCACTTCACATTCCAGAACCATTCACAAATACCGAAGGCACACAAGTCCGAGAGCCGGGACTAGGCTGGGAGCATTTTCCTTGATATTGAACAGCTCAGGATTTATCAAACAGGACCAGTGTGATCAAGTCAGTACTCTGCTCCATGCTCTACGCAAAAAAGGTGGCTCAGGTTTCACGTTTTTACTGAGGAAGCCCCAAAAGCCTTTGATGTATACTTCAGAATGCATAAAAGCCTGATTACTGAATGGTCTAAATTTAACAGAGATCAGAGAGTGCATCAATTCCTATTTCAATTACCTTTACAGACTAACTAGAAACTGTGTGTATGAAAATCTAAAGAGTGAACAAGACTGCACTATCTTTGAGGTAATGGAAGCGGGACTTTGATTTATCCCAATCAACGAATGATTAACGTTTGTGAATAACTAACGAGGCAGGTCCAGATCCTGAAGCAGAATCGTGTGATAGTTTGTAGAGTCTGAGAGCCTATGGAAGAAGCCAAGTACATCTAAGCAATTTATAAGGCTAACAACAGAAAGCATGGAAAGCAAATCCCTCCGAAGGTAGTTTCAAACTCCAATTTGAAAAGCGTTAGATGTTGTTGGAACAAGCTGTATAAGTACGATGACTGCCAAACAGGGGAATCTGAGTGTCATAATATTAGTAAATTTGGACGTTCTTTTAAAAAAAAAGTGTTGTTGTTCTAAAATGGCAATCAATGGATATAAGAGACAACAAAACTTTAAACACAACCACATCCAGGAAGTGGGAGAATCAAAACCACAGAAACTAGATCTATTAAAGGAGATCAATAGCCCAGAGAATAAATACTGGTCAGTAAATATCAAGGTAGAGGGGCATTCGAATGAGCTTAAACGAGACATTGGGTTAGGAAAGTTAATAAGGAGGTCTAACAAGTTAAAATTGAGAATAGGTCAAGTTAAAACCTTCCTCACTCGAACTGCAACCCCAGGAGGGACTAATTTGAAAGTCAAAAAGTCAGTTTGTTGCAAACATAAAGACAGAGTAAAACACTGAACCACACTGTATATTACAGAATGCAGAATATTTTCTTTTGTGCAGGAAAACATGCTTCAAATTGAAATTCATCGATAAGGCTGACGGAATGAAAAAGCAATGTGGAATTTACAAACGAACTCCCTGAATTATTCACACACTGAGTAAATTTTAAAATGATACCATATTACATTACAGGCAAATGTGAAATTAATATCTTTTCACTTCATGAAAGGTACCACACCCTCTAATGGATAAAAGAATGAAGGCAGAAGTTAAAAAGCATGCAACGGAGGGTAATTTCACCAATCACAGTACTCACTAAATATTGTTTCATTATGATTGCTGTTCCTAAACCAAATGAAACATTAGTATAGACATGGACCCAGCCCACCTTAAAGCAGTACAACATGAAATATATTGAAAGTCATCAGTTGATTGAAGCTTAACGAAATTGGCAAAGAGTGCAATGTTCACAAAATTAATACTAAGAGTGGATTTTGGTAAGTTATCTTGTTTCAGGAATCAAGACTGCTAACTCCTTTCACAACGCCTTTGGTCATTATTATTTCAACAGATAAACCTTTGGAATAGTGGCTATCTACCTGAAACATTCTAAAGGACAATCTTCAACTTGTTCAAATGGAAATGACAGATGCATTATGGATAATATTCCAGTACGTAGTTCCACAAAGGAGGAGCAGAATCATATAATGCTGGATATGAGTGTAATGTAAAATGACAAGTATGAATTTGCAAAGCTTATTATGGAAATCTTTGATCACATCGTGCATGTCATAAGAATAAAAGTTGACCCTCAAAAAAACTGAAACAACCCGAGGATTACTGTCACCTGGGAATATGAAGCAACAATACAATTTCAAAAGTATTGTCACATTATAACCTACAGTCATGAAAAATAATACCTGCACATGTGTTGAAGGTAGGTGATGGTGGAGGGTTGGTTTTCAGACTGGAGGCCTGTCACCAGTGGTCTGCTGCAAGGATCGGTGCTGGGTCCACTGCTTTTTGTCATTTATATAAATGATTTGGATGTGAATATAGGAGATATAGTTAGTAAGTTTGCAGACAATACTAAAATTGGAGATGTAGTGGACAGCCAAGAAGGTTACCTCAGATTACAACGGGAGCTTGATCAGATGGGCCGAGGCATGGCGGATGGAGTTTAATTTAAATAAATATGAGGTCCTGCATTTTGGAAAGGCAAATCAGGGCAGGACTTATATACTTACTGGTAAGAATCTGGGAAGTGTTGCTGAACAAAGAGACCTTGGAGTGCAGGTTCATTGTTCCTTGAAAGTGGAGTCACACGTAGATAGGATAGTGAAGAAGGCGTTTGGTATGCTTGCTTTATTGGTCAGTACCTTGAGTATAGAAGTTGGGAGGTCATGTTACCACTGTACAGGACATTGGATAGGCCACGTTTGGAATACTGCGTTCAAATCTGGTCTCCCAACTATAGTAAATATGTTGCAAAACTTGAAAGGGTTGGAGTATTTGAGCTATAGGGTGAGGCTGGGGCTATTTTATCTGGAGTGTCAGAAGTTTATAAAATCATGAGGGGCATGATAGGGTAAATAGTCGTCTTTTTCCGAGGATAGGGGAGTCCAAAACTAGAGGGCATAGGATAAAGCTGAGAGGAGAAAAGTACAAAAGAGACCTAAGGGGCAAATTTCTCTTGCAGAGGGAGGTGTGTACATGGAATGAGCTTGTGGTGGAGATTGATACAATTCCAACATTTAAAAGGCATCTGGATTGGTATATGAACAGGAAAGATTTACAGGGATATGGACCGAGTGCTGGCAAATGGGACAAGACTAAATTGGGATATGTAGTCAGCATGGATGATTTGGACCGAAGGATCTGTTTCCATGCTGTGTGTTGCTATGACTCAATGTGTCATCCACAGTTCAGAATGCGACAAGTCCAAGATGACAGAGATGTAAAACATAGGAGCAAAAGTGTATTTGGCTCTTCGAGTCTGCTCCACCATTCATCATGATCATGGCTGACTATCCAATCAATAACCTATTCCTGCTTTTCTGACCATATCCATATCCACACAGACAGTCACCCAAGGCTGAAACTGAACTTAGCTCCTTGACTCTGAGAGGCAGCAGTTTCAACCACTTAGATACCATGCCACCAATAAGAGTCACTAGGTGAAAGGTCACCAGAACGTTAACTTTGCTCTCTCCCAACAGGTGCTGTCCAAGCTGGTACATTTCACCAGGGATATTTGTTTCTGCTTCAGAAATTAAATGGTAGTTTGCACTCTACTGGAGTGGGCTAGTGGAGTGGATTACTTTCACATGTATACTCCTGGGAAGTATCTCCTGGTTATCCCTGCTGTCATGGGGAAAGAAATAATGTTCTGTCACTCCAAGGGCTGCAAACCAGTTTGAAACAAAAAGGAACTTTCATCAGCTCACAAAGACATAGGAGCGCCATTGTTTTAATCACCTTGAGCTTGAACCCTAGCGAAAGGCACTGGACCATATCCAGTAGGTGGAGTGCTACATGGACAGCAGATTATATGACATGGTCACCCCACAGCTTAAAGAAGGGTCAGAAGAAGGGAGATATGCAGCTACTCAGGAAAGCATATGGTTGAAGAACAGGTTTATTGTTGGAAAAGGGTGAGAGGGACGATTCCTCTGGGGAATATAGCCACAACCCAACTGGGCAAGTGAGGAGGAGAAGAGAGAGGAAGAGTAATAGTGGGAGGAGAGTCAATAACGAAGGGTACAGACAGGCATTTCTGCAGCTTATATGTGACTCCAGGATAATGTGTGTGTTTTCTTCCAGAAGCCAGGATCAAGGATGCCATGGAAAGGTTACTAGGCATTCTGTTGGGGGGCCAAGGACAAGAGAGGTCATGGTTCACATTGATACTAACAACATAGGGAGCATTAGGAGTGAGGGTCCTGCAACATGATGTTAGGGAGCTATGCAGTAGACTGAAACGCAAGACCACAAAGATTGTAATCTCTGAATTGTTACTGTTGTCACATGCTAGTGTATGTGGACATAAATAGATGCAGATGAATGCATGGCCAGAAAGATGGTACAGAAGAGAGGGCTACAGATTCTTGGATCACTATATTCATTTCTGAGGAAGATGTGACTTGTACAAATCCGATGGGCCACACCTGAGTCAAAATGAGACCAATGTCCTTCCAGGGGCCTTTGTTCATACTATTAGTGAGGGTTTAAACTAACTTCATAGGTGAATAGGATGGACAATAGGAGGCGATATACAGACAAACATAGGAGAGATAAGAACATAGTCTGCAAGTCAGAGTGCATACAGTCAAGTTAAAGCACAATGGAGCACTGAGAGGTTCAATAGCATTAATTTTAATGCAATGAGTCTCATGAATAAGGCTAAAGAGTTCAGGACACTGATTAACACATGGGAATATGGCATCATTGAAATCACAGATGTGGATGAGGGAGGGACTGAACCTGCAACTCAGTATTCCAGAAACAAAAACAAAAACTGCTAGAAAAGCTCAGTGGGTCTAACAGCATCTTTGGAGAGAAATCAGACTTAATGGTTCGGGTACAGTTACCCTTCCTCACAACCCTTCCTCCCAGTTCTGAAAAAGGTTCACTGAATCTGAAAAGTTAACTGTGATTTCTCTCCACAGATGCTGCCAGACCTCCTGAGCTTTTCCAGCAATTTCCGTGTTCTTGTTTCAGATTTTCAGCATCTGCAATTCTTTCAGTTTCACTCAATATTCCAGGGCATACCATCTTCAAACGAGATAGGGAGGTATGAAAAAGAGGGGCTGGTGTCACAATATTGATTAAGGAGGCAAACGTGAGGACTGCAGATGCTGGAGATCAGATCTACATTAGAGTGGTTTTGGAAACGCACAACAGGTCAGGCAGCATCCGAGCAGCAGGAGAAGCGATGTTTCGGGCAAACACCATTCATCAGGAATGAAGGTAGGGAGCCTCTGGGGTGGAGAGATAAATGGGAGGGGGAGTGGGGCTGCGGAGAAGGTAGCCAAGAGTCGACTCACTGAGATTCTTGTAGAGAGAGGAGGAGAACTTCCTCAAGGTAGGCATCCTTGCAAGAGGATTCATAGTAAGGTTAAAATCAACCGGCAAAAGTGAGGACTGCAAGAATTTACAAGAATCCCAGTGAGTCTACTCTTGGCTACCATCTCCCCAGCCCCACCCCCTCCCATTTATCTCTCCATCCCGGAGGGTCCCTGCCCTCATTCCTGATGAAGGGCTTTTTGCCCGAAACGTCGATTTTCCTGCTCCTCGGATGCTGTCTGACCTGCTGTGCTTTTCCAGCAACACTCTAATCTACTATTGATCAAGGAGTCAATTACTGCCATATGATGGGTCACTGTGTGCAGTTCTGGTCACACACTATAGGAAGGATGTGATTGCTTTTGAAAGGGTGTAGAAGAGATGGACCCAGATGGTCTGGGATGGTTTAGGCTAGGGTTATTTTCTTTGACTAGAGGAGGCTAAGAGGAATTTGATTGAGGTATTCAAGATTATGAGTTGCATAGAGTAGATAGGAAGGAACATTTCCCCTTAGTAGAAGGGTCAATAATCAGGAAGCATAGATTTAAGGCAAAGACCAGAACGTTCTGAAGGGATTTAAGGAAGAACTTTTTCACCTAGAGAGTGATGGTTATCTAGAATTCACTACCTTGAAAGGTGGAACCACATTCGCTGACCACTAGTGCTCTGGCACCTTTACTACTGTCAGAGATTAATTAAAAATTTGGGTCAGAGTCCCTATAATTTTCTCTCTCATTTCCCACCGCAGCCTGTGATATATAACTCATCTACACTTGGGGATCTGTCCAGTTGCCAAAACCTACTATACATCCTCACTATCTACATCAATCTGCTCAAAAACCTCAGTCCGAATTCAGTACCAACATTGTCCATCTCCAAAGTGAAGGTAGATGGGAAGTACTTGCTTAACACATGACCAATGTTCTCCTGCTCCACACATTGATTGTGCTTTTGGTCTGATGGGGCCCTACTCTTTCCCTGGTTCTCCTCCTTCACCTTGATATATTTACAGAATGTCTAAATATGCTCCCTAATCTTACTCTCTCTGTTCTCCTAATTGCTTTCTTAAGACTATCACCCACCCTTGAAAACTAGTCACACTGATATTGTCAACAAAATAAGGAAATGACAGGTATACTGAATAACTAATTTGCATTAATGTTCGCAGGAGAAGTTAGCATACCAATGATGCCAAAGTAAAGAAATATTGAATCAGGGAAAATGACATGCAAAGGAACAGAGGCAAAATAACTTAATTAAATCAAATATTGGCACTAATTGCAAATCCCCAGGACGATAAGGTTTCTTACCAGGATTTTGAAGGAAGTAGATAAGAACATTATGGGTGCCTTAACTATAATGTTTCAAAATTCTCTCAGTTTGGGCAACATTCCTTTCACCTGGAAAATTGGGCTTGCTATTTCACTATTTAACAAAGAAACTGGAATGGGAAACCACTTAAGCCAAAATCCATTGTCAAAAAATTGCCGGACTCTGGGATTAAGGAAGCAGCCAAAGTTGTGGAGTTTCTCAGCAATTTCTGTCCTTGACCTGAAATCAAGGCTGACACAGCATCTTGAAATTTTTTATCTGATCCGAAAGAGTCACATGGAAGTCCAGGTTACACCTGATAAATCTGACTGATTTGTTTTGAGGTGGTGATTGTATGATATTGTATTGGTCAGGAGTGTGCAAGCACACAAGGACCGATATGCATAGCCATACACATTAGGAGTAGTCCAGTCAGCTGCCTGAGCCGGTTTTGCCATTTGATGAGATCATGGCTGATCTGATTGTGTCCTCAACTCCACGTTATTGCCTAATCCCAGTAGCCTTTGACTCCATTGTTAGTAAAAATGTGTTTTTGGATAATTCTGGAAAGCATTTGATAAAGTCCCTCACAAGAAATTGTTAGCTAAATTTGAAGTTCATGAAATAGAGGCAAACTATTAACACTGTTAAAAATTTCACTGAGTGGCAAGTAGCTAATGTTCCTCTATTCAAGAAGGCAAATAGGGACAATTCAGGATACGAGAAACCGGTAAGTCTCACATCGGTGGTTGGGAAGCTATTAGTGAGAATTCTTAGGGATAGGATTTATGTGCATTTGGAAAAGCATGGCCTAATTCGGAACGGTGAGCATGGCTTTGTGCAGGTCTTACTAATTTGATTGAATTTTTCGAGGAGATGATGCAGGGGATTGATGAGAGTAGAGCCGTGGATGTTGTCTGCACGGATTTTAATAAGGCTGTCAACCAAGTCCCTCATGGTAGGATCATCCAGAAGATTAATATGCACGGGATCCATGGTGACTTGGCCGCACGGATTCAGAATTGACTTACTATAGAAGGCAAAAATGATGACTGCAACTGCTAGAGATTAGAGCCTAGAGGATGGTGCTGGAAAAGCACAGAAGGACAGGCAGCATCCGAGGAACAGGAAAATCGATGTTTCGGGCAAAAGCCCTTCATCAGGAATCCCATAGACCATGGGTAAGAATTGACCTTCCCATAGAAGGCAGAGGGTGGTGGTGAAGGGGTGTTTTTCAGGCTGGAGATCCATGATTAGTGGTGTTCCACAGGGACCTCTGCTATTTGTGACTTACATAAGCGACTTGGATGAAAATGTAGATAGGCGGAGTTAGTAAGTTTGCAGATGATACAAAGACTGGTGGAATTGTGGATAGTGTAGAAGTTTGTCAAAGGATACAAAATCGAGAGTGTGGTGCTGGAAAATGATAGTGGGTCAGGCAGCATCTGAGGAGCAGGAGAATCAATATTTCAGGCATAAGCCCTTCATCAGGAATAGGATACAGCGGGATATAGATCAGTTGCAGATATGGGCGGAGAAATGGCAGATAGAGTTTAATCCGGGTAAGTGTGAGGTGCTGCACTTTGGGAAATCAAATGTTAAAGAAAAATATACAGTTAATGGCTAGACCCTGAACAGCATTGATGTACAGAAGGATCTTGGTGTTCAAGTCCATCGCTCCCTGAAAGTGGCCACACAAGTAAACAGGGTGGTCAAGAAGACATATGGCATGCTTGCCTTTATTGGTCAGGTAATTGTGTACAAGAGTCAGGATGTCATGTCATGTTGCAGCTTTATAAGACTTTGGTTCAGCCACACTTGCGTTCAATTCTGGTTGCCACATTACAGGAAGGATGTGGAGACTTTGGAGAGTGTGAGGAGAGATATACCAAGATGCTGCCTGGATTAGAGGGTATGAGCTATAAGGAGAGGCTAGAAAAAACTCGGGTTGTTTTCTGTTGGGTGGCGGAAGCTGAAGGGAGACTGGATAGAAGTTCATAAAACCATGAGATGAATAGATAGGGTTGATGGTCAGAATCTTTCTCCCAGAGTTGAAATGTCTAAAACAAGGGGGCATGGATTTAAGGTGAGACAGGTAAGTTCAAAAGAGGTATGAAGGGCGGGGTTATTTTTACACAGAGTGTGAAACACACTGCCAGGGGTGGCAGTGGAGGCTGTTCCAAAAGGGGCATTTAAGAGCACATGAAAATGCAATGAATGGACGGATATGGACCAAGGGCAGGCAGAAGGGATTTGTTTGGTTTGGCACAACATAGTGGACTGAAGGCTCCATTCCTGTGGCTGCTCTGTTCTATGTTCTCTATGAGACCTTGGGATGATGGGAAGGTAGACAAATTTATCAGATATGACTAATGGTGTCCTGCAAAAATCTGTGTTTGTGCCTGCATGATTTGCAATTTTTTAATCACTTGGATAGTTAGACAGAAAACCAAACATCCAAAGCTGCTGATGACAATCATAAGCAGCATATTTAACAGTGTAAATGAAAGCTTAATATTACAAAACCCTGTGACAGACTAAATGAAGCGACAAAACTGTGGCAAATGGATTTCATTGTAAGGTCATCCACTTTAGACTAAAGTATAGGTCACCTACTTTAAAGGTTGAAACTAGAAGCTTCCAAAATGATGGAGAGTAATAAATATTAGAAGTCTGAACTGTACAGAAAACAAATTAGATTTACTTTCTGTTCAAAGGGTTGTACTGTTATCAGAATTTGGATTTCATACACACCAGCTCTCAGGATCTCTGAACAACCTGGACCAGTGTACATGTGCATATGTACTAATGAAGGTGAAGGAGGAGGATTCAGTTGTTGTGGTCCATGTCGATACCCACTACATAAGTAGAACCAGGAAAGAGTTCTAGAAATGCATGGAGAGTTTCTTTTAATTCACTCATGTATGTAGGTGTCACTGGCTGACTAGCATTTATTCCCAATTCCCCAGTTTCTCTTGTGAAGGTGGTGAGCGGCCTTCTTGAACCACTGCAGTTCATGTGCTAATGGCACACTACATGCTGTTAGGAAGGAGATTCCAGAATCTTATCCCAACAACACTGAAGGAGTGACAATATATTTCCAAGTCAGGACAGTGTGTAGCTTAGAAGGATAGACACAGATAAGTGAATGGGCAAAATCTTGGCAGATGGAATATAATGTGGGAAAATGTGCAGTTATCTGCTTTGGAAGGAATAATAGAGGAGTTATGTATCATTTAAGTGGAGAAATACAAAGAACACAGGGATTTGGGAATTCTCATGCACGAATTACAAAAAGTAAACATGAAGTTCATTGGATATTAAGGAAGGCAAATCAAATGTTGATCTTTATTTCGAAGAAAATTGAGTCGGAAAATGGGAAAAGCTATACAAAGCACTAGTCAAGTCACAAACGGAATACTGTGCACAGATTTGGGCCCTTTATCAAAGCATAGACATACTGACATTGGAGTCATAACAGAGAAGGTTAATTAGTTCATACCAGGGATGGAGGGTCTGCCTTAGTTTGGTAGATTGGGTCTATACTTGTCGAATCACACAAGGTTCTTAAAGCACTGGTAAATGCAGAAAGGTTCGTTCCCCTTGTGGTAGAGTCGAGGGCCAGAGGACAAAATCTCAGAATAAAAGGTCATGTTTAAGACAGAGAGTTGGCCGGATTTCATCTAGAAGGCAGAATTTCATCTCTCAGAGAATTGTGAATCTATGAATTGAATTGAATTGAATTGAATTTATTACCATGTGCACTGAGGCACAGTGAAAAGCTTTGCTTTGTGAGCAAACAGACAGATCACATAGTTAGGTAGCATAGATAAGTAAATAATAGGTAAAAACAAAACTAAAATCCGAAACAAAAACAGAATTGTGGAAAAAATCAACAGGTCTGGCAGCATCTATGGAGAGGAAGCAGAGTTAACCTTTCAGGTCCAGTGACTCTTCTTCAGAACTCAATTTGTGTCAGCCCAACTGCATTAGTGTCTAAATGCCGACGGAATTCTTTCGTATAGACGTCTGTCGAGGCTGGGTCATGAAGGACATTGTAGGCTGAGATAGATAGATTTTTAATCTCTTAGAGAATCGAGGTTATAGGGAGAGGCAGGAATGCAGAGTTGAGGATTATCAGATCAGCCATGATTGCATTGACTGGTGGACTAGACTCAGTAGGCTGAACGTCTGACTTCTGCTGTTACCTCTTATGACCTTATGATTTTATGGGTGATTTAACTGAAGCATGCAAGATCCTGAACGGTCTTGATCAGGTGGATATGGAAAGGATGCATCCTCTTTGTAAGTGAGCCCAGCATGAGGGGGCACTGTTTTAAAATCAGGGGCTGCCCTTTCAGGATAGATGTGATTTATTTTTATCCTCTGAGGGTTGAGAGACCTTGGAACTCTGGTCCTCAGCAGGCATTGGAATGAGGCCGATTGAATACTTTTCTCACAGATGTGGATGGATTCTTGATAGAGAGGGAACCGAGAGTAATCAGGGTAGATGGCAAAGTGGAATTTGAATCTCAAACAGATCGGCCATGACCTTGAGGAATACCAGAGCATACTCAAGGGGCCAAATCACCTACTTGTGCTTTGATTTCATATGTTCATTTACATATTGGTCTGGATAACAGTGCGTGCTTATACTGTTAAGTTTTTACTTGCAGTTTCCAGTTCACAGAAATCAGCAGCCAACACTTTACACAGAACATGATCATAACTCTACAGAAAGTACTTACTTTTGGCTTTTCTTTTTCCTTGAAGGTTGATTAATTCATTATGGCAGTTTTCCAAAGCGCACATCAATGAATATTCAAGAGGAGGAATGTTTAAACATTAATGCAGTTGGGCTGACACAAATTGAGTTCTGAAGAAGGGTCACTGGACCTGAAAAGTTAACTCCGCTTCCTGTCCACAGATGCTGAGCTTTTCCACAATTTCTGTTTTTGTTCCTGATTTCCGGTACCCAGTGTTTTACTGTGTGTGTGTGTGTGTTTCAAATTCTCTTTGTTGTAATACATAAGTGACCCTTTCAATTTAAACATTGGAGTCTAATACGTGTTCACTTATGAGGGACGCAAAGACTCTGGGACTAGACTCGGTGGAGTTAAGAAGGATATGAGGGGATCTAATTGAAACATACTGAATAGCCTGCACAGAGTGGAAGTTGGGAAGATGTTTCCATTAGTAGGAGAAACTAAGATCCAAGGGCACAAACTCACAGGAAAAGGAAGGCTTCTTAGAACAAAGATAAGGAGAAACCTCTTCAGCCAGAGAGTGGTGAATCTATGGAATTCACTGCCACAGAAGGCTGTGGGGGTCAGGTCATTGAGTGTATTTAAGGATGAGATAGATAGGTCCTTGAGGATCAACAGAATCAAGGGTTACAGGAGAATGTAGGTGAATGGGGTTGAGAAACTTATCAGCCAATGGATGGCTGAGCAGGCTCGATGGGCTGAATGGCCTAATTTCTGCTCCTATGTCTTATGGTCTTATGGTCTTGCACCCTTTATTCCCCAAATAAATTCTTACTTTTCCTGCTCACAACAGTCTCAAATATTTGGAAATAATGTTGCTATTGCTAAGTGTAAAGAATTGAGAATACTTTCGCGTTTGGTGACTATTAGATTCTGTAAGTGTGCATCTTACAGACTTCTACAGCTGTAACTCATGATTGAGTGCTTGCACCAAAGTCCTTGCTACCAGGTCCTGAAGTAATATTGCTAATATAATTGCTCCATCCTGGATAGAGGGACATTTTTATCTCAAGACCATGTGCTCTGCTAGATAGCAGTTAAATGAATGTTCCTGCAAGAGGTTAAACCTTTGGCATAATCTCCCGGGAGCTAGTTGAATACTTAAAGCATAATAACAAAGCCAAGATTTTGCCCTCTGTCCTCTGGGAACCTTTGAAATCCTATCTTGGAGGATGGATTATAGTCTATGTTTCACTCGATGGGAAGTATGAGCAGGAAGTAATTAATGTGTTTTGCAGCATGTGGTCAAATAATTGGATCACTACTCAACTGTACCCTCAGCAAGAGATTTTCACATTGATTTGGAGTGGAAATTCAGCTGTTTAATATTTGAACAACTGTTTTCTTTAAATCTGCCCTGATCAACTTTATTGAACTCTGAGACAAGGCTGAAAAGTTGTTTATCCAAAAAATTCATAAAACAGTGTGCAACAAGTCTTACCCTTGTCTGCTGATGTACCAAAATGTGGGTTAATTAATTAAATCTGTATAAGATTCTAGGAGAATTTTACCCCTTTACAAAAGGATGTAAAGTTGTTTTCTGAAAGAATCCAAGTGTCTATGCTACCTGAAAAAGATAATGTGTTTTTGATTGCTGAGACTTTAGTACAGATCCCAGTTTAATAAATCAGACTCTGATAGATGCTCATCGATAAGAAGCTTATATTAACCCATACCTGTACTCCAATGGGAGTACACTATGGGACCAAGCTGCTGATTCTCTTAAGTCTCATATTTAGCTCAGTCTTATAGAAAGGCTCCTCCTAATCTTTGTACATTTGACAATTAGAAAGAACAATTTACTGTAAACCAAAAACTGAGATACCATTTTCTATTCACTGTTGTTTCATTTTCTCCAATGAACTAAATAATATTGACCATTGTTGTTTTTCACATTGTAGATGTAAGTATGTGCATCAAAATAATGGTTCAGGTCGATTAAAAATATTGTGCTGAATAGCATTCGACACATTTCATACACCCACTTTTCTGTAACCAAAGATTATCATTTTACCATCATTTGACATACCCAGTAGTGATCAATTGAAATCGTTAGTCATTGACTGACACTGAGTGAAATGACTTTGCATTCAAGCCACAATGTTTTCAATCATTTAACACCATTCATAGTTCTCAAAGCCATTGAACTGTCATCAAAAGCAACTGTTTATGAAAAAATGTTTCTAAGTTCTAATGGTTGTGACGCAATTTGAATAAGTCGCAGATGTCAGTCGACATTAACAATATCATGTTGTGCACTGTCCAAATCCCAGCTAATGAGGTACATGATGCACACAGTGATAATATAGTGTCCATTCAGGTATATCATAATTTCTAGCTTTGAGGTATAAGTGTTCTAAATGTGGCAATAAAAGTCAAGATGTGTACTGAGGTTTACACTTCAGATCCTGGCACTCACTGTGACCTAACATACTATTCATCACAATGTCAAAGAACTGTTAAATGCTTTATTTTGTGATACAGCAGTTCCCTTGTCAACTCCCCAAGGATTATCAGCAACAATATGCAAGACACATATATGTTGCTAGTTTGACTTCCCTGGGGTACAGGTAAAGTCTTCTTCTGCTTCAGTTCTCTGTCTGAAGGCAGGTCTATCCATGAACACCAACCATCCATGAACACGAAACGACACGACCAGCTATCCTTAGTAGCCACACACGCATATGACAAGCAACATGAGTTTGACTGGGACAACACTACTATTATAGGACAAGCCAAACAGAGAACAGCCAGGGAATTCCTAGAGGCACGGCACTCGTCCACAGATTCAATCAATAAGCACATCGACCTGGACCCAATATACCAACTACTGCAACAGACAGCTGGAACTGACAACCGGAAGCGACAGATTCAAACCACAATAAATGCCAGAGGAAACATCACAGAAGCGCTTCACAGGAGGCTCCCAAGCACTGAGGATGCCACCTAGACAGGGGACGAAATGTCTGCAACACAAATTCCCAGCTCGGCGAACAGAACCACAACAACGAGCACCCGAGCTACAAATCTTCTCACAAACTTTGAGCAGGTCCAGTCAACAGTACCACAATATCCAATACATGCAGCATGAGGAGGTAGATCATAGATTCACTTCAGTAAAAACCACCAGGAAGCATCCACCAAAGTCTTCCAGGAAATTGGACTAAGCACAGAACGGGCCCCTCCAACCCAGCTGCAGAAGTCAGGACTGCACTTAGACATCGTACGAGACAGAGGAAGAAAAAAATGTACTGAGGGCACATAATTAGCATAGTGAACTATCACTTTAAATCAGCATTTACCTTGGTCAGTATATGTTCAGTTGCATTGTTAAAATGCATAATTTTCATTCAGACCTAGTTAATCTACATCATGTGAAAGGTGAACAGTCTTTTCAGAGATCCCAAGGATGAATATTGATGGAGTTGGAGTCTTTTCGATTGATAAACTCTGCTGGTTGGTAATAGGGCATTCTTAAAGCAAAGTGGGCACACTTCACCTTGGGCAAAACCAGCAACATTGAACTCTCCCGTTGCCTGGGCTACTTGACTCAGCTTGTAAGATATGAAGAGCAGTGCTCTGGGGAAAATAACATTAGTAACATCCTGATGCATTTGTTGGTCGAAGATTGGGAAATGGCACACAAATCCCCAGTTGCGCTTTGAAATGAGTGCTGTGGACTTGAGGGTCACTGTGATGGAATAATCACCCTGTCCTTCTGAGAACAGTCCAGATCTAGAAATGACAGTTCAGTGATAATGATCCAGGACATCCAAAATAGCATTAATGATGCTTACTATTACAGATGGACAAATACAAAAACAACTCTGAAGGAGGAGTTGAACTTAAAAATCAGAAATGTTAGTATCCAAGATATGCAGCTGTGCCATTAATTTTACAAAATGGCATTCGACTGTGTGGATGACTTCCAAAGTTGTTATATTTGCTTAGTAGATAAGGACTAAACTTACTGCAGAAAGTTAAGTCCAATTATTTCAAATCTACGTGTTCTTTTAACAATAAGAGGCTTCCTAATTACTGCCAAAGGATCTCCCAGATGCTGAAAGGAACTATTATTATGTTGAATATTTTAAAACTTTAAAATGTAAATTTTCAAATATTCCTTTGCCCCTTTTTTGTTGTTTGTCACAATTCACCAAAGCCAAGATGCTAAACAAGCAGTTGAGCTTATTATTCAAATAAACTTTTTACTGAAAGCCCCAAAAAACTAACATTCACTTCATTTAATCCATCGAGTTCTGGAAGGGGACTCCAACAGTTACACTGCTCCCTGGTTTCCTCTGACTGAAGTCAGCCAAAAATATCCTGCACACTTGACCTGAAACTCTGACAGGATTAGTATTGAAGGCAGTGACTCATAGAAAAATGGTGTTTGAAATTAGTTTCAGCCTGTCTGATAGTTCGTGCAATGGGACTCCTAGATCAGCCAACAGATGAGGACATCTTTATTGCTGTGACAACTTGTTATGGAGCAGACCAAACCCACTCAAAATATATTAAGAAGATAACCTAGACCTTAACTTTTTCTTATTCTAAAGGCTAGGCATTGCATTTTGGGTATAATTTGATTGGTCAAACTACTAACCTTGAAGCAAAACACACTTTGTTCATACATTACAGTTAAAATACAAATAAAGAAACAAGAAATTGGAATAACTTAACTCTACTGGAAAACTTAACAGAATAATAGTTTATTTAACTACTAAACATTAACTGTTCCAATACAGTTAAAAATCACACAACATCAGGTTGTAGTCCAATAGGTTTACTTAGTATTACAAGCTTTCAGAACCCTGTTCCTCTGTCAGGTAGCTTTGTCTCGCTATTTGATGAAGCAGCAGCACTCCAAAAGCTTGTACTTCTAAGTAAACCTGTTGGACTATAACCTGGTATTGTGTGATTTTTAACTATGTCCATCTCAGTCCAACACTGGCACCTCCACATCATGTTCCAATGCAGTAACATCTCAAACATATCCTTGGCAAAGGCAAACTCAGTAAATAAATTGTCTCACTTGCAATTCTCCAGTCCAGGATGAAAAACATCAAGAGAAAACTCAATAGCAGGAAACATTGTACTACAGCTTCCAAACCCAGCTTCAAGATCCCAGTAAAACTGTCACTGAGAAACTAAAACTAAAAATCCTGGTTCTGAGAGAGCTTGACACCACCCAGCCAGGCTGCTTCTTTTGTTCCAACATTTTAAAAAAGAAATCTCATGGGCTGTTTACTTAGTTGGATTCAAATAAACAATTCAGCTACTCTGTCTTAAAACTTCTCTGAAAAAAAAGACAAAATACGCCTCTTAAATCACATACTCATTACCTTTTCAAGCTCACAGTCTGCATTCACTCATGTGGATGGTATGTTGGCTCTTTCACAGTCAGTGTAAGTGATGGCAGGAGTTTATGAAGCACTGAACTTTCTCTGGGCCACCAGCTCTTCAATGTCAAAGCACAAAAAAGAAAATAAGTTATACTAAAACAAAATATCAGCTGCTAAACATCTGAAATTGAAACAGAAAATGTTATAAATACTCAACAGGTCAGAGGATTCAGGGAGAGAAGCAGTTAAGCTTTAAAGGTTGCTGACCTGTTATTCGGATGGAGAGGAGGTGGAAGTGCAATAGATTTTAAAACAAGTAAACTGCAGTTGGAGGAGATGGGAAGAAGAATGAAGGGAAAGATGCACAGACTGCAGAGCTGAAGAGATTAAATGACAAACAGGTTTTGGTAGCAATGGTTGAAGTAAAGAAACAAAATATACATCCAAATGAGGATAAGCAGCTGGTGGAATACAAAGTGAATGGACAAAGAAACAAGAAAATCCAAAACAGCAGAAAATAGGAATAAAATTAAGATAGAGGTTATGATCTAATACTATTGAATTAAGAATTGAGTCCAGAAGGTTGCACAGTGCTAAGTTGAAAGATGAGATAAAGACACAAAATCCTGGAAAACCTCAGTTGGCTTGCAACATTTGTGTAGAGAAATAGAGTTACTGAACAAGCGTCATATTGAACTTAGACTCTGTTTCTGTCCTCACAGGTACTGCATTTCTCAGCAATTTCTGTTCCTGGTTCAGATCTCCAGCAACCACAGCACTTCATTTTTTATTTCAATGCTGCTCATTGAGCTTGTATTGAGCTTCATTAGAAGGTTAGACAGAATGGGAGCAAGTAAAGAACTGAAATGTCTCAGGGTCATGTTTAGAAATTGAACAGGAGGGTTTTGCAAAGCAAACGTTAGCGTGCATTAGCTTTCCCCAATGTCTCCTACCTGAAAGCAATTTTCCTCAAGGAGTAGTAGGTATTGAGTGATGCAATGTGATAGAAGACATTTTGTGTATTATAATTATAATGTAGCAAAGCAGAGAGTGATCCAGAATGAGAATTGGAAGAATCAACAATAATTATATTGTTGTATTGGAGAGCAAGGAGTGAGGTACAGTGATTGCAGTGGGGCAGAGTGGTGTACAGTAAAGATAGCAGCGGTTAAAAGTTCTATAAGAGAGAGCACAGACTGAAATAAAATGGTGCTGGTTGGAAAGAAAGTTGCTGTATTGGTGAAATGCAGGCAGTGATACATGATGGTATTAACCTTTACTGAAACATTTAATGTAATGATTGATAATATTAAACTTTTCTTTTTTCTTGACATTTCTTACACATCTGAGTCAATCAAAATTATGTCGACTATTTGATAATTTCCAAAGAGATTTAATTGAGCTCCAGGAAGCACGTCATCTGCAATGTCTGTGAAAAGTGATTTCAATGTAAATTGCAGTTTGAAAATTGCTCTCAGAATTGACACAAGGATTATTATTTTCATTTTGCTTATAAGTGATCATGACTATAGTCTCTTTGAAATTCCTTGGTACAGATTCTTGTTCCCAAACCAAATCGAAGAGCTTCAAGACTTGTTTTGTAATGCTCATCCATCTTTGCAGGAATCCCAATGTTAGCTGGCAGTTTGTTGCTCTTGTTAATTATGAGGCTTTGTTCCTCAATGATTTCTCTTGTTGGCCTTTGTCTAATCTTATCTGTCATCTTTCAGACGACTCTGGAGAATAAACCAATAAAGCAAATGAGTATATTCTTTCAAATTAAATGAAATGGCCACAAAATCAAATATTGCTGATTGTGACTTGAAATCTTTAGAAGGTAATGATTTTGACATTGAAGATTTTGTTTTGAGCTGTATGACATCAAAGAAGAGTTTGTTATTCTGTTGTCAGTGTAATTTTGTAGTTCAGGTTTTTGGGTATTTATTGTTCAAAGGGAAGATTGTACTTTGTAGCATTCATTAGATTTGTCTCTGATGCCTGATGAATGGCAAAAGCATTGCATTTACACAATGAATGCATATTTTGCCATCAGACCTGAGAAGTTTTGCATTAATCTCAACAGATTTCTTGTTTCTGCATATTATAATCCAAAGGATAAAATTGCACTTGCTCCAGGGCACTAACAGCAGTTTTACACCTGATGCCAGTTGTGCAGTGATACAGTGGAACTGAAAGTTGGATGGGTCATATAATAGGCATCCAATATGATACCAGTTGTTTCCCATCCCTGCCAAAATCAAACTTCACATCACTACAGTTTTATCCACCTAAGAATAAACAAATTCTGTGTTGTTATTATGATACTTGGTACTGTTCAGTACAGCCCTGCAAATTTAAGATTATTTATAGATTATTTTCTAAAATCTTTAAGGATTGAGTATTTTAAAAACTGACACCTGTAACTTTTTTTTAAGAATGTGACTCTGACGCAATGCTGTTTTGATCTTTGTGACCAGCACCATCTTCCTTTGATGTCAATGTTTAGCATGTGATTGCATCCAAGTAGTTTTAAATTTAGTTGGTGGCAAAAGTGGCAATAGATCATATTGGCATAGCATCTTAAACTCCATCGCAAATCCCAAGAGCATGTCAATTCATTGCTTTCAGAGTTTATCCCCTAGGGTTCAGTAGATGTAAAGTCTGTTTGAGACAACCCCATAGACTATGATCTACATAATGACCTTGTAATCCATTGTTATTACTCATTATTCTTACACCATGAGGATCTTTGATTCAATTCCATGCACACAAATTTGACTCTGTTCTGATCTTAATATTGCCCATGATGATTAACTTGTCACTACTGCAGTTCAAAGCAATTCTTTTCTACTTAATGCAGAACTGTGCTTTGCTCTTATGTAGTCATGGTAAGAGTATTAATACTCCTTGGGAACGCAAATTGATAGACTCTAAATATTTTAACTTCCAAGAATGGTTAGAAATTGGTAGGGGACAGGTAAAATAATTCAGATTTTGATCTTACTACAAACCAGCAACAGCTGGTCTATTTTGGGGTTCTGGATGTCAGCAAACACTTATCAAACTCAGCATGCTGATTAGTCCAAAAAGGCAAGTAGTTATTACAGAAATTAATCCCCTCATGAAACATTCTCCAGGGTTTTCAAAATAATTATGTTTCATTTACATGAGTTTAAAATATACAAATCCTGTATGGATTTCCTGCTGATATTAATCTCTTACATCTCATAGTGGCAAAGATCGGGGGAGACAAAATGATCAAAGTTGATGTTTTTCATTCTATTTTTACTACACTGGGTTTTAGAACATCTGGAAAGATCGAATTGCCATTAAAATATTTACATGAGGTTCATATCATGGGTCTTTGGTCCCAACTTGAAATGAATGTTTCCTGCATGGGTCTCCCCAAGTTCAGACAAGTCATGGGTGAAATGAGTCAAGATTGAGTATCACTTTATGGGAATGATTAAAGGTCAGGAATCACAATCTAAATCAGGGCTTAGTGCCACTTTCTCAATTTGGTGACAATACATATTGTGAGAGTTTTAATCAATTTGTTTTGTCTTATTTCTGGACACGAGTTTCTTTTTTAGACCCATTGCCACTTGCTTTGGTTTTTGTGTCGTGAAACTTTTAATCTTGTATTCTCTCCACCCTATTTCAGAGCTCCCCTTTCTTCAACACCTTCCACAACCAAACATATTACATTTCTTCCTTTCTTCAGTGCGGGGATGGGTTGTTATGACCTGAACTTTAACTCTGTCTCCATAGTTGCTGCATCACCCACTAAGAATGTTCAACTTTTTGTTTTTATTTCAAAGTTTCCATTAGATGTAGTGTTGGCCCTTGAATGAAGTATTTTGTAAGATATATTACCACTGTGCTGAAGATTACTTTAAGACTCAAAAAACCAAATTGGTATGGTATAAGAATTTGTAACAGGGAGCTCATTAACTTATTTCTGGGACAAATGTTGAAAGTCTGAATAAAAACTGAAAGGACTACAGGTATTGTAAATCAGAAACAAAAATAGAAATTCCTGAATTATGCTCAGCAGATCTGGCAGCATCTGTGAAGATAAATCAGAGTTAACATTTTAGGTCAAGTGACTCTTCCTCAGAAAGTCTGATACCTGAGAAAAGAATTGTACGCATGCAGCATTGAAAAGATCTTAGCTGATTGATAAACCTCATGTCATCAACATCCTTCCACCATGTAAAATATAACTCCATCCCCTCTGCAGGGGTTCATATCCCCTTCAGATAAAGTAATCAATTTTTAACCCCACTATTCACGGCAACAGTTAGTGGAGTGATCTTACACGTCAGAGACTTCAAGTAGTAACAAACCCATGACTGTCCAAAAGGTAACATTCCAAATGTATGATAAAACATATCATAGAATCAAATCATAGGATCCCAACAGTGCAGAAAGAGGTCAACCAGCCTATCAAGTCTACACCAACCTTCCAAAGAACATCCCACTAGACCCAGACATAGAAGTAACCACTGTGGTACCCACTGCCTCCCCCCTCCGCCCCACCCCGCCCCCCCGAGAATAGAGACAAAACAACGCTGTAACTCAAGTTGGCCAGACATCACAGTGCTAGACTATAACAAAACAATTAGCTTCTACACGTCAATGTAAATTGAGATAAGAAAGGAAATGGGCCAGAGTTTACTGGAACAGGCTATACCACAGTTTGCTACATGGGTTAGCTTTGCTCATTTGCAATTATATTTTAAATTTTGCCCTATACATTGCTGCAAGTGCAAGCTGATATCGAGGGCCAGTCGATATCCCAGATCTTGGTGAATAACGGGATGATCAGTTTACCTTTTTAACAAATGAGATTGAGAGATTAAGAAACAGGACAGGTTGAGAAGAAAAGGTGAATTATAGAGGACAAACTTGATATTAAATCAGGTCCAGAAAGTGAATACGAGGGAGGGAATGTTTAGGATTAAGAGAGGTGGGAGAAATAAACAGAAAAGATAGAAAAAGTAACTCCAACATTAACAATTTAACTTTTTTTTAACAAGTCACCAAGAATTCATGATCTAAATGATTGAAATCCCATACCTGTTCATGTTTTGTTTAACAACCATTGACAATTATTACATTGCTAACATGGGACTTTGCCAATGTGGATTTAACTTTCTACAGTGAGTGTAATGGGTAATTAATGTGTAAACGCACTAACTTCAGCAAAATCAGAGGCAAGGTGCAATGTGTGATGCTGAAAAAGGTGCAAACCAATCAACAATTGGTTTTCATTTTCAACGAGGGTCTCATTTTTGCCAAGTTTCTGCTGGAGTTGAACACTAAAACAGCACACATCATTCAGACACTATTATTCTACCAACAAAGTTAGTTTCTTTTCTTACCTCAACTTTTTTGCGATAGTAATTCTATTTTGAGCAGTTTGATCTTTGTTGCTGGAACAAATGTTACAGACCATTGCAGATAGACAGTAATTGATAGTTTCATGTCAATGGAACTTTGTGAATGAAGTTAATAGCATTTCCATTAGCACTTTTCTTCTTGTGTTTGTTCAAGGCTATTATCCTGTGTACAGTGTTTGATGTGTACTCTATGTACAGAGTCAGTCCAGTGGCAGCTTTATTTTTCTTGCTAATGAAACCTTCAATAACACCTTCCCTACATTGTCCATTGATGATTGTATCTTTAGTCAATTTCTACTGGCACATGACTGGGTACGGACGTTTCCTTCACTTAAAAGACAATGTTTATTTCACAGTGGGAATATCTTCATGACATGACATTTATAGAGAGACAGAAAGGAAAGCACAGTGTCAGTAAACATTTGACCAGATAACAAATGTTCTGAAAATCACACCTTGCACATCTCTATATTACAATATCTGAGAATTTTCAAGAAGTTCTCAGCTATATTTTTTGAACTGAAAGTACCGACATTAAAAACAATGCTTGTTGTTGATTTTTAGGAGCTTGTGATTATAGTGACCTGATATAGGCAGTTGATGATTTGCAACAATTTCCAGATGAAGGACTTTTGCCTGAATCATCGATTTTCCTGCTCCTCAGATGCTGCCTGACCTGCTGTGCTTTTCCAGCACCACACATTCGACTCTAATCTCCTGCAACTGCAGTCCTCACTTTTGCCTACAATTTTCTGATAGTTTATTGAGTTTGTTAAGAAGTAACAGTTTAGATATGATACATTAGTTATTTAGCAAAAGAAAGTAAATCACCGTATTTTTTTATCAGACCATAGAGCTGTACTCTATTAGAGAGAAAATTGATGGTCTAATCTAACAATCACCATGGCTCAGGTGAGGGGACATGTTGAGAATGAGAGTCCTTTCACAGTAACCTCAGCTAGTGTGGGAATTGAACCTATGCTGTTGGCATCACTCTGCAGTGCAAACCCCAGCTATCCAAGCCCTAGTGTACAACTGGGGATGGCTCACTGATACCAGAGGACAAACAGGCTGTTGGCATGCAGTGTCATTAAAGTTTGGACGGAGGGGGGAACAACATTAGATGAGGTGTTCGGAAACTCTTTCTTCCTTTTCTTCTGATCCATCTTCCATCGGGAGAAAATAGCTCTCCGAGGACCACCGGATGAGAATGGGTGGCATGGTGGCTCAATGGTTAGCACTGCTGCCTCACAGCACCAGGGTCCCAGGTCTGATTCCAGCCTTGGGTGACTGTGTGGAATTTGCACACTCTCCCCTTGTCTGCGTGGGTTTCCTCCAGGTGCTCCAGTTTCCTTCCACAGTCCAAAGATGTGCAGGTCAGGTGAATTGGCCATGCTAAATTGTCCATAGAGGCATTAGTCAGAGGGAAATGGGTCTGGGTGGGTTACTCTTTGGACGGTTGCTGTGGACTGGTTGGGCCAAAGGGCCTGTTTCCACACTGTAGGGAATCTAATCTAAACTGTTGTCTACACGGACCACCTGAGACCCCCACCACTACCCCTGAATATTTGTTTTTATATCCTTTTTCTAGAGGCTGACAAATCAATTGCACAAATCCTCTTGATCCATGACCATGGGCTGCTGCTCAAGATGACCATCGTTCTCTTGCCCGCCTTCATCTGACTGTTGATCTACAAATCTTTTTGAGAACAAATACTTTTCATTGTCCCCAGACAATACATTGATAATAGGATACATTTGGCACCACATAAATTGTTGACACAGGTTCAACATTGCTTTGTGACCTCACTGTTTCTTGTAATCGTTTTCATACATGACAGTACAAGCTGCCCCCAATCAAAACAACTGTTTGTCAGAAGTTGAGAAACTTCTGTCTTAACATTGTTTGATATTGATGGTTTTAGTAAGCCTTGAATTACAGGGAAGGATATTAATCAATCCACCTTTGGAGGAACCAAGCCAGTGAACAATTAAATTAGTGCAAATTATACAGTTTCCCAGATGTACCAGGAATGGGTTGACTTGAACTTTTATGTGCTCTCCTGAGCAGGTGTGGGGGACACCACAAAATATAGATGTTTAGTCCTGGTATGGTCAGCATCCCCAACAATAAAGTTCCATAATGTCACCTGATTAAGGGACAAAGTAAAAGGTTTCCATCTCACCAACCAAGAGGACTGGTCCAGAAGAGATCCACAAGTTTTGTTTTTATGTTATTTTTCTTGTTAGGTCAGCAAGACCACGAAACAGATTGCTAATTTGACATTGTCCCTGTTGCACTGTTGCACAAACTCACAAAGTTAAGTGTGATACATGCTTTCAATTTCAGGTCAATGACTGGAGAGGAAGTGGGAAGGTCTTTCTTTAAAGTTAACTAACAGATTGTAGGAGTTCCTGGCCAGACCAGCATTTACTGCTCACTCCTAAATACCCAGAGGGCAGCAGAGAGTCTACTAAAGAGCAACACAATGGTTCAGTGGTGAGGACTGCTGTCTCACAGCACCAAACACCTGGGTTCAATTCCAGTCTTGGATGACTGTCTGTGCGGAGTTTGCACATTCTCCCCATGTTTGTGTGGGTTTCCTCTGGGTGTTCTGGTTTCCTCCCACAGATGTGCAGGTTAGGTGGATTGGTCATGCTAAATTGCCCATAGTGTCCAGAGATGCGCAGGCTAGGTGATTTAGCAATGGAAAATGCAAGGATACAGGAAGAGGGTGAGGATGGATCTGGATGGAATGCCCTTCAGAGGGTTGGTGTGGACCCAATGGACCAAATAGCCTGCTTCCACACTGTAGGGATTCTATGATTCTATATTGCTGTGGGTCTGGAATTACATGCAAGCCAGATCTAGTAAGGGCAGCCTTCCCTAAAGGATATTAGCAATTTAGATTATGTTTTAAGATGACAATTGATTGCAGCTATATAATCACACTTAGGCTAGCACTTTATTCCAGATTTTTGTTAAATTCAAATTTCACCATCTACCATGGTAGGATTTAAACATATGCCCACAGAACTTTTACCTGAACTTTTTTTTAAAATCACTATTCCAGTGATATAATCTAGTGATATAATTGCCTCATCATATTTGAAGTTGGATGACTTCAAATAAAACAAGACTGCTAAATATTTAATGCATTGGAAAGCTTGTTACAAAACTGTGGGTAATATCAAAGACCATATGAAAAAGTCCATGAGGACAAACAGTCCCTGGGCAAGGTCCCTCAAATTGACATGATTCCTCATGGGATCCATAAGACCATAAGCCATAGGTGCAGAAATTGGGCTATTGAGTGTGCTCCGCCTTTCAATCATGGCTGATACATTTCTCGATCCCATTCTCCTGCTTTCTCCCTGTAACCCTTGATACTCAAGAACCTATCTATCTCAGTCTTAAATATACTCAATGACCTGGCCTCCACAGCCTTCTGTAGTAATGAATTCCATAGATTCCCCACTCTCTGGCTGTAGATGTTTCTTCTCATCTCCAGTCTAACAGGTCTTCCCTTTCCTCTAAGTCTATGCCCTAGGGTCTTAGTCTCTCCTACCAATGGAAACATCTTCTCAACATCCACTCTGTCCAGGCCATTCAGTATTCTGCAAGTTACAATTACATCCCCTCTCATCCTTCTAAATTCCATTGAACATAGACCCAGAATCCTTAAACGTTCCTCATAGGTTAAGCTTTTCATTTCTGGGACAATTCTCCATGAACCTCCTCTGCACATGCTCCAGGGCCTGGACATCCTTCCTGAGGTATGGGGCCTAAAACTGCACACAATACTCCAAATGTGGCCTGACCAGAGCCTTATCAAGCCTCCCAAGTACATATCTGCTTAAGGACTCAAGTCCTTAAGTTCCAACTGAAGGAAGGTGAACCATCTCCTCTTGGTCATCCACCACCCCACCGTGATTGATCACAGCAAGGTTCATTTGAAAAGGTTTCCACTATGGAAGGGACCTATTCTCCTATTGTCAAGTTCATGTGGAGTTTTAAAAGAAGCCAGCTTAATCAAGTTTTCTGCTATTAACTAAAATAGTGAAGTTCTCAGTAACACACACATATCACACAGTTTAGAAATAAGACAGCCCAAAAAGATAAATGTTTTTTAAAAATGCAATCAGTCTCTGAATTATTCATGAAGAGCAGCTACTTGAATATTGTGGCCATTGCAGAGGAGGTTATCCGTAATATCGATATTGGCAGTGGAATAATTGATTTTGATCTTCCAGGCTTTGGAGGAAACTTGAAGCTTATTTTGTCCTGATTCCTTAAGGCAGTGATTTATCCAGAATTTACAAATCCAGAATTTACAGCGATAGTCAATCTTTGGCTAGATATCCATATCTTTAAAAAAAGAGAGGAAATTGGTTCATAGGTTATGATTGGTTCATCCAGCTATAATCTGTGGTCATGAAACCAGCAATAGGGGATCAGTTTACATTTGTACGTAGCATGGCAAATTAGATTTGGAATATTTATTATTGGATTGCTGCAAAAATTCCAATATAATAGACAATGACAAATGTGATATCAGGATTTTGGGACTATTATTGAATGAGGAATTAGGGTTGTGGTTACTTGTGCCTCACTTACAGTTCTTCACAGAAAGCCACAAAACAGAAATGGGCTGTTTTGGTGACCACCTTACTTTCCCCTCCTTGTTCCCACAACCTGTCTGGCATGGTGAGGTTCTTACTCATTCTCCCAGTTATGTTCTGTCCTACGGGGATGGCCTGTTAAGTGCACTAATCGCTCGGAACAAATGGTTTCTATAGAAGCCTTGACATCAATGAGAAGTCTCTCAACAGGTCTTTTCCTCGGGATGAAGGAGTCCTAAACTCAGGAGCATTGGTTTAAGGTGAGAGGGGACCTAAGGGGCAACGTTTTCATGCAGAGGGTGGTGCATGTATGGAGTGAGCTGCCAGAGGAAGTGGTGGAGGCTGGTACAATCACAACATTTAAAAGGCACTTGGATGGATATACAAATAGGAAGGGTTTAGAGGGATTAGATTAGATTACTTACAGTGTGGAAACAGGCCCTTCGGCCCAACAAGTCCACACCGCCCCGCCGAAGCACAACCCACCCATACCCCTACCCCTACATCTACCCCTTACCTAACACTACGGGCAATTTAGCATGGCCAATTCACCTGACCTGCACATCTTTGGACTGTGGGAGGAAACCGGAGCACCCGGAGGAAACCCACGCAGACACGGGGAGAATGTGCAAACTCCACACAGAGAGTCGCCTGAGGCGGGAATTGAACCCGGGTCTCTGGCGCTGTGAGGCAGCAGTGCTAACCACTGTGCCACCGTGCCGCCCCCAAATATGGAGCAAATGCTGACAAATGGGATTAGATTTATCGAGGATATCTGGTCAGCACGGATGAGTTGGACTGAGGTGCTACATATTTCTATGACCATGACTCTACAAACACTGACCACATCCTTGCCAGTAGACATTGCAATTTGAAACAACAATGGAAAGCACTTGGGGAACCATAACAACAGCTCGAAGAAATTCATCTTCAACTAACATTGTAAGTCATTGATGAACCTTTTAAATCATGTTTTTGGAGTTGTCTCATGCTACTTAACACCTGTCCAGTTATGCAACATTGAGAGAGGGCATCAACAACTGCACTCCGCAGTGACAACGATATCCAATCAGTGTTGCTGACTAAAAATAGTCTTGCTGCCGCTGTGCATCTCTGGCAGGCATTCACTGAATTTTCACGAATCCCTTCACTATTATGGCATCAGTATAATTTGCAGATGTCCACATGTATTGGAAGCCATTGTGCATCCCCAACCAATAACTGCCCCACAACAGCAATTACTGAACCCAAGTTTACATCCAGGATGTCTCTCCCTCTCTCTGTTCTCAAACCAAACCTCTGTTAAATCTTGGCGCCACTCTTTCACACGTTAAGTCACCTTGACAAGCAAGCAAAGCTGAAAGAACTGTGGATGGTGGAAATCAGAAACAGCAACAGAAAATGCTGGAAAAGCTCAGCCTGTCTGGCAGCAGCTGTGGAGAGAAAGCAGAGTTAACGATTCGGGTCCAGTGACTATCTTCTGCATAAGAACCAATTTTTTTCCTCACCACCATCAGTTCTGAGGAAGGGTCTCTGGACCCAAAACATTAACTCGGAGTTTTCTCCACAGAAGCTGCCAAGCATGTTGAGCTTTTCCAGCAAGTTCTATTCTTTTGTCAAGGTATCAATTCATTTCCTGATACCTCTTCTGGTAGCTGCAAATAATCTCCCTTTTAAGAGGTGTAGATGCTTTCAAGTCACTAAAACCAACGATGGATATTAAGACTGCAGTGGAACTGCTGCACACATTCAGTGAATGAACAATGCATGGAGCTCTGGCCGCGTGTAGCAATCATGAAAATCACCAGCCCGCAGAAAGTTTATATTCTGTTTACACAGTAAGTGACAGTGTTTTGCCCCTTGCTTTTGACATATAAAGAAAGCTGAGATTGAAGATTATGCACTGAACGTGCACAGCTTGGCTTTAATTAAATTACATTAATCTTCTCTTTCTTTGTCTGTGTCAACAACAAATCTGCTTTACTTAAATTCTTTTGGTCTTTGGTTTAATCTCAGACTGTACTTCATACTCATTTTCACAGATTACCTAATGTAACCCCCAATTATCAGAGCAGTATTGAGCATGAAGACAACAATGGTCCCTGATTCAATGGCCACTCTGACAAACATATGATGTTAGTTTACAATCTGTCTCAGCACACTGAGATGGTAAGAGGAAAGAAAACCAGCAGAGGTTCCTGATCTTGTCTGTATCTTGAGTTGATAGTTTTAGGTGTGGAGGATACTGTTTGAGGATTGCAGATGCTGGAGATCAGAGATGAAGTGTGTGGTGCTGGAAAATCACAGCCACTCAGGCAGTATCCGAGGGGGAGTAGAGTCGATGTTTTGAGCATAAGCTTTTCATCAGGAATGGTTTGAGTACAGGTTTGACTCTTAAATGCACGATTGACACAGTAAATTTAAAGTATACAAACTTACTTCATGTATCGGCAGAGCAGACACTGAGCAGAAGCGGAGACGGGATTGCTGGGTAAGTGAGGCTTTATATTTGGGCTGTTGCTTTACCCAAAACACTACTCGGGTAGTGTCTCCCACCCATCCTCCTCCTCTAAACAAAAAAAAAGGTTCTGTGCATCAGATTGGTAAGATGGCCAGTTTTTCCTTACTTTTCAGTAATCTTGTTGGGAATTTAGAATAGTGGGAATGCAAGTTAGAGCAGTTGCATGTTCCTCCTACAGAATGTGGGAGGTAAGGGTCACCAGTAGTGTCCCTGCTACCCACATCTGTGGGAAGTGCATCTAATACATGTGGGCAGCACGGTGGCACAGTGGTTAGCACTGCAGCCTCACAGCGCCAAAGACCCGGGTTCAATTCCCGCCTCAGGCGACTGTGTGGAGTTTGCACATTCTCCCCGTGTCTGCGTGGGTTTCCTCAGGGTGCTCCGGTTTCCTCCCATACTCCAAAGATGTGCAGATCAGGTGAATTGGCCATGCTAAATTGCCCGTAGTGTTAGGTAAGAGGTAGATGTAGGGGTATGGATGGGTTGCGCTTCAGCGGGGCGGTGTGGACTTGTTGGGCCGAAGGGCCTGTTTCCACACTGTACATAATCTAACCTAATCTAATCTAATCTAATCTAATTCCAGCTCCTCGAAAACCGCATTAGGGAACTGGAGCTGGAGCTGGATGAACTTCAGATCATTCGGGAAGCAGAGGGGGTTATTGAGAGGAGTTACAGGGAGGTAGTCACACCTTAAGTAAAAGAAAATAGATGGATTTCCATCAGGGAGTGGAAAGGGACCCAGTAGGCAGTGCAGGGACTCCCTGTGGCCATTCACCTCCACAACAAGTATACCATTTTGATACTAGGGAACTTACCAGGAGTAAGCAATGGGGCACAGCTCACTGGCACAGAGTCTGTACCTGTTGCTCAGAAGGGAAGGGGAAGAGGAGCAGAGCAGTAGTCACTGGGGACTCCATAGTTAGGGGGACAGATAGGAGGTTCTGTGGGAATCAGAGAGTCATGGTTGGTGTGTTGCCTCTCAGGTGCCAGGGTTCGTGATGTCACTGATAGTGTTTTCGGGATCCTTGAGGAGGAGGCAGAGCAGCCCCAAGTCATGGTCCACATGGACACCAATGACATAGGTAGGAAGGGAGGTGTGGATTTAAGGCAGAAATTCAGTGAGTCAGGGTGGAATCTTAGAGCTAGAACAAACAGAGTTATTATTTCTGGTTTGTTGCCCGTACCATGTGCTAGCGAAGCAAGCAATAGGGAGAGAGAGGAGTTGAACATGTGGCCACAGGACAGTGCAGTAGGGAGGGTTTTAGGTTCCTGGATAATTGGGGCTCTATCTGGGGCAGGTAGGACCTCTACAATCAGGATGGTCTTTACCTGAATCAGCAGGGTACCAATATCCTGAGGGGGGAGATTTGCTAATGCTCTTCGGATGGGTTTAAACTGATTCAGTAGGGGGATTGGAAGCTACACTGTAGTTCAAGTACACAGGAGGTTGAGAGTAATGAGATCAGAAATAGGGGTTAAACGTCACAAGTTGGCACCAGCAACCAAGAAGTTGGTTTGAAGTGTGTCTACTTCAACACCAGGGACATCCGGAATAAGGTGGGTGAACTTGCAGCATGGGTTGGCACCTGCGATTTTGATGTTGTGGCCATTTCAGAGACATGGGTAGAGCAGGGACAAGAATGGTTATTGCAGGTTCCAGGGTTTAGAGATTCAGTAAGATCAGGGAAGATGCTGAAAGAGGGGGTGGTGTGACTTTGTTAGTCAAGGAGGGTATAATGGTGGAAGAAAGGACTTTTGAGGACTCTTCTACTGAGGTAGTATGGGCTGAGATTAGAAGCAGGAAAGGAGAGGTCACCCTGTTGGGAATTTTCTATAGGCCTCTGAATAGTTCCAAAGATGTAGTGGGAAGGATAGCAAAGATAATTCTCGATAGAAGCAAAATGACAGGGGAGTTGTTATGGGGAAACTTCAACTTTCAAAATATTGACTGTCAATACTGCAGTTCAAGGACTTTAGATGGGTCAGTTTTTGTCCAATGTGTGCAGGAGGGTTTCCTGACCCAGTATGTAGACAAGCCAACAAGGGGCAAGGCCACATTAGATTCGGTACTGGGTAATGAACCCAGCCAGGTGTTAGATTTGGAAGTAGGTGAGCACTTTGGTGATAGTGACTACAATTTGGTTATGTTTACTTTAGCAATGGAAAGTGATAGGTATATACCACAGGGCAAGAGTTATAGCTGGTGGAAAGGCAATTGTGATGTGATTAGGCAAGAGTTAGGATGCATAGGATGGGGAAGGAAATTGCAGGGGATGGGCACAACAGAAATATGGTGTTTATTCAAGGAACAGCTACCTTAGACCCTTGATAAGTATGTACAGTCAGGCAGGGAGGAAGTTGTCGAGCGCGGGAGCTGTGGTTTACTAAGAAAGTTGAAGAGGAAGAAGGAAACTTATGTTAGGATGAAATGTGAAGGCTCAGTTAGGGCACTTGAGAGTTACAAGGTAGTGAGGAAAGACCTAAAGAGAGAGCTAAGAAGAGCCAGGAGTGAATATGAGAAGTTGTTGACAGATAGGATCAAGGAAAACCCTAAGGCTTTCTATAGATATATCAGGAATAAAAGAATGACTAGAGTAGGATTAGGGCCAATCAAGGATAGTAGTAGAAAGTTGTGCATGGAGTCAGAGGAGATAGGGAAGCACTAAATGAATATTTTTCATCAGTATTCACACTGGAAAAAGACAATATTGTCAAGGAGGATACTGAGATACAGGCAACTAGACAAAATGGGATTGAGATTTACAAGGAGGAAGTGTCAGCAATTCTGGAAAGTATGAAAATAGTTAAGTCCCCTTGGCCAGGTGGGATTCATCCTAGGATTCTCTATGAAGCCAGGGAGGAGCTTGCCGAGCCTTTAGCTTTGATCTTTATGTCGTCATTGTCTACAGGAATAGTGCCAGAAAACTGGAGAATTGCAAATGTTGTTCCCTTGTTCAAGAAGGGGAGTGGAGACACCCCTGGAAAATATAGATCTGTGAGCCTTAATTCGGTTGTGGGTAAAGTGTTGGAAAGACTTAGGATTTATAATCATCTAGAAAGGAATAAGTTGATTAGGGACAGTCAACACGGTTTTGTGAAGGGTAAGTCATGCCTCACTAACCTTATTGAGCTCTTTGAGAAGGTGATCAAACAGGTGGATGAGGGTAAAGCAGCTGTTGTGGTGAAAATGGATTTCAGTAAGATGTTTGATAAGGTTCCCCATGGTAGGCTATTGCACGAAATATAGAGGTATGAGATTGAGGGTGATTTGGCTATTTGGATCAGAAATTGGCTAGCTGAGAGAAGACAGAGGGTGGTGGTTGATGGGAAATATTCATCCTGAACTTAAGTTACTAATGGGATCTGTTTTGGATCCACTGTTGTTTGTCATTGTTATAAATGACTTGGATGAGGGCATAGAAGGATGGGTTAGTAGATTTGCAGATGACACTAAGGTCAGTAGAGTTGTGGATAGTGCTAAAGAGTGTTACAGAGGGACATAGTTGAGCTGCAGAGCTAGGCTGAGAGGTGGCAAATGGAGTTTATTGAGGAAAAGTGTGAGGTGATTCACTTTGGAAGGAGTAACAGGAATACAGAGATCTGGGCTAATGGTAAGATTCTTAGTAGTGTAGATGAGCAGAGAGATCTTGGTGTCAATGTACATAGATCCCTAAAATTTGCCACCCAGTTTGATAGGACTGTTAAGAAGGCATATTGGTAGAAGGATTGAGTTTCAGAGCCACGAGGTCATGTTGCAGCTATACAAAACTCTGGTGCGGCCACATTTGGAGTATTGTGTACAGTCAGGTCACCGCATTATAGGAAGGATGTAGAAGCTTGGGAAAGGATTCAGAGGAGATTTACTGGGGTGGAAGGAAGGTCCTACGAGGAAAGACTGAGGGACTTGAGGTTGTTTTTGTTGGAGAGAAGAAGGTGGAGAGGTGACTTAATTGAGACATATAAGATAATCAAAGGGTTAGATCAGGTGGACAGGGAGAGCTTTTTTCCTCAGATGGTGATGGCTAGCACAAGGGGACATAGCTTTAAATTGAGGGGTGATGGAAATAGGACAGATGTCAAAGGTAGTTTCTTTACTCAGAGAGTAGTGGGGGCGTGGAACGTACTGCCTGAAACAGTAGAGGACTTGCCCACTTTAAAGGCATTTAAATGGTCATTGGATAGACATATGGACAAAAATGGAACAGTGTAAGTTAAATGGGCTTTGCATTGGTTTCACAGGTTGGCGCAACATCGAGGGCTGAAGGGCCTTTACTGCGCTGTAATGTTCTATGTTCTAAAGCTGGCTATAATATAGCCTTCTGGAGCAGCTGCTTTCCAACAAAGCTGATCCTTATCCAATGGGGCAAGAGTTGCCATTACCCAATGAAATTAAAGTTTCAGAATCAGTTAGCACCTTTGGAAATTGCAGAAATAGTAAATCTTCAAAGATTTAGCCTTTACTCTTAGATCTTTTGATGCCTTGGTTTGTGTTTCAATTAAATTCAGCTTGACCAATAATGGTCGATTTGTGGAATGTTAATGAGCATCTCGTAAATCTTTAATCAAGTCCCTTTAGAAACTATTAAAACTGAATTAATCTCCTTGAGGTAATTCCTATGCATTACATTTAAACTCTATTGAACACTTTAAAGCATACTTGTGTGTGCATCAGCACATAATTACTCAGCAAAGCACTATTAAGAAGTATAATGGCTTCCTGTGAATGATATGAAGATATTCTCTCACTTTGTACATATCATGACACACTTTGTTAAGTATCTCCATGATACCACTATCATTTGCCATTCATGATGTCCTCAGCAGGGCAATTACAATATGTGTTACCAATTCAATCTCTCGCTTTAGAGCAGCATCCTACATCATTACTGGTGCTGTAATTAAAGGCAGCTCTTGAAGAACCAGTAGTGGAGCAATGGATACTGTAGAAATTGCTATAAGATGATAACACAACCTTAACTGTGACAGTTTATGCCAACATTTAGACTCCTTGATTGAATTAGTCTTAATTTCTTCCACATAGTTGCACTTCAAATCACAGTTTAAATGCTTTGAAAATCATTTCAGATCTATCACCTTATCATTAACTTGTGTTTTAAGGGTCATTTAACTCAGTATGTGATGTTGAGTGATGGGTTCAACTCCTGCACCAGTTAATGCTACCATGAAGGACTTCCTCAACCTCCTCCTACTGCATGAAGTGTGATGACTCTTAGGTTAAACCTCCACCAACAAAATCAGAAATTGTGGGGGAATATCTCAACAGGTCTGGCTGCACCTGTGAGAGAAAGCAGTGTTTCACATCCAGTGATCCTTCTACTGACACCCGAGACTCAGTGTCATGGGAGCCAAAACATTAACTCTGTTTCTCTCCACAGATGCCACCAGATGTACTGAGTTTTCCAGCAATTTCTAATTTTTTTCTGATTTCCAGTATCCACATTTTATTGCCCCAAAACCGTTTGTTTCTCATGAGAGAGACTAGCCCTATGATCCTCTAAAACTATGGGGATTTCACATTTGCAAGTCTTTGGTTGCCTGTCCAAGGCTGAGAAGGATTTACATACATGTTGTTGGAACTCCACTAGGTGTTGGCAAACTGATACACGTGTTTCCCATTCCACACTGATTTATCACCAAAGGAGATTATGTAAGACTCAAATAAACAAGTCACCCAATTCGGAAGACCCCACATTTTTTCAAGTTTTATATCCTGAACCTCCAGCAGCTCCACCCTCTGGGACAAGGTGTCTTCATTTTCTTCAAGGTCTTGTTCACAGTTGGGTAATGAAGCTTGCAGGTCAACTTTGGGATTCAAACAAAGGAACTGCAGGTGAAGTAATATCCAGGATAAAAGTATTGTTTGAAACTATTGTGGATAAGACATAGTTTCTCAGATTAACCTGGTGAATGAAAATACAGGCATAAGACTCCATATGACCTGACTAATAGACCATAAGAATTAGGAACAGGAGTAGGCCACACAGCCCTTCAAGCCTGTTCATCATTCAGTGGTATCACAGCTGATCTGACATTCCTTATTTCCACTCATCTGTGTATTCTAGTAAGGCTTGATTCCCGTAAAGATCAAAGGTCTATCTATCTCAGGAATAATTGCAGATTCCTCAGTTAAACAAAGCATTGTATCTAGAGTAAACCAGGTGAATTAAAGAATGATCAGAGGGAAAAAGGGAAGACCTGTTTCCCATGGGAAATAGGAATGATTGTAGGTTAAAATGTGAGGGCTAACTGCCCACAGAAGCATGACAATGAGTGAATTGGTATCTTTAGCATAAGGACCAGAAGCCAGAATGGGGGCACAGTGGGTCACTCACCAAACTTCTGATGGACAAGAACACAATAGTTTTGGGCAAAATGATGAAGGCAGATGGGGATCTTTCGTGGACCCTGGAGAGAAATAAAGAATGCTGCAGGATGCAGTTGGAAGGGAGTAAAGACATGGGTTATAATCTTATGTCAGTGTTACCTTCATTACAGGTCAGTCTGAAGATCCCACCTTGGTACCTGGGATTTTGATGGTGTAGCATTTCAGAGACATGGGTAGAGCAGGGATAGGAATGGTTATCGCAGGTTCCGTAATTGAGATGCTTCAGTAAGAGCAGAGAAAATGGCAAAAGAGGAGATGGTGTGGCACAGTTAGTCAACGACATTATTAAAGTTGCAGAAAGGAAGTTTGAGGACTCATCCACTGAGGTAGTATGGGCTGAGATTAGAAACAGCAAAGGAGAGGTTACCTTGTTGGGAGTTTTCTATAGGCCTCCGAATAGTTCCAGAGATGTCGAGGAAAGGATAGCAAAGATGATCCTCGCGAGGAGTAAGAGTAACAGGGTGGTTGTTCTGGGGGCCTTTAACTTTCCAAATAGTGACTGGGAATACTATAGTTCAAGTACTTCAGATGGGTCAGTTTTTGTCCAGTGTGATGTAGACAGGCCAATAAGGGGCAAGGCCACATTAGATTCAGTACTGGGTAAAGAACCCGGCCAGAATTTAGATTTGGAGGTAGATGAGCACTTTGGTGATAGTAGGTAAAAACTGGATTAGTGGTGCTGGAAGAGCACAGCAGTTCAGGCAGCATCCAACGAGCAGCGAAATCAACGTTTCGGGCAAAAGCCCTTCATCAGGAATAAAGGCAGTGAGCCTGAAGCATGGAGAGATAAGCTAGAGGAGGGTGGGGGTGGGGAGAGAGTAGCATAGAGTACAATGGGTGAGTGGGGGAGGAGATGAAGGTGATAGGTCAAGGAGGAGAGGGTGGAGTGGATAGGTGGAAAAGAAGATAGGCAGGTCGGACAAGTTAAGGAGACAGTAACTGAGCTGGAAGTTTGAAACTAGGATGAGGTGGGGGAAGGGGAAATGAGGAAGCTGTTGAAGTCCACATTGATGCCCTGGGGTTGAAGTGTTCCGAGGCGGAAGATAGTGTCCACAATCCAGTTATGCTTACTTTAGCAGTGGAAAGGGATAGGTATATACCGCAGGGAAAGGCAATTACAATGTGATTAGGCAAGATTTAGGATGCATAGGAAAGGGATGAAAACTGCAGGGGATGGGCACAGTTGAAATATGGAGCTTATTCAAGGAACAGCTACTGCGGATCCTTGATAAGTATGTACCTGTCAGGCAGGGAGGAAGTTGTCGAGTGCAGCAGCTGTGATTTACTAAGGAAGTTGAATCTCTTGTCAGGAGGAAGAAGAAGGCTTATGTTAAGATGAGAAGTGAAGACTCAGTTAGGGTGCTAAAGAAGAAAGGCCTAAAGAGAGAACTAAAAAGAGCCAGGAGGGGACATGAGAAGTCATTGGTGGATAGGATCAAGGAAAACCCTAAAGCTTTCTATTGGTGTATCAGGAATAAAAGAATGACTCGAGTAAGATTAGGACCAATCAAGGATAGTAGTGGGAAGTTGTGCATGAAGTCAGAGGAGATAGGGGGAGCGCTAAATTAATACTCTTTGTCAGTATTCACACTAGAAAAGACAATGTGGTCGAGGAGAATATTGAGATAGAGACTACTAGACAAGATGGGATTGAGGTGTATAAGGAGAAGGTGTTATTTATTTTCACATTTTCCAGAATTGCTAAGTCCCCTGAGCCGGATGGGATTTATCCAAGGATTCTCTGGGAAGCCAAGGAGGAGATTGCAGAGCCTTTGGCTTTGATCTTTATGTCATAATTGTCCACAGGAATAGTGCCAAAAGACTGGAGGCTAGGAAATGTTTTTCCCTTGTTCAAGAAGGGGAGTAGAGACAATCCTGGTAATTATGGACTAGTGAGCCTTACTTTGGTTGTGGATAAAGTGTTGGAACGGTTTGTAAGAGATAGGATCTTTAATCATCTAGAAAGGAATAAGTTGATTAGGGATAGTCAACACAATTTTATGAATGGTATGTTGTGTCGCACAAACCTTATTGACTTCTTTGAGAAGGTGACCAAATAAGTGGGTGAGGGTAAAGCAGTTGATGCGATGTAAATGGATTTCAGTGAGACATTTGATAAGGTTCCAAACAGTAGACTATTCCACAAAATATGGAGGCATGGGATTGAGGGAGATTTGGAGGTTTGGATCAGAAATTGGCTAGCTAAAAGAAGACTAGCCAATGGTGGTTGATGGGAAATATTCATCCTGGAGTTCGAGTTCTATTGGGGTACTGCAAGGATTGGTTTTGGGTCCACTGTTGTTTGCCATTTTTATAAATGGGAAAAAGTGAGGACTGCAGATGCTGGAGGTCAGAGCTGAAAATGTGTTGCTGGAAAAGCGCAGCAGGTCAGGCAGCATCCAAGGAACAGGAGAATCGACGTTTCGGGCATAAGCCCGTCGATTCTCCTGTTCCTTGGATGCTGCCTGACCTGCTGCTCTTTTCCATCAACACATTTTCAGCATTTTTATAAATGACCTAGATGAAGGCAAGAAGGATGGGTTAGTAAATTTGAAGATGACACTAAGGTCGGTGGAGTTGTGAATAGAGACAAAGGATGTTATAAGTTAGTGAGTGACATAAATAAACTGCAGAGCTAGGCTGAGAGGTGGCAAATTGAGTTTAATATGGAAAAGTGTGAGGTGATTCACTTTGGAGGGAGTAACAGGAATGCAGATTACTGGGCTAATGGTAAGATTCTTGGTAGTGTAGATGAGCAGAGAGATCTCGGTGTCCATGTACATAGATTCTTGAAAGTCAGAATTTCTTGAAAGTCAAAAGTCAGTTGCTAGTCAGGTTGATAGGGTTGTTAAGAAGGCATACAGTATGTTACCTTTTATTGGTAGAGGGATTGAGTTTCGGACCCATGAAGCCATGCTGCAGCTCTACAAAACTCTGGTGCGGCCACATTTGGAGTATTGCGCACAGTTCCGGTCACCACATTATAGGAAGGATGTGGAAGCTTTGGAAAGGGTTCAGAGGAGATTTACTTGGATGTTGCCTGGTATGGAGGGAAGGTGTTATGAGGAAAGGCTGGTTCTTCGCATGTGAAAGCCTGTATGTTTATCATTGGAATGGTTACAGTTCAGGATCCAACGGAAAGGCTCCACATTAGTGTAAGTCTTCAGGTACAATGGGTATTTTCTAATTTCTTGTCCATGTTCTGTTGCTGTGCAATGATAATGTGCAACAGCATGATAAAGGCAATACAGAGAGTGGTGATGGACAAAACTTGACCAACAACTGTACACAAGCCTTTCACCCAAGTGAAAAACAAATGATATCCTCCAGCTTAACTGTTACAATACAGGGTTTTGGAGACAATTTGTATGAGCAAAGTTTCCCAGACAAGAAGTGCACCCATGTCTGGCCAATAGCCAAGGGAGATCATGGACAATCATAACAAACATTATACTCCAACAAAGACACTAAAGGTTTAAAAATGGAGGAGAGAGTATTTTAGATATTTAAGAATACATTACAGCGTGTTTTAGGGAACAGAGTAATGTAACACTGTGATAACAGGAGTTCAACAAAACCTGGGCAAAACCTCTAGTGAACGTGTCAAAACACATGGCATATGAGAAATCATCTGGTGTACATAACCCACACAGAATGATTCAGTGTTCCTTGAAAGGAATGATGCCGAAATGAGAAGGACTCAGAGCTGTCAGCAAATTCTCGATCTGTGATTATCAGTGAGCAATTATGATGAGATTATCCAGTGCAGGGCAGTGCAGGTCAGTAAGCCAGTGGTGAGAACTGGGCAGAACACCTGACATACCTGCCATAGTTTGATGGAGCATTAAACGTAGGCAAACTAATACTGATATTGGATAGCTGAAGAGTTGTATGGGAGACTGTCTTGACTCCCCAAAGACAGGTCGGCACAGAAAATCCACCCTCACAGCAGCAATCCCTATCAATTTCTTTCTGGCTGTGTGATCTTGCATGTAGCAATTTCAAACACGGGAAGTTCAACACTTTTATTTCAGGTTTTAGCATATGCTAATTATTTTGTCTGTAATTTATTCAATCCTGTAAAAGAAGACAGAAGTGCAACAAAATTACATTGCAGTGTATTAATAATATTCCTGCAGAGTGCTGAAACTCTGAAAGTATTCGTGGCAACGAACTGAGTTTTCAACCATCTGCTACAGTTGTGACACATGGCCCATTCACATGAGGGACAATAGACATGAAAAGCATCTGAGTAAAACTCAAGTCCCATAATGAAGGGAATGTTTTTCAATTCTAGTTCACATCTCAGTCTCTCCAGATTAACGATTTAAAAAGTCATACCACCAAGATATGAAATAGAATGTGGATGAGAGGGTGTAATGTCTGTATTATTGAGTAAGGGGATACTATTTAAAACACCAAAGGTGCTTCTATTATGTTGATATAAAAATGTTTGATACACAGGATGAGGTATTACATTTATCAAATTTAAATATATTCCATAAATTATGAGTAGCTAAAGGGTCTGCTCAACAGTTGTGGATGTTGATACCTCAGCAAATTAGATAGCAATTATTTTCTCGTTAAGCTTTGTTGGAATTTATGAGGTTTTCAAGTTACCTAATGTTGTATATGCGGACTGATAAACAACATACTCCCACTGTAATTAACCAATATAAGGTAAACCAATTATTCCTATGCTAAAATGTCTGCTTGGAACCATTAGTGAAAAAAGGTTGGTGGTGTAAAAGCAATAAAAATGGGGTTTGAAACGGTTTCAAAAGAATCAAAGTAAAAGAATTCCCTCATCGATTTGCAAAATCCTCATTTAAATCTCATTGTTATCCTAATTTGTAATTCCATGAAATGCAATTTGGGAACTTACCAAAGTTAATGCGATGACATTACTGGTGTTCAGCATAAAATCACATCAGCTTTTGTGCCCATCTAGTTACATGTGCATGCAATGGATGGTGCTATTCAGATCACTGGATTAATCTGGACATCACAGGATAAGTTATTTTTAATGCTATGTGTATCATAGCCTCTGTAACAAAGTCAATCATAACAAAGTACTAGTAGCTAACAAACAATAAACCATATTGTATTAAAGACAAGAGATTTTTCTAGTTCGATTAGGAAGTGTTTTCCTCTACCACACTAGACTACCACACTAGCTTCCTACATTTAAAGGCAGCAACCTTGATCATCCCAATTTGCTTCGAGAGCATTTTTCCATAATGATATTCAGAGCAAAGATGAAAATGTTCTGTGAATTCCTTGTCACTATTTACAGTAAGTAAGTTTTGCCCCTCCATAAATAGAAAAAATAGTTTGTAACAAATTAATTTATCAAGTCACTGAAGAAAATAGCTAAACGACGCTTGATTGCTGCCATGTTCTCAGCAGAATGATCTAATTAGAAGGACAATAAAAAAGAATAAGACATAAATTGGTGAGTTTGGTACGGTACATAACAAATTCCATCACGTACCTCGAAAATCTTACCCTTGCAAGAAAATCTGCGACAGTTTTATGGATGAATATTATTGTTAAAAATTAATGCGAGGTCTACAAAATTGGTCACAGAGATTGGGATATGGTCATTGGTGTCCTTGAAGAGAGAATTCCAGGATGAGATTCCATAGATTCTATAATCACAAGGGGTCTGAGCAGAGTAAACAGAGATAAACATTGATGGGAGAAGCATCAAGAACCAACAGACAGAATTAAAGATAATGTTATAGGAACTAATAATGACTCCAAGAAGAGCTTTCTTTTTAAAATGGGCCTTAGTGTGAAGGGGTATGGTGGCTAACAGCTACTTCAACTCTTTGGCACAAATGTAATTGTTGGAAGTGACAGTACAGTTTCATTTTTCAGTAGTGCTGAGTGTCTCAACATGCATCATACTATTTGAAGGAGCTGGTGTTGGACTGGGGTGGACAAAGCTTTAGAAAATCACACAACAGCAGGTTATAGTCCAACAGGTTTATTTGGAAGTACTAGCTTTTGAAATGCTGCTTCTTCATCAGGTATTTGTGAAACAGTACCATATCTATCGCATTCCCAACGCCCCTCCCCCAAGTCCCTCCTCCCTACCTTTTATCTTTGCCTGCTTGGCACACCCTCCTCATTTCTGAAGAAGGGCTTATGCCCGAAACGTCGATTCTCCTGCTCCTTTGATGCTGCCTGATCTGCTGCGCTTTTCCAGCCACACATTTTTCAGCTCTGATCTCCAGCATCTGCAGTCCTCACTTTCTCCAAGCAGTACCATAAGTCAGAATTTATAGTAAAAGATTACAGTGATACAATGATACATTGAACAAATGAAGATTGTTAAGTCTTCCACCTTTTAGAATGGATTTGCTGGTTTCAGTTCTTTTATATATAAATCTCAGAAATTCTTTTAAGTCACAATCTCAAGATAATTCTAAGGTTTTATAACAAAAAGGTAACATCTCGGCTCAGACAACCTGATGAAGGGCTTTTGCCCGAAATGTCAATTCTCCTGCTCCTCAGATGTTGCCTGACCTCCTGTGCCTTTCCAGCACCACACTTTTGACTCTAATCTCTAGCATCTGCAGTCCTCACTTCCACCTCAGACAACCTGGTGTTGTATGATTTTTATCTCATTTTCATCGCTATTAACATTGCAAGATATAACCCAATCTTTGCTTTGGGTTTGGAAGAGAATGTTGAAGATTATTGAAATTATGACTGTGCACAACTGTGATGATCTCTACAAGATCCATGGGAAATCACTAATTGATCTCCTTGTGGAGCTTGTTGAGTATGTTGAGGTAACAAGCAATGGCCTGTCCAGCTGGAACAAATCACCGGAGCCTTTTATAGCTTTTGTGAGGGAGGGAGTCGGTGGAGGTGGAGGTGGAGGTGGAGGTGGAGGTGGAGGTGGAGGTGGAGGTGGAGGTGGAGGTGGAGGTGGAGGTGGAGGTGGAGGTGGAGGTGGAGGTGGAGGTGGAGGTGGAGGTGGAGGTGGAGGTGGAGGTGGAGGTGGAGGTGGAGGTGGAGGTGGAGGTGGAGGTGGAGGTGGAGGTGATTCCTGAACAAGTTGATTTGAAAAATAGGTTAAATGAAACTAAATGGCAGTCAACTAGAATGGTGTGGTAATGTGACTGAGTGGCCAAAGGTGTTGAATTAAGGCTCCAGTCTCTGTGGAGGCATGTGTTAGCATGACAGGACAATCATGTGTGCTGGGACCCTGCCATGATGAACCCTTATTTGGGTGAGCTCTGCTTGAGTTGTACATGATAAACATGTGATCTGTTTGGGGCCCTCTTGTGGCACAGTGGTAATGTCCCTACCCTGGAGTAGGAGGTCTGGGTTCAAGTCTCTAGAGGTATGTAATAATTTCTCTGACCAGAGGGTTAAAGAAAAAAAGACATTTGAAAAGCAGACCAAGCCCCTCCATTTTGATTTAGTGCCTTCCCTCTCTTCCCCCTCACTTTTGCATTACCTAAAATGGGTTTTGCTTGTAGATATTTAATTGATGACACGGGTGACTGCTGCGGTGATTAGTAGTTCAAAATGGAAAAAAAAAATGAAAATGTTCACAGAGATGTCTTGGTGGGAAAGTCACAAAGTTGAGCATGACAGCACTTCTTCCAGGCACAGAAGGAAAAACAGACATGGGGAGTTCTTGTGGTGCAGTCGCAGTGTTCCTAGTTCTGAACTAGAAGGTCTGAGTTAAAGTTTTACCTGCTCCAGGGATGGGTTTGGGGAACTGTCTACCCTGGGCCAAGACTAACCTCTGTACACCATAAATACTAACTTCATTTTGTTGATCAACAATAAACAAGGTCCCTTTCCAGTCAACTTCCTGAATTATTTCATAAACTGAGGCTCAATTTTACATTTTTTTCAAAAGGAAATGAACAATAGCTGATGACAGAAAGTTTTCAATAATTGTTAGAAATTGTGGTTTTTGATTGAAAACTACATCTGATTAATTAAACAATTAGGGTCAGGGGCACATGCGAAAAGGCTGACATTCAAGTATGTCATGTTTGCAGGCTTGTTTGTAGGTTCCTAATCTGTAGGTTCAGAGCTTGCAATGGGCAAGAACTAATATAGCATTTTTTAACTCAAATTATCCACATGGAAATAAATCGCTTAACAAACAGGTCATATGTTTGAAGTCTGTGCATTTTCTCAACAAAACATTATCATTCAGTTGAAGAAAATATGTGTCTTCAAAAATATTCTTCCTTCTTATATAACATCATTGTTACATTTTGAGTTACTTTACTACTTTGTACTTGAGACTTTTTTAAAATTCCACTCTTCAGATTAATCCATAAGTTAACCAATATTTTAAAACACTGAAGCAAATATCCAAGTATTAGTTAATAATGACCTCTCTATCAAAAATAAACTTTTTACAGATAGAAAGAACATTTATGCGCTGCATGGAATTTAACTGAATGAAACAGCTGACAGACATTCTTGGGTTCACTCCTCAGGAAATGCCTTCACAATCAAAGGCAACAAGCTTGGTTTAAATTTAAATTAAAAAATCATCAATTAACAGTCAATCACCATCTATCTTTGCATTCGCCATGGAAATATTTCTGCCAATCAGAGTTCACTGGTCAATGAAACAATCATCATTGCCTTCACATAAACTATAACATATTGTTCCCCTTTACATTGATTTTTTTGCAAATTACCTTCAAAAATTTAAAACAGAAAGCATTGACAAAATCGGTACTATTTTAGAAATATTCAAGTTCTGTACCACCTATTGAAGAATGCTTCGGTTTTCCAGCTTTTGGTTTTATGATGTGAAGTTTGCAGAATTACATCATATATTATACAGATTGTTTACAGCCATTAGAAATTTAATTTGCTCTTTCTAGTTTGGAAAATTAGAAAAACGTTACCAATTCTTGTACTAAACTTGAAGTAATCTGCTGATAAGCATAGACCAATGGATGTGGATGTTCATGGCCCAATCTTCAGAAACAAAGCTGGGAGAGAAAGTAGACAGAGGATTGTGCTAAACTAATCAACTAAGTTACTGTTTATATCTCTCTACTGTGAATCTGGCCTAACTGTTCCTGTTTGAAAACTTCAGGCAGACCTTTGGAATATTTAGAGCAAGGCAAGTTGACAGAATGCATTGAAAGTAACATATACAAAGCAGATTTATTCTTTGAGCAAACTATTTAAAAGATAATAATAAATATGAAGTTAAAGGTGTTCTGGAATCATTCATCTTTTATAAATGGCTATGCTCTTTCTTTGAAATCAATGCTTTATAATGCAAACAGGACCAACCAGACACAGGAAATTATCTCTATGTTAGAACTGGCAGACCTAAAACACACAACCTGGTCCTCTCTCATTTATTACACTGACAAGTTACAGATGTCTGTCCCCAAGACGCTCACCGGTAAAGAGGGATTTCATTTAGAGCCACTGTTTCGAGGCAGCACAGTGGATCTCAGATAGGTCCTGGGATGATATGGAGAGTATATGGAGCAAGTGGATATTTTCACAACTGCAGAATTTCATCCTGAGGATGTCAAACACAAGTTCAACCTCCTTTGATATATGAAGAGATCTTGGAATTGTTTTTTGACCTCTGACAATTTGGCTGGTGCTGCATATTGAGAGCATGTGCATTCTGCTATCGTTTAGATGCTTAGTTGTCCATTTGAAGTCGAAGAAACTGGCACAGTCTCACGGAATCTCCAGGTCCTTCGAGAGACAAAAGAACCAGCAGCCCGACTTGAAACAGTATTTCTGTGGGTGAAGCTGGCTTAAGTCCTTTACGTAACGTGGCAGAACTAATAAAGGCATCCAATTCAACTAAGATCTAAACCTTAAACAGGATGATTCACTTTGTTTTTGTTACACCTAAATTATTATAATCAAGACTAATAACTTTGTGAATTATGAGTTTGGGTTTTTGGTGGCCAAATTAGGATGTAATTGTTTTGATACCATATGTGACTTAAAACAAATTGCATAAACTACTGGCTTAAACGACGATATTATACATAATTAATCTTCAAGGGTCTAAATGGAGTACACTTATTACAGGCAGCTAAAACGGTTTGAATCCAAACTACTGAAAGCTGACATCTAAACAATTAGTGACTGGAGAACAATCAGCCTAGAAGATATCATAAGATCAGGATCTCATTAAAATTCTCAAATAAGAGTGAAACATTTTGATGATAAGGGGAAAGAGATCTCGGAAGGTTAATCTTATATACACAAGCAATAAATCAGCAATCACTCAAATGCACAGGGATAGAATCACAGTGGACAGTGCAATCAGATTAAATGCAATCAATTAAGCTTCAGAGCACTTTAGTAACCCTTAGTTGAGATTTAATGATATAAGTTACCTGAAACCACAAAACACTTTTATATGATCTCAAAATAGTATGTACAGATTAAATTATCAGCTAAAGAATTTAAAATTGGTATTTAATATTAAGAAACCAGTTGTCAAATTACATTAGGGAAAGCGAGAGAAACAATGCAAACAAATGCCAAACATTATAAATGATGATAAGTTAATGGGGAATGGTGATGAGGGTAATGTGGTTAAAGTGTCATATACAGGCTGCCAAAAAACATTTGATAAATTTCTACAAAGTAAGCTTCTCAGCAAAGCTCAAGCCATGGAACAAAAGGGATAGTTACAGCATCAATGTGATGCTGACTAAGAGATAGGAAGCAGTAATCTTGAGCAGTACTTTTTAAGACTGGACGAATATGTACAGTAGGGTTCCCCCAAGGGTCAGTATTATAAGAAGTATCTTACTTGACCCAAAACACTGTTCAGAGACACAAATTCAAAATTTGATTTCAAAAGTTGAAGCTTTTTGCTGTATTTTACCATGTTGTAGAGTACAAGTGACAATAACACATTACTCAACATTTGTCAATGATGCAAAACCTAGAAATACCGTGACTTGTGAGGACAATAATGGTAGTCATCAGGAGGACATAGACAGACTGTTCCATGTTTTCTGTCAACCTGGATCTAAAAGATAAGTAAATTTGAGAATTAAACACATTTTCATAAAGTTTTTAACTTTTGCTCAGAATAACAGGGCTAGATTTGCTGTGGGCCATCCCTGAGAGATGTACCAATATAAACTAAGGGGTATAATTGTCAAGTGGTTTCAGGAACACACACGTTGGGTGTATGTGCATAAAAATCATTCAAGTTGTGACTGAAGTTTGAAAAATTAATTTGATCTCCATATATGGGATCCTGGGCTTTATTACTACAGCTATTATTATAAACTTGTCTAAAACATTGGTTCAGCCTCAGTTGGAGTATTGGATGGAATAGTCTGCTAATAGAGTATTTTCAGATTTAGTAATTATCTTTCATAAGCACAATATGAGGCATGTTTAGGGTGTTTCATGTTAAATTGGAAATATGGATGGACTATGAAAAAGAGCTTCAGAGTTTACAACAGCAAACAGACAAGTTAGGCAGAATAAGGTGCTGAGTGGCAGATGTTAAACTAAAACAAAACAAAGAACTGTAGATACTGGAAATCAAAAGCATAATTGGAATTTGCTGGAAAATCGCAGCAGGTCAGGCAGCATCTGTGGAGAGGAGTCAAAGTTTACATTTCAGGTCCAGTGACCTTCTTCATAATGGGTCCGTTCTTCAGAAGATGGATCAAGTCTTCCGTTCTGAAGAATGGTCACTCGACCTCTACTTTCTCTCCACAGATGTTACTTGACCTGCTGAGTTTTTCTCGCAATTTCTGATTTTGTTTCTGAGCAGCAGTTATAACTGAACACAAAGAGGTGAAATTCCATACAGTTTATGAAGAAGATAATGAAAGGAGATATATCTAAATTATAATCATAGCAGAATGGTGCAGACATTGTAAACTGAGTATCAAAATGGATCCAATCAAATACTCTCACATTAAGTTAGCAAAACTTTAAAGCTAAAGAATTTTACAATCAAATATGTCTCATTATTTTACAATGTGATATGTTTAGTTGATTTTTCTTCCTTTTTAAGCTCTTCCCAATTCTGAGTGTTCAAGTCTATTTTATAACTCTGACTTATCAGAATGATCATTCTTTAAATAATTTCTGTTTTCTGCAGGTTCTGAAAGGTAGGTTCAAGTTTTGCCTTTTTGGAAAGTACTAAAATAAATCAAAGAACTGCAGATGTTGGAGATTTTAAACCAAAATTGGTAGCAGAGTTTACTTTTTGCGTCCAGTCCTGATGAAACTCCACCGGGCTCGAAACATTAACTCTGTTTTCTTCCAACAGATGCTGCTGGAAATGCTGAATTACTCCTGCAATTTCTGTTTTTGTTTTAAACTTAGAAAGTTTGGATAGGATCTAAATTAGTCTGTTCTGAATCTCTTTTACTGAAGGAAGTGAATCCTTAAGTTCTGTCACACTCTTAAGATATGTCTCCAGCATCTGACGGTTTTGCTTTGCATGTCTTACCACATAAGTCATCTCACAACTTTATCATCTCCTGAAATCTGGTCTGCTTACTTAATTCAATCATTCAAGACGAGCAGCTTTGGTTGTGAAAGCCCACAACAGTCTTGAGCTTCTAATCAATGAAACTGCTTTTAAGCTATCAGGAGACCAAATCAGCCAGTCTGCTGTGGGTCAATGCATTCATTTATTTTATTGATTTTCAGGTAAATTGCTGTCACTGGTTTTTATTCACCATATCTAGATTCACAGAGTCCGTACAGTGCAGAAAGAGGCTATTCAGCCCATCAGGTCTGTGCCGGCCCTCCAAAGAGCATCCCACCCATACCCAGCCCCCCACCTTATCCTCGTAACCTTGCATTTTTGCCATGGCTAATCAACTTAATCTGTACATCCCTGGACACTATGGGCAGTTTAGTGTGGCAATCCACCTAACTTGCACACCTTTGGACTGTGGAAGGCAACTGGAGCAACCAGAGGAAACTCACAGAGACACAGCGAGAATATGCAAGCTCCTCACAGACAGTCACCGAGGCTGGAATCAAACTCAGGTCCCTGGTGCTGTGAGGCAAAAGTATTAACCGGTGTGCCCCCGTTCCACTCTTGAGAAAGCCTTGAGAAGGTGTTGTTGGATCTTCATCTTGTGAGCTGTTGAATCTTCTCAACTGTTCTGAGGAAGGGTCACTGGACCTGAAACACTGACTCTGATTTCTCTCCACAGATGCTACCAGACCTGCTGAGTTTTCCCAGCAATTTCTGTTTCTGATTTCCTGCATCTGCAGTTCTTTCAGTTTCAAATTTAACATAACGGAGGTGGGTACCGATGACAGAACTGTGGTAACTTCTTTCAACATGTTGCTGACAATCAGGATTACATTGTTAGAAAGCCCAAATATGACAGCCATCCTTTTGTGTATAGATGCACAGATGTACCATGTACAAATTCCCCTCAGTATCGAAAGTAATCTTTTCTTTACATTGGTTACATGTTTGTATTTCAGACATGTCCTCCTTTAAGTTTGGCTGCTCAGTTATTGATGGTTCATTCATGTCACTCTCCTGTAAGGCACAATAGCGATCCTGCAAATCTACTCAAATAAAAGCAAAATAGTGCAGATGCTGAAAGTCCAAAAATTAAAACAGAATGCTGGAGAAGCTCAGCAGATCTGGTAGATCTGTAGAATGAGAAAATAGTGTCAATATATCAATTCCAAAGATCCTCTTCTCCAAAGAAGGGTCATGGAACTCACTTCTTGAAAGTGATTTGCATATAAGTCCCATTCTTCTGACCCTTCTCCACCCTGTTTCAGTATTTATACTTCAAATACTTTTCAATTCATTTTTGAAGGCTGGGGAATATTTTGCTTCCACTGCTGTTTCTGAAAAGTCAATCTAAGTCATAACTGCCTTCTGTAAAAAGAAACATTCTACTTTGCCCTTTATTCTTTTGGTGATGATATCTATTCCTGGCCAATGACCAGTGGAAAGAGCCCCTCCCTAATTGTCACTACCAATAATGTTGAATTCCATCAGTTTGAAGTATTTTTGCTTTCTGCATTCCAGTTCTGAGGCGGGGAGGGGTCAAGGAGGTTTTCTCCAGTCTGTTATTTTTCCTGACCTTCTCTTTCCACATACTTTCCTCCTAAATCTCTCCTTTTCTTGACCTTGCATGGTTTCTAAAGATAACCAGAGCTGAGATAGAAATAGCACTGGTATAATTAGAGAAATGTCATTGCACAGAAGGAGGTCATCCATCCTATCCTGCCTGCATTGGCTTGTTAAATGAGCATCATGTAAACCTCCTGCTTTTTCCTCATACCCACGTCTAATTTTTTCATTCAAATATCCAACTCTCCTTTATATGGCTCATTGGAACTTGCCTCCACCACATTTCCAGGCACTGCATTCTATATCGTAACCACTCGCTGAGCGAAAAAGATTTTCCTCGTTTTAAAGTCGTTGTTTTTGAAGATCACTTCAAATCAATGCTCTCTTCTTCTTGGTTCTTTACAATGGGCCAGATGGTCTCCTTTTCACTTTAATATTCATAATAAGCCAACTAAGTCACGCTTGTACCCATTATATCAATATAGCTCGTCTAGTTCAGTTTCTGGTCAATGATAACCAGGATGTTGATAGTGGGGCATTCAGTGATGGTGATGCCATTGAATGTTAAGTGATAATGGTTAGATTCTCTCTTGTCGGTGATGATCAATGCCTGGTATTTTTGTGGCATGGATGTTACAGTTCTGCTGTAACATGGTAGTTCCATTCTCGTGCAAACCCATGTTATAAGACAACCATGTAATAGTCGCACCGTTTAAACTAATGGGGCTGGAATCGCATTATAAGCAATACACACTTTAAAGGTTGGTGCTGCAGAAACAGTGTCCCCAGTTCATCAATCATATTGTAGCGAATTTACACTAACAAAATATGTGTTATAGGAGAATGGCCTGTACATTGGAACTCTCCTCTCCAGAGGACTGCAGAAGGCTCAGTTGTTAAATATATTCAAGACTGAATTGATAGATGGATGGATGGCCTTGTCAATCATCTGTAGGCGTGAAATATTTCAGCCAGTGGTCTCTCACCTGATCATGTTTGATACGGTTCCATTGATCGAAACCTTTCAAGTGTATTAGTTTTAACAAATTAATGTTTTTCTAGCTGTGTATTCGCATCCGTGACCCTGACAAATTGTTGTCAGGTCAGGAAACAGGTTCTCATGCTGAAGAATCCAGAACTGAGGCTTAAAATAGTCATCAAGTGACAATCTAATGAATTATTTACACATCAGCTCTGAAGAGAAACTGGGAGGGGTTCCCAGATCACTTCAATCCTGCCATTGGCAACACCTGGAGAAAAGTGTGTGCCATTTCTGTCTCCTTATCTGATGAAGGATGATCTTGCCATGGAGAGAGTGTAGTGACAGTTTACCAGATTGATTTTTGGGATAGACAAACAGGAGGCTGGAAGAACGCAGCAGGCCAGGCAGCATCTGGAGGTGGAGAAGTCAATGTTTTGGGTCTAACCCTTCTTCAGGTCTGAGTTGGTAGGACTGATGTATGAGGAGAGATAGAGTAGATCAGGATTATATCCACTGTGCAGGAAGAATGTGCAGGAAATCTCACAGAGACTCATCGACGTTTAACAGGACTAGACAGGTTAGATACAGGAAGGGTTCTCCTGATGATAGAGGAGTCCAGAACCAAGGGTCATAGTTTAAGAATAAGAGGTAAACCTTTTAGGACTGAGATGCGGAGAAATTTCATCACCCAGAGAATGGTGAGCTTTTGGAATTCACTATCACAGCAAGCAATTGAGGTAAACTATTATGTGCTTTGAAGAAGAGAACGGATGGCTTTTCTGCTGATGGAATCAAGGGATATGGCGGGAGGGCGGGAGTAGAGTACTGAGCTCAATGATCAGCCATGATGATATTGAATGGTGAACCAGGCTCAGGGAGTCAAATGGCCTATTCCTGCTCCTGTCTTCTATGTTTCTATGTAAGCTGATGATGTCCAAACCACAATATGAATTCAACTTAAATCCTAAACAAAATCAGAAATTGCTGGAGAAGCTTAGCAAGTCTGGCAGCATCAAAGGAAAGAAATCAGAGTTAACATTTCGGGTCAACTGACCCTTCCTCAAACACCATCCGCAGTTCTTTCGGTTTCATTTTAAAATCCCGACCTGTGTGAAAAGGGGCATCCCATGGCCTGGCAAAATCCCCCTGAACAACTCGCATCCTCTTTCTCCATTAATACCACCAGACTGAGAGCTCACCACCTTTCTTTGATATCATGCAACTTACATCTGAACAGGAGTCAAGAGTACAGGTTAACATTTCATCCAAAAGGAAACCCAGGCAACGCAACACTCCTCCACGCCAGTGTTAGTCTGATTATGTCCCTGAACCTCTCGTGTACGACTTACATCTGCTGACTCAAAGACCAGAGTGTTACCACTGAGACAGAGCTGACAGCATGCGCATTTAGCATGCATATTAGGATTCCAAGCCAGAAAGCATTTCTTTCTACAAAGCTAATTATACTGATCAGTTCAGTGCTGCCCCTTCCATTATTTAGACATTTTTAAAAATTCCACACCTCCTTTGTACGTCACTATTGTTCGTCAGTGACTAATTTACTGCAGCTGGCTGTTCAGTTTAATCCATCTTTTACCTTCAAAACAGTGCGTGATGCACAACTAATTTATCATCTGATGTTCCATTTTAAACCTCGGAGCTGTGTACTAATTTCAGCCGATAAAGGACATTTCTTTCCAAGGTCAACTCATTAAGCGAATCTTTCTTGTTGACCCAAAGTTGTTTAACATTTCAGCTTTGCTTAGTCTGTCTGCAGTGAAATTTGGCTCAGAAATTCCAGCTGTACTGGTGCAACCTGAGAATTTTTGTCTGTAACGTTGTTTCTTCTATAACCATGACCCATACCCAAAGATAAGTATCAGAAGTAGGTGCCATGACAGTAACAATGATACAAAAGCAGCATCCAGCGCAACTGGTTGTTTTGCTTGTCACTTGGTAATAAACGGTAAAAAGCTTGACAACTTGACAAAAATGTTGCTTTATGATTCCCTGAGTGGTGAGCCCCATTTTAATTCTGGCATTGTTGGTCCCATAAGAAATCCCACACCTCACTTACACCCACTACCTTCACATACCACTGGCCGTCTTTAGAGATATAGGAGAAAGTGAGGGCTGCAGATGCTGGTGAGCTTTTAGGTGTTTGGCTGGCAAGACTGGTACAGGCTCCAAGCAATCCCGCAGGCACACTCTACAAAAGTGGGTCAATGAACGAGGATGCGGATTGAAAAACAACTCAGGAGCTGGAGCAGAACTTGCTGGTGCTCAGGAATGGGTCGAAATCTGACAAAGATGAGTGTTTCCCACAAACAAAACCAGAAATTATTGGAAAAACTCAGCAGGTTTGGCAGCATCTGCAGAGAGACGGCAAAGTTAACATTCCTGAACCACAGATGCTACAACACCCACTGAGATTTTCCAGCAATTTCTGCTTTTGTTTCTGATTTCCAGCATCTGCAATTCTTTGTTTTACTGTTTAGTGTTACCCACAAGTTTGACCCAGCTGTCCCATCCCAAAATAGGAAGATAAATTTTACATTCATATTTCTAAATCACTTAGAAATACAAGGTAAATTTCTTCATGATGTCTGAGGACTTTGTCTTTCAGTCGTACAATCATAGAGATATCCAGCATGGGGACAGACCCTTCCATCCAACTCGTCCATGCCAACCAAATATCCTAAGTTAATCTAGTCCCATTTGCCAGTCAAATCCCTCTAAACCCTTCCTATTCATATACCCATCCAGATGCCTTCTAAATGTTGTAATTGTACCAGCCTCCACCACTTCTTCTGGCAGCTCATTCCATACCCATCACCATCATCTGCAAAAAAAAAGCCCCTTATAAATCTTCCGCCTCTCACTTTAAACCTTTCTCCTCTAGTTTTGTACTCCCCCGCCCTGGGGAAAAGACCTTGACTATTCACCTTATCCATGTCCTTCATGATTTTATAAACTTCTATTAGGTCACCCCTTAGACTCTGATGCTCCAGGGAGAATATCCCAAGCCTATTCAGCCTCTCCCTATAGCTCAAACCCTGGCAACTTGCTTAAGTTGAGCTGATAGAAAGCAGGTTAAACATCTGCCCACTGACAAGGAACTTTTACAGTGTATTTTGACATATAGTCAAAGGTCCTTGCCAGGGTAGCATATCCAAGAGTGAACAAAGTATTTAATTCAAATACAAACATCCTAAACACATTTTTTTCTGCAGGTAGTTTGATTTATTGGTCTTTTTCTGTCAAAGGTATAATTTTATAATTTGCTTCACGCATATGCTCCATGAATCTTTCTCTGCCGACAGCAGTTTCCTGAATGTTCCAGGGATGGATGAGAAAAGCTTTTCACCAGCCAGAGTGTGACCTTCAACCTGGAAGAATCAGAGCAGTCACATTTATACAGGATTTGGAGAAGCCTGTGTTGGACTGGGGTGGACAGAATTAAAAATCCCACAACACCAGGTTACAGTCCAACAGGTTTATTTGGAAGCACTAACCACCTAATGAAGCAGCAGCGTTATGAAAGCTATTGCTTCCAAATAAACGTGTTGAACCTGGTATTGTGTGATTTTTTAACATTTTTACATTGCAGTTTAGTATAGAATCATAGAATTTCAGTGTATGGAAGGAGACCATTCGACCCATCGTGATTGTGCTGGCTACCAAAAGAGCTACCCAGCTAGTCCCATTTTCCAGCCCTATCTCTGTAGATCTCTAAATTCATCATTTTCAAACGCATATCAGCTTTATTTCGAACCCTCCTATGGTATCTTCCTCCATCCTCTCTCCCAGGCAGCGCATTCTAAACCCGAACAACTCTCTGAGTGAAGAGATTTCTCTTTATCTCATTCCTAGCTTTCCTGCTGACAGTCTCAAAGTCATGACCCCTAGTTACTGATATACCAACCATTGGAAACAGGATATCCTTCTTCACCCTGATAAAATTGTTCATAGTTTTGAACACCTCAATAAGGTCTCCTCTTAGTCTTCTTGTTCTCTAATTCTCAATTTCTCTAATCTTTTTTTCATTCCTATTATCATTCTAGAAAATCACTGTTTCCATCTCTCCAGGGCTTCAACATCCTTCCTTAAATAAGATTCCCAGAACTGAACCCAATCCTCCAAATGTGATTTCACCAATGATTCATAGGGGTGTAGCATCATTTTGTTGCTTTGATACTCAGTGTCTCTATTTATAAAGCCAATGATCCTATAAGCCTTCTTAACAACTGTTTCTATTTGCTTGACCATCTTCAGAGAATCATGCATGTGAACACAGAGGTCCCTCTGCTCCTATATGCTCCTCAAGGCTGTGCCATTGAGCCAGTTTTGTCTCTCTGTGTTTCGTGCACCAAAATGCATTACTTCACATTTGTCTACATTGAATTTCATCTGCCAGGTGCCTGCCCATTTGGCCAACTTGTCAAGTTCCTTTGAAATGGCTCACATCAACCTCACAATTTACTATTCGCCCTGGTTCAGTATTATCTGCAAATTTTGAGATTTTGTCCTCAACACACACCTCTGGATCATTGGGTCAAAGTATCATACAGCATGGAAACATACTTTTCAGTCCAAATAGTCTATGCCAACCATAACCCCAAACTAAACTAGCCCCTCCTTCCTGAATTTGACCCATATTCCTCCAAACCTTTCTTATTCATGCACGTATGCAAATATCTTTAAAAACAAGGGTCCCAATACCAATCCCTGGAGAACACCACTTTCAACTCATCTCCAGTCTAAGAAATGCCTATCTATACCTACCTTCTGTTTTCTACCTTTGAACCAGCTTCTAATCCATGCGGCCAAGGACCCATCAATCCCAAATATTTCTAATTTGTTAACCAACCTGCCATGTGGCACTGTGTCAAATGCTTTCTTAAAGTCCAAACATACAACATCCACAGCACTACCCTCATCAACTGCCTGTGTCACCTCATCAAAGAACTCAATCAAATTTGTTTTAACTTATTTTTCTCTAAGTGTATAATTATCTTGTCCCATATTAAGTCCTCTGTCTGTTTTCCCACTGTTGATATCAAGCTGACTGGACTGTAGTTTCCTGGGTTAGCCATGGTCCATTTCTTAAACAATAGCACCACATTTGCAATCCTCCAGTACCCCAGGACTAATCCTGTGTTCAGAGACATCTCAAAAGATTTCCGTCAATGGTTCCATAATTTGTTCCCTTACCTGTCTCAGCAATCTAGGGTGCACTCCATCATGGCCTGGTGATGTCTCTACCCGGAGAGCTGCCAGCCTGTTAACGCTTCTTCTTTATCTATTATTGCACTGCTCAGTTGCTCAACACCCACAGTTTTAACTAGGCCATTGTCACCATTGTCTAATTTGGTAAAGTCAGAAACAATGCATTAACTCAGTACCTCTGCCATACCCTTCACTTCAGTGAGCAACTAACCCTGCTTGTTCTTTATGGCCCCTACTCCATCCTTCATTAATCTTTTACTTTAATATGTTTGAAGAACATTTTAGCACAGCTGGCAAGACACTGAGTTATTTTCTACCAGCTCCAGGAGACTGTGTGTCATTGCTACCATTCATTATCCATTTATTGTTTAATAAATCTGATCAGCAAATTATAGCCCAGGCCAGGGCTTGTTTATTGGGCAACATTTCATAAGCCATTTCAGTGACATGTCAGAGTACATTATGATTAATTTGTAAGCCAGTCCCAGCACTAGAAACAAAGTAGAAATCTGCCTGTGGTGGTGTTGTTGCTCTGGGAGAAAGGGGGATGAGTGCCATCCTAAGCAGTTGTCTTAATGCCTTTGCATGTGGGGCGAAGGAGGAAAACCACGTGAGGTGCAGCATGTAGCAGATTTATCTCCGAGAATAGCTCGAGCATGAGGCAAGACAATAAAAAGCACCCAACCATCTCATGCACTCCTCCCTTGCAGATTTCAAGAGGAGCAGTAGATTACAGTTAATAAATCACGTTACATTTAATGATACTAAAGGGATACACAGTTGGAAAAAGTATTAGACATATTAAAGTTTTATTTAATGTTGCTCTGCATATGGAAAATATTGGCAGGCCACTGGTAACCGTAAAGAAGGAATTTGGTCTCGATTTATAGGAGAACATTTTCAGGGCCATGTTGACTGTGGAAGACAGTTGGGTTTAATTGGACAGCCTCAGTGACAGAAATCCCTTCTGTTTTCTTTCATGATTTTTAGATTGTGAACCGTCCTTTTATTTGTCTGGTGTTAGTTGATGAGCACAAAAAGTAAGACCCAGTAGCTTCAGCTTGAGGCAGACGCTCGATGGAACTCAAAAGTTCGGATTTTCATGTCATTATTTGGGACTGAAATGGGAAGTGAGGCTGTCACTGATTCAGAAATCTTACTTCCATTTCCTGAGACAGTGCCATGAGAAGGGAAGCTGGTTGTGACAACTGGCCAATTCATATCCTCTACTGGGATTAACTGGGGAGGCCTCCTGATTTCTGTTCAATATGTGAGAAATTGTGACCTGAAAGCAGGAGGGCTGTTTACAGGATATTCATCATTCAGGACCGTTTCTGTGTCATCCATAATCAAAAGTAGTTTTCTTTTCCTAATCACTTATTCAAGTAGTTTCTTTTTTAACTGATAAGTTACATTATTGTCCAGTCCAGTAACCAACAACAAATATCTGCATTGGTCCTCTATTCTTTTTTTAAAAACCCAGCTATTCGAAGTTCAATTAACCCTAACCACAAGTACCAGTTCCACTAAAACAAATGAGAAACCTAAAAGAAAAATAGTGAGGGTTTCTACAAGATGTACAGCCCGTATCCTCAGAGGATAAACCTACCCACCCCCCAAGGTGTGGTGGCGCCTATTTACCGTTTTAATTGTATGCAAGTGATTTGTTAAGGATAGAAGGTAACATAGGAAGTGCCTCACAGAGTGAATCACAGGCCGAACCTTCCACCTATGGCCCTGTCTCCAGATTGAAATGACACAGACCCTAACCCCGAACACCTTGAACACCTGAATGGCAGTGACCAAGCCTCTGGACTGATGTCAGATGATGCTCTTGACTTTTTAAACATTCTTTCATGGGGAGTTGGACATCACTGGCTGGACCAACTTTTGTTGCCCATCCATTGATGTCCTTGAGAAGGTGATGAACAGCTTTCTTCAACTGCTGAGGTCTCGTTCAGTGTTGGCACTGTTCCCCTCAGACTTTGAGACACGGTCTTTTGACTGAAGACATCAAGCAGGTGATATGATCACAAAATACCATCCCAATTCAACAACACCATTAATGATAAATTACTGCACATTTAAAGAATAGAATTGAATTCCTACAGTGTGGAAACAGGCCATTCGGCCCAACTAGTCCACACTAATCCTCTGAAGAGTGTACCATCCAGACCCATTCCCCTTCTCCCTGTAGCCCTGCATTTCCCATGGCTAATGCACTTCACCTACACATTCCTGAACACTATGGGCAATGTAGCAGGGCTAATCCACCTAATTTGCATGTCTTAGACTGTGGAAGGAAACTAGAGCACATGACAGAAACCCACACAGGCACAGGGAGAACGTGTAAACTTCATATAGACAGTTGCCTGAAGCTGGAATCGAACCTGTGTCTCTGGAGCTATGAGGCAGCAGCGCTAACTACTGAGCCACCATGCCACCCCATATTTCTAACACTTTCAGCCTTGACTCAAAACAACTTTATTGTGCATGTTCTTGATTATTTACCAGTATTTTCCTGGGTTAATCTTGAACTTGCCTCCTACATATAATGTAACCATGTCTTGCTTGTCATAAGTCAAGTTTGAAAAGCCCAACAAAGAAAGCTCAATTCAAGTTATTTGTCATGTTTTTGCCTTCGTTCTGGACCTTGGTATTTCTGTAACACATACACAAACTGAGGGCATTTTTCTGTCAAATTCAATTATTCACAAGAGGTGTAAGGGCCTTCCTTTATTAAGCTGGATAATGGAGGCTCCATGACGGTACTGTCTTGCAGCTTCATTGATATTCAATGAACCTATGACATCGATGTTTCTAATATTTTATTCATGCCTTGGCAAATTAATGATAAACTGCAGCTGTCCTTATTAGAGCTCAACTGTCTGGTTGTGAGTGTCACAGAAGAGCCACCTTCTGCTCTCACCTTAGCTAAAACAATTGCAGAAGTCACGATTCTCTGCTTTAGGCTGTGAGGAAATTTATTGTAATTGGCTAATTCCTCAACCTCTAACATTTTAAGCTGTTAAGCAGGAAATATTCACGTGAGACATTGGTGAGCATTTCTCAATATCCATTCAGGCATAACGAACAGCTTGAAAGTAATTTAATATATGGAAATGCAATGCCAAGACTTGGATCAAAAATTGGTGTTTTCAAGCCAGTAAATTTGTGTTAAAATTTGGAATTTTCAACTTAGATATGTTTCTTATTGCATTACTCCTGGAAGTGAGTTGTAGGATCTAGAATAGCCTTTCAATGACCAACCCTTCTTACTGTATTTAAGCCTACATTATATCTTGTGTCCTCACTTTACCTTCTTGACTTTGTAAGAAATAGACAGTGGCTTAATCTATAAACTGCCAAACACATTTATTAACGAGCAAATGGAGATATGCGCCAGTATAATGGCCTGTTGTAAAATTGCAATGGATTCAGGCATAATGATCCCCGTACCATAAAATATAATAAATGGTCATGTTAGGTAATGAACAATAAACTGGATATTTTGAGAATGTAAACTATTATGTTGAAGTTTGCGACTGATGCTTTATGGTGTCTCTCACCTTTCCAGAATAAAAGAAATGAAATATTGTATGTGCAAACTCCAAAAGAGCTGCTAATCACACAAACATCCAGATAACTCCCTGAAGATATTGATATTTGACCTAACTGACTGGGCTCTCCCTTCAACCAAAACGAGGCAGCTGCTATACCAGAAGGTATTGAAATGTCTGGATGCAACTAGTGAAGGGAAGTTGGGAAAACAGAATTGTGCAACGATGAGGGTTTTTCTTTCAAGCAAGAAGCATTATTTTCTGCATGTGAACCTGGCTTAAGAATAAAGAAATCAACGACAAAGCCAAGAAAATATTTGATTCCTGTCACAATTAGAAGCCAAAGTCTGTTGAAGGTAAGGTTTTTCAAAAACTGATGTGTGGAAACGATTTTACTAAATAAGATGAAGTTAATTTAAGAGTATTTTTTGTACATTTTCTTTCCAAACCATTGGACAACCATGCAAGGAAGGCAATTACAATTCAAGGCAAAGCAGTTCCCATCAGGGGGTAGATAATCTTTGATATTTGTATCTATTAGCAACCAATGGAAGCATCCCTTTGGCAACAGCTTGGGATCAAGCAATCCAACTGTGTGGCACAAGAGGAATTCAAAGTAGGAAACAGCATTTGGACAACAAAAGGGCCCTTCATCAATTTGAGTTACAATTTTCTAAACTAAAATAGCTACTATTTCAGAAATTATTTTGTTTGCTGTAAAACACACCTGCAGAGTGTAACATACAATGGGAAGATCTTTTTAATAATTCTATTGGGAAATTGTATTGTGAGAGATGGGTGAGTCATTCTTGGATGTAATTCTGTAACTTAATGCAGTGACTGACTGCTATACTAGCACCGTGCTGCTATAATAGGTGACATTTATTTGAAACCTCTGTGTTGCTGATGCAAAAACCTTTAAACTGGTATTTGCAACTTTGGTATTGAAAGAATTGCTCTGCTTTCAATTCGTCTGTTGCAACATGAACAAACTCTGCCACAAAGAGGAATGATAAATAGGGTGCTGATAAAAAGTGCTGACATAAAACAAATAGCATCAATGCTATTCATATCGCAATGGTATGATTCATCTCCACTTCTGCACCAGTTTCCACTTTGGCTGACTTCTTGAAAAAAGTTATCTATAGCAATTAAAATATTATGTTAAGATAAATCAATCGAATTACAAAGCTTGCCATAGTAGATAATGGAAACATATGTATCCCTAAACATCCATAAAGAAAAGTGCAATGAAATGAATCTCAATTAGTTGAAGTAACCAGTGCTACAAAACATCTTTAAGGAATTGTAATTCCTGGTGAATGAGAGAGAGTGTAAGTTTTTGAAAGATAGCTGAAAATATTGAACATATACTCCAAGGAAAAGCAGTTACAAATGGCATCTGTGCAGTTTGACTCTGCCAATATTTTGTTCAAGAGCCAAGGCTGACCTTTTGTTGTGAGTGTTCTGTTCACCAATGGCTCTCCTGTGTATTAGGGTCATTGCAGTCCAAATACTGCTTCTCCAACCTCATTCATAGCATGTTGCAGACTTCAGCAGGGAATGATGGTGGTTGTGGGATGTATTGTATTATCATAATCTTGCAGAGGGTCTGTCCACGTCCAGGTTTCATTTAACTTGGATTTGTTTCTAAAAACACTTGTGGATTAGCCCAATTTGGCCGAATTTTACAGCCGACATCTGGGTGAGAAAATGTTGAGATATTTTCTCATCACTTGTTCAATGATGTTTTTACATACCTCTGGAGCAGGTGGGATTTGAACACAGGGCTCCTGGCTTAGACATAGGGACACTACCAGTGCACTACCATACCTTAGAGCCTTGTGCCAGTGTACCCAGCTCCCCCACAATTTTACAGACAGCAGGAGAGGCTCCAGGTAATTATCCATCCCATGGCCCAATTGAGGCTCGTAGGTGGAAACCTAATGAATAAATTGTGATCTCAGCCTGAATGTCTGATGGAATGGCCAGCAGGAGAGTCCTGTCTAGCCTATGTGCAGCTCAAGATTGAACTCTGCAAGCTGCCGCAGGGCTAGCATCTCCTTCTTGAGCCCATGATGCCAATCATTGTGGGAGCAGGAAATTCGGCCCACCAAGTCCACATCGACCTTCCGAACAGCATTCAACCCTACCCTATTGTGCATTTTCCATGGTTAATTCACCTCGCCTGCACATCCCTGGACTCTGTGTGCAATTTAGCACGGCCAGACCACTTAAACTTTGAGGGAGAAAACCTGGAGGAAACCCGCACAGACACAGGGAGAATGTGCAAACTCCACACAGACAATTGCCGGAGGGTAGAATCAAACATGGGTCCCTGGCGTTGTGAGGCAGCATTACTAACCACTGAGCCACCCTGCCACCATGCCACCCTTCTGGCAGTTTAGCCTCCACATGTGCACCAGCCATTCCTGCCCTGTCCAACCACCCCACATGCTCTCTGCATCCTTTCTGGCTGGTCCTAGAGAAATCTTGATCTTAGTGGAATGTTCTGGACCGTTAATGACTGTTACCTCTTTGGCCCATCTGCAGCAATCGAAGCTACCAGCCCAGATTGGTACTGCCAGCCTCCTGTTGACTCCATGACGTGGGATTTGTCTTGGAAATAGAGTGATGACCTGTGTCTGAGTAAGTAAAAGGCTATCATTGGAAAACGTAAAGCAGGGAGGGCTGGCTAAGTGAAGGCGACTTTTCACTGAGTCTCCCTTCAGCATCAAATCCAGACCGAGATTTGAATTTTGATGTTTCAAAAAGTATTAACCTGTTTATCTACATCAAAATCTATGAATTATTCTGCAGGCATATTCTTTGAAAAGTACAATTATATGCAATTAAAATCTGATTTCAGAACAGATTCTATATCTGGAAAGCTATCTAACCACAGAAGCTCAAACGTGTAATCAAATTGATTGAATATGTGTGTGATAAAGAGCTGTAATAGACAGCATAACAATTAAAATATATAAAAATGAGAGAAAGAATTTAAGTTGCAAATCATTACAGAAGAACAATAAGGATTTAGTACTGTAAGATGCATTAAATTATCTGCTCTGTTAAACATGTGCATTAGTCAAGAGATTTTAATAATTATCAAATCTAACATTGTTATGTTTATAAAAATAAAAGTGAAACAATTTGTGCAGGAAAGGAAAATGCTCCAATAAAATGAGTAACATCAGACCATAAGACACAGGAGCAGGAATTAGGCCATTCAGTCTGCTCCACCATTCAGTCATGACTGATTGATTTCTCAACCCCATTCTCCTGCTTTCTCCCTGTAACCCTTAATCCCCTTGATACTCAAGAACCTATCTATCTCCATCTTAAATATACTCAATGACCTGGCCTCCACAGCCTTCTGTGGCAATGAATTCCATAAATTCCCACTCTCTGGCTGAAGAAGTTTCTCATTAACTCTATTCTAAAATATCTTCCATATATTCTAATGCTGTTCCCTCGCATCCTAGTCTCTCCTCACAATGGAAACATTTTCCGAATACCTACTTTTTCCAGGCCATTCAATATTCTAAGTTTCATTACATCCCCTCCCATCCTTCGAAATTCCATTGAGTATAGACCCAGAGTCCTCAAACATTCCTCATATGTTAAGCTTTTCATTCCTGAGACTATTCTCGTGAACCTCCCCTGAGCACGCTCAATGGCCTGGTATGGAAAATATCAACAAAGACATAGGTTTTGTGGTGCAGTGGTACTGTCCCTACCTCTCAGCCAGCAGGCACAGGGTTCAAGTCCCACCCATTTCAGAGTGTCTCACAACATTTCTGATTAGGTTGGTTAGACATATCTACAAGGGTACAGTACTACTGTAGTAAACAGGGGTTTCTGATAACCGGTGCAGAGATGGTAGGCCCCTAGCTGAAGGACAACACCGCAGGGCTCTGTCAGTACATCATTAGAATATCAGCATAGATTACACAAAATTAATATCGGAGCATCAAATAACAGTCTTTAATGCAAAGTAACAGTGAAATTAACTGAACCAAGCTCATGTGCTGAATACCAGAAAGCAACATTCTATTATTCTGTTTACATCTCGGTTCGTATTTAGAGTTCATATTTTTCAATTTGTTTAAAATATAATTAAAAATTACATTACATTCAGTTAATTGTTACCTGTACTCAGTGAAAGGTTTACAAAGTCATCACTTACAGTGTCAACTTAGGTAGAAAGAGAGCTAGGTACAAATTCTTAGGAATAAATTAGAAAAATAAAATAAAGTTCAACATTACAGTCCTTCAAGCAGACCCCATCAGGCCCAATCAGGCCTCATCTCCAGACCACATCGGGCCTCACCCCCAGGCCATATTGGGCCTCACCCCCAGGCCATATTGGGCCTCACCTCCACACCCCATCAGGCCTCACCTCCAAACCCCATCAGGCCTCACCTCCACACCCCATCAGGTGTCACCTCCAGACCACACTGGGCCTCACCTCCACACCCCATCAGGTGTCACCTCCAGACCACACTGGGCCTCACCTCCAGACCCCATCAGGTGTCACCTCCAGACCCCATCAGGTGTCACCTCCAAACCCCATCAGGCCTCACCTCCAGACCCCATCAGGTGTCACCTCCAGACCACACTGGGCCTCACCTCCACACCCCATCGGGCCTCACCTCCAGACCCCATCGGGCCTCACCTCCACACCCCATCGGGCCTCACCTCCACACCCCATCGGGCCTCACCTCCACACCCCATCAGGTGTCACCTCCAGACCACACTGGGCCTCACCTCCACACCCCATCAGGTGTCACCTCCAGACCCCATCAGGTGTCACCTCCAGACCACACTGGGCCTCACCTCCACACCCCATCAGGTGTCACCTCCAGACCCCATCAGGTGTCACCTCCAAACCCCATCAGGCCTCACCTCCACACCCCATCAGGCCTCACCTCCAGACCCCATCAGGTGTCACCTCCAGACCACACTGGGCCTCACCTCCACACCCCATCGGGCCTCACCTCCAGACACCATCAGGTGTCACCTCCAGACCACATTGGATCTCACCTCCAGACCCCATCGGGCCTCACCTCCAGACCCCATCAGGCCCCACCTCCAGACCCCATCGGGCCCCACCTCCAGACCCCATTGGGCCTCACCTCCACACCCCATCGGGCCTCACCTCCAGACTCCATCGTGCCCCACCTCCAGACCCCATTGGGCCTCACCTCCAGATGCTATCGGGTCTCACCTCAGATCCTTTCGGGCCTCACCTCCAGACCACATCGGGCCTCACCTCCAGACCCCATCAGGCCTCACCTCCAGACCCCATCAGGTCTCACCTCCAGAACCTGCCAGGCCTTGCTCCTATCCATGCTGGGATCATGCCTCCACAACCCATTGCGTCCAGGCTGTGGGCCTACCACATCCCTGCTCCAGGCACCAAGCTCTGTTGCTATCGATGGCCCACCAAATTCCTGTGTCCAGACTCTGGGCCCACTGAAGCCAGGAGTCCTCGACGCTATCACCGCTGCTGCCGATGACCCTCTGACACCACTCCAGCTTCCCCAAAATGTCAGAAGATGAAAAAAGAGGGAAAGAAAATGTTACAAATGGAGAGAAAAAAAAAGGATGTGGTTGGCCTGGAGCATTCACGCTCAGGAATCCTAATTGGAGGTGTAGTGGACAGCGAAGAAGGTTACCTCAAAGTACAACAGGATCTTTTTCAGATGGGCCAAAGGGTTGAGGAAGATGAAGTTTAGTTTAGATAAATGTGAGGTGCTGCATTTTGGAAAGACAAATAAGGGCAGGAATTATACACTTAATGGTAAGGTCCTGGGATGTGTTGCTGAACAAAGAGACCTTGGAGTGAGGGTTCATAGCTCCTTGAAAGTGGAGGCATCGGTAGATAGGATAGTGGAGGTGTTTGGTACGCTTTCCTTTATTGGTCAACGCATTGAGTACAGGAGTTGGGAGGTCATGTTGCAGCTGTACAGGACATTGGTTAGACCACTTTTGGAATATTGCATGCAATTCTGGTCTCCTTCCTATTGGAAGGATGTTGTGAAACTTGAAAGGGTTCAGAAAATATTTACAAGGATGTTGCCAGGGTTGGAGGATTTGAGCTATAGGGAGAGGCTGTACAGGCTGGGGCTATTTTCTCTGGAGCATCGGAGGCTGAGGGGTAATCTTATTGAGGTTTATAAAATCATGAGGGGCATGGATTGGATAAATAGACAAGGCATTTTCCCTGGGGTGGGGGAGTCTAGAACTAGAGGGTATCAGCTCAGTGTGGGAGAAGAAAGATTATAAAAGAGACCTAAGGGACAACCTTTTCACATGGAGGGCGGTGCATATATGGAATGAGTTTCAAGAGGAAGTGGTGGAGGCTGGTACAATTAAACATTTAAAAGGCATCTGGATGAGTATATGACTAGGAAGGATTTAGAGGGATATGGGCCAAGTGCTGGCAAATGGGACTAGATTAGGTTAGGATCCTGGTTGGCATGGACGAGTTGGACCAAAGGGTCTGTTTCTGTGCTGTACATCTCTATGACTCAATGACTCTATGACATCCTACCACACTGATACCACCATCTTGGAAAAGAAAACGCCAAAGTTAGAACTCTGAAATAGTTAATCTGTTTTAGAAAATCTTAATTAGTTTCTCCAACCACATTGCACAGGTAACTGAGCACAACTGAACTCTGGACAAGATCCGATGATCTTTAAGAAAGAAAACTATTATTTCACTGTTGAATGTTCTCCATGCATTTGCTTTCTTTAGAATCACTGTTCTCACACCAAGGTGTCTTTGCTAAAAGACAAGTGCTGACAATATGTTCAATGAAAACAGACTTGAATCAGATTGCACTTTTCATTCATGAGATTAGAAACAGCAGTGGGCTGAAATGATGCATTCACATTCTCATTGTGTTGCAGTTGACCCAGAGATTATGAAGAATGTCAGGCTACTTTCATTGACATTACTCACACGCTTGTAAAATGCCAGGAAAAAGCTTTTTACTGAATATTACTTAATAATTAAAAGAATGTTAAATGTCAATAGCTGATCTTAATTTGTGTTTCAGTGTCATTTTATTGAGAACATTTACTTGCACATCTTACAAAATGTTGATGGGATTGAGATCAACAGGTGTTTTGAGAAAAGCGACCGACAGAACAGCAGCTGTCACAACAATAAAGGGCCAACGAGAACAACTTATTGCAAAGAATAAGAATGAGCTGAGATATTTTTTAATCCACCTATTCAGCGATGTTATTACATAACCCTACAGTTTGTTCCCTGGGACACATACTGAGACAAGCATTGACTGTGCCTGGAGGACCATCAACTCAATGAAAAATGCTCCTTGATCTGCCTGAAACTTGTTGGTCTTCCAGAAAAGGAGTTGACCCTGACCGAGCGTTGCAGACTGGTGCATTCCAAGGTCCAGGAGTACATGCTGAGGGATGCAGTAAAGCTTGGAGCAACTGCTGCCAAGACACAGTGAGGAAAGACTGAGGTCTTCCAGCTGAAGTTAAATGGGGAATCCGTTCAGTTGTTGAACCCTTCCAGTGCCACAAATATATGTCAATATATTCTTGTACAAGTAAGAAATGCCTTGGTTTGTTTATTGGATGGAGTCAAATTCCAATATTTGTTTGCGTCTTCATATACCACTGTATAGAACTGAACTGCTTCAGTGACTATGTTTTTATGAATAAAGAATATTTTTAAAATTAAAAATAACCTCTGGAACATGTAAGCTGTGAAGCCATTTGGAGTTAATTTGGAAATCCATTGTAGAATTGGGCATGCCAATTCATTGCAGCTGAGGGAAAAATAGTGCACAATTCCCGTTTCTTTTCTTCATAGAGGGTGCTGTCAAGTCTGACTATATATTGTTTCGCCATTCCTTCTACTCAGTAGATGGGTCACTGGACCTGAAACATAACTCTATATTTCTCTCCATAGATGCTGAGTTTCTCCAGCAGTTTTCGTTTTTATTTAAGATCTTCAACATCCGCAGTTCTGTTTTGTATGTTATGTTGATAGCAATAATTTGAAGTTGCCTCCAAGGATATTAAAACAAAAAACTGCTTTTAAAAGAGCTCTTTCACATGTTTCGGGGCTCCTGACTGGGCCAGTGCTTTATTTAAAGAGCCTGTCCTAATAATGCGATGACACAGGTTTGGGACAGGAATGATTTGAACACAGCCATTTTGGCCCAAGGTGGGGACACCGGCACTGGGCTGCAAGAGCCCAAGCCTACATTTATTGCCTATCTCTAACTGCCCTGGAGAAAGTGGTGAACAAACAAAACAGAACAAAACAATACAGGGACAGCCCCTTCTGCCCACCAAGATTGCACCAACACGTGATGCCTTTCTTAGCTAAAAAGCTTATGCCTCTATGTGATCTGTTTCCCCAATTCCCTGCCTGCCTATGTGTCTGTTAAGTTGCCTCTTAAACATTGCTATTGGATCTGCTCCGACCACCTCCCCTAGCAGCATATTCCAGGCACTTACCATTGTCTCTGTAAAAAACTTGTCCCTCACATCTCCATTAAACTCTCCCCCCTTTTATCTCCCCCTGTAATTGACATTTCTACTCTGGGTAAATGACTCCAACTATCCATTCTGTCTATGCCTCTAATAATATTGTAAACTTCTATCAGGTTGCCCCGCAGACCCCAACATTCAAATTAAAATAATACAAGTTTGTCCAATCTCTCCTCTCCAATACCCTCCCAACCAGGCAACATCCTGGTAAACTGTTTCTGTACCTTCTCCAAAACCTCAGTATCCTTCTGGCAGTGTGGCAAATGTAGGCTGACTCAAGTTATAAACAACTGCAACATGACTTGCCAATTTTATACTCTATTCCTTGATTAATGAAGGCAAGTATGCTATATACCTTCTTGATCTCCTTATCCACTTGTGTTTCCACTTTCAGTCAATAATGGATGTGTGTGCCCAGATGCCTCTGTATGAATATGCGTCTAAGGGTTCTTCCATTTACTGTACACTACCCTCCTGCATTAGATTTTGCAAAGTGCGTCATCTCGCATTTGTCTGGATTAAATTCCATCTGTCATTTCTCCACCGAGTCTCCAGTCTATCTTTCTCCTGCTGTATCCTTTGGCAATCGTCCTCACTATTTACAGCTCCCCCAATGTTTGTGTCATCCACAAACTTACTAATCAAACCATCTAGTTCTCGTTCAATTATTTATTTATGTTACAAACAACAGTCGTACCAGCACTGATACCTCTGAGTCACCACTGGTCACAGATCTCCAGTCAGAAAAGTACACTTCCATCATTACGCTCTGTTTTCTATGATTATACCAGTAATGGGATTGAAATCATGACCATGCTGTTATTAGTGCCATGCTGTAATCATCTCAACCTAAGGTCAGTTAACCCAAATTCTATTCTATCAGACTCTTGAGTTGTCCCTTGTAAATGATGGATCATTTTTGAGGAAGTATCAGGTGAGCCATTGATGGCAAAATACTTCAGCTTTGACCAACTCTGTAGCCACAGTCAATGATAACTCCTAGGGTGGTGATAGTAGTGTATTCAGTGATAGAAATGCTATTGAGGTGATAGTTAGATTCTTTCATGTTGGAGATAATCATTGTGTGGTGTAATCGTCCCTTGAGATACAAACCTAAATTTTCCTTCAGAATCTCAACTCCTACTAGTAGAGGAACTATATCAGAGAGTCAAACTCTTAAAGTTGAATGATTGAGATAATAGGAATAATAGAGAAGCAATTAAAGATAAGGAGTAAAAGGGCATTTTTTACATATTTCAGTGATTTTTTGGGATTGAGTGTCAATATCACCCTAATGCAAGGTCATGAATTTATTAAATTCTGTGCTATGTGTGCACCAATCAACACCACTTTCTAATTGCCAGCCATTTCAACTCCTCCTCCCCCATTCTTCTGGTGATATGTCCATCCTGGGCCTCCTCCATTGTCAAAACAAGGCCACACACAAACAGGAGAAACAACACCTTATGTTCAGCCTTAGGGGACTCCAGCCCAAAGGCCTGAACACAGATTTCACCAGCTTCCAAATCTCCCCACCACCCACCCTCAGCCCATGTCCAGCCCTCCCTCTCCTCCCTGCTTCTAACCTGTCCATCATCCTTCTCACCCATCCACTCCATCCTTCCCACTGGCCAATCACAATAACCCCCTATCTGCATCCACCTATCACCATTCCACCTACCTTACCCTCAGGTCCATCCCCCTCCTTCTATTTATTTCTAAGCTCCTTTCCTCCTCCCCAGTCTTGATGGAGGGTCCCCAGCCGGAATGGTGACTGTCCTGCTCCTCTGATGCTATCGGACCTGCTGTACCTTTCCAGCTCTGCATTTTTATCAACTCTAACCTCCAGCATCTGCATCCCTTACTATTTCTAAATTAACTCAATGTCTCTTTCCAGAAGTGTTGCCTGACCTGCTAATTATTTCCAATAGTATTTCCTGTTTTTATTTCAAACGGTCCGAGTACAGATATACGGAATCAGATTCAGAATAAAGTTCCATGTGTTTTTTTCTCAATGTTGGCCAGGGTAGATTTGCAATATTTTTCCAAGGATCAAATATTGAACAGGTAGCAAGTAGGAACTCAGAAAACCTCTATCTTGTGCTGACAATCTCTCAGCAACACCTTCTGAACCAATTTGACATTTTTCCTGATTTCACAATAACCATTTTACGATCTGAATGATGCTGACAGTTTTGTGGATAATTATGGAAATGTTCCTATTGTGCACCTGTCCATTAGGAACTGGATTGGCTGCAAACTGAGCTTTGAGCGAGGCAACTTGTATTTTTGCAGTCCTCAACTGTCTGCTGAGTAGAGAATACGATGTCTGCGATATTTTGAGATAAAACATCCCAGGGATTAATTTGGATAATTTTAACCCAAATAATCCAAGTAATTTACTCAAGATCATGACTGCAATGTATGTTCCTGAAACATTGACAATACTCAAGTGTGATTGAGATGTGTGCATCAAGGGCACTGTGACCCTGCCATGAATACTACAGTGACAGAGGTATTCATGATTATAAAAGAGAAAAAAAAGACCACTAACATTGCAATGTGAATTTAAAAGGCTTTGCAGAAGTCAAAGCCACTTAGTTTCTGTTTTGGCTTTACAGTTAAAGTAAATGAGATCACTTTACTCAACATGCTTTGATTGCTTCCAAAGTAGAGAGTTTTGACCGAAACACAAAAAATTAAAGATGAAACATCTGAAATCAAAACGCCTCCATGTTCAACCAGCAGAAAATCACTAGCCCCAGTACATCATCATTCAGTTCAACCCGACACCACTTCAACCCTTCAGGGTTCATAAACAGCTAGATCTTACATGCCTTTGATAGGTCTTATTGTGCGTGAGTCATGTGTCGAAACAAGATGCATTTTTGGCTCCTGTCATGATTTCTTTGTGCTTACCCATTTTGCAATAATTTGAGGATGCCATTTTCATTGGTTTGCATTGCTTTTTACTGCAGGAAGGCACAGAGAGACAGGTAGCCTGTCACAGTGGAGAGTACTGAGTGGTCGAGGGGGTGGATATGTCGCTGTCTGGCATTTTGCTATATCAATGTCACACCGTCAGCATGAATCAGCAGTAAGGTAAAAACAATGACTGCAGATGCTGGAAACCAGATTCTGGATTAGTGGTGCTGGAAGAGCACAGCAATTCAGGCAGCATCCAAGGAGCAGCGAAATCGACGTTTCGGGCAAAAGCCCTTCATCAGGGATAAAGGCAGAGAGCCTGAAGCGTGGAGAGATAAACTAGAGGAGGGTGAGGGTGGGGAGAAAGTAGCATAGAGTACAATAGGTGATAGGTCAGGGAGTAGGGTGGAGTGGATAGGTGGAAAAGAAGATAAGCAGGTTGGACAAGTCCGGACAAGTTATGGGGACAGTGCTGAGCTGGAAGTTTGGAACTAGGGTGAGGTGGGGGAAGGGGAAATGAGGAAACTTTTGAAGTCCACATGGATGCCCTGGGGTTGAAGTGTTCCAAGGCAGAAGATGAGGCGTTCTTCCTCCAGGCGTCTGATGGTGAGGGAGCGGTGGTGAAGGAGGCCCAGGACCTCCATGCCCTCGGCAGAGTGGGAGGGGGAGTTGAAATGTTGGGCCACAGGGTGGTATGGTTGCTTGGTGTGGGTGTCCCGGAGATGTTCCCTAAAGCGCTCTGCTAGGAGGCGTCCAGTCTCCCCAATGTAGAGGAGACCGCATCGGGAGCAACGGATGCAATAAATGATATTAGTTGATGTGCAGGTAACACTTTGATGGATGTGGAGGGCTCCTTTAGGGCCTTGGATGGAGGTGAGGGAAGAGGTGTGGGCGCAGGTTTTGCAGTTCCTGTGGTGGCAGGGGAAGGTACCAGGATGGGAGGATGGGTTGTTGGGGGGCGTGGACCTGACCAGGTAGTCACGGAGGGAACGGTCTTTGCGGAAGGCGGAAAGGGGTTGAGAGGGAAATATATCCCTGGTGGTGGGGTCCGTTTGGAGGTGGCGGAAATGTCGGCGGATGATTTGGTTTATGCGAAGGTTGGTAGGGTGGAAGGTGAGCACCAGGGGCGTTCTGTCCTTGTTACGGTTGGAGGGGTGGGGTCTGAGGGCGGAGGTGCGGGTTGTGGATGAGATGTGTTGGAGGGCATCTTTAACCACGTGGGAAGGGAAATTGCAGTGTCTAAAGAAGGAGGCCATCTGGTGTGTTCTGTGGTGGAACTGGTCCTCCTGGGAGCAAATACAGAGGAGGCGGAGGATGTGGGAATACGGGATGGCATTTTTGCAAGAGATAGGGTGGGAAGAGGTGTAATCCAGGTAGCTGTGGGAGTTGGTGGGTTTGTAAAAAAATGTCAGTGTCAAGTTGGTCATCATTAATGGAGATGGAGAGGTCCAGGAAGGGGAGGGAGGTGTCAGAGATTGTCCAGGTAAATTTAAGGTCAGGGTGGAATGTGTTGGTGAAGTTGATGAATTGCTCAACCTCCTCGCGGGAGCACGAGGTGGCGCCAATGTAGTCATCAATGTAGCGGAGGAAGAGGTGGGGAGTGGTGCCGGTGTAATTACGGAAGATCAACTGTTCTACATAGCCAACAAAGAGACAGGCATAGCTGGGGCCCATACGTGTGCCCATGGCTACCCCTTTGATCTGGAGGAAGTGGGAGGATTCGAAGGAGAAATTGTTCAGGGTGAGGACCAGTTCGGCCAAACGAATGAGAGTGTCGGTGGAAGGGTACTGTTGGGGACGTTGGGAGAGGAAAAAATGGAGGACTTGGAGGCCCTGGTCATGGCGGATGGAGGTGTAGAGGAATTGGATATCCATGGTGAAGATGAGGCGTTGGGGGCCAGGGAAATGGAAGTCTTGGAGGAGGTGGAGGGCGTGGGCAGTGTCTCGAACGTATGTGGGGAGCTCCTGGACTAGGGGGGATAAGGCAGTGCCGAGGTAGGTGGAGATGAGTTCAGTGGGACAGGAGCATGCTACGACAATGGTCGGCCAGAGTGGTCAGGCTTGTGGATCTTGGGAAGGAGGTAGAACCGGGCATTGCGGGGTTCCCGGACTATGAGGTTGGAAGCTGTGGGTGGGAGATTTCCTGAGGTGATGAGGTTCTGTATGGTCTGGGAGATGATGGTTTGGTGTTGGGGGGGGTGGGGTCATACTGCAAACACACTACGTGTCAGAGAGTCATAGAGTCGTAGAGTCATACAGCATGGAAACAGATCCCTTGGTCTAACTCATAAATGTCGGCCAGACATTCCAATCTGGCCTAGTCCCATTTGCCAGCATTTTGTGCATTTCCCTCTAATCCATTCCTATTCATATTCCCATCTAGATACCTTTTAAATGTTGTAATTGTACCAGCCTCCACCATTTCCTTTGGCAGCTCATTCCTACATGCACCACCCTCTGTGAATAAAAGGTATCCCTCAGTGTACTTTGTGTACTCAGCCAATGGCCACTTCTGAAAGTCAAATAGGAATACTCAGTAGTGTGGTCAAAGAGAACTACAGTCAGTCAGTACTGTTACAATCAAGGAACTTGCCAATACCAGTCCAGTAGTTGGTCCTACCAGAATCCATGTCCTTGCAGTCCAGGAATCAGGCAACACTCAGCAGATCCAGTGTAACCTGATCAGGGATTACAGGTAGGTCAGGCTGTGGAGACATCAGCTTTGGGGGAGGGGCGATTTATTTCCTGCAATGTGTCAAAGACTATGATGCAAATGGAAGAAAGAGCAGAGGCAGGAGAGGGGGTGAGATCTTCCCATTGACTGGCTGGAATATTCAGAGAGCTGGAAGGTTTACTCGTTGGGAGAAGGAATTGGTGGAAGGAAACCATTGAGTGGGAAATGGCTCAGCTGGGTTTGAAATGAGCTAGACCACTCAAAACATTCTTAAGCTGGCAGCTCAGGCCATAACTTTGCAATTTGTTTCGGTAAGTGTACAGCGAAAATTACCCGGATTAGGTTATCTAGGTTGACTACTAGATTTTAAAACAGACAAAAATATATTCACAAAATCACAAAATGAAACACAAAGAACAGAATAAAGAGCCCCTACAGAACTCAACCTATCCAACTAGACTTAATTATGCTGTTCCGAATATACACAAAAGTCCCAATAAGTAAATACCCTTTAAAAAGCAGTGCAAATGGAACACATGCTTACAGGTTAAGGTTGAAAGGTAGAAAAAGAGACAGAGTTTCCACACAGCTCCGTGTTGAACTTCCCAGTTTAAGACTGAACTAAAAACTGCTCGATTCAGCTCACCTAGAGAGCTGACCACTCCCCTTTCATTATACAGGTCACTTCTAAAACATGGAGAAAGTGAGGACTGCAGATGCTGGAGATCAGAGCTTAAAAATGTGTTGCTGGAAGAGCGCAGCAGGTCAGGCAGCATCAAAGGAGAAGGAGAATCGACATTTCGGGCATAAGCCCTTCTTCAGGAACATGAAGAACTTCTAAACCATGACCACTTTGGCCTGAAGTCTCATCTGTTTACATATAAACAAAAGGCCTCTCAAAAGTGTTTTCATCTCTGTACCAACCCAGACTAACTGGAGCTGGGCCTGGTTTATTACCCCTTTGAAAAAGATCCAGGGCAGAGTCTCCTTGAGCCAAGGAACAGCTTGTAGAAAAAAACAGGACTAGCTTTGTGACACAAGGAAGACTGCAAGTCCCAGGAAAGGCATCTCCTGATCTACAATTCCACTAAGGTACAGTATACAGCCCAGACACGTAGGTAATGAGGTAAGGAGAGGCAGGTTGCAGGAGAAAAGTTGTTCTGAAGCACAATGGACAGGCACCAGGAATTTTATTTGATAAGTCACTAACTCAAAATGGGAAAATTCAGCTGTATGATTTACATGTAAAATGAAATTTATTTCTGAATTATACAGGAAGATATTTTTATCTTTGAATTCTCCTTCACACCAAGCGATGGTTTCATGTGAACTATCAACGTTTAACTTGTTATCGTTTATGTCTATTCCTGGACATTGAAGGCTGGATTTTCATGACCAAGGCAGGGAGCTTGAATCAGTTTCCTGACTCAGAGGATATGCCTCATTTTAAAGGAGTTTCAATATTTGCTCATGGGAGGCAGGTGTAGTTTAGAGTTGAGTCGAAAAGTGTGGTGCTGGAAAAAGCACAGCAGGTCAGGCAGCATCCGAGGAGCCGGAGAGTTGACATTTTTAGAGTTGAGTCTGCTGACCACGAAGTCAGATTGTCGGTAAGCTTGGGGTTACAAGTCAAGTGCCAAGGATTAAATCCATTTTCTGAGACTTTGGCAGTTTTTGTGGAAAATCTAGGTCTTCCCCTTACATCTCCTCACCCAATACCTTTGACTTCTCCAAGTCAATACATGCCTTCCACCAGCCTCTCACATACCCCCTGCAAGCCCCATATCCACATGCATCATGTCCATCATACACAGGTCCCAAAAAAGAACTAACATAACTAAGAGCTGAGGAGGAATTGTTTTACACAGGGGGTGGTTCACATGTAGAATAAATTTCCTGAAGAAGTGATGGATGTGGGTACAATTACAACATTTAAAGGACACTTGCATGAGTACATGATTACGAAAGGTTTACAGGAATTATAGGCCAATAGCAGGCAGGTGGAATTAGTTTAGTTTAAGATTATGGTCAGCATGGACTGGTTAGACTGAAGGGTCCATTTCTGTGCTCCGTGACTCTATGACACTCTATCTCTCATTTACATCCATTTTATAGTGAAAATAACTCACATTTATGACATCCATTCAAAATTGTAAATCTACTCAAGTGGTTATATTTACATTTTTAAAACTATTCAAATTCATATCAAAAACAGTTAATCCTATAATAATCTATTTAAACTTGCAATCAATATGTAACTTCAGAGCCTGCTTGTTAAGATAATTGTAGCTTTTGAAATTCAGGCAAGCATTAATCATGGGATAATGATCGACATTCAGAGTTGCCATTTGAGAACTCTATTGAAACCGTCTGAACAAAAAGTATTGTTTTCCTATGCTCCACCAAGTGGCTTGTCTGTAAAAGTGGATTCGGCAGATTGTTTTTTTTCTAACCTGACAGTTTCAGCCTGTTTATCACATTTAAAGAGCAGAGGATCTAAATGTATACAGATTATGACAGATAAACAGACATTATTTGTCCTTCTGAAAATATTTTTGTCTACTCCGGTATTTTGTGATGGCCACACTGCGTGTTGGATTGGCCAAAGATGAGCTGTTTAAACTCAGCACTAAGTCTGGATGATGAATTCAAGTTTCCATTCTGTGTGACATACACCCAGCCTCATTCCTCTGTCAGTAGAAACTATTAGTAATGTGGAGGCTGAACGTCCACAATCAGCTCCAGCTGTGATGATGCTGTGGTTTGAAGAGATGTATTTTGTCTTGGTTTCTTTTAAGAGAGAGACTGAACGAGAGGTGCCCAGTAGTCTGGGGCAACTTAAACAACTTGTGAGGCGTTGACATTTTTTTGTAAAGTTGGAACAATAGAAGCAGCCTGGATGGGTGTCGCCAGCTCTCACAGACCAGGATTTACAGTTTTGTTTTGGTTTTAGATTGAGCTTTAAACACTTGCAGTTGTAGTCTCAACAAAGTAGAGCTGCTGGATTTTTGAAGAAGTAGAAGTTATCTTTTCCCCTCTCTCAATTACAGATAGAAGCTGGGGTTTCTCTCTACTGCTGGGTTACCTGAGAAACAAATCCATTTTTCTGTATTTACCTTTTTGCCAAGGGGTATGTTTATGAGACGTTACTATATTGGAACAGTCCATTAGCAATGCTTACTGTATCTACTGTTCTGTCAAGTATTCCAATAAAGTTGAATTATTCTAAGTTCCTTCTTCTGTTTGTATTTTAACCATAGTGCTTCACTACATTGTGTTTTGCTTAATGTCAAGTAGTTGGGCCAATCAAATTTCATCTGGAATACAGCACATTTGTCTTTAAAATAAGACAAGGTTAGGTTCTAGATTATCTTCTCAAAATATTTTGAGGAGGTCTGGTCTGGTCCATAACACTAGCCAACCATTTTTCAATATCCACAGAGTCTTTCTAACTCCAGAAAAATCCAGATAAATGTGTTGACTCAGCGTTTTCCTGTTCACACCTGATGTTCTGATGTATGTTTCCTATGTATAGATAACAATCAGGTACAGGAATCCTTGCTGATTTTCTCCTTTCTCACACACTAAGAACAAATTAATTGTCAGTAATTAGTTGTTGAAGCAGATGTTTATAATTGAACTACCACTGAAGTCTCAGATATTTTGTTTTGTGAGCATCTGCCGCGTTTCAAAATGTCAAGTTCTATGAAAAGGTAAAGGCAATTTTCATGCTGATGGCAATTCAAGAGTTTATGTTGTTTGTGAACCACCTCAGAGCTCAACCTGAAGCCAGAAATGTAGAGATCTGTAAACTTCACTCATCAAGAATTAACTCTAATTGGCCCCAGGCTCAAGCTGAAAGAAAGCAATTAGTTTTTTTTGACATCGAAAGCATAGATCTAAGCACTGATTGAGCTCCCAGAATGATGGCTTGATTGCTTTGGCTGTTTCAGTGGAATGCACTCAAAATCTGTGTAAGTAGCTCAGAAAGATTGTGTACATAAACTTAAATTGCACTTTGTATCAACTGAGTTCTTGAAGTCTTTGAGCTGATTTTAATAAAGTGTCGCCACTGAACCAACCTTTACCGAGAGATCTGGCTACCTCCCTGGAATAAATTTATTGCCACTTGGAGTTTCAGGCAACTGTCTGTGTGGAGTTTGCACATTCTACCCGTGTCTGCATGGGATTCCTCTGGGTGCTCTGGTTTTCTCCCACACTCAAAAGATGTGCAGGTCAGGTGAATTGGCCATGCTAAATTGCCCATAGTGTTAGGTGTATTAGTCAGGGATAAATGTAGGGGAATGGGTCTGGGTTGGTTACTCTACAGAGGGCCGGTGTGGACTTGTTGGACCAAAGGGCCTTTTTCCACACTGTAAGGAATCTAATATATTAAAAAAATTGCTCGTAGTATCTCGGGACATGCAGGCTAGGTGGGTTAGCCATGGAAAATGCAGGGTTACAAGGATAGGTTACGGGGGTGAGTCTGTAACTGATGTTGTTCAGAGGGCCAGTGTAGACTCAATGTGCCTGCTTCTACACAGTAGGAATTCTGCGATTCTGTGATTGTGTGGTGCTGCTAATTGCACCAGTTTATGGGTCTTCAATTAGGTTCCAAAATTTCAGCTAGACCCTTTTGGATACAAGTTCACAAGTAGTTACGTTTTAGAGATTTTGGAAAATATTTGTTGTGTTATGCCTCTCAGTCAATCTGTCAGTATTTTGTATCTTTAAGAGACATGCTTTTGATATCAACAGAGCACCATGGCATGTGATCTACGATCTATAGATCTCTCACTCCATCTTGTCTTGGATCACTTAATGCGTGATACCCTACTCAAAGTATGCTCCATTGTTGTAAACTAATCACTTACCAGCAGCCCAGACAGTTCTGGGCCCAAGGAATGTAATGATTAAAATGAATAGTTCATTGCAACAAATGGCTGTTGGGTTATTCGGCACTAAATTATCGACAGTTTCTAATGTTACAGGAGATAATATTAGCATTACCATACCCACAAAACACCTCATTGGAGGCAATTCCTATCCATTTCAATTAATGAAAGAACTAACTGCTGTGTACCAGAATGATGAGAAAAATAGTTTTGCATTTTTTATAAGTGATTTTATAATTTAAATTGTGTAACTCACAGGTGTTGCATTGAAACTAAGTAAGAATGCTCTTCTTTCTGTGCTACATATTTTCAGGTGCATTAAGCAAAATATTTCTTACCAAGGCTTTTTTTTTAAATCAACATCCGTTCTCCTAAGTTGATATTATTTTCTTATACTGATTCACAGAAGGCTCCTTGTTTGCCAACAAGAAAATTCATTTTTGCTGGACTTCAGGAGAAAAATAACATTTCAAAAAGGTGCCAAAGATGACAAGATTGCTGATTGCAGTCAAAGTGGAACCTTTACCCTTGTTTGTCACATGATGTAACATGGGAGAGTCATTATTGTGTTTTAACTGCACAAATTATTTGTTAAAGTATCCATGGTAACAAAGTCTCATCTCTCTTCAAGATAGAAACTGCTGGACAATTGTGATGCAGTTGTTCAATGACATTTGTTAGTATTTCAGTTACATGTCTTATCCACTCCAAAGAAAATGTCAAAATTCAAAGGCTATTCATTTTATAGGTCAGTATTCCTAAATGGCAGAAGTTACTGAAGAATTGCAGAAGTCCCTGATGATGCACTGCAAGATATGAATCCACAACAGAAACCCCATTTGTTCCAACAGAAAAAGTGGTAGGGACTACACAATGGATGAACTTCTTCAGGATTTCAGTTGCTATCTGCATAAGTTTTCTTTATTTATTTACAAATCCATTTACGAAGTAACTGGTGTATCATGTTATTATTTTTCAATGCATGGACACAGGACTGTAGCTGTAAAAGGGTGTAGCAGCAAACTAAGGAAAAGCAATAAGGTCATAGTCATAGAATTATAGAGATGTACAGCATGGAAACAGACCCTTTGGTCCAACCCATCCATGCCGACTAGATATCCGCAATTAATCTAGTCCCATTTTCCTGCATTTGGCTCATATCTCTGTAAACCCTTCCTAATCATACACCCATTAAATGTTGTTATTGCACCAGCCTCCACCACTTCCGCTTGCAGTTCATTCCATACACGCACCACTTTCTGCACGAAAAAATTGCCTCTTCAGTCCCTTTTACATATTTCCTCCTCTCACCCTAAACTTATGGCCTCTAGTTTTGAACTCACCTATCGTTGAGTAAAAACCTTGACTATCCAACCTCTCCATGCCCCTTTGTTTTAGTTTGGGATTATGTTCGGCATGGATTAGTTGGACCGAAGGGTCTGTTTCCATGTTGCCTGACTCCATGACTCTCTAAGGTCAACCCTCAGCCTCCAACACTCCAGGGAAAATAGCCCTAGCCTATTCAGCCTCTCCCTATGGCTCAAATCCTCCAACTGTTGTAAATCTTTTCTGAGCCCTTCCAAGTTTCACAAAAACTTTGGTTTTAACTACATCAATACACAATTCCCTACTGTTTTCACCCCTAACTTTGTAGTTGTCAGATTGATTCCTGGGAAACAGAGGGAAAGCTCCTTTACAGGTGATTCATCACTTCTCAGTATCGAGACAAGCTAGCCACCCACTCACTGGTGTTAACATTGCACAAAGAATAGAAATATTTGCCTGCAGGTCAAGTGTGTAACCAGAGCAATTTCCCACATGTATATGTCGGCTGTGTGCTACACAGTTGTATAATTCAGGGACTGCGGTTGTGGAGGGGGTGGAGATGACAAGCCTTGTGCTCAATAAAGGGGAAAGAGATTGGGCAAAGAGTTGGAAAGAAGGAAAGAGGACAAGAGGATGATGATGACGAACAATGCAGACCTGTGCTGTCAGCTGCCTTCTTCATTTGTTTCATTCTTTCGAGTCAGTCAGACCTGCCTAGTTGAAGCATTATGCATTTTACACACACTGCCTGACCATCTTGTTAAGTAATAAACCACCAGGCTCCTATAAATCTATCTGGACTACTTATCATGCACTTGCAGATTTTTAGTCGTGATGGATGAAGTGACAGCCGGGCACACAAAGATGTGGGTCCAATCAGATGGCACAGAGCTAAGAGTTGCCTCCCAACAACAATCTGCCAGTTAAGACAAGTTGATTGCTGTCACTTTTGCCCTCTATCATCAGTAAAAAAAAACAGTGACTTGACAGTTGCTGATCGTCAACTGCAGTTTGCTATATTATTACAATAATCAGAGCATATGCAATGCTCTGACATGTCAGCTCACAGGGCAGTGTCTAAGTGAATTTCTGATTTCCAACTTCTGGATGAATGAATTATGTGCATCATTGCAGCCCACGTATATTTGAAATGTGTTCACAATGAAATTATTCATTTTCCTGTTCTTTCGTTTTCCAACAAACAAAGATTACTTCAAATTTTTGCAATCGGCTTGTGTGTGTGTGCTCGAAAACTAAATGGGTCAAATAGATCTACCAAGTGGGAACACATAATTAAGGGTTGATTGAGGTTGTTTAAAGCTCAAATGAACTGCAGTATTATGTTTCCCACACCATAAAATGGGAATAGGTAATCTTTTGAGAAAGTGCTTTAATCAGTGAGTAGGAAGGGGGAATGCAATCATTGAAAGGTGGCTCTAGCTTATCAGTGGCACCATCAAGAAAACAGTAAACTCCTTCTCTCCAAGCGGCTATCATTTAAAACACACTCCTCACCTGCGTTCCCATCCCAAATGTTCCTACGGCCCACCATTGCCCAAGAACAAAGCCCCTGGACATATCTCCCTCTGGCGTTCCAATGGGCCTCCTCCACGTAGACCTCACAGCACCCACTACAGACCTAACAAGTACATACAATTCTGGATAATCTGATTGGCTGACAGTTGCAGAGGCTAGGACCCTGGCCCTCGTGAGGGGCCCTCAATGCTTCTTGCCTGAGGGGCCATCTTGTTTTAAGTATGATGTTGACTTTGCATTGTTGTTGAGGAATGAGGGGAGTGTGGTGAGGTGTTGGTGAGCATCCACATACCCCTCTTCCTTTAAACTTACCACCCCATGACTAGTCTAATTTTGACCTCTAGTTTCCCCGCAACCTCTGACTCCCCAATGGCTTACAAGCCTGTCTGTCTCAGTGTTCACCGAATTCATTGGTAACCTTCAGGCCCACTCAAAAAGCTTAGAAGGGCAGGTGGGAGACGTTAATTGCAAAAACTTTGTTTCTGATGGCCGTTTATAGGAATTAGATACAGCTCCTGAGGCTAAAGGGATCAAAGGATATTGAGGTTAGAGCAAGATGATCAGCCTTAATCATATTGAATGGTGGAGCAGACTTGATGGGCTGAATGACCTACTTCTGCTGTTGTCTTCTATGTTTTTGTGTTAAAGGTTTGCTATTAATTTCTCAAAGTCTTTCAGGCAAGGGCAGCAAGGGTTGGGAACCTATTGTACCTTATTGAGAATTTACTGGTAGGGTTCTGGGATGTGTTGGTGAACAAAGTAACCTAGGGGTGCAGGTGCATAATTCCTTGAAAATGGAGTCACAGTTGGACAGGGTGATGAGGAAGGCATTTGGTACATTTGCCTTTGTTGATCAGTGTAGTGAATCTTGTAGGTGGGATGTTATATTGTGGTTGTTCAAGACATTGGTTAGGCCACGTTTGGAATTCTGCATTTACTGAACAACCACAACATAACATCCCACCTACAAGATTCAATGCACTGTTTTCCCTGCTGCAGGAAAGATGTTGTTAAACTTGAAAGGGTTCCGAAAATATTACAAAGATATTGCCGGGATTGGAGGGTTTAAGCTATCGGGGGAGGTTGAATAATCTGGGGCTCTTTCCCCTGGAGCATTGGAGGCTGAGGGGTGACCTGATAGAGGTTTATAAAATTGTAAGGGGCATAGATAGGGTAAACAGACAAGGTCTTTTCCCTAGGCTGGGGGAGTCCAGAACTAGAGGGCCATGGTTTAAGGTGAGAGGAGAAAGATTGAAAAGAACTTGAGGGGTAACGTTTTCATGCAGAGGGTGGTGTGTGTATGGAATGAGATGCCAGAGGAAGAGGTGGAAGTGGGTATGATTAAAACATTTGGATGGGTAAGAATGAATAGGAAGAGTTTAGAGGGATATGGGTCAAATACTGGCAAATGGGACTAGATCAGTTTCAGATGTCTGATCAGCGTGGACAAATAGGACTGAAGGGTCTGTTTTCATCCTGTATAACTCTATGACTCTATTCATCATATGATCATTAACATACCAGCTAGGTAGATCTTCCTTAGGGAAAATGGGAAGCATGTATTTGCAACCTGATTCATCATATGAGGCATGTACCTGGCAGGGTAGCGAAGCCTTGCATTATGTTCAGTGTGAGGGGTGAAGCTGTCCAGGTAACAAAATGGCCCAAGCAAGGCAGCCACATTGGCTGATGACAGCAAAGCTGACAAGCGCAAGAATGCAGAGTTTATCTCAAAAAAGGTCACCGCCTGTAAAGAGGTCTCAGCTCAAAATGCAGGAGACAGGAACATTCAGAAATGAAAGTTAAAGTACCTGGGTGTGGGGGCAATCCTGGAGGAAGGAGGGAGGGAACTGGATGTGGAGGGAATGAAACACAGCGATGGGTCAAGAAAATAAGGAAGGGTAGGGAACACAATGAATTAATTAGCTGCCCTCAGGATGGAGAATGAGAGGGTGAATTGAATAATAGTCACTGTAAGATGAAGGCTGGATAAGGGGATCAGGATGGGAGTGGGATTGGGGGAAGAGTAAGGCTATCAAAGGAGAAAAGTAAAAAGGATTGATAGCCACAAAGAAAAATTGAAGATGGGTCACAGATGACACCAAAGGAAAGAAGGCTAGCATTTGATTTTATTGGATTGGATTTGATTTGGTTTGATTTATTATTGTCTTAGGTACAGTGAAAAGTTTTGTTTTGAATACAGTACAGGCAGATTATACCACACAAAGCACATTAGGGTCATAGAACAGAACAATGAATACAATCTTCCGGAGATGGTACACAGAGAGATCAACATTAAATTAAAATTTGAGAGGTCCTTTCAGAAGTCTAATAACAGCAGGGAAGAAGCAGTGATTGAATCTGTTGGTTTGTGTGTTTAAGCTCATCAATAGTGATGGGAGAAATGTGTGTGGAAGAGTGTTATGTAGAGAGAGGGGACAGAATTAAAAATTTAGAAGCATCATCTCGTTTCTATATAGTCTTGCCAAAGAAGGCCTCACAGAGAATGTGCAGTCCAAATCTGAGTCATGTTTCTTGTTCCTGCACAATGCAAACACATTAAAATTATAGGCATTGAAATAGAATCTCTCAAATACTACCACATGAGCTCTCAGTTAAGGCTCTAGCACTACAGAAAAGCAATCGCCGCACATAGAAACCAAAGTTTATCAACTCCGTACCCAACCTCCCAACAATGTCACATGATTCATTTACCACTGAAAGGAAGGGCACCTAAGACTCCCCAAATGTGGTGGCGGTGCCTGTGGATGGGTTAGTCCATATGCAGCAGTGTAGGGGCATTCACAGATCCATGGGTTTGCAACTAAAGGACACAGGGATGAAACTGTTGTGCAGTTTGAAGATATCAAAGTTGAAGGGTACCTTATCCTGGTACCTAAAAGCTTTTTTAGGTATGTCCAAGGCAAAAAAATGGTTAGGACAAAAATTGGGCCCTTGAAGACAGAAGCAGGGGAATATATTACTGGGAATGAAGAAATGGCAGAGGAATTAAATGGGTACTTCAGATCTGTGTTCACTGGGGAAGACACAAGCAATCTCCCTGAGGTAACAGTGGCTGAAGGACCTGAACTTAAGGGAATTTCTATTTGCCAGGATTTGGTGTTGGAGAGACTGTTAGGTCTGAAGGTTGATAAGTCTCCGGGACCTGATGGCCTGCATCCCAGGGTACTGAAGGAGGTGGCTCGGGAAATCGTGGATGCGCTGGTGATTATTTTCCAGAGTTCAATAGAATCGGGGTCGGTTCCTGAGGATTGGAGGGCGGCTAATGTTGTGCCACTTTTTAAGAAGGGTGGGCGGGAGAAAGCAGGAAATTATAGACCAGTTAGTCTGATCTCAGTGGTGGGAAAGATGCTGGAGTCTATTATAAAGGATGAAATTACGGCACATCTGGATAATAGTAACAGGATAGGACAGAGTCAGCATGGATTTATGAAGGGGAAATCATGCTTGACTAATCTTCTTGAATTTTTTGAGGATGTAACTCGGAAGATGGACGAGGGAGATCCAGTGGATGTAGTGTACCTGGACTTTCAGAAAGCTTTTGATAAAGTCCCACACAAGAGGTTAGTGAGTAAAATTAGGGCGCACGGGATTGGGGGCAAAGTACTAGATTGGATAGAGAATTGGTTGGCTAATAGGAAACAAAGGGTAGTGATTAACGGCTCCATTTCGGAATGGCAGGCAGTGACCAGTGGGGTACCACAGGGATCCGTGCTGGGACCGCAGCTTTTTACAATATATGTAAATGATATAGAAGATGGTATCAGCAATAACATTAGCAAATTTGCTGATGACACAAAGCTAGGTGGTAGGGTGAAATGTGATGAGGATGTTAGGGGATTACGGGTGACCTGGACAAGTTAGGTGAGTGGGCAGATGCATGGCAGATGCAGTTTAATGTGGATAAATGTCTGGTTATCCACTTTGGTGGCAAGAACAGGAAGGCAGATTACTACCTCAATGGTATCAAATTAGGTAAAGGGGCTGTTCAGAGAGATCTGGGTGTTCTTGTCCACCAGTCAATGAAGGCAAGCATGCAGGTACAGCAGGTCGTGAAGAAGGCTAATAGCATGCTGGCCTTCATAACAAGAGGGATTGAGTATAGAAGCAAAGAGGTGCTTCTGCAGCTGTACAGGGCCCTGGTGAGACCACGCCTGGAGTACTGTGTACAGTTCTGGTCTCCAAATTTGAGCAAAGACATTCTGGCTATTGAGGGAGTGCAGCGTAGGTTCACGAGGTCAATTCCTGGAATGGCAGGATTGCCTTACACGGAAAGACTGAAGCGATTGGGCTTGTATACCCTTGAGTTTAGAAGACTGAGAGGGGATCTGATTGAAACGTATAGGATTATGAAAGGACTGGACACTCTGGCAGGAGGGAATATATTTCCGTTGATGGGGGAGTGCCGAACCAGAGGACACAACTTAAAAATACGGGGTAGACCATTTAGGACAGAGATGAGGAGAAACTACTTCACCCAGAGAGTGGTGGCTGTGTGGAATGCTCTGCCCCAGAGGGCAGTGGAGGCCCAGTCTCTGGATTCATTTAAGAAAGAATTGGATAGAGCTCTTAAAGATAGTGGAGTCAAGGGGTATGGAGATAAGGCTGGAACAGGATACTGATTAGGAATGATCAGCCATGATCATATTGAATGGCGGTGCAGGCTCGAAGGGCAGAATGGCCTACTCCTGCATCTATTGTCTATTGTCTATTGTCTATTCTCTATTGTTATTGTAATAACATCAGCTGGAGAAGCAGAAGTAAACCATGCACCACATCAGATCTGTCTGGCTAGTCAATGAGATCATGGCTGATCTGATAATCCCCAACCTCATCTTCCTGTCTTTTCCCCATAATCTTTGATTCCTTTATTGATTAGAAATCTATCTCAGCCAAGTACATTCATTTGTTTCGTTCAAGCCATTAACATTACATTGTAAATAATGGAGACCTCAGCACTGATCCTTGTGGCACTCCACCATTTTCCAATTGCCAACTTGTAAGTGCCCCCTTATCCAAACTCTTTGCCTTTTGTAAATGAGTCCATCCCCTATATATGCAAATATACTACCGCCAACTATATGGGCTGTTATCGTGGTAAATAACGTAATGTGCGGCATCTTCTCAATTGCCTTCTGAAATCCAAATATATTACATCCATGCTTCCCCTTAGTCAGTCTGCTTGCTGCCTGCTTGAAGAATTCTAATATAATTCTCAGGAATAGGGCCTACCCTTGGGGATACCCGGTTTCTGAGTCCCATGTGCCATCTCAGCTCCCTCTGGTACACTGAAAGGAGCAACTGACACAAATTCTGTTCCATCAGGACAACCAGCAGCCTCAAAGATGGCTGCTGAGGGTGTTCAAATGAGTCTGCCATTTCACCTGACCTACCTCCATCTTAGCCTCCGCGAGCTTTAATTGGATAGAACACCCATCTCCATATCAGCCTCACCAAAATCTGATCTTGAGTCAGTTTTATCCATGGAGGAAGGTTTCTGATACAAAACGGAGAGCCTAATTTTTGTTTGCTACCTTTGTAGCAAAGATCAGACCTTCTGAGTGCTCCTGAGAACTTACTATCCTGCCTTGCTTCAGTCAGAATCAGTGGAGAGTGATATTGTAGATATAGAAGCAGGTAGCCATTATGAGGGAACATTATGGAGTCAGAAGCTCAGTTTGAGGCACAATATTGTACAATTAGTCAGTTTCCACTTGAAACAAGTGGCTGGAAAGGGCAATAAAATCAAGGAAAGGATACGGTTTTTGTAACAAGTTCGGCATTTCATTGCTTCAGTCTTCCCGTTGTTTAACTGGAAATAGCTGCAGTTTATTCAGCTAGAGTCAGTACAAAGTCTGTCCACACAATTTACCTGTAGTTTGCCACCTGTCATATCTCTTTCTGTATGGCATTACCTCGCCAACAATTTATGTGTGTATGTCTGAATATCTGTGACCATAAAATATTGACTGCTTTCTATCCTATTCTAAACCGCATGTCAAATTCTTCCTTTGGCCCATCTATCTAGTTTAAATGATTTTCTATTGCTGATTCAACATTATCTCAATGGCAAATAAAAACCGAAAGAACTGCGGACACTGCAAATCAGAAATAAAAACAGAAGTTGCTGGAAAAGCTCAGCAGGTCTGGCAGCGTCTGTGAAGAGAAATCAAAGTTAACGTTTCAGGTCTGATGACCCTTCCTCAGTTCTGAAACGTTGACTCTGATTTTGCTTTACAGATGCTACCAAACCTGCTGAGATTTTCCAGCAACTTCTGTTTTTGTTAGCTCAATGGTCCCTATTTGTCCCTATTTACTAAGCAGATTTACCTCTGTTGTAACAATGTTTTTTTCCTTTTTGTGTGAAATAGATGAAGGTTATGACTAGCCAATACTCAATTGTAACTTTACTAATTTTACTTTATAGCAATCTTTCATTTGGCAGATTTTACTCTGGTAACGACTTGCCACAATGCACCATTACATCCTGAGATGGGGCCTGAAACTGATCCTTCTGGTTTCGAGGTAGGAGCATTACCAATGCACTACAACACCCCTTTATATACTCTCTTATATATAGGGGGCATGGTGGCTCAGTGGTTAGCACTGTTGCCTCGCTGCACCAGGGACCTGGATTTGCTTCCACCCTCTGGTGACTGTCCATGTGGAATTTGTACATTTTCCCTGCGTCTACATATGTTTCCTCCGGACGCTCCAGTTTCCTCCCACAGTCCAAAGCTCTGCAGGTTAGATGGATTGGCCTGCTAAGTTTCCTGTAGTGTCCAGGGATGTGCAGTTTAGGGTGGATTGGCCATGCTAATTTTCCCGTATTGTCCAGGGTTGTGTAGGCTAAATGGATTGGTCATGGGAAATGCAAGGTTACAGGGATAGAGTCAGATCTCGGTGGCGGTTCTTCGGAGGGTTGGTGTGGACTCAATGGACCAAATGGCTTCCACACTGTAGGGATGCTGTGGCATATTTGTAATCAACTCATTTGGACATGCAATGACACACCTCCTTGGCAGGTGGGTCTTGAACTCAGGCCTTGTGAAGATATGTCTCTCACGACATTCATCATCATTCACTTTGCTGAGCAAAGAATTGCTTGCGATAATGATTTCTCTCATTTGCCTGCAAGCTCTGCCTTTGTCCACACTGTCCTCACTGGTTTTCCAATTACTTGCTCCAGGACTTTAATAACTAAAAGCATCCATTAAGTGAAAAGTCGATCTATTATGTTGCTTTCATTTTCGAAGGTTGATTGTGTTCCTGTAATTCTCATGGTTCTTGAAGTAACAATCATTATTTCAGTGCAGCTTGTAAATACATATTCTGGGATAATGTCCAATATCATACACAAATAGTTTGTTTGTTAAATGAACAACTTTTTTACCTCATTATTCGGTTCACAGCTAAGTGTTTACCTCAACATCTTCAACAGAAATAGCAATATGTCTTTAGTATATTAACATTTAAAGAAATGTTAATTGTGTTGTCAAAGTCTACAAAGATCCGAGAGAACATCCTATACATTCTGAAACTATCAGTTTAGCATAGTCAGGCAAATATCCCAAATTGGAGTATATAAATTGACTTGCCAAATAATTCAACCCAATTATTTTGGTACCAAAATTCATACTTAGGTTTAATTCAGCACATAAGTTGGCTCATCTGCCATTTTTCAGCTAATAATTATATACTTAGAATTGTACTCATGTTCGGAGTCTGTATCAGTGTTTCAGCTCAGAAACATATATCTGGGGTTAGAAGTGCTTCAAAAGTCATCACATGGGACCAAGGGAGTGATACACAGTCTACATTGCCAAGACGACATGTAACAGTTAGGATATGTTGCACAGAGCAACTGCATGGTGACTGACAAACAGAAATGGGTCCTCCTATTGTTATGTTCAACTATATTTTAGACACTGAAACACATTGTACAGCATGAAGTAGACTTTATAGCAATCAATCATGCATGTAGCTTGCAAGCCTACAGTACACTAACCGGCAGGCAAAGTCACAATGTTGTATACACACAGTACATGAAGCCTTTGAAGGTAAGTCTGATGGTAAACTTTTACTGCATGGTTGATGGATCAAAAGTAAAAATGATGGCAACTTTCAAATAAAAATCTGGTGTGATAGAACATAGAACATAGAACATAGAAGAATACAGCGCAGTACAGGCCCTTCAGCCCTCGATGTTGCGCCGATCAAAGCCCACCTAACCTACACTAACCCACTATCCTCCATATACCTATCCAATGCCCGCTTAAATACCCATAAAGAGGGAGAGTCCACTACTGCTACTGGCAGGGCATTCCATGAACTTACGACTCGCTGAGTGAAGAACCTACCCCTAACATCAGTCCTATATCTACCCCCCCTTAATTTAAAGCTATGCCCCCTTGTAATAGCTGACTCCATACGTGGAAAAAGGTTCTCACTGTCAACCCTATCTAACCCCCTAATCATCTTGTACACCTCTATCAAATCACCCCTAAACCTTCTTTTCTCCAATGAAAACAACCCCAAGTGCCTCAGCCTTTCCTCATAGGATTTTCCTACCATACCAGGCAACATCCTGGTAAACTTCCTCTGCACCCGTTCCAGTGCCTCCACATCCTTCCTATAGTATGGCGACCAAAACTGCACACAATATTCCAGATGCGGCCGCACCAGAGTCTTATACAACTGCAGCATGACCTCAGGACTCCGGAACTCAATTCCTCTACCAATAAAAGCCAGTACGCCATATGCCTTCTTCACTGCACTATTTACCTGGGTGGCAACTTTCAGAGATCTGTGTACATGGACACCAAGATCCCTCTGCTCTTCCACACTACCAAGTAGTCTACCATTAGCACAGTAATCCATCTTTTTATTACTCTTACCAAAGTGAATCACTTCACACTTAGCTACATTGAACTCCATTTGCCACCTTTCTGCCCAGCTCTGCAGCTTCTCTATATCCCGCTGTAACCTGCCATATCCTTCCTCACTGTCTACAACTCCTCCGACTTTCGTATCATCCGCAAACTTGCTCACCCAACCTTCTAACCCTTCCTCCAGGTCATTTATAAAAATGACAAACAGCAATGGTCCCAAAACAGATCCTTGCGGAACACCGCTAGTGACGGCACTCCAAGATGAACCTTTGCCATCAACTACTACCCTCTGTCTTCTTCCAGAGAGCCAATTCCTAATCCAAACCTCCAACTCACCCTCAATGCCATATCTCTGTATTTTCTGCAGTAGCCTACCATGGGGGACCTTATCAAACGCCTTACTAAAATCCATATATACCACATCTACTGCTTTCCCCTCATCTACCTCCTTAGTCACCTTCTCAAAGAATTCAATAAGGTTTGTGAGGCACGACCTGCCCTTCACAAAACCATGCTGACTATCCTTGATCACATCATTCTTATCCAGATGTGCATAAATCCTATCCCTTACAATTCTCTCTAAGACTTTGCCCACAACAGAAGTGAGACTCACTGGCCTATAGTTACTAGGATTATCCCTACTCCCCTTCTTGAACAAGGGAACCACGTTTGCTAGCCTCCAGTCCTCTGGCACTACTCCTGTCGACAAAGAGGACACAAAAATCAAGGCCAATGGCTCTGCAATCTCCTCCCTTGCTTCCCAGAGAATCCTGGGATAAATGCCATCAGGCCCAGGGGACTTATCTATTTTCACCCTTGCCAGAATTTCCAACACCTCTTCTCTACATATCTCAAAGCCATCCATTCTACTTATTCGTGCCTCAGTATTCATATCGACAACAATGTCCTGTTCCTGAGTGAATACTGACGAAAAGTATTCATTCAGCGCCTCCCCAATCTCTTCAGCCTCCACACGCAACTTCCCATTACTATCCTTGATTGGACCTATTCCTTCCCTAGTCATTCTTTTATTCCTAACATACCTATAGAAAGCCTTAGGGTTTTCCCTAATCCTACCAACTAAGCACCTTTCATGTCCCCTCCTTGCTGCTCTTAGCTCTCTCTTCAGGTCCTTCCGGGCTACCTTATAACTCTCAATTGCCCCTATTGAACCTTCACGCCTCATCTTTACAAAGGCCGCCCTCTTCCATTTAACAAGGGATTCCAACTCCTTATTAAACCACGGCTCCCTCACACGACCCTTTCCTCCCTGCCTGATAGGTACGTACTTATCAACGACACTCAATAGTTGCTCCTTGAACAAGTTCCACATATCAATTACGCTCTTGCCTTGGAATCTACTTTTCCAATCCACACATCCTAAGTCATGCCTCAACGCATCATAATTTCCCTGCCCCCAGCTATAACTCTTGCCCTGTAGTACACACTTATCCCTCTCCATCACTAGAGTAAAAATCACCGAATTGTGGTCACTGTCCCCAAAGTGCTCACCTACCCCTAGTTCTAATACCTGGCCTGGTTCGTTACCCAGAACCAAATCCAGTATGGCCTCACCTCTTGTTGGCTTATCTACATATTGTGTCAGGAAACTCTCCTGCACACATTGCACAAACACTGACCCATCTAACGAACTTGAGCTATAGCTTTCCCAATCAATATCAGGAAAGTTAAAGTCTCCCATAACAATCACCCTATTACTGTCACTCTTCTCCTGAATCATCTTCGCAATCCTTTCTTCAACGATTCTAGGACTATTAGGAGGCCTGTAAAAGACTCCTAACTGGGTGACCTCACCTCTCCTATTCCTAACCTCAACCCAAACTACCTCAGATGGCAAATCTTCGTCCATCTTCCTTTCCACCGCTGTAATACTATCTTTGACAAGCAAAGCCACACCCCCCCCTCTTTTGCCCCCACCTCTGACCCTACTAAAACATTTAAACCCTGGAACCTGCAACAGCCAATCCTGTCCCTGATCTAGCCACGTCTCCGTAATAGCCACAACATCGAAGTCCCAGGTACCAACCCACGCTGCGAGTTCACCTACCTTATTTCGTATACTTCTGGCATTAAAGTATACACACTTCAAGCCACTCTTCTGTTTACAGGCACCCTCCTTTAAGATTGATGCCATATTCCTAACCTCCCTACACTCCAGGTCCTGCACCCTACAGCTACAGTCTGGGTTCCCATGCCCCTGCAGAGTTAGTTTAAACCCCCCCCAAGAGCACTAGCAAACCTCCCCCCAAGGATACTGGTGCCCCTCAGGTTCAGGTGCAGACCATCCTGTTTATAGAGGTCCCACCTTCCCCAGAAAGAACCCCAGTTATCCAAGTACCGAAATCCCTCCCTCCTGCACCATCCCTGTAGCCACGCATTTAACTCTTCTCTCTCCCTATTCCTCGACTCTCTATCACGTGGCACGGGTAACAAACCAGAGACAACAACTCTGTTCGTTCTAACTCTGAGCTTCCAACCTAGCTCCCTAAAAGCCTGTCTAACATCCTCAGCACTCCTCCTACCTATGTCATTGGTGCCAATATGGACCACGACTTCAGGCTGCTCCCCCTCCCCCTTAAGGACCCGGAAAACACGATCAGAGACATCACGTACCCTTGCACCTGGGAGGCAACATACCAAACGTGAGTCTCTCTCGTTCCCACAAAACCGCCTATCTGTGCCCCGAACTATCGAGTCCCCAATTATTATTGCTCTGCTCTTCTCCACCCTTCCCTTCTGAGTAGCGGGGACAGGCTCCGTGCCAGAGGCCTGAGCCCCGTTACTTACCCCTGGTAAGTCGTCCCCCCCACAAGTATCCAAAACGGTATACTTGTTCTTGAGGGGAACGACCACAGGGGGTCCCTGCACTGGCTGCTTCCTCCCAGTCCCCCTCACTGTCACCCATCTATCTGCCATCTTTGGAGTTACTACTTCCCTATAGCTCCGATCTATGACCCCCTCTGCCTCCCGAATGATCCGAAGTTCATCCAACTCCAGCTCCAGTTCCCTAACACGGTCTTGGAGGAGCTGGAGATGGGTGCACTTCCTGCAAGTGTAATCAGCAGGGACGTCCATGGCATCCCTCACCTCATACATGTTGCAGGAGGAACATTGCACTGCCTTCACTGCCATCCCTCTAAAGCTAACCTTTATTTTAAACAAAAAACTGGGTCTAAAGAATACAACAAGCAAAATTCGGCACTTACCTCCTTACCACAACGGATCTTATTATTAGGTTAGAGGAGGAGGGCGGGTGGGAGGCACTACCTCCGTAGTGCCTCGGGTTCTTCAGCTGTGCGCTTTTAAAGGGGAAACAAACCTACCCAGGTAAGCTTACGCTCTACCTGCTTCCGGGTCTCGGCTGCCTCTCTGGTCGTCGTCACTTCCCCCTGCTGCTCCCGCTCTTTCTGTGAAGAGAGTGAAAAAAACACCGCTGCCCGCTACCGGTAAGTACTTTTAAAACAAACAGTCTTACCTTAGCTGCTGCTCGCAATCAAAAAAAAATTATTCAAATTATTGAATTATTGAATTATTCAAATGATCAATTATTCAAATTATTTATGGAATTGTCTCTTAATAGGGACAAGTAATAGAGATGTGGTAGTCTCGTGTTCTGCATATTTCTTCCTGTGATATCATTTTTCTTCTACTAAATGTAGAACATAGAAAAGTACAGCACAGAACAGGCCCTACAGCCCATGATGATGTGCCGAGGATTAATCCTAACCTAAAATAAAATAACCTAACCTACGCACCCCTCAACTCACTGCTATCTATGTGCATGTCCAGCAGTCGTTTAAGTATCCCTAATGACTCTGCTTCCACCACCACCACTGGCAATGCATTCCATGCACTCATGACTCTGCGTAAAGAACCTACTCTGATGTCTCCTCTATACCTTTGTCCTAACGCTTAAAACTATGACCCCTCATGGCAGTCAATCCTGCCCTGGCTATTGACTCTATCCATGCCTCTCCTTACCTTGTATACCTCGATCAGGACACCTCTCTTCCTCCTTCTCTCTAGTCAGAAAAGTCCGAGCTTAGTCAACCTATCTTCGTAAGCCAAGCCCTCCAGTCCAGGCAGCATCCTGGTAAACCTTCTTTGCACCCTCTCCAAAGCTTCCACATCTTTCCGATAAAAGGGCAACCAGAACTGGACACAATATTCCAAGTGTGGTCTCACCAGGGACTTGTAGAGCTGCAGCAAAACCTCACAGCTCTTAAACTCGATCCCCCTGCTAATGAAAGCTAAAACACTGCATGCTTTCTTAATAACCCTATCCACTTGGATGGCAACTTTGTGGGATCTATGCACTTGAACACCAAGTTCCCTCTGGTCCACCACACTGCCAAGAATCCTGTCTTTAATCCTATATTCAGCATTTGAGCTCGACCTTCCAAAATGCATCCCTTCACATTTGTCCAGGTTGAACTCCATTTGCCATTTCTCAGCCCAGCTCTGCATCCTGTCTACGTCGTGCTGCAGCCTGCTGTAGCCCTCTATACTATCGACGACACCTCCAACCTTTGTGTCATCGGCAAATTTACTAACCCACCACTCAACCTCCTCATCCAAGTCATTTATAAAAACTACAAAGAGCAAAGACCCAAGAACAGAGCCCTGTGGGACCCCACTCACCACTGACCTCCAGGCAGAATACTTTCCTTCTACAACCACTCTCTGACTTCTGTCAGCCAACCAATTCTGAATCCAGAGAGACAAATCTCCCTGTATCCCATACCTCCTGACTTTATGAATGAGCCTACCATGGAGAACCTTATCAAATGCCTTGCTGATCTCCATGTACACCACATTCCCTGCCCGACTTTCATCAACCTGTCTCGTCATCTCCTCAAATAACTTAATAAGATTTGCGAGGCATAATCTGTCCCTCACAAAGCCACGTTGACTGCCTTTAATCACGCTACGCTTTTGCAAATAATCATAAATCCTATCCCTCAGAAATATTTCCAAAACCTTGCTGACCACAGGCGTACAACTGACTGGTCTGTAATTGCCAGGGATTTCCCTATTCCCCTTCTTGGAAAGAGGAACAACATTTGCCTCCCTCCAATCCTCCAGTACAACTCCAATGGAGAATGAGGAAGCAAAGATCTTTGCCAGCAGCTTCTCAACCTCCTTTCTCACTTTCTGGAGCAACCTAAGATAAATCTGGTCTGGTCCTGGGGACTTATCAATCTTAATATTTGCCAACATTTCTAGCACATCAACTTCCTCAATCTTGATCTATTTAAGCCTGTATCTCAGCTCCTCAAAGTTCTCATTCACAACAAGGTCCCTTTCCTTAGTGAAATCTGAAGCAAAACAAAACTCATTTAGGGCTTCCCCTATCTGCTCAGACTCCATGCACAAGTTCTCTCTGTTATCCTTGATCAGCCCTACCTTCTCCCTGATCATTCTCTTATTCTTCAGTGTATGAGTAAAATGCCTTTGGGTTCTCCCTAATCCTTCCTGCCAAGCCTTTCGCGTGCACCCTCCTGGCTCTCCTCAGTCCATTTTTGAGCTCCTTTCTAGCAAGCCTGTAATCCCCTAAAGCTGTGCTAGATCTTTGCTTCCTCCACCTTACATAAGCTGCCTTCTTCCTTTTGACGAGAAGCTCCTCTGTTCTCGTCATCCAAGGCTCCTTAATTTTACCCTTTCTTACCTGTCTCAGAGGAACAAATTTATGCATCACTCACAACAACTGCTCCTTAAACAATTTCCACATGTCTGCTGTGCCCTTTCTGTGGAACAATGGCTCCCAATCTGTACTTCTCAACTCCTTTCTGAAAGTGCCATAATTTCCTTTTCCCCGATTAAATATCTTCCCATGGTAACTGCTCCTTTCCCTCTCCATGGATTTGATAAATGTGAGGCAGGTGTGGTCACTGTCACCAAAGTGTTCTCCCACTGCAGGATCTGACACCTGTCCAGGCTCATTGAAAAGCACCAAATCCAAAATGACCTCTCCCCTCGTTGGCCTGTCTACATACTGAGAAAAGACACCCTCATAAATACACCTGACAAAAATGACTCCATCCAAACCATCTGCATGAAGGAGGTTTCAGTCAATATTGAGAAAATTGAAGTCACCCATAACAACATCCTGCTACCTCTGCATTTTTCCAAAATCTGACAGCCTATGAGATCTTCGATCTCCCTACTGCTATTAGGAGGTCTGTAGAAAACACTCGATGAGGTGGCTGCCCCCTTGTTGTTCCTAACCTCCACCCATACTGACTCAGTAGACAAACCTTCTTCAACAATCTTCATTTCTGTAGCTGTGACGCACTCTCTGATTAGCAATGCCCCACTCCCCACCATGATCCTTTTAAAAGTTCCAAACCCGGGAACATCTGGCAACCATTCCTGCCCCTGTGAAACATACATCTCCATTATGGCCACAACATCATAGTCCCAAGTACTGATCCATGCTCTAAGTTCATCACTCTTATTTCTGACACTCCTTGCATTAAAGTAGGCACACTTTAATCAATCCCTTTGTTTCATCACATGAAAAACCTCCTTGATAGATTCACTACATCCTGTCATTGCTCCGTCTACAAATACCTCCCTCTCTATTATGTAGCTCTGGTTCCCAACCTTGGAGTCTGTCTGGATTTGGAGTCCAATGTTTCAGATCCCTGAGTATTTTTAGTATTTTGCACATCCACTCAGCACTCTAACCATCAGTATCAGATCCCATAGAGAAGCCAAGGACCTAAATAGGATGTTAGCTGGTATGAAACTTTGATGACACAGAGAAACCTAGATTTTGTAGAATTTTTAGAATGACAAGCCATCCCTGTTGCCATTGAGAGAGTTGTTGGTGAAAATACATCCACTGTTACTGGCTAGTCTACATCCATTTCACACTGTGACAAACATTAATTATCTGGAGATCGGACTTCAACCAATCACTCAGGAGCAAGTCCCAGCTCAAAGAGTTGGTGGACAATTAGATTATGCAGCATCTCTCCAGTCCCAGCAGTGTTAGAGACTTTAATTAACAGCAGTGTGACTGCAAGTAGGCACTAGAGATTACATCTTGGACCAAGTAGATGTCAGAGCTTCAGAATAGGGAAGGGAGGTGAAGTCCAAATGGGATGTGAGTTCAAGGTGCTGGTAAGAGGTCAGTGGAAGGGAGTAACTGTAAGGTACAAATCCTGTATGGGATCAGTACCTGATATTGAAAGGAGGCTCTTGGATTATTGTTGGAGGCATCACATGCCCCTGAACCCTGAACTTGAAATTTTCCTGACCTTCTACCCTTACCTCAAACTCTTCCTGAAAGCCTGAAAATTAAGCCCTTCATGAGAAATGGCTCTTAAGTAATCATTAATGAGCTACTATGGGCCTTAACTGTAGAATAGGCAAGAGGACTGCTCTAGGCCTTACTCTGTATAATAAAATTACAGAGAGATCCGGCAGGCAGGAGGATGAGGAGGTTATCTGAGGAATTTTATGCCCCCACACCACCCCCGCATCTGCAAACTCACTGGCTGGAAAATGTAAAGTTCCTCCTCACCATTTACTGCAGAGGAGGAAGCCATCTAACCCATCATATCAGTGCGAACTCCCTAAAGAGAAATGCATCTATTGCCATTCTTCTGCTTGCAACTAAATCCTCTTCAGATAATGGTCTCTTTCTCTTTTGAATACTATAATTGAATCTGCCTCCTCCATACACTCAGGCATTGCATTCCAGATTGTGACCCCATATTGCACTTGCTGCTTATGCTGTTACCTTTACATTGCACTCTCTGGCCCTCAGTCCTTGCACCATTTCTCTCTATCTACTCTGATCAGCCCTTACATAATTTTGAATATGGAGATCAAATCTCCTCTCAAACTTCTCAAAGATGAACAGTCTCAATTTCTCCAATCCACCTATGAAACTCAAGTTTTTCATTCCTGCAACCATAATCCTGAATCTTTTCTGTACTCTCTCCAATGCTTTCATATTCTGCCTGAAATGAGTTGCCCAGAACTAGATATAATACTCCAGGTGAGGCTGAACTAATGTGTTAGACAGGTTTAACATAACTTCTGTGCAGTGTTCTATGCACTCATCAATGAAGCCTAAGGATATGCTTTATTAACCACCTCAACCTGTGCTGCCATCTTCAATGAATTATACACTTTATGCTTCGCTCTACAAGAAGAACAATGCCTCTGAACAATTATGACCTAAAAAACTCAAGCAAAACTGCATTGGCTTTCCTTTATTATGGACAAAATTAATTGATTAGTATTATTAGGATGCTCAATGATTCAATGAATAATCTGTGGAATAGGCATCTTGATAGCCATGGAAGAGTTAGCTTATTACTGTGGACCATGTTCAGATCCCATTATAAATAAATCAAAATGTCCCCATAAAGAAAGAGCAAACACCCAAATTCCAATTATACCTACATGTCTAACATCTATGTTTCAACCTTTGGGATGTGTGCCTCAACAAAGCTCTACATGTGTGCCTCAACAAAGTATTATTCTTGCATCAAACAAAACCAGAAATTGCTGGAGAAACTCAGCAGGCCTGTCAGCACCTGTGGGAAGAAAACAGATTTAACATTTAAAGTCCAGTGATTCTTCATCAGAAACAGTTCACATGGATGTTGCCAAATTTGATTATTTTCTCCAGCAAATTCTGTTATCATTTGCTTCAGATCTCCGGTATCTGCAGTTCTGTGTCCCATTTCCATGTTTGCAACAAATGGTGGTTGCTCATTAGAGAAAAAAAATCTTCACAGAGAATGGAACTACGTAAACTACTCCACATGCTGTTTCGTGTGGTTTTATCATCAAATCATGAGGTGCTATTAATGCACAGATTGCTATCAGATTCTGAAACTAAGAGCACTACATCTGATCAATTTACAATGATACCATAACCAAGGAGAATTTTCAAAGCTTCAAAGGTCATCCTATGTGCTATGATCTAGGGTAGGAAGGAAAAAAAGAACAAAAATGTTACATTTTGGTTACATCTGTAATTTAAGGGTTGATTTGACCTTTAAGATGCAGCATTCTATTAGTTTGTCAACCCCATACATGGATTGGTGCTGTCATGATAATTTAGCAGCTGGAAGTGTATAATCTCCATTCCAGTGAATGGGAATTTGAACCGTAAGTAGTACTTTACTGATCTCTCAGTCTCTAACAGAGGAACATGCCATTAATACCAGACATTTCACAGCCCTTATATTGAAATCATCTTTAAGTTAAGCACACTGGAGAGATAGTGTAATAAAGTATGGTATCATTTGATTAATCAAACATTTGTATTCAATTCACATTAATAAAGGCAAAGCTCCCATTGTCAATACATTGGATAATACAACTCCGCAGAAATCAAATTCACCGACAATAATCTTTTCTCTGCCTATAAAGTCACTATATTACATTAATCTATATTTGAGGAACCATTTAAGATTCATCTAAACACATATTTTACATTTGATGCATCTGTCTATTTGCAAGCCTATTTGTATTTGCAAAAATGTGGAAGAATCATTTAGTCCTAATTTATTTTATTTCAAAGAGCTTGCCAGAAGTAAAATTGAATAGTCCTGAAAATGAGTACAGGAATTGTGATTGCTCACAATTAATCCATGCCCATTCAAGTTAATGCAGGTACCATGCAAACTTTAAGCTGCCTGCTAATTATCATGACTATGGCATTTATCCCAGAGCTAAGCAAGCTATTGAGCAGCTGCACACCTCAGTGGGGATTAGGTTTGTACAAGACTAGCACCACTTAAAGCACCAGCTATAGGGAGTTTACACCTCTTAAACAGGAAATGCATGCTGGCTGCAGCAAGAGTGAGGGTATATTCCTAATTAAACCATCTTCTCATATATGACTTTACGTTCACCTTTCGCCTTTCAAGATTTACAAGCTATAGACAGTATAACTGTGTACTACCTTCTTCACTCCAACACTATCATAATACCTTGATATTTTTTCAAATGGTGAAGAAGGTAGTTGAGATCATGTCGGCCTTTGGAAATGGTGCTGCAGGTCAGAGAGAATAGGCCAAGTTCACCAATGTACCTGTGGAGGTCTTAATGATGCTAAGAAGGAAGGACATCTTCTTCCTTTGACCGGCCAGGTCGTCCTGCAGCCCAAGAAGACATTGAGAACAGGTTCAGTGTCAGCCATCTTCTTCTGAGGACCTGGTTATAACATCACAAGAAATATAATGACTTCACTAGAGTGGCCAAGCTTTCCATGTTATTTCTTACAAGTAAACCATTAACCTCACCCAACGTCCCATCCACCAGCTACCAACATTCCCTACCTCAGACTCATGTCTCACATTCATAAGCTCACCTCACCTCATACACTTAACCATATTATAAGTGACGTAATCCTGCCTCAGCACCTTCTCCTCATGTCAGCGATGGTAGATATATCACCCATCCACTTTACACCATACTCACTGACACACTGAAAACTCTCGTAGATGAGATAGTGTCTGGCTGGAGGCAGAAACACGTGAACATAGGGATGGGTGGGAACAGTTCCAAGTCCTTACCATCGTTAGTTCATTTCCAAATCCATCAAGAGTGAGGGTATATTCCTAATTAAACCATCTTCTCATATATGACTTTACGTTCACCTTTCGCCTTTCAAGATTTACAAGCTATAGACAGTATAACTGTGTACTACCTTCTACACTCCAACACTATCATAATGCCTTGATATTTTTTCAAATTTTTTCAAGACACGGCCAGGCAGTGGTGTAGGAGGTTAAAGTCATAAAAGAGGCTGGTAAAGAAGAAACATGATCAATCAGTCTCACCGACAGTCACTAGTCAGATATTGGCATTGTGCAAATTTGAGAGAAGAGCAAAATGCTGTGATCTGTGTGTGGTGCATCTCTGAAATATGCAAGTTCGAGCTCCTCTAGAAGGGAGAGAATACAATGAGTGCCAGCTCCTCAGACAAGGAAACTCAAGTAGAGATTGTAGAAAAAAATGCTGATTGACATGTGTATCGAAATGCATTGATGGCTTTGCCAGAAAACCTGCTATAATTGTCAAGTAGCATTGAGGAGACTAGCTCCTGGCATAGGGCTATGTGCAGAACTGGGAAGCCAGTCTCTCCCGCAAGTGGCCAACTCTGTGAGAGTATATCTGGTCCAGATTGTGGTGTAATGTGTGATAACAGATGACTCAGCTTTCACTCCCGCATAAGCAAAGTCCACACAATGTTTCAATGCAGTGATGCAAGTTCAGACCAAAGTCATAAATCACAGCTGGTGACCATGCTGGTTCAGACCACTGTCATCACTGCTGCAAATGCCAACAAATAAAGAGGTTTGTAGATTCAGAATTCCTTCCACATCTTCTGCAGCCAAGCACAAGTTACTACCTGGATGTCCTTATTTGTCACTTATGCAGAGTGCCTCTGAAATATGGATGTGATGGCTGCCTCTGCCATCCTTCCTACTGACCCTGGTGCTCAGTGTATCCTTGGTAGAAAAGCTTGTGCCCTTCTGATAGTCAGATTGTAATGATTGTACCACCACAAGTCAGGACCCCTACTTTAGTGAGTAATAAAATGTTCTTCCAGGGTTGTGGAGAAAGTGGCAACTTTGAGTTAGCAACCCAATCATTGTCTGATGTTCTTTCTAATGGATACATGTCTCTCGTTCTACACAATTCAATTACATGTGGTTGGACTGCAAAGGGAAATGCTGAGTAAGGTGTATGGTCAATGCCTTTTGGAGCCCATCAACCATCTTTTGCCTTGACACATTTTGCTGAAAGACTAATGGTACAGTGGACCAGTGTAGAAGAAAGACAGCAGTCAGGATTTTGATCATGGGGCCTTGCCTGATATTGGAGAGCCAATGAGGAATCCCTTGACAGTCCCGGCCCTAATCTGATCTTGGGGGAAGTCCAATGAAATCAAGTAACTAATTGTCCACCATCATTCCTTCCCACAACTCAGGTCCCTTGCAGTGAACATCCTCTCTATGAGGTTGTTGATCCAGGTCTAGAGTCAATGTTCAATGAGCTCCTCCTTCAGGACTTGTAGCTAATGCACACATTACTCTTGGCTCAGGTGAAGGCAAGACAAATCCTCCAGGAAAGCCCAAACAAAGCCCCTTCTTTCCCTCCTCCTCTCTCTGCAAACAATTTGTCTTCTTATTTGCTCACTCTGCATGATCTCCTTTTGATTGTGCAGTGCAAGAGAAACCCTTACCTGAGCACTCATGTTTGGGAGCAAGTGATATGTCCAGGATCCTTGTGGTCATATCCAGCACATTCTCTACACTTGCAACCCCCTATAGATTTCACCAAATGTAGCAAACCTTTCAAAAACACAGCTTTTCTGTTGCTGACAATCATTTCAAATTGCACTAGTCGTGTGGATTTGCTGAACGTATGTTCTACAGGATGTTTTTTTTTTAATGAGAGGACATCAAGGTGCAAAATGGCAATGGTGGGAATCAAACCAGTAATGGATTGTCAGATGTTGAACCTTAAGATCCTCTGACCGTTTATGCTTCTTACTTTTACATAGAATTGCCAAGTTAAAACCTCTTCAAGATGTTGGTGAATGGGTACCACATTGGAAATGAGCATGAGTGGTGTGGATTTCATTTTGGTGCCAAAACCATACTTGTTGTGCCAAAATTACAAACACTCTGCACACATATGGTCATGTGATTTGTTGCACAGAATCAAACTGGTAAAGACACAACGACATTTCTGAAGGACTTGTGAGGCATTAAAAATCCTACACTAGAAAGAAAGGACTTGCATGTCTATTATACTGTATTACATCACCAGGCACTTTAAAACCAATGGATCAATTCTCGATTGCACTGTTGTTATATTTATACATCCAACAGCTGACCTATTCACTGCAATGTCAAACAATGAAAGAAAGGCTGGATAGTACTCATTAAAGTCAGCTGAGGAATGGATGCTGATCAAGGCAATGAGATAACTCTCTCCTCTCCTCTGAATAATAACTCATTCGGGAGCAGATAAATGACGCTAGTTTCCCAAGCCAAGAAGTGTTTCCATATTGAAACTATTATGAGATGCAAATGTCACTGTTACTTAATATAAATCAACACTTAATATTGTGAAACAGTTGGGCTGATCATTTTAACTTCCAGCAATGGTACAAACAGGCAACATTTTTCCTCCTTTTTTTATCTTCGCATTGTCCACCCTGCTCAATTTCTCATTTCATTCCATAGGCAGGAGGACCTTTTTGAGTGTTTAACACTGGCAAGTCTGATATCACCAGTTTAACATCGGTACAAACATTAAAATGGCCATCATGGTGACTGCATCCTGACAAGAAAATGCCATTTTTATTATAATTTGTACACATTCCAATTAAGTTGCCTTCCTATAAACTGTGATAGGAGAAAGTGAGGACTGCAGATGCTGGAGGTCAGAGCTGAAAATGTGTTGCTGGAAAAGCGCAGCAGGTCAGGCAGCATCCAAGGAACAGGAAAATCGATGTTTCGGGCATAAGCCCTTCTTCAGGGCTGTGATACCTGGATGTAGGGCCAAAGGCATTAATATGGGACAGCCACAGCAATGAAAATGGTCAGCCTTACCAAAACAGGATCATTAAGACTCAAGTTTGGCATCACCCAATAAATCAATGTAAGTCAATAGAAATGAAGAGAAAGTGGAAAAGGGCTTGGCGGCCCCTCAGAAACACAGTTATGGCACACTGCAGCATCAATTAGAGGTTGTAATATCGATAACAATTTATTGTTTGCCTACTTTCAATGAACCACAAGTAACTATGAGTTCCGTTGTCTTTTAAATTGGTAACTGCCATCTTAAACTTTTTTGTCAGAGCATTTGCCCTATAAAATCAACAAACTTTGATCACCAACTAATATTTACCTTGTAGTATTATGAAACTGGAATCCTTTGAGAGACATAATTTATTATCAGGTACACACAGCTGAACAATAAGACAGCAGCAGCTCGCTAAGTCATTCAGGCATGTAATGAGTGAAAATTGGAGCATGAATTTGATAATCCAATTATATTTGTCATTAGAAAATTATGATGGATTACCATCATGATGAGTTATTTTGAAAGCCAAATCTGCATTGCAAATAAATTGTTAATAAAATGTCAGTGCTTAAAATATTCCAGTTTATCACCATCACTGTCATTTTTACTAATAATCGGTTCAAAACACAGTTGCTAGGGTGAAATTCAATTATTGGAACAGTTAGTGCTGTACTGTCTATTAGCACTGGTTCACCTCACTGCACACAACCACAGCTTACAGCTTCAGGCATTGTAGAACAAAACCCAACCACTTAATTTTATTTCAAAATTTATGTACCAAATAGTATTGTTGCAAATTATGATAATGCATTTTAAGAAGGCTCAGCTGTGAAGTAATAATTCTCAATGTAATCTTTTTACTATGATTGGATTCCTATGAATTTTATTGTTAATATATCACAAATGTTGACCATTTTTTTTAAAGAAATGGCATTCCATGTAAATTGTCCTTACGGACAAATCTATTGTCTGTACCTAACGCGAGTAAATGATGCACAGGCCTCATTATAATGTGCAAATGTACAAATCTTCACAGTGTGGGATGATGACATAAAATGACAGGGGGAGCTGAGATAAATGCTTGGAAACAGAAATTCATTTCTGTAAACTTTCTCATTGAGAAGGAACAATTTTGCAAGTCGTAGCTACTAATAGGGAAATGCAAACACAGCACAAGAAACCTTGGCCATAAACATGTTCGAGACTGAGGTGAAGAGGTAAGGACAGCTATCACTTCTGTGATGTTTTCAGGCAATTGCTGCAGAAATTCGGAGTCAGCTAAGAAACCTTAAGGGTTTGTGATAATAGAGGAATTTATTGGACCTGAGGCCTCTTCCTGGAAGGGAAAATTGGAAAAATCGGAACAGTGATGTAGTCATACCTGTACAATACATATAGGTGTAATAGGCATTGCACATATGTACAAGTTTTCAAATGAGGTGTAAGTGTGAGACTGTAGATTCATCTGTACAGCGATATTGATTGTTGTTGCAGGAGAACAAAAAATCACATATCTATTAAACTATCTGCAGTATGAAACTGATTAGTCATTAAACTGAAAGGCAGAGGTGATGTGCAGTAAGAAAGGCTGAAACTCAGTTGTGCAGAAAAAGGGTCTAACAAAGTTCTCTTGAATTATGTACTGTTAAATAATCCTTAAATATTCTAAACTATTCCACAAGTGTTTGAGCATATAACAAATACATCACCTCCTTTCTAGTACAGGAACTTATTCTCAGTATTATATTAATTGAAAGACACTACATCTGAAATTAAAACAGAAAATGCTGGAAACGTTCAGTAGTTTGGTTGCATCTGTGGACAGACATCATTTCAAATTCAATATGACTTTATTCGATCTCCTATGACTCATTTATGGCCAATTTATAACCCAGTGTTAGTGCATACACATGACTAGCTGTAATCACAGAATGTGGAAATCAAACATTAAAATCTCAGATCCATCTAATCCTACTGTCAGATGTACAAACTAAAGGTCTTTGTTTCTTCCACCTTTGTCAAGTTCATTAATACCAATTGAGTGATATGTTAGCACAGAGAAAAGAAACCTTTTCCAAGATAACTGACCCCAATTCTCATTACTAAATAAAAGACAACACCTCATAGTACAGACCACATGGCATCATAAGATCATGTATTCTTGAAGGTGGTGAACAAAAGCAGCAGATACATGGGAACACCACCACCTTCAAGTTCCCCTCCAAACCACTCACCATCCTAATTTGGAAATATATCATCTTTTCTTCAGTTTTGCTGGGTTGAAATCCTGGAATCCCCTCCCTTAGGGCATTTTGGGTCAATTCACAGCAAGTGGACTGCAGCGTTTCAAGAAAGGAGCTCACCACCTTCTCAAAGGCAACTAGGGATGGGCAATAAATGCTGGCCCAGCCAGCGATGCCCACATCCCACAGATGTGTAAAGCAAAATTCAATGACCTATCTTCAGACAGTCTTATAGACTGAGGGGGGAATGTGTTGACTTGAATCATTTTAACCAGTTTTTCCAGTAGCTCTTCAGACTTCAGTTGAGATAGAGCTTGGTCCAAGCTGGATTGAATCACATATACGGTGCGATGTTGCAATCCTTCCTGGCACTCAGATTCTCTACTTCATTATCAATGTCACTTCTCTCCTTGTCAAGCTGAGAGATTCCTGCTCAGCCCAACAATATGATAGTAACTTCTCCAGCTGCTGCTCCTATTCAGTGATATTCGTGGATTGGTAACAGTCAGGTCACTGGATTAGTGGTGCTGGAAGAGCACAACAGTTCAGGCAGCATCCAACGAGCAGTGAAATCGACGTTTCGGGCAATTTGCCCGAAACGTCGATTTCACTGCTCGTTGGATGCTGCCTGAACTGTTGTGCTCTTCCAGCACCACTAATCCAGTATTTGGTTTTCAGCATCTGCAGTCATTGTTTTTACCAACAGTCAGGTCACGTCTGTTCTTAGAAAACAGGCAAAGTTACAAACTGTAACAGTGATGTTCCTGCATAACTCCATTAAGGAGTCAATTCTTTCTTCAGCTTATAGCCCATGCAGTACGAAATATAACGGGATTCCCTTTTTTATTGCTCTGGAAGCTGTAGAAAATTAGCCAAGTAATACACTTGCATTTTCACTAGCTACTAACCAATATTACTTGCATAAATCAATCATTGTCACTAAAGTCAGAGGTCCAATTGTCAAATAGTATACTTTGGCTTTTAAACTTTACTGTGATGGTTGTGTTTCTAAAACTCATGCGATCCTATTTTAATACTTGAAAACACGTGTGACTTCCTACATCAACTCAAAGAAAACAGCAAGAAAACAGCACAGCAACATTCAGTACACAATTACCTTAGTTTGTGTATTGCAGATCAACATCATATAACAATGAAACTATGGGCTTTTAAAGAACATTTTAAAAGTGTTATTATTTTATGTAGTCATCAGTCTATTACTTCATCTAGACCCAGTGCAGCTTATGGATGTTGGCTAGGAAGCAAACAATAGCATTCGACATTATTTAAATATTATCCCGAGGTTCTCTGAAGCCCATCATGATTTTAATGTGAGATGATTCAAATAATTTTCTACTGATTTCAGTCCATCTCTGCACAGAGATCACACACACTGTTAGCAGTCCCCCTTCCCTATCTTGCCAATTCTCCCCGTGCTCATATTCATTGTTCATCTTCTCTGGCTTCCAGCATCAGCACAAATTGGTCCCTCTCTCTGCCTTACAGCCTTAACATAGAATTCACCAGCTTCCAAATCTCAAACTCAGCTCTCCCTCTCCACCCCGACCCTTGACCTGACCCTTCCTGTCCAGCTTCCATCCCACCTATCTGCTCCACCCTTCCCACTGACCAATCACAGCCACCTCCTACCTGCATCCATGTATCGCCATCCCACCCACCTTTCACCCCAGCCGCATCCCTCTCTCTCTATTTATTTCTCAGCCTCCTTTCCCTCCCTCCAGCCCCGATAGAAGGTTCTGACCTGAAACGTCAACTTCCCCTCCTCCTCTGAAGCAGCCTAGCCTGCAATGCTTTTACCAGCTCCACTCTTTATCTCCCCTCTCCCTGCCTCACTCATGCACACACACACAGCTCAGACAGCCCATGGTGTCCAGTGGGGTGAACAAACAGGTCTGACAGTCTGGGCTGCTATATCGCTACAGTCCTGAAGGCAACATTCTTCAACGTTCTGTGAGAAAAGCCACCAAAGCCAAGGTAGGATCCATTAGAAAGTTCAATAGAAGAATTGCTTTTGGGTGGAACTAGCCTATTTTACATCAGTAATATGACAATAGAATGAAGATTGCAGAGAGAGACTGAGAGATGAGCAGGGCAAGGGTAGAGTGTGACTTTACCTGGGTCTCATCACGCCAGCAAGGAGCAGTTCCAGAAGAGGAAGAGCTCACGACCCAATTCACTGTTTCTCAATGTCAATTTATAACCAGAGTTTAGGAACTGATGTAGTAAGGGATTCCATTCAAACAGTGACACACTCTCAGGATTCTAGTCTAAATATTTTTTTAAAAATCAGCTGCACATAGGAAAATAATATTGTCCCTTTTAGTATATGTCCCTTTTAATATAAACCAGCAAGACTGAATACTGGGAAGCCAGTAATTACAGAACGTTACAGAAGTCAGATGACAGACCAATAAAAATTAGATGGCCTCAAAGACAGAGTGAATCTCCAAGTGGACTGTAGGTTAAAAATTTGTCAAAATTAACTACTTATTACATATTTTCAATGACAATGTATCTTTTAGAATGGATCATTTCAACATAAAGTTAAATAAAATAGAAAGCTGCACATTCAGAAGCAAATAAAAATGCAGTTTATGCCATAATTCCTTATGAAAATAGATTTGTTCAACTGCAGTACAATTATGATCTAAGACAGAACAATCATATCATTGGGAAATGAAATGAGAACAATCTTTATAAAAAAGAAAGTAGTGTATTATTATTGGGAGGAAATGAAACAAATAAATTAACAAATATTTTAGATCAGACTATAACCAAAATATCTGCATTCAGTTATAAAATATGGTTCAACAGATGGTTTTGTTTTATTTAGAAACTGAATATGTTTGCTGTAATAGGATACCTAATACAGAAAGAGATGCTTGTGACTGTTGGAGACCAATCAACTCAGTCTCAGGACATCAAAGCTGGAGTTCCTCAGGTTAGTGTCCTAAGAACAACCATTTTCAACAGCTTCATCAATGACACTCCCCCCATCATGAGATTCGAAGTGGAGATGATATTTGCACCATTCGCTAGTCCTCAATTACTGAAGTAGATTGTGTCGATAAGATTTGGGCCAAATTCAAACTCAGAATAATTAGCCAGGCAATGACTATCTCAAAGATGAGAGAATCTAATTGTATCTCTTTGATATTATAGTATCAGCGTTGAGTCTATCAACAAAGTATTAATGATAAACTGAACTTCACTTACCATGTAAATACTGGAACTACAAGAGCAAGTCAGGCAGGTGAGTAACCCACCTCCTGACTCCCCAAACCCTGTCCACCATCTGCAAGGCACAGGTCAGGAGTGTGATGGAATATTCTCCGCAGCTCCAACAATACTCAAGAGGTTTGACACCATTCTTGGCAAAGTAGTTTGATTATAATACATCAGTCTCAGCATTCAATCCCTTCACCAGTGACACACTGGCAGCAGTGGAAGATACAGGGCAGCAACTCCATGTGGCTCCTTCAGGAGCACATTCCAGACCCATGACTTCAACCATCTAGAAGGACACGGGCAGCATGGGAACACCACCACCTGTAAATTCATCACCCTTCCAAACTCACAACATGGAAATATATCACTGTTTCCTCAGTATCATGGGTCAAACTCTTGAATCTTCCTTCCTAACAGCATTGTGGATGTCCCTGTACCCCATGGACAGCTAAATTTCAAGACGAGGACTTATCATCACTTCTTGGGACAATTGGACAACAAATAGTGGCCTAACCATATCCCTGAAAGAATAAAATCAAGTAACACCCCTTTAGAGTCTTTATATGTCTCGTGTAATAAAATCTTGGTCTGATTTGCCATGTTGATAATTTACTGAATGAGCTAACACCGATTACTTATAGTTTAACACAATGATTGTTGATCAAACAATGACTTAATTATTCTGCTCTTAGGATGTGGATCAACTGGAACTGAAGAAAAGAAAGCCTATCACATATCAGAAGAATAATCACAAATCTTTATATAATTTTACTTAAAATATTCTTTATTCAAATTACTTGTGTTAAGTTTTTTGGCACAATGCATGGAGGAGTAGTACCATCTGGTGGCAGAAAGGAAAACGAGGCAGTTCTCATAAATCTGGCTGTGTATGTTTACTGCAGAATTCAACAATAGCTGAGCTTCTTAGAATAAAAGATGTGTTGGAATGGTTACTAACATGTCCTCTACTACAATCGGAAACAGCATCCAATAACTGGGAGGTGGTGGAGGAGTAAGTACAGGTGATTCACAAGATTCACAATATGTGGTAATATTCAGACATTATATATATAGCTAGCAAAAGTTCATCACACTTATATTCTTGGACAGATTTCATAATGAATTACATTTCTGAGGTTTTAAATAAAAGTAAATTAGAAATGGTAAAAGTAATCAAAGAGCTGAAATTACAGTGGAATATTCATATTCTGTTGCTCATAACAAATGATGCCTGCCAAGCTAACTGACTAGGCTACTATTATTTAGGATCGAAATTGTAAGTGTGACTTTATCTCCATTTGCACACAGCACATAGCTGTTTGGAAAATATAATGTGGTTATAATTAATTGAACGCACTCAACACAGGGCCATTCAACACCGTACACTGGAGCCGGGCTAACTGCTTTTTGTTTACACTCAGTTACAGGGGAGTTTGGGAGAGCCACAATACAACTGCAATGGAATTGGCCTCCAGAAACACTTTACTGCCCTCTTGTACTTAAGCTGCTGTTAATACGATAAAGGCAGGAGGATACTAGCCAACTCACAAACTGGGCAGAAGCCTCATTGTAGATATTTTCCAATCAATCTGTTCAGAGAGGTTGTTACACCCACCTCTGGAGCAGGTGGCACTTGAACCTGGGCCTCCTGGCTGAGAACCACTGAGACACTGCCACTCTACCACAAGGCAGAAGCCTCATTGTAATTTCATTATTAAAAAGGCTTCAGGAGTGAAAAATGTACTTACCCTGAAGTAGTTCTATTGAGGTGGGCACCATGGAGGATATAGCACTTTAGCTCCCTTTGGGCCAGACGATGGCTCAGTGGTTAGCACTGTTGCCTCACAGTGCCAGGGACCCGGGTACAAATCCAGCCTTGGGTGGGTGTCCGTGTTCAGTTTACCCATTCTCCCCGTGTCTGTGAGGATTTCCTCCCACAGTCCAAAGATATGCAGGTTAGGTTGAATAGTCATACTAAATTATCTGTAGTGTGCAGGAGGGTGGATTGGCCATAGTAAGTGTATTGGGATAGAGTTGGGGAGTTGGGTCTGGGTGGGATGCTCTTCACAGTGTACACTCAGTGGGCCGAACAACCTCTTTCTGCATCACTGGGGTTCTACGAAATCCATTTTGATTAACCCCAACCCCACCCTCAACTCTCTTTTGATGATCTGCATTTCCCATAACGGGTTTCATGTTGAAATATCCAATCGGCTACACAGGTGAATTATGGGTGGAGACTCATAGCTAAGAACAAAAAATGTTGCTAATGAGGAGATTGCTATACTTTGCTGGAGTGGTAGGTACCTGCCATTTTGATCATGTGTTGATTTGAGCCATTTAGTGCTTTCGACGTCTAATTGTCCTGTTGTAGTCAAACACCTCAGCAGATTGGATAGCACTAGGTTGGAAACATAGCTTTCTGATGGGAGTCCCTTCGAGGACATGGAAGAAGCTGGATTAACAAGGCACATTCCTGACTTGATGTGACCCAGAATGTCTGCTTCAGAATACCCAAGCATCTGATTGATAAGTTCAGCAGGAGAGGAACAAAAAAGTGCTCAGGCCACGTCTTTGAGATTTCCATTTCCAAACAAGATTGCATTTGGGGATTAACAAATCCAGCCGAGTCTTCAGCCGGGTTTTCCCATTAACTGCAAGTTATGGTCATTTATTGTGTGGATTTTTTATTTCTGTGTGCTGGAACTAACAATGAACTAAATGAACAAAAAAGTCAAAAATGCAAAGTATGGAAACTACTTTGAAAGTCCAACCTCAAACTACAGGCTGGTGCACCTTCCTTCAATCAATCTGCAGCCTTGCTTCAGTGGTTAGACATGATTTGTTTTAAAAACTGACGACATTAATATGCAACAGTTAGAGTAAGATAACTATTGCTCAGTGGAAAACTTAATGAGACAAATATTTACAGCAATCAGGGAATGATTAGCAATAAGTAACTAGGCTTGAGGAACCAATTAATTTACTTCTCTCGAAGCTGCAGGAAAGCTTTTTTGTTGGTGTAGTTGCTTTTCATGTTTTCATGTTTCTATGACCACCTTGTGGTGACGGAATTTTGTTTGCATGAGTGGTTTTTACTCTTTCCTTACAATCATCCAGCTGGGTCCTTGTGGCAATTACTGAGAATGATGGGCTGTGGGTCATAGGTTCACAGATGTAACTGAAGAGTGGAACATCAAGCCTGGTCATGCATGAACATTTCACAATCAGACGTTTTAATGGGAATAAAAGAGTGCCGAAGCTCTGAAGCATGAGATTAGAATGTAGAACGTCTGTTTCGACATAAACAAATGTAGCTGGGTTTAAACACAGAATTCAGTCGCTGTTTCCCAATTGTTGCAATATTGCCACCTTAATATCAAGATAATGGTGATGGTCACCCAATTTAAGCACAAAGTCAGATTAGATAAAAATAAACTGCTTCCACTGATTCTTAAACTGGGGCTGGGGGGAGGGGGGGGGGGAGCATAGTCTGAGAATTAGGGCCAGACCATTCAGGAGAGATGTTCAGAAACACTTTGACACTAGCAAAGGGTGGTAGATGTTTGGAACTCTCTTCCGCAGTAGATGCGGAATTGATAATTTTTTGTGAAGCTAAGGTATTAAGGGATTTGGGCCAAGGGTGGATTTATGGAGTTAGGTCACAGGTCAGCCATGATCTCATTGAATGGTGGAACTGGCTTGAGGGGTTGAATGGTGTACTCCTGTTCCTATGTTCCTATTTTGCTAGCGTGTACACCCATACAACGCTACGTCCAAATTGGAGAGTTAGGATAACATTGTAGTGGTCCTATCTCTGATATGGATGAATGAGTCTTGGAAAGCAGTGTTAAACTCCTCTACAGCATGGTACAGCCTGTATGGAATCCCTTCAATCATTCTGCTCTGACCATGAGAGAGAAAGGATGTACTCTGAAATCCAGTCCAGGGGTTGGAGCACTGAACCAAGTTGATGCTCCATACCATATTGAGCTAACACTTATAGCTGAAACAGTGAACCAAGAATGCATCCCTCCATGTAGACCTTTAAAAACCTTCATGTCATTATTTGAAGAAAAATTATCCTGCTATTCTTGTCTCTGTGTCTGCACCAACTGCTAATGAACTAATGAGAATCCTGTCGCTCGTGCTTTGTGCTTCTGTGTAAACTCATGGTTCCTGCCACAGTGAGTACTCAGCAATTAGTTACTAAACACTTTTCTCAGCTCCAAGGTGATCCAAAGCAGTAGATTTGAATTCATTCTTCCTTTAAATGGGAAACAAAAACAGAAATTGCCGGAGAAACTCAGCAACTGTGTATGGGTTGTTTTGCAATCCTATTATCACTAGACTATTAACCCAGCAACTCGGCTAAAGTTGTGGGGACTGGGGTTCAAATCCTGCTGCAGCAGAATGTGGAACGAAGAATCTATTGGTGACCATGAAACCATTCTCAATTGTTCAAAAACTCAGTAATCTGGATGTGGCCTCACCAATGATGTATACGGTTGGAAGAAGACGTCCCTACTCCATAACCTGAGCAACATTCTATTTCTTTCTTCATTACTTGTACCTACATGCTATGAAATTCTGTTCAGAAAACATGGTCAGGTGCATTATGGGCTACCAGAATGGCCCATGAGAACATAGAGGGGGAGGGGGAAAGAAGCCACATGCAAACATAAGTGCACCCCAGATTTGTGGAGCCTGACAAAAGGTTGAGCTCAGGTTAATTGTGATGATTCCAAAAAGTAATAGTCTCCATTGCCCATCTCAATGGCACCATCCTCTATTGCTTACTCTTGCACATATCTGATCCTTGCCAAGGTATCTCTAGCAATGGTTTTCTCTCATCTCACACAATAGTTTCTCTGGAATCATCCAATAACCAATCCGTGCACATCTCCCACCCCTTCACTTTCTCAACCATGTCCAGTTTAAAGGAGAATCCTCGCTTTCTTCAGATAAAAGGGAGTCGAAAAGTGTGGCGCTGGAAAAGCACAGCTGGTCAGGCAGCATCCAAGGAGCAGGAGAGTCTACAGTTTGAGCATTAACTCTTCATCAGGAATAAGGAGTTGGCCCAAAGAGCTGAGAGATAAATGGGAGGGTGGGGTGGGGATGGAGGGCGGGGGGGGGGGGGGGGGGGGGGTGTGGAAATTAACTGAGAATGTGATAGGTAGATGAAGGTGGGGGTGAAGGTGATAGGTCAGAGAGAAGAGTTGAGCGGATAGATGGGAAGGAAGGTGGACAGGTAGGACAGTTCAAGAGGGGCCATGTGGAACATTCCTCATTCCAGTCCCAACCACAACTCTTTCTCCAGGATATCGATGACATCATTGATGCTGCTTCCCTCTCTTGTTCGGAATTGGAAAAATTGCTCAATTTTGCTTTCAATGTCCACCCTTACCTCATATTCACCACCTTTGAGTCCTCCTTTCCCTTCCTCAACATTTCTCTTTCCATTTCTGGACATAGGCTAATCATCAATATTCACTATAAACTCAACAAATCCCACAGTTACCTGGGTGGTACAGCATCACAATCTGCTTACTGGAAAGACTCGATTCCCAGATTCTCCCCCACATCTGTTCCCATGATGCAAATATCAACCAGGGGCCAGGAGGGGGGAAGCTCTGAAATGTCCATGTTCTTCTTCAACCGAGGATTCTCCCGCACCACAGTTGATGGGTCCAACCCGGTCTCCCGCACTTTGGACCTCACTCCCTCTCTTCCCTCCCACAACAGTGATAGTGTCCCCCTGGTCTTCGCTTACCATCCCATCAGCATCTACACCCACAGGATCATTAGCCAGTATCTCCATCACCTCCAGTGGGATGCCATCACCAGACACATATTCCCCTTCCCTCCCTTGTCACCCTTCTGTGGGGACCATTCCCTTTGGTCCACACCTCCTCCACTTCCAACATTTCCCCACATCCCCACGACACCTTTACATGCCCTCGCAGAACGTATAACACCTGCTCATTTATTTCTTCCTTCCTCACTATCCAAGGCCCCACATACAGCTTCCAGGAGAAGCAGTGATTTACCTACACTTCACTCAATCCAGTCTACTGCATTCGCTGCTCACAATGTGGTCTCCTCTACACTAGGGAAATGAAGGCTGGTTTGGGTAACCACTTTGAAGAACACCTATGTTCTGTTCTTAAAAATGACACCAAGCTTCCAGTTGCCTGCCACTTCAACACTCCACTCTGTTCCCTGGTCAACATCTCTGTCCCAGGCTTGCTGCAGTGCTCCAGTGAAGCTCAGCGCAAGCTGGAAGAACAGCACCTCACTTTCCGTTTGGGGATAAGCAGCCTTCAGGACTCAATACTGAGTTCATCAACATTAGAGTCTGGACAACTTTTTCAAAGTCCTGGACCCACCTCAATGCCCCAGATCCTGCCATGACAAGGGCTGCATTCTGCACAGCCAAACCAATTTTCATCTACTTCGGTCCCTTATTATCAGCTTTCCTTTCTCCCTGGCTTAGCTTTTCTGCCTAGCTCTCTCTCTCTCTCTTTCTTTCTCTCTGTATATATACCTGTCTGATCACTCCTTCCACCCAACTCTTATATAAGGTCATAGAGCATGGCAACAGATCCTTTCGTCCAAACAGTCCACGCCAACCATGTTACCAAGGCTCTTCTAAGATCAGGAGCTGAATGTCCCTGGGGGAACCCAAACTGGGTATCACTGAGCAGGTTATTGCTGATTAGTTGCTGATTGATAGCATTGTTGATGACACCTCCCATCGCTCTACTGATCATCAAGAGTAGACTTCATCTAGAACATTACCTGGGCTTCTGGATTCATAGTCTGGTGATAATATCACTCGGCTATTGTCTCCCCCAGTGTTTGGAGTGAGGTGTATTGAATTGTATAAGACCCTAAATAGTCTTGAGAAGGACTTGGAAAAGGGTGTTTCCTTGTGATGTTCAGTCCCCACCTAGAAAAATGAGAAAATGTTCTTTCAGGACCAAGGTGAGAAGGACTTTTTTTTTGAGGGTTGTGCAACTTTAAAACTCTCTTTGTTTCAGAAGGCAGTGGAGGCAAGATATTGAATATTTTTAACACCGTGGTGTGGAGGTACCAGTGTTGGACTGGGGTGGGTAAAGTCAGAAGTCACACGACACCAGGTTATAGTCCAACAGGTTTGTTTGAAATCATAAGCTTTCAGAGCCCTGCTGGGCTATAACCTGGTGTGTGTAACTTCTAACTCTATTTTTGACACAGACATTGATAAATTCTCAGGTACAGGAATAGAAAATTATTGAGAATAGTTGGCAATGTGGAATTCATAAGAAGAAAGTCAGCCTTGATCATTTTGAATGGTGGAGTAGTCTAGAGGCCCTGAATGGGTTATTTTTGCTCTTAGTCTAATATATTTATACCTTTCATTTCCTATTTTGAAAGAAAATGTGTTAACATAAACTTAGTGAGGAAAACATTGCATACTTGATAATCTACAACTTGAATTATTAATAAATGATTTAGGAATAGCACAGAAGATTAAGAAGCTTACTTCTATTGTGCTACTCGGTCCAAAGATTTAATTCGAGTACAAATTCGTCTGTGAAATGCTCAAGTTTTAGGTTTTCAAAGTCATCCATTAGCAAAACTTTCAAACACGATCAACTTGCAGCCAAAGCTTAGAAAGTGGCTGTGGTTGGGACAAGTGCTAAATTGCCACTTGCTGTTTGCGAAAGAAAAGGAGAGGAACATGAGTAAAATAATTCATCACATCCATCGGAATGTATAGCCTGGCTGGACAGGCAATCCTTAAGGAATGCAAAGACTGAACAGCAAAGTTTAATCAATGCAGGTCATACCCTGCTTGTTCATTTTACGCTGAAATAACATGGAAATTATGTCATTCTTTACAGAGTGCCATGGGATCTGGGCCTGACTTAGGCATTCAATCGATAGTTCCATTTGTCCAAATAGTTGTCATTATATTTATTGTCCTAAGACAATAACACAGCTCACAGTAGATTGCAACTATTTTTAGCTAGTTATTTCACTTCTCCTGTGATGCTGATTCATGCCAAGACACAGTTCAAAAGGTGACAGAAATCTTTAGTGCTTCACCTAACTACTTATTACTCACCATAAGTCTTCACAGCAAATCTCATAGTGACTGGGCCCAATCCTGGTTTTATAATTAATATGTGCAATTTCTTGAAGGGATCACTGAATATCAAATAGAATCCAAGAACTTTGATTACATCTTTTCCCACTTGGAGTACAGGACATTTAAGTCAATTTTGTAATCTTTTATTGCTGCAATGGACATCTATTTTAGTATGGATAGGGCCCCTCTGCATTTAAATTGCTACATACCTTTCTGAGCTACTATTTGCAGAGGTATCCCTTCATATTAATGGTGTTACTGTCACTGAATCCCTCCACTATCAAGATACTTGGGTTGCATTGATCAGAAACTCAACTGGACTTACCACATAAACACAGTGGCTACAAGAGCAGGTCAGAGACTATGAATACTGCAGTAAGTTACTCACCTCCAAACTCTCCAAAGCCTCCCAATCATCTACAACACACAAGTCAGGAGTGTGGTGAAATACTTCCCACTTACCTGGATGGATGCAGGTCCAGCAACATTAAAGGAGCTTGACACCATCCAGGACAAAGCAGCCAGCATCTACAAGCGTCCACTCTCTCCACCCCAGTAGTTCAGTCGCAGCTCTGTGTATGATCTACCTGCACTGAAGAAATTCACCAAATATCCTCAGACAGCACCTTCCAAACCCACAACCACTTCCATCTAGAAGGACAAGGACAGCAGATACATGGGAACGCCACCAACTGCTAGATCCCCTCAAAGTCACTCACCATCCCGACTTGGAAATATATCACCGTTCCTTCACTGTTGCTGGGTCAATATCCTGGAATTCCCTCCCCTCAGGGCATTGGGGGTCAACCTACAGCAGGTAGACAACAGTGGTTCAAGAAGTCAGTTCACCACCATCTTCTCAAGGGGCAACCAGGAATGGGCAATAGCCAACGACACCAGGAATGAATAAAAACAATGGTTCAGAGTGATGTTTCATCAGGTGTTAGTGACAAATCTTTGAACATATTGAACATTCTGACAATTTGGCTTAACTATTCAAAAACTAGGGAAGAATTGGCACCACAAACACAGACATGTTATTTTTACCTGCCAAATATTATTATGAAAGCTCATAAAATATTGTTTGGAAACTACACTGGATAAATAGTGCTTCACTTTAAGTTTGATTTATATCCTGTGCTTTAAGGAGAGATATAGGGCTAAATCTTATCCAAAATCAGATAAAAGCCAATGTTGCCGATTTTATTTGCAGCATTTTCTCCACGATGCTTAGAGAGATTTCTCAAGCAATGTTTCGAAACTCGTTTCACTGTCTATGCACCACACCCTTATGTTTGCCTTATCTTGCCTTTGGCTTCAGGCAACAGTACGGATAGCGCCTGATTCAATGTTGAAAATGCAGTTGTGCATCAGACCAGGTGCTGTCAGTTCAGAGCTGCCCTGCTCAGTTTTGTGTGAATTCTCCCGAACCTGACCGACACATGAAGAATTAGTAACCCATGTTTCCCACAGAGGTCTGGAGTTCCTGGTGGATAAGGTGAGATTGTCTTCTTTTCTCAGGACCAACAAGAGAGGTGACAACAAAAGACATGGTCATCTTGGCCCAAGGTTCCCACATGGTTCAGTTCCAGGGTCTGCAGGAACATGGCCAATGACCTTCTGCACTCTGTGAGGGTTCGCACTACCATCTTCCCTCTGCTAGCTCACACACTGGAATTCACTTTGTTTTAGATATCATAACATCAACTACCCAGGTGTGTTAGGACGCAGCTTTGGAGCAGTTGAGACTTGAACCCAGGCCTTCTTGCACAAAGGTGGAGGTAGTGGCACTGTGCAACGTGAGCTCCCTGGGACTGTGGTGCACATTCACTCCTGGCACTGAGAGGATGGCTGGAGACCAGGACCCACCCATCCCCAGGCAGGAGATGACCACCGACCACACCCCCTCTGTTCACAACGGTGTCGGAAATTAACAACTCCTTCAAAACGCACCAAGGTGGGAGCAACAATTCTGTTCATCAGAGGCACTGCCCAAAGTGACTCAAAGGCTGGACACCCCATTGACACTGTTTGCCTCATGCTGCCTCTGGATCAAGATGCCATGGAAAGCCTGGTCCTGCACACTCATTGGCTGTTGGACAAACACATACAGGCTTGCACTCCACTGATATAGACATTGGTGCTCAGCAAGGTGATAGGGCCAATGAGGGGCCTTGAGATGACTGTAGGATCCCCTTCCTCACAAGGAGACCGGGCAGTGCCAGCAGGTGGAGGAACCACATACAGACCCATCCTTTGCCCCCTCCCCTGAAGAACATTCCCCTTGGGGCACTCTAGAGTGTCCGTCTCTTCCACCTCCATCCTTTCTGCCACCCTCAGCCCCATGGGAGTGCAGCCTGAGGAGCTGCATCCATCTCTGGGCAGGATACAGCCAGCCCATCAGGGCTCTGGGCAGGATACAGCCGGTTCATCAGGGCTCTGGGCAGGATACAGCCAGCCCATGAGGGCTCTGGCCCCACCAAACACCACCTCCAGGATCACCTGATCAAAACCCCAAGGCCAACACACTCCCTCCACCCCCAACTGTCGGGGTCAGGAGAATACTGAGAAGTAAGGGGAGGTGAAAAGGGAGAGAGTTTCTGAGTGCATATAGAGGGCATGGTTGATTGTAAAGAGTGGATAAAATGTGGAGTTGGGAAAAATGCAGCAGATCAAGCAGCATCAGAAGAACAGGAGAGTCAATATTTCAGGCAGGATCCTTCATCATACTGGAGAGTTCTGACCTGAAACGTTGACTCCCCTGCCCCTCCGATGCTGCTGTGCTGTTTCCAGCTCCACTCTTTATCAACTCTGACTCTCCGAATCTGCAGTCCTCATTATCTCCAAGGCTAATTGTAAATGCTTCCTCAACTTTGCAAGTGTATATTCACCTTGTTTAACAGCTGTGAGCACGTCTTTTAATCTACCAGTATAAGAATTACCGTGTGGTGCCTCACTCTCAATAGCACACCATGATGTTTCATTGTCCAATGTGAGAAGTGAGTAGCTTCTGCACCTTGTGTGGGCAATGGACATCAGAAGGTGCTTACCACTTTGGCAACTCCGATCAGTCTTTCCAGGTGACAATAGACTGAAGGCACATCTCAGTGGGATTGATCAGTAATGTTGTATGCTGTGCTTGGGAACAAGAATTGCTCTCTCCACAGCTCCATGGCGATGGTTAACGCTCAGCATGTTGTGAATCCAGACATTTATCTCCCATACTTTGTTCATTGCCCTTTGAAGGGTCTCACATTGCTCAAAAGTAAAGCTCTGTTGGTCACAGAATGAAACACCTACTCCACCCACTCCAGCTGTGGTGACAGACATTTTCATCTTCCGTCTTTCAGTGAAGGAAATGGAGAGGCCACCATCTCAGTCCAGGTTCCTTAGCAACCCAACCCACCAAACCACCAGATTCTCTCTTAGTTGCCCTGCCCATCACCCTCATTGGACTTGATTTTCCACTTTCCCTCCCAAAGCGTTGATTGAACTGAACATTCCCACCCTTTTCTTTTGGTCTCAAGCTCCAGACATGTTGAGTCTTCAAATCAGGGATGGAAATGCATTGTTTCCCCATCGAAGCCAAGTGGGCACTGATGGTTGACGAGACCACCACCTCCACAACACCACCTCCCGCCTCCCTAAAACTATAAACCCCACCGTCACCGCCTCAAGTCCCACAACTGAGTTCCACAGTTACCTTCCTGCAGCATTGACCCACGATAACTTTCACCACCTGACTTTTCAACCGCTGTTTTCTCGTCCACAAAAACAAGTAACCTCAGGATTATCAGCCATTCCAGGTTTTCCGGTGATTTTCCTGCCACACTTTCACACAAAGCAGTTTCGCCCTGGATGTCATCAGTAGTCCCATTCATTGCAGCTGGTGAGCCTCTGTGCTTGGGAGTGTGTCCCCATTCATTGCAGCTGGTGAGCCTCTGTGCTTGGGAGTGTGTCCCCATTCATTGCAGCTGGTGAGCCTCTGTGCTTGGGAGTGTGTCCCCATTCATTGCAGCTGGTGAGCCTCTGTGCTTGGGAGTGTGTCCCCATTCATTGCAGCTGGTGAGCCTCTGTGCTTGGGAGTGTGTCCCCATTCATTGCAGCTGGTGAGCCTCTGTGCTTGGGAGTGTGTCCCCATTCATTGCAGCTGGTGAGCCTCTGTGCTTGGGAGTGTGTCCCCATTCATTGCAGCTGGTGAGCCTCTGTGCTTGGGAGTGTGTCCCCATCCTGATGCTGTGCAGCAGCAACATGAACACTCCCCTCACCGCACCCCCCCCCCCCCCTCCCAAAATCAGCTCTTCTCATAGATCAGCTGGAAATGCCCCTCCCCTTACCCCCACCCTTGTTTTTACAGGCTGCCCTCCATCCCCCACAATGCTAAAAGTGTTCCTTAAATTTCCAGCCAGGAGTTGGTCCCCCTGTGTAGCTAACAGTTTATACTGATGACTTAACAGTTCATATCTTTCAAACATCTCCATACTGCACCTCTCTTCAATGGCTGACATTAACAAAGGAAAGGTATAGAGTCTTAGCATTGTTAAAGGGCAGAAATAGGTTACTCAAGTCCATAGTAACTCACTGCAAAGTAATCTAGCCAGTCCCATTTCCCCCTCACTCTCTCCTTGTCGCCTTGCAAGTTTACTTAGCTCAACAAGATTCGACAACCTCAGTAAAACAAAATTTAGTCCTCACTGTCTTTGATGGAAGATCCCGGATTTTTAAATTGTATTTCCCAGTCTCTCCCAGGAGCCATTCCTTCAATATCCATTCCATTAAGACCCCTCAGGACCTTGTGTGCAAAATGGCCAGAGCACCAAGAGGTGGACATGGTCCCTGGAATGAAAAGCTTAACATATGAGGAACATTTGAGGACTCTGGGTTCATACTCGATGGAGGTTAGAAGGATGAGGAGGGATCTAATTGAAACTTGCAGAATACTGAATGGCCTGGACAGAGTGGATGTTGGGAAGATGTTTCCATTGGTAGGAGAGACTAGGACCCGAGGGCACAGCCTTAGAGTAAAGGGAAGACAGAGATAAGGAGAGAGATAAGGAGAGATAAGGAGAGACTTCTTCAGTCAGAGAATGGTGAATCTATGGAATTCATTGCCACAGAAGGCTGTGGAGGCCAGGTCATTGAGTATATTTAAGACTGAGATAGATAGGTTCTTGAGTATCAAGGGGATCAAGGATTACAGGGAAAAAGTGGGAGAATGGGGTTGAGAAACTTATCAGCCATGATTGAATGGTTGAGCAGCCTCAATGGGCTGAATGGCCTAATTTCGGCTCCTATGTCTTATTGGACATTTACCTTGATTGTCTGTGTCGGGGGGCAGCTACACTTCTTGAGGTTCAGCTGTCTGATTTGGTCAGTGTTCAAAGACAGCAGAAGATGACTGAATGAAGTAGGTAAGGAGACCCAGGGGATGGGAGTACTGCACAGACTTTACAACTGTCCAACAGGTCTGAAGTTCTTTTCATTTTGTCTGCATGAGAGTGAGGGCTGTAGAGTGACTTAATTAACTGGTACAGAATCCCACTCGAGGACGGAATGTAGGGGTTGTAGAGGACAGTATAATGAAGGACATTGACACCATGCTGTGCAGAGTGCTTCCAGGTCGCCGGGTGACCTGTCCGTGTGCCAGAGTCCAGGACAGGTCTGGAGAGAAACTCACAGTGGGAGGGAAGGGATCTACTCAATGGGGTCTGTGTTGGTACGAACATCATAGACAGAACAAAGGAGTTTCTACACAGTCAGCACTAGGAACTGGATGGTAAATTAAAAAGTCAAACCTCAAAGATCATCATCTCAGCATGATTACCTGAATTAAATGCAAATTAGATTGGAGGAAGACGTGGGGAAAGAAAACATTACCGAAATGGTAAGAGGTTACAAAGCTTTGAAATACAGAGAGAGCTGGGTGTCCTTGTGAAGGAATTGCAAACGCTTAGTGTGCAACTCCAGGAAATGATAAGGGATGTTTTTAGAATGTTACCTATTGTGAGAGGAATTGAAAACAGAATGTATATGGGACACTGATTAGATTACTTACAGTGTTGAAACAACAGGTCCACACTGACCCGCCGAAGCACACCCACCCAGACCCATTCCCCTACATTTACCCCTTCCCCTAACACTACGGGTAATTTAGCATGACCAATTCACTTAACCTGCATATTTTTGGACTGTGGGAGGAAACTGGAGCACCTGGAGGAAACCCACGCAGACACAGGGAGAACGTGCAAATTCCACACAGTCAGTTGCCTAAGGTGGGAACTGAACCCAGGTCTCTAACACTGGGAGGCAGCAGTGCTAACCATTGTGCCACCGTGCCACCTGGGAGAGACTGGGAAATACAATTTAAAAATCTGGAACCTGAGACCAGGTTCAGAGAACAGTGCATGGTGTTAGTCCCCTTATTCAAGGAAGTAGACAAATGTGTTGGCAGTTCAGAGGAGATATAGCACTTATACGTTGGAATGAGTGCATTGGTTTATGAGGACTGGTTGGACAGGCTGGGCTAGTAACCACTGGCATTTATATGAGGAAATGATGACTTGATTTGGATGTAATTCCTTTTATATTTGATGGATATTGTAATCTAGCATAGCTTGATACTTTAAAATACACTATAATCTTTTGTTCTGGGAGTCAGGAGACATGTCTTTGTCCTTTTGGATGTGCTGCATCTCCTTGAATAAGTGAGAGCATTAAGAATCTCATGGGCCTCTCTCCCACCAGCCAACTGCTTGGTAAAATGTGAAGAGTGAAGAACCGCCAATGGTGACCGGACATGTTAGGGATAGGGCAAAGAGAACATGCAGTAAGATTTGATGGAAGGGTGTAGGCAGTATGGGCAGGTTTAGGCATATTCTGATAAAGCACAAGGTCCACATTGCAGTATTGAGGATGTGAGACATAGGAAGCTATTAGACCAGATGGGAAAGGGCAGGCTGGGATCCAGAGGACAGTCTGCTGTGGAAGGGATGAAAGAAAAATTGAACAGTCCATTTGTAGCCTGTACAAATAGCAAATGGAGAGCAAAAGGGGCTACATGCTACTTGCTGATGGCAGTAATCATATAGCAACAATCAGGCCTTTGTTTTTGTTTCACCATGGGACATGGTATCGCTGTCTGCCCAGTATTGATGGCCCAATACTGGCCACCCTTGAACTGTGTAACTTGCTAGGCCATTTCAGAGAGCAGTTGAGAGTCAACCACATTGCTGTTGGTCTGGAGTCACGTATAGGCCAGACCTGGAAAGGACGGCAGTTTCCTTCCCTGAAGGACATTAATGAGCCAGATGTTTTTTTCTGACAATCGGCAATGGTTTTGACATCATTCTTAATTCCAGATTTTTAAAAATTGAATTCAAATTCCACCTTGCACCATGGCAGGATTTGAACTTGGGTCCCCAGAACATTTTGACAGTGGAGTATTAGGTAAGGAAGTTTTCAAGTACGGATGCCATTACAATCTCTTCACCCTAGGCCCATCCAGCCAGCTAGCCTTATACCAACATGCCAGGGTAGTAAACAGGTGAACTGGCCTCATGATCTGCTTTAGGGCCCTATTACTGATTATCATTCCTTTCATCCTCAGGATCAGTGAAACAAATTTGTTGCTGCAGGAGTAACACTAGTTAAAGCAGAGATTGGGGGTGTGGAATCCTGGCAGAATGCAGGACCTCCCCATAATGCATCCTGCTCGATACTCACATATTGGAAGGGATCACCAGCCTGTGGCATGCTTGGGATGAGCTGGTGCATGAGAAAATGTCAGAATGGAATTAAAGAAAACAAAAACACCTCAGTTGAGAACCTACGTAAAGCATTGAACCATTTCATGGCAACTGCGTAAGAAGCCAGGCCAGAGCAATTGGGAAGCTGTTATACAGAGGAAATGGGATATGGTGATGGACTGTGCTGAATGGAAATGGGCAGAAAATGGCCAGTTCTTGGGGGATTGTGATGATACTATAGATTTAGGAGGTGTATTTTCTCCTTTTTTTAATGAAATGATTTTGGAACAGAAGTGCTGAGCAGTATGCTCCAATCAATGAAGTAAACAGGGGCCTTGGAGCACTTGTTTAAGTTGGAACAATAGAAGCAGCATGAAGGGGTGTGCTCACGCTCCCACAGAAGCAGGATATTTAGTTTAACTTTCAGTAGCAGTTGATGGGGTCTTGAAGCTGGATGTAGAAGCTTTTAGCCCTTTCTCTGTTACAGCTAAAATCTGGGGCTCTCTTCCTGCTGCTAGAATTGCCAAACTGTTTTAGTGAATTTACTTTTGCCAAGGGTGTGTTTATGGAATGTTGCTATGTTGAAAAGTTTTTTTTTTAGTAGTTAAATAATCTATTTTTCTGTTAACCTTTCCAATAGAGTTGTAATTCCAATTCTTCTTTCTTTTGTCTGTATTTTAAATATAATGTAAGAATAAAGTGTGTTTTGGTTCAAGCCTGGTAGCTTGGCCAATCAAATTGCATCCAGAACACCACACCTTACACTTGCCTTTTAAACAAAAAGAGAACAATGAGGGTTCTCAGCTATCTTCTGAATATATTTTGAGGGGGTTAGGTCTGGTCCATCAGTACATGAACAGGGACAATCTGATGTTTTTAATGCATAAAGGAAGGGCTAGAGCCTGACCAAAAAAGCAACTGAAACAAAAACATAAATGATTGAAGAAACTCAGCAAGTCTAGCAGCATGTGTGGAGAGAAAGCAGAGTTAACATTTTGAGTCTAGTGACCCTCCTTCAGGGAAGGAAAGGCATTAAAAGTGAGCAGACTCTAACCCAAAAAGGATATGATATCAATTGTGTTGTTCAGATTTGGTGTACCTCTTGCATAATTAGCGATCCTGAGAACACTGTAATCAACATACCATGATAGCATAAAATTCACAATAACTATTGTTCTGGGAGTCAATGAGGGATATCACTCTGTCATTGACACCCCTGCATACACTTGAATAAAGGAGGTTGCTGAAGGATGCCTCAAGCATCTGGATTGGGTTATCCTTCCCACTGGACACCTGGAACTTCTGGAACTATGATCACTGCTTAAGAATCAGGATCTGCCTAATTAAAACAGAGGAGACAAAAAGCATGTTTTTTATTCATTTGTAGGACTTGGGCGTCAGGGGCTGGCCAGCATTGATAGCCCATCCCATGTTGCCCATGAGCCGTCTTTGTGAATCACTGCAGTTCGCCTGCTATGGGTTGACCAGGGAGGGGATTCCAGGGGTTTGACCCAAAGATTGTGAGGGAACGGCGGTATATTTTCAAGTCAGGGTGGTGAGTGGCTTGGAGGGGAACTTGCAGGGGCTGGTGTTCCCAAGTACCTCCTGCCCTGCCCTTCTAAATGGAAGTGGTTGTGGGTTTGGAAGGTGTTGTCTGAGGATCTTCGGTGAGGGTATTAAGTCTTTGCTTTCACCATCTCTTTTGAAAGAGAGATCCAAAATCCTTGAATATTTTTTCCAACAGACATACTTGGATTCTTGTTAAGCGAGGGGTTCACAGATTGTCAGAAATGTGGATTTGAGATTCAAGTCTGACCAGACATGAGTTTATTGGCTGGAGGAATAGGCTGGAGGAGCTGAATGGTCTACTCTTCCTAATTAGTTCATCTTAAGTAAGAGCTCTCAAATTGAATGAGATTTACTCTTGATGGTCATTGATGAAGCAGCTGAAGATGGTTGGGGTGAGGGCCTGACCCTGAGGAACCCCTGAAGAGATGTCCTGGAGCTGATGTGACTGACCACCAATAATCACATCTTTTGCTATTACGAGTATGACTCCAACCAGCAGAGAGTTTGCCCCGGTACCCATTGATTCCAGCTCCGGTAGGGCTCATTGATGCCACACTCGGTCAAAGGTGGCCATATGCTGCAAGTAGACCCACAATGCCCTTAGGTGGGAGTTGAAGAATGGTATATGTAGTTCTATAGGTACTAGAGGATGCAGAAATAATTTACAAGTGATTCCCAGGGGTTGAGAGACTTCAGTTTCATGTATGATTCTATCAATATTTTCCAGTCAACCTGATTCAGAGATGTTATTCCACATTCCTGTTATTTTCAGGGCGGGAAAAAGACTCGTAGGGCCATAGTCATAGGGGATTCTATTGTGAGGGGAGTTGATAGGCAGTTCTGTGGCCGAAAACATGACTCCCGGATGGTATGTTGTCTCCCAGGTGCTCGGGTCAGGGATATCACCGATTGGCTGCAGAGCATTCTAAAAGGGGAGGGTGAACCGCCAGTTATCTTGGTACATATAGGCACCAACGATATAAGTAGAAAATGAGATGAGATCCTGAAAGAAGAATTCAGGGAGCTAGGAGAGAAGTTAAAGGGGAGGACCTCAAAGGTATTGATCTCGGGATTACTACCAATGCCACGTGTTAGCCAGCGTAGAAATGAAAAAATAGGCAGGATGAACACGTGGCTTGAGAGATGGTGTGGGAGGGAGGGGTTCAGATTTGTTGGACATTGGGACTGGTTCTGGGGAAGGTGGGACTATTACAAAATGGACAGTCTACATCTGAACTAGACCGGAACCAATGTCCTTGGGGAGTTTTTGCTATTGCTGTTGGGGAGGTTTTAAACTAATGTGGCAGGGGCTGGGAACCAGAAGAGAAAACAAGTAGACAGTGAGGTGGAAACTGGAGACTGTAAGAATCATGAAGATAGCATTAATAAAGGGAAGAGTCGGCAGAGAGCAGGTGAGCGCAAAAGAACTGGTGGCCTGAAATACATTTACTTTAATGTAAAGCGTATAGTGTGTAAGGCAGATGAACTTAGGGCTTGGATTGGTGCCTGGGAGTATGACATTATTGCAATCACAGAGACTTGATTGAAGGAAGGGCATGATGATTGGCAACTCAATGTTCCAGGATATTGACACTTCAGACAGGACAGGGAGGGAAGTAAAGGAGTGTGTGGAGTTATATTGCTGGTCAGGGACGATATCACGGCTGTGCTAATGAGGCACATTATGGAAGTCTTGGGCAGTGAGGCATTATGGGTGGAGCTGAGAAATAAGGAGGGTGCAGTTACATTGTTGGGGCTGTATTACAGGCCACCCAACAGTGAGCGTGAGGTAGAAGAACAAATAGGTAAACAGATTATGGAAACATGTAGAGGCAACAGGGTGGTGACGATGGGAGATGTTAATTTTCCCAACATTGACTGGGATATACTTAGCGTCAGAGGTCTGGATGGGATAGAATTTATACAAAGCATCCAGGAGAGTTTTCTAGAGCAGGATGTCAATAGTCCGACGAGGGAAGGGACCATATTGAACCTGGTACTGGGGAACGAGCCAGGACAGGTGGTAGAAGTTGCGGTGGGAGATTTCTTTGAGAACAGTGACCACAATTCTGTAAGTTTTAGAATACTCGTAGATAAAGGTGAAAGTGGTCCTAAGGGAAGAGTACTAAACTGGGCCAAGGCCAATTATATCAAAATTAAGTAGGAGCTCGGAAATGTGGATTGGACACAGCTATTTGAAGGCAAGTCCACATTTGAGATGTGGGAGGCTTTCAAAGATAGTGCAGGATAGGCATGTCCCGTTGAAGGCAAAGGATAGGAAGGGCAAGGTTCGTGAACCGTGGATGTCAGGAGAAATTGTACAACTAGCCAAGAGGAAAAGGGAAGCGTACATAAGGTCTAAGCAAATATCAGAAGAGTAGAACAAGTCTTAAACAAGGAATTAAGCGGGCTTAAAGGGGTCATGGAAATAGCTTTAGTGAGCAGAATTAAGGAGAATCTCAAAGAATTTATTCTTATGTAAGAAGCAAGTGGGTAATTAGAGAAAGGATTGGTCCACTAAAGGATAATGAAGGAAGTCTGTGTGCCGAACCTGAGAGAATGGGTGAGATTCTGAATGATTACTTTGCATCAGTGTTCACTGAGGAGAGGGACATGATGAGTGTTGAGATTAGAGATAGAAGTTTGATTAGTCTGGATCACGTTGGCATAAGTCAGGAAGATGTGTTGGGTAGGCTAGAGGTTATTAAGGTAGACAAATCCCCAGGACCAGATGGGATCTATCCCAGGTTGCTGAGGGAGGTGTGAGAGGAAATAGCTGGGACCTTGACAGACATCTTTGTGGCATCCTTAAGTACAGGTGAGGTGTCAGAGGACTGGAAGGTTGCTCATGTTGTTCCCCCTGTACAAGAAGGGTAGTAGGGATATTCCGGGTAACTACAGACTAGTGAGCCTGACGTCGGTGGTGGGAAAGCTGTTGGAGAGTGTACTGAGGGATAGGATCTATTTATATTTAGAGAAGAGTGGACTTATCAGTGATAGGCAACATGGTTTTGTGTGGGGAAGATCATGCCTTACCAACTTAATAGAGTTCTTCGAGGAAGTGACCAAGTTGATAGATGAAGGAAGGGTTTTTGATGCCATATACATGGACTTTAGTAAGGCGTTTGATAAGGTTCCCCATGGTAGACTAATGGAGAAAGTGAAGTCACATGGTGTGCAGGGTGTTCTAGCTAGGTGGATAAAAAGCTGGTTGAGCAACAGGAGACAGAGAGTAGTAGTTGAAGGGAGTTTCTCAAAATGAAGAAAGGTGACTAGTGGTGTTCCACAGGGGTCAGTATTGGGGCCACTGTTGTTTGTAATATACATAAATGATCTGGAAGAGGGCACTGTTGGTATGATCAGCAAGTTTGCAGATGACACGAAGATTGGTGGAGTAGCAGAAAGCATAAGGGACTGTCAAAACATTCAGGAGGATATAGATAGACTGGAGAGTTGGATGGAAAGTGGCAGATGGATTTCAATCCAGACAAATATGAGGTGATGCATTTAAGCAAGACTAATTCTAGCGCAAATTACACAATGAACGGAAGAGCCTTAGGAAAAGTTGATGAGCAGACAGATCTGGGAGTGCAGGTCCATTGTACCCTGAAGGTTGCTGCACAGGTGGATAGAGTGGTCAAGAAGACATATAGTATTCTTGCCTTCATTGGACGGGGTATTGAGTAAAAGAGCTGGCAAGTCATATTAAAATTGTACAAGGCATTGATTCGGCCGCATTTAGAATACTGCGTACAGTTCTGGTCGCCACATTACCAAAAGGATGTGGACGCTTTGGAGAGGGTGCAGAGAAGGTTTACGAGGATGTTGCCTGGCATGGAAGGTGCGAGCTATGAAGAGAGGTTGAGTAGGTTAGGTTTATTTTTACTAGAAAAAAGGAGATTGAGGGGGGACTTGATTGAGGTTTACAAAATCATGAAGGGTATAGACAGGGTGGACAGAGACAAGCTTTGTCCCAGGGTGAAGGATTCAATAACGAGAGGTCACGCTTTCAAGGTGAGAGGTGGAAAGTTTAAGGGGGTTACACGCGGTAAGTACTTCACACAGACGGTGGTGGGCACTTGGAACGCGTTGCCAGCAGAGGTGGTAGAGGCAGGCATGATAGATTAATTTAAGATGCATCTGGACAGATGCATGAGTAGATGGGGAGCAGAAGGGTGTTTCGGAATTGACCGACAGGTTTAGACATTACATTTCGATCAGCTCAGGCTTGGAGGGCCGAAGGGCCTGTTCCTGGGCTGTAAATTTTCTTTGTTCTCTGTTCTTTGTTCTTTGTTCTATCTCTGGAACAGGTGAGACTTGAATCTGAGCCTCCTAGCTCAGAGGTAAGGACACTACCACCATAGCACAAAGCCGTTGGGCAGGATGTATATACTGTGACCTCAGTTCCTTAGAGAACAGCGGATTAAGTGAAGTGTTGACAATGATGAGGGTGACCAAGCGAATAGAGAAACTGCTCCCCTTAACAGAAGTAGTGAGAACTAATGAGTCCAGGTTTTAATGTGGTTATCGATAGCATCGATGGTGACTTTAGGAGAAACCTTTATGCATTACATTGTCAGACTCTGGAAAGGCCTGCATGAGATTGAACCTGTCTTCATTACAATCATAGATTCCACAAGGAAATTGCTCATTACCTGAAGTTGAGTTGATCTGAAGTTTTAGGCAAAAATAAAAGAAAAATCCTCAATACAAATTACATTTGAGAAAACCAGAAGAATCCTCTGGGTTGGCAGGATATCTTTGTTTTAAGTTTGATATTATTTCTATTTTAATGCTTATTCTTTTTTGTTCCTCCAATTTTGTTTTTAACATCCGATTGTGTCCTCAGTGTCTGAGTTAGGCATTGGTGTCAGAGATGCACATCAATATCATCCATCACAGCAGATCATTGTCAATCGAGAGATACACAGTCTCTCTGTCTTCACCTTTGATCTGACAGTAAGTAAGAGGTCTTGCACCCCCAATGCTTCCCCACCCACCCACCCCCTCCCCCCGCCGCCAAACTTTCTGCCTCCTCTCTCACCCCACTGTCCTGTTCCTGTCTTTCCCTTGACCTCCACTTCTGGTCTTTGCTGAGGGCTTATCCCTTGAATTCAAATCATGGTCCTAGCTACCATCTAGTGGCAGGGGTGAGTCAGTGCAAGTACTTCTGGGCAAACAGCTGTACTGGGAGAAAGTGAGGACTGCAGGTGCTGGAGACCAGAGTTGAAAATGTGGTGCTGGAAAAACACAGCAGGGCAGGCAGCATCCGAGGAGCAGGAGAATCGACATTTCGGGCATAAGAAGAAGGGCTTATTCCAGCACCACATTTTTCAAAACAGCTGTACTGATCAACTTCTGCCAACAGATGGAGCCTGGTTACAGGACTGTACTGAGAGTAAAACAGAACAGTGTGTACATAATCGATGATGAAGGAAAGTCCTTGATAATTCTTTCTTTTGTGTGAATTGCGGGATGTCTGGATTGACATGCAGGAATTTGCAAAAGTCTGGTTCTGTGTACTGTAGTCATGTCAGGGAACAGCCTCATGTCTCCTGTCAAGTCCCCTTAGAATTTTCTACATTTCAGTAAGTTACATTCTCAGTCTTACATCAGTGCCCCTTGAATCTGAAACAAAGCCCCATGCTCCTAGATTCTGCCATGGTGGGGCAGCACCCTCTCAGCATTGACCGTTAATAATCCTGTATGTTTCAGTGAGATCACCTCTTCTTCTATAGTTTTCTTTTCATCTCCCTCTCACTTTTTAATAACTTTGGCAGTTTTCCAATCCTTTGGGACTTCCCACAATCTGTGGATCCTTGAGAAATTACTACCTGTCTGTCTAAAATCTCTACAGCTACTCCTTTTTAAACGCTACAATGCACTCCATCAGGTCCATTCCACACACAGCAAACTTTCAACCAGACATTGGACTCCATGTTTTTATTTACCCTGTACCAATGTACCCATAGTATAGGTCTTAATCCAAAGATTATTACTAGGGAGGTTCAACTTTTTCATGAAGCTCCTAACTGTTGAAAGTCTTTTCAGTGGAACATCCTTGCTTGTTTTTTCAATGGGCACCTGTACCAATGTGGATAATGACAATTCGATCCCTCTCCAGGTTCCTCTTGAGACCTGAGATATTCTTAACTTTGGAACTGGTCAAGCAACACAGCCTTCAAGATTTGTGCTCATGGTTGCACCCAGCTTCATTTGTTGCCTGGAGTGGTGAGGGTTTTTGCCTCTTGTGGCAAAACTCCTTCAGTGAATATTGGGACAGTGGGATCCCCTAAGGGTTTTATTCAGATCGTTTTTTTTATATACATACTCTCAGCTTTCCTGTGTGTTTCAGTGCTATCATGCTGCTGATCTATTCTGTAGGAGTTGTCAATTTTTAATTACTCCCTCCTTTTCCAGCTCTTCTATCTTGTCTGAACTGAACTGATCTTGCATTCTCATCTACCTCAAGATGGTATTCTGCTGGAAAATATCCTAATCCTGCCAACACATTAACTGTGTTTACAGATCTTAGTGTACAATGGTTTAGTGTGTAGCAACATGTTACTAATCACTTCTCGTACATTGAAGATCACCAGTTCAAGACTTAGACAAGATTCAGTTGAGATTTCTGGCATTTCCTGGCTATCTATGGACTGGAGCTCCCAAACCTCATTCCAATAAGGGTGACTTTATAGACATTCATAAAATCATGAGAAGCATGGATAGGGTAAAAGGATGAGGTCTTTCTTCCCTTGGGTGGGCAAGTCCAGAACTAGAGGGCAGAGGTTTAAGGTGAAAGTGAGGACTACAGATGCTGAAGATTAGAGTCAAGAGTGTGATGTTGGAAAAGCACAGCAGGTCAGGCAACATCCGAGGAGCAGGAGAATCAACGTTTTGGGCAAAAGCCCTTCATCAGGAATGAAGCGGGGAGCCTCAGGGGTGGAGAGATAAATGGGAGGGGGGCGATGGGGCTGGGGGCAAGGTAGCTAAGAGTGCAATAGGTGAATGGAGGTGGGGATGAAGGTGATAGGTAGGAGAGGAGGGTGGTGCAGATATATGGGAAGGAAGATAGACAGGTGGGACAGGTCATGAGGATGGTGCTGAGTTGGAAGGTTGGAACTGGGTAAAGTGGGGGGAGGGGGAAATGAGGAAACTGGTGAAATCCACATTGATGCCATGGGGTTAGAGGGTGCCACAGCGAAATTTGAGGCGTTCTTCCTCTAGGCGTCAGGTGGTGAGGGAGTGACAATGGAGGAGGCCCAGGACCTGCATGTCCTCAGCAGAGTGGGGGTGGGGGGGAAGAGTTGAAGTGTTCAGCCACGGGCGGTGGGGTTGATTGGTGCAGGTGTCCCAGAGATGTTCCTTAAAGCACTCTGCGAGTAGGTGTCCAGTCTCCCCAGTGTAGAGGAGACTGCATCGGGAGCAACAGATACAGGAAATGACATGTGTGGAAGTGCAGGTGAAACTCTGATGGATGTGGAAGGCTCCTGTGGGGCCTTGGATGGGGGTGAATGTGGAGGGGTGGGCGCAGATTTTACAATTCCTGCGGGGACAGGGGAAAGTGCCAGGACGGGAGGGTGGGTTGATACGGAAAGCAGATAGGGGTGGGGAGGGACATATGTCTCTGGTGGTGGGGTACGTTGTAGGTGGTCGGAAATGATGGAGGATGATGCAATATATACGGAGGTTGGTAGGGTGGAAGGTGAGCACCAGGAGGTTCTTGCCATGGTTGGGGTTCGAGGGCGGAGGTGCGGGAAGTGGATGAGATGCACTAGAGGTCATCATCAACCATGTGGGAGGGGAAATTGTGGTCTTTAAAGAAGGAGGCCATCTGGTGTGCTCTGTGGTGGAACTTGTCCTCCTGTGAGCAGATGCAGCAGAGGTGGAGGAATTGGGAATAAGGGATAACATTTTTACAGGAGGCAGGGTGGGGGAAGGTGTAATCCAGGTAGCTGTGGGAGTCAGTCGGTTTGTAGAAAATGTTGGTGTTGAGTTGGTCACTGTTGATGGATATGGAGAGGTCCAGGAAGGGGAAAGAGATGTCAGAGATGGTCCAGGTGAATTTAAGGTCAGGGTGGAATGTGTCGGTGAAGTTGATGAACTGTTCAACCTCCTCGCGGGAGCACGAGGTGGTGCCGATGCAATCATCAATGTAGGAGGAAAAAGTAGGGAATGGTGCCAGTGTAACTGCAGAAAGATGGACTGTTCCACGTAGGCAACAGAGACAGGCATGCAGGGGCCGATGGCTACCCCTTCGTTTGGAGGAAGTGGGACGATTCAAAGGAGAAATTATTGAGGGTGAGGACCAGTTCAGCCAAATGAATTAGAGTGTCAGTGGAAGGGTACTGGTTGGGACGTCGGGAGAGGAAGAAACAGAGGGCTTGGAGACCCTAGTAATGACGGATGGAGGTGTACAGTGACTGGATGTCCATGGTGAAGATGAGGCATTGGGGGCCATGGAAATGGTAGTCTTGGTTTAAGGTGAGAGGGGAAAGATTTAAAAGGGGCAACTTTTTCACATAGAGGGTGCTGCGTATACGGAATGAGTTGCCAGAGGAAGTGGTGGAGACTGGTACAATGACTGTATTTAAAAGGCATCTGGATGAGTATATGAATAGGAAGGGTTTAGAGGGATATGGGCCAAATGCTAGCAAATGGGACTAGATTAAGTTAGGATGTCCTGTCAGCATGGATGAGTTTGAGAGAAGGGACTGTTTCCATGCTGTACATCTTTATGACCCTTTTATTCCATATTATTGCAATGAACTAGCATCTCATTTTTGTTTCTGCATGGATTTCGGAGGTCAGCATGTGTCAATAGTTTCTGGGCCAGGTAGTCAATGCTATGATCTGCTTCAGCCTGTCAATCACCATGTGCAGAATGCCAAAGTGATTGTGTGCGCGGAAACTTATGAGGCACGAATACGGTGCCACCACACAGACTCAGCCTTACCTTCAATGGATCACCACGTTGAATCACTTTGCACAGTCTGTGAAGTTCATGACACACTAGCGTCTGTTAGACATTTTACCGCATATACTCAAGTAAAAGTCCATCTCATCTAAACGTCAACGCCATATTTTTGGCCAAAAAATCTGGGATTTTCCAAATATCTTATGTAAAAGTCAAGCCTAGTTCTTTACATTTAACAGATCAACATTTGTGAGTCAACGTATTATCCTGTGTATAAATGGTACGATGAGGAAATGAAATTTTCTTTTCATGCTATTACGTGTTTTGATGTACAATTCACACCAAATTGGCGCGCAGGTTTAAGACGCATCAGGTCAGAGTCAGATGACAATCTCCCTTTGGGTGCAGCTCAGATTACTATAATTTGTTGAGTTACTTTTCTTTATTCATTTAGAAATCAATTGGGCTTCAGCTAAGGATATGGTATTTTGGACTATTGCATGAATTTTAGACATTTAAAAGTATTATCCATGTAATCGTCAACATCATAAATTTAACTTTAAAAAATGTCTAAAAAAAAATCAACTTTTACACGAGTTCACATGGTATGGCAACATGATGGTCTTCTTCTAGCAGCCATTCTAGCAGCCACAGACAAAATCACTCTCTTTAATGTTGACTGAACCAGCTTGTTATACAGTGTATAGCGATTTCTCGGAATTTTCAGACATTCTCTGCAGAGCTATCTTTATCTGCTTGCTGTGCTTTTAGCCAGACACTTGTACAAAAACTAATTCAGCTTATTAAAGTGAGATCAGTATGGTTTTCCCCCACACCGCACATGTATTCTTCTCTTTGCCTGATACTTTCCACAGTGTTTTGCTTTGTGTCTTTGACTGCGATGGTCAGTTCTGAGGAAGGCTTACTCGACCCGAAACGTTAGCTCCGATTTCTCTCCACAGACGCTGCCAGACCTGCTGAGCTTCTCCAGCAATTTCAATTTTTGTTTCTTATTTACAGCGTTTGGTTGACTGGTTTTCTGCTGTAAGCGCTTTCAATCTGCCTCCTGGTGACTTCATTTCCACCAATTTGCTTTTAACTGTCGGTTTCTGTCTTATTTCCTTTTTCTCCTTCTGGTCTTTTCAGTGCCAACTGTGGGTCCCTGAAAATTTGCATGATAGCTACCCTTGGAGGTAGGGGATTTTTTTGTGCCATTTTGAAGGATTCATGAATATGAACCCTCTTTTATTTAATGTCTCAATATGTTCTTTAATGTCTTTACTCATAAGAGATCTGTAAAGTAGCTGATTGAGATGGAATATTGTTTAAGCACACCAGAGTAAACTATAAATTTTGTTCATTTTTCTCCAGAGTCATAGAGATTTGCAGTATAGAAACAGACCCTTCGGTCCAACTAGTCTTTGCCGAACAGATATCCTAAACTATTCTAGTCCCATTTGCCAGCACTTAGCCCACACCCCTCTAAAACCTTTCTATTCATATAACCAGGTATAGTCGTATTCTTAAGTTGAGCTTCTTATCGCAGAATTAGTACTCCTCAACTGGATTGCTAAGTTGCACAAGTTCAATTTACAGCAAACTTTGTTTTAACCAGTACCTTGTGAACTAGAACTCTTGATAAACCAGGAAAAATTTTATACCTCAAATACCACAAAATTTACGGCATTATTCTGTCCAGTTGCTTTAGAGTTTCAAAAAGTTACTTAGCACAATGTAAATATATTTGCTGTTCGATTGAACGCCCATGTGAAATATCAACAACTGATACAATTTTGAGTAAATTTCCCAATATGACACTCTCTGCAATGTTTGAGCCATCAGTTGAAGATGCAAGTTAGAAGGCTCTCTACTGTTAAGTTTTATTTAAGGCAAAGGTGCATCATTATTTAAGCAATGTCTGCTGTACATAAAGCGATCGGAATATCCTCTGCATTACGTTTCCATTATATAGTGTGTGTTTTTATATTGGTTATGTGGACCTCTTGATTATCCAGAATGTCTGATCAACCAGCACACTCCTGATTCCATAGGCACCGGTTGACAAAAGTTTGCTGTACTTGAAAATCGCAAACAATTTTCTTAAACAAATGGATAAATTGTTTTCACAGAGTGACTTATGTCCACGTCTTCACATTCTGCTGCTTACACTCTACGGCTGCAGATCAGCTGGTGCCATCCTGGTCCCTGGTTTATTAGCAATCCTATCTCTTGAAATAGTAACACAACATCCATGTTTTTTCCCAAGATTCAAGTACATGGATTGTGACACAAGGAAGAACTGTATAATTGACATGTCTGAGTCAGTAAAATGTATAGTTGGTTTGACAACCCTTCTCAATCCCCTGACAGGATAACCTTCCAGAGATCCAGATCTCTGTGTATTGATCTCTTTGCGTATTGGTTGTTTGTTGTCTTTATGTGCTGGGACATTGTAGGAACTTGGCTCATGGGGCACTTAAGAGCATTTGGTTACCCACAGAGGTATCCAATCTGGGATAAATGACTGATCTTCTGTCATAATCCAAGTTAAGCACAGTGGCTCAGTGGTTAGCACTGCTGCCTCATAGCAACAGGGTCCCAGGTTTGATTCCAGCCTCAAGTGACTGGCTGTGTGGAGTTTGGCATTCTCCCTGTGTCTGTGTGGGTTTCCTCCCACAATCCAAAGATGTTCAGGTCAGGTGAATTAACAATACTAAATTGCCCATAGTGTGAAAGGGAAATGGGGCTGGGTGGTTTACTCTTCAGAGGGTCAGTGTGAACTGGTTGGGCCGAAGGGCCTGTTTCCACACTGTAGAGAATCTAATCTAAGCAGCTCCACACTGGCATGTACAATATTTATTCTCTCTCATTTTTTGAGAGGTTTCTTCTGCAATTTTGAAAACTTTGCAATGTTGGCCCAACTTGCATTTGAAATATGATCACTACTGGAGGTGTAGTATAGTAACACAAAGATCCTGAATTGTTGGCCTTCACTTCAAGATGGGACATTTGACTGAGCTGTTCGCTTGGTGAAGGTCTGGGATAAGGTAATGAGACAGTGGCACAGTTTATGTCCATAAAGGGTCTACCTGTGTACAGAGGAATCTTGATTATTTGAACAACAGAGGCAGGGGGGTATTTTGTTCGGATAATCGAATGTTTGGATAATACAGTTCAGCCAAGCGCGGGACCTTGTCTGGATAACCTGAAATTTGGATAATCGAATGCTGGATAACCAAGGTTCCTCTGTATTGTGGTCCATTGTCATATTGATCTCTTCAGGTGCAGAAGACAGAATATTGTACTCCTTGTGTTTGCACTGGATAGACTTGAAGTCCCATCTCTTTAACTCAGCTCATCAAGTCTCCTGCAAAAGCATTTTCCAAATCTGCAACCTCTACCACAGAAGCTGCATGAAAACATTACTCATTCGGATGGTTTGCAGCCTGGAGGGTGTCTTGATATATCACATGGGCATTCAATTGAACAACAAGTAGATTTGCATTGTGGTAAATAACATTTTTTTTTAAAAACTATAACAACTGGACAGAATACTGCTGTAACTTTTGCAGTATTTAAGGTATAACACTTTTGCTAGTTTATCAAGGGCTCCAGTTCACAAGGTACTGGTTAAAACAAAGTTTGCTGTAAATTGAACGTGTGCGACTTAGCAATCCAATTGAGGAGTACTAATTCTGTGTTAAGGAGCTCAACTTAAGAATATGAGTATACCTGGGTATAGTAAAAAAAAACACAGTTCCTTCATTGTTATTGAATCAAATCCTGGAACTCCCCGCCTAAAGCACTGTGGGTATACCTGCATGCTTGCAGTAATCCAAGGTGGAAGCTCACCTGCCACTTCTCCATCACATTGAGGGATAGATAGTGATTGCTGTTCAGGATGTAGCTATCTGACTGTGATTTACCCTGGCTGTGACACTGGATCAATTGTTGTATAATCACATCATGGCAGATCCCATCACTTGTCTGGGAGCACTTTCAAAACTAAATAACTTGAGCTGTTCTAGTAATGCTTGAATCAGTGACTTGCCTTCTAGGTGAGTGCGCAGTAAATTGGCTGAACAGACTAAAGCTCCCTGTGGTAAAATACAGAGACTGGTGATAAAGCTATCAGCTAGAGCCAGAGTTATATTTGTTTGTAGGCCTCGCTTGCAAATCTGGCTGCAACAATGAATAGAACACGTCCAGAGCTTTGTTCCTGAACGCTGTCTCCTGAAAGAGAGTTCCTGGGAAACATCAAGGAACGTGCATCTGAATCTACAGTTATTGCTAGATGGCCACTTTCAGAATGGGTCTGACTCTCTTCTGCTGCCCAGTTAATCTGACTATGATTACAGCAGCCAGCATCAATTTGTGTGTTGTATTGCACAAAAATCCCAGGTTGGTCATTTTCCAGGGTAACACTAAAAGTAGAAATCCTTCCTCAGAGTGTAACCATCTGCCATTATCTGCAGTGAGTTTAACAATATGATAAAATGTCTGCACAGCCACTTTCTGCTCCACACTGTCCAGTAGCCAAGCCAACTGAAGAGACAACCACTGATCAAAGAGCAATTAATATCTGGCATGTACATTTGCTTATGGCTATAAGGGCACAGTTAGATCTCAACGATTGTGAGATTATTGAATATATTATGTGTAGAGGGACAAGGCCACAGAGAGATTTAAAAGCAAGGATGAGCATTCTAAAATCCAGTCATTCCTGGGCTGGGTGCAGGATTAGTGAGCATATAAATGGTGGAGTATGGAATTTGCTGTGGCTTAGGACATGGAGTAGAATATTGGATGATTTCAAGTTTAAAAGAATATGGGAGATGAGCCAAGAATACATTGAATTACCCACATGGAAGAAGCAATAAAGCTGGCAAATGAAACACATTATTGGACTCCCCTTAACTTGTATATCTCAAAATGTTTCATATTCCTCCTGTCCTCTCTGTACCATTTCCAGTGTTATATTCACAGTCCAAATTAAATAGTGTTCCTCTCTGATTCTTTTCTGCCTCGATCATTGCTCTATAAGCCTGCATTCTACATGCTTTATATTGTCCAACAACCACCGCCACAAAGGTATTTCTCCAAATTTCGTTCTTGCTATTGTACAATGATAATTATAATTGGATGACCCAGCTGCCTTTTGTTGCAATCTCCCATTCTGAAAGTGGCCATCTAGCATTATCTGTAGATTCAGATGCACGTTCCTTGATGTTGCCCAGGAACTCTCTTTCAGGAAATTGTAGCATTATAGGTTAGAGTATCAAACTAAAATAGTGAATTATATCTTGGCATATAAAATGTAACAGAAAACAAGTTCTAATCAAACTAATACACCAAAATACACGATAATGTGATTAAACTGAGCAGGATACGAACAAAAAAATGATTTTGTAACAGAGGACATAAGTAAAGCATATCAGAATGGCAAGACTTGCTTTATCGTTTTAAACAAGAAAGTGTCCTGTACTGGCCATCAATTGAACTAAAAAGAAAGCTTGGAAATAGTTACCCTTGTGGAAAAATCTTAATAGACCATTTGTACAATGGTAATAATTGAAATTTACTTATTTTGTACGTTGATGGAATTGTACAACTGATTTTTCTTGTTCATGGGTTTCTAGAGAACCATGACGAATCCTTCGTATTTCTGCAATTGCATCGACTCCTGTTATTTTCTTACTTTTTACAAGATAACAAGCAAGCATCGTTCCAGTTCTCCCAAAGCCATGAAGACAGTGGACTCCAACTCCCTAGAAACAGATTAAGTGAAAGAAGCCAGTTAGTGAATGAATCAAAAGAATGCAGCACAGTGTTATGGAATCCAGTTGATGTTATTGCGGGATAAGTCAGATTCTTTATTTCACAACAGTAAACAATTACTTTGCCACTAAATTACTATTACTTCTAGTTGCCCATATGCATAGACATTATTATGGAAGGCAAGTATGCACATAACTTTTCAAAGGTCCATTGCCAATATAATTGGCAGTTAAAGACATTCCCACTTACTTTGAGACCACTATAGAACAAAGAACTGCAAATGCTGGAGATCTGAAATGAAAGAAACCAGAAATTGCTGGAAAAACTCAGCAGCTCTGGCAGTATCTGAAGCAGCTGAGAAGGGTTACTGAATGTGAAACAGCAATTCTGCTTTCTCTCCACCAATGCTACCAGATCTGCTGAACTCCCCCAGCAGTTTCTCTGTTTGTTTATGAACTAGCAATCCAGTAAAATGTTAACTCAGTCAAGGTTACCCTCACATTGATCTGTCAACACTGCAATTTTTCCCATTCAGTGGAATACTTTGAAACTCTAACAATGTAATGTTCTTGAAACTGTTTCCCATTGCTAAACTACAAACCATTTTATTTGTATTTTTACCAGCAAGCAACAGTTCATTCAGTTAGTCAGCTTACTTTTAATTCTCAGTTAAGTTATGCACCAATTTCAAATATTTATGTGCCACAATAATTCCGGGAGATATACACAAGTCAATTCCTCACTATCAAACAAGTGTAGAATGCAATAGGTGACACAAATGTCTTTAATAAAGTGGATGTTTATGAAAGGTTAAGAAAGGATTCTAAATAAATGTGTAAAAGGCAAGAAATTACTGTTAGGTTAAAAAAAGGGCTGCAGATGCTGGAAACCAGATTCTAGACTGGAGTGGTGCTGGAAAAGCACAGCAGTTTAGGCAGCATCCAAGGGGCAGGAAAATTGACGTTTCAGGCAAAAGCCCTTCATCTGAAATAGAGGCAGGGTGCCTGCAGGGTGGAGAGATAAATGAGAGGAGGGTGGGGGTGGGGAGAAAGTAGCATAGAGTACAATGGGTGAGTGGGGGTGGGGATGAAGGTGATAGGTCAGAGAGGAGGGTGGAGTGGATAGGTGGAAAGGAAGATTGGCAGGTTGGACAAGTCCGGACAAGTCATGGGGACAGTGCTGAGCTGGAAGTTTGGAGCTGGAGTGAGGTGGGGGAAGGGGAAATGAGGAAACTGTTGAAGTCCACATTGATGCCCTGGGGTTGAAGTGTTCCGAGGTGGAAGCTGAGGCGTTCTTCCTCCAGGCATCAGGTGGTGAGGGAGCGGCGGTGAAGGAGGCCCAGGGCCTCCATGTCGTCAGCTGAGTGGGAGAGGGAGTTGAAATGTTGGGCCACAGGGTGGTGTGGTTGATTGTGCAGGTGTCCCAGAGATGTTCCCTAAAGCGCTATGCTAGGAGGCGTCCAGTCTCCCTAATGTAGAGGAGACCGCATCGGGAGCAACGGATGCAATAAGTGATATTGGTGGATGTGCAAGTAAATCTTTGATGGATGTGGAAGGCTCCTTTGGGGCCTTTGATGGAGGTGAGGGAGTTGGTGTGGGCACAGGTTTTGCAATTCCTGTGGTGACAAGGGAAGGTGCCAGGACAGGAGGGTCACTGAGGACGAAAGATCAGTCCTTAGCAAAGGACTCACCTTCATCCCCCTCCGCCCATGCATTAATGAATTCAATACATGCCGTGATGTCGAGCACTTCTTCCGTCGCCTCAGAGCTTACTTTCACAATCAGGACTCCCGCCCACCTTCCAAGGACCCCTTCGCCTGCCTCCAACACACTCCATCTACCTGGACACCCCGCGCTGGCCTATTACCCGCCTTTGATCTCTTCATTTCCAACTGCCGCCGAGACATTAACCACCTCAGCCTGTCTACCACCCTCCCCAACTCCAACCTCTCACCCTCACAACATGCAGCCCTCCACTCCAATTCTGACCTTACCATCAAGCCAGCGGATAAAGGAGGCGCAGTGGTAGTCTGGCACACTGACATCTACACCGCTGAAGCCAGACGCCAACTCAAAGACACCTCCTCCTACCGGCCCCTCAACCATGACCCCATCCATCACCAAACCATCATCTCCCAGACCATACAGAACATCATCACCTCAGGTGATCACCCACCCACAGCTTCCAACCTCATAGTCCGGGAACCCCGCACTGCCCGGTTCTACCTCCTTCCCAAGATCCACAAGTCTGACCACCCTGGCCGACCAATTGTCTCAGCATGCTCCTACCCCACTGAACTCATCTCTACCTACCTCGACACTGTCCTATCCCCCCAGTCCAGGAACTCCCCACATACGTTCGAGACACCACCCATGCCCTCCACCTCCTCCAAGACTTCCGTTTCCCCGGCCCCCAACGCCTCATCTTCACCATGGATTTCCAATCCCTCTACACCTCCATCCACCATCTCCAGGGCCTCCAAGCCCTCTGTTTTTTCCTTTCCCGACATCCCCAACAGTACCCTTCCACTGACACACTCATTCGTTTGGCTGAACTGGTCCTCACCCTCAACAATCTCTCCTTCAAATCCTCCTACTTCCCCCAGACCAAAGGGGTAGCCATGGGCACCGGTATGGGACCCAGCTATACCTGTCTCTTTGTTGGCTACGTAGAACAGTCCATCTTCCATAATTGCACCGGCACCACTCCCCACCTCTTCCTCCACTACATTGATGACTGCGTTGGTGCCACCTCATGCTCCTGTGAGGAGGTTGAGCAATTCATCAACTTCACCGACACATTCCACCCTGACCTTAAATTTACCTGGACCATCTCTGACACCTCCCTCCCCATCTCCATTAATGACAACCGACTTGACACCGACATTTTTTGTTACAAACCCACCAACTCCCACAGCTACCTGGATTACACCTCTTCCCACCCTACCTCTTGCAAAAATGCCATCCTGTATTCCCAATTCCTCCACCTCCGCCATATCTACTCCCAGGAGGACCAGTTCCACCACAGAACAAAACAGATGGCCTCCTTCTTTAGAGACCGCAATTTCCCTCCCGACGTGGTTAAAGATGCCCTCCAATGCATCTCATCCACATCCCGCACCTCTGCTCTCAGACCCCACCCCTCCAATCGTAACAAGGAGGGAACCCCAAAGAGAAATAAAAGAGAGAGAGAACGAGAGAGAGCGGGAGGGAGGGAGAGCGGGAGGGAGGGAGGGCGGGAGAAAGAAAGACACGTGTGTGTCCCATGAACATCTAGAGGAAGTGGTGAATGCGGGTACAATTACAATGTTTAAAAACATATTTGGATAAGTACATGAATAGGAAAGATTTGGAGGGATATGAGCCAAACGCAGGCAAGTGGGAGTAGTCTAGTTTGGGAGCATGGTTGGCATGGACTAGTTGGACCAAAGGGTCTGTTTCTGTGCTGTATGACTCTAAGCTGTTTTCTTGATAGTTTACATAAGTAGTGCATTGCCGGTGTATTGCACTCTCAGATGTAGGGCAAGGTGGTCCCAGGTCTACGAAGCTGGAATGGGAATTGAACCATCTGGGAGTCAAAATGTGTCCCCCAATTCAAAGCCAAAAGCTTCTTCTCAGATTTTCTTGAGAGCTACCTTTTGACAGAGGCTTCTTTGTCATTCTCGCTAACTCCTTTTATCAAAGGATGCAGTGATACAGCAATATCACCTACAATTGTGTCTTTTTTTAAAAAGAAATGGTTTTATTCTTTATACAAATAAGATAGCACAGTACCAAAGCGGGTTTATACATAATTAAACTTATCAAGTTGAAATTTATAAATGTTTTTGCTAAATTATTGGAAGTAAACTTCATAAACTGCACAAAATTCTAAAGGTAAGAGGAGGCAGTGATCATATTGTCTAGAATCCAGAACATCAAATTAATGTTCTGGGATATAGGATCAAATCTCAGTGACAGTTGATGATATTCAATAAATTCTGGAGTTAAATGCTAGCTTAATGGTGACCATGTAACAATTGTTGATTATCCATTATTGTTTTAGGGAAGAAAATCTGGCTTCCTTACCTGTTCTGGCCTACCACACCCACAGTAACATGGTTGACTCTTAAATGCTCCCTAGAATGAGCTAAAAAACCACACTTTTGCATCAAAACTGCTGCAAAGTCTAAAGAAAAATTAAACTGGACAGGCCATTGGCATCAACCTAGCATTAAGGATCAGACCAAACCCCCTCAAAATATTAAGATTGTCTAGACCCTAGCTTTTTCGTTTTTCAAAAGTCAGTATGAAGGTGTTGCCTTCCAGATATATTTCGATTGGTCAAACTACCAGATTTAAAGCAAAATACAATTTATTCATCCACTATAGTTTAAAAAAAATTAGAATAGCTTAACTCTATTGGAAAACATAACAGAATAAAAGATACAGTAACCATTACTAACTAGGTGATCTAATATAATAACATCCCATAAATACACTCTGGGCAAAAAGCAAATGCAGACACAGATTGTCTCACATGCAACTGCTGCAACTGGCAGAGAACCCCCAGCTTTTGCCTGTAAATAAGCAAGAGTCAAAAACAAGCTTCCACCTCTTCACGACCCCAATAGCAACTGCTGAAAGCTAAACTAAAAATCCTGGTTCTGAAACCGCTTGACCACACCCATTCGATTGTTCCAATTTTCAAAAAAAAGAAAAAACAACTTGTGTAGCCTTGGGATTATCTTCTCATAGACTGCTCCGTCCCTGTCCTCTAACCTTTCTCTCTAAAACAGCACAAAACATATCTCTTAAAGTCTGCACCATCACTCTAGACACTAGAAATTCAATCAAAATCTTACATAAACATCCTGACAATCATCTGGGGTGCCTGTACCAGAATTGAGAGAACTATCCCATGGATTGGTCAAGAAACATCCAAACATTTTCTTTAAGGTATGAATATAACATGCCCCAGCAACCACCATTGCAATCCCTTAATATTAAAAAGCAAACAACACCAGGTTATAGTCCAACTGGTTTATTTGGAAGCACTAGTTTTCAGGAGTGCTGTTCCTTCATCAGGTGGTTGTGGAGTATAAGATCATAAGACACAGATTTTAAACCAAAAGATTACAGTATCATACAGAAATATATTAAACAAACATGGATTATTAATATTTTCATCTTTTACAGTGCAGGTTTCAGTTCGTTAATATGTAAACCCCAGAACTTCTTTTAAGTCACCTTCTCAAGATAACTTAAGGTTTTATAACACAAGGTGACAGCTCAGCTCAGACTATGCATTAGAGGTGTGAGGTCAGAGTATGTCTGTATCCCAGTCTGGAGTCAGACTGGTTCTAATTCCCAAGTGGAATTTATAAATTATTATATGGATTGACTGTCTGCAGATTGTGCATTTTGAGCAAAATGGAATGTATCAGAGAATTGTGTGTGTGCATGAGAGGTTGAGAGACAGATAGACAGAAAAGGACATGACCCTCTCACTAGTGTCCTTACATACAGAAAAAGAAGGACACCACTTTGACTGGGACAACACATCCATCCTAGGACAAGCCAAAGAGAGACACGCATGAGAATTCCAAGAATTCCAAACTAGAACTCTATCAACAAACACATCGACTTGGACCCCATTTACCGCCCTCTGAGAAAAAAGGACAGGACATGATATCACCAACAAAAATAGCATCACCAACCCAAGGAAACCCAAACACAAGTAGAAAGCAGGACATAACACCAGCACTTCAACAGACACTCACTGATTATGTTACCTAGTATGGTGATGAAACGTCCAAAAACGAACCTTCCACCTCAGCGAGCAAATTTACATCCAGAACTATACACACTCTCTCACACACACACACACTCTTACATACTCACACAGACTGTCTCTCATACACACGCACACATCCACCCCCCACACACTCACCCATGCACACACCCTGGGATTTACATATTAATGAACTAAAAGCTGCATTCCAAAAGATGAAAGACTTAACAATCCAGGTTTATTCAACATATCACGGTATTACACTAATCCTTTGCTATAAATTCTGAGTCTTATGATCTTATACTCCACAACCACCTGATGAAAGGAGCAGCACTCCGATACCAAGTGCTTCCAAACAAGCCTGGTGGACTATAACCTGGGGTAGTGATTTTTAATTTTGTCCACCCCAATCCAACACTGGCTCCTCCACATCATACCCCTCAATGTGTCCTGTCCCATCACACAGGAAATGTTTTAAAATCTTAGAAAAGCAAAGATAGGGTAGGAGAAAATATTGCCAGGTAATATCGAGCTTAAGAGAAGGATGTTTGATCAGTACATTAGTAGCAAGAGATTGCCCATTTAAACAGAGATGAAGTGAAATCTTTCCTCATATAGGGCTATGAATCTTTGGTATACTCTTCTTGAAAAGGTGACGAAAGCAAAGTCTTTGAATATTTTAAGGCATAGACAGATTCTTGATAAGCAAGGAGGTAGAAGTTTACCAGGGATGGGCAGCAATGTGGATTTTTGGTATAGTTGGATCAGTAATAATTGCGTGAAATGATGAAACATGAATGGATTACACCTTATTAATTTGTGAGATGATAACTAAGGAAAGGTAAGGTTGATCAGATTTGTATAAGAACTATCTGTCAAGATTGCAGAACACGTGGTAGATAAAGGTGGTAAAGAAAGTGATGGAATATTTTCTTTATTAGATAAGATGTGGAAAACAACAGCAAGAATGCTGGAACTGTGTAAAATACTGATTATGCCACAGGTAGGATATTACTCACAGGTCTTACAGGAAGGATAACATGGCTCTGGCAGGAATCCAGAAGATATTTACAAGAACGCTGCCAAGGCAGCCATGTGGAAAAACTTAGAACAGAGGTGGTTAAGGAGTGACTTCATTAAGGTTTACAAAATTACAAGGGCCATAGACAGAGTAAACTGGCAAATCCAGTTGCCCCCTAGCAGAAGGGCCAATGACCAGGGGACACAGATTTAAGATGATCAAAAGGAGGATTAGAAGGACGTGATTATTTTTAAATCCAGAGGGTGGTGGGTGTCTGGAATTTGTTGTCCGCTTTGTGGGCAGAAACAGTAATCTTCAACTCATTTAAAAAAGGAATCTGAGCCTGCATCTTAAGCGCTATAACCTGCAAGTCTACGTACCCGATGCAAGAAGAAAGCGGGGTTAGAATGGACAGTCAGTTAATTTTTCTCAATTCCCTAATCCAGACTCACAGGCTAAGCCAAGAGCCCAGGTCCAAGTGCCTGAATGAACGGCAGCATCGGCGGAGGAACACTGTGACTGAGATCTGGATTGTCTGGATGAGTGTTGGTTGGGGCTCCAGAGATATGAGAATGGCCTATGACTCCTGCTCAGATGTGGTCTCGAGGCCCGCAGCCTGTACCCAGAGGCCATTACAGAGATCCTGAGAAAGCATGTAGTATTAAATGTGACTCGTTTGCTGCAGAGAATGCAGGAAAGTGCTTCTTCAAAGGAATTGGGATCTTCTGTTCTTAATGTCAATAGGTCAGTGTTAACAAGGCGATACGTGATAACAGTTGTTCACTTGTGGAATGTGTGGTAGTACTTCATCCTCATGCTGGAGGTGCATATTTCGCAATAGGATATAGAATAACTAAATTGCTGGATTATATCAAAGACTCTTAACAAAAACTCATACTCAATAGGAAAAGAACTTGTAATTTAGTAAGCGGAGTCGAATATGCATGTAATAGAACAATCCTGACACACTTTCATGTATACCACACTGAGCAGATTTGAATTTATGAAGCTCAGTTCATACATCTTGACTGTCCTGGAATAGGAATGTTTCATTACCCCATCAGGATAGGAAAACGCAAAAGCTGAATGTGACATAGTAAGGAAGTTGAGTGAGTGAGTGAAAGAAAACTTAGTTCTGTAATTTATATTCACTGACTGAAGAGTTTGAGCGAGAGAGCAAGAGAACAAAAGCTGGCGGAAAGTTTAACTATTTATGGTCTGATTTGAGTGAACACTGGCTGGTCACGGATTGAATGTGCGTGTTGTTCCCTGGAGCTCGAGGTCTGGGAATGTTATGAATTTAATTTGCATTCTGGGAACCTACCATGATTTTAAAAGAAAAAGTCATTTTGTACAACAATGATACTGGACATGTTAGCTGAGTGAGGTGATTTAGACTAGTCTCCCGTTATAACGTACTAGCCAAAGTAATTGACCATCTGGCCTGGCTGGATCAAGGGTTCCCACTTTGATGTGCATGTCATTTAATTAGTCAAGTGTACACAGACCTATCAGTGAGTTTCGCTTCCTCTGCAAACTTTTGCCATTTTATTGCTGTTTATTGATTAAGGACATGTGATGTTTTTTGTAATCTTAATACCAAATTTTGTATAAAGACAGCTTGTTTGCAACGATAAGGGAGTAGCCTGAGAGAGCTCTCAGAAGTAAGAGCTGACGCCGCTACTCTGCTAATGGTTTTAGAACGTTAGCTCAAGTCTGGCTTGTAGGTATCAATGTTATAGTGTAACATTGTTGCCTTTGGTAAGTAAAGGTAATAATTTAAACTAAACTGTCTGTTAAGAGTTTTATATTCCAGACTACCACAGAGTACGATCTCCAGGACGAACCAAGATTGACTTGCAAATCGAGTCCATCAGGGATTCCCTGAGCTGTCTTGAATGGTGCTTTATCAATCCCAAATGATGTCAAGCAGAGAAATGGAGGAGCATCAAGAAGGGGACAGAAGGACAAACTCATATAGTGATAATTGTTTAATATGTTCAGTAATTCAAAATAGAGCCAGAGCGTGGGGACATTAACATTTATCACAATAATGTTTTATATACATGTAACAATAAACCACTCAATTCAATTCCTCTACTGACACAGACATGATAGGCTGAATGGACTCCTCTAGTGCCATAGGCTTTCTGACGTTCTATGGACAGACCTACAAGAGGTGGCAGCACTGGGGTATACAGTCAGGAGTGAGTTGCTCTGGGATTCCTCAAAAATCACTCTGACTTTGCACTCTCATAGCACCAAGTTAAACAGTAAGTTTCCCAGTCAATATTTACAAACTATCACCTTCCCTTGGAGGAGTACAGATTCATCAGCCATATTGAACATCAATAGGAGGAAACATGAGGTAATCCATTTTGGTCAAAGAAACAGAGACAGTACAGATTCAATGGGACAAATTCGTACAGGAGTACAGGAGCAGAGGGACCGCTGGGTTCATGTGCATAATTCTGAATGTGGCCAGGCACTTTGAAACAGTTGTTAAGAAGTCTTACAGAATCCTTGGGTTTATAAATGGAAGCAAAAAGAGTATAAAAGCAAGGAAGCGATGCCACACCTCTACAAATCATTGGTCAGACCATTTGAGGAGTACTGTGTTTAGTTCTGGTCACTTTAAGGAAGGATGTTAAAGTCCTGGAGAGAGAGTGAAAAAGAGATTTACTAGCATAATAACATGAATGAAGGATTTTAGATACAAGGAAAGATCAGTGAAATTAAGCTTATTCTCCTTGGAAGAGAGAAGATTAAAAGCACGGAAGGAATGTCTCATTGTGATATTCAAAATTTTGAACAATTTTGACAGGGTAAGGAAAGATATTCCATTTCCACTAGTTGATGCGTCAGTAACTCAGGGTCACAATTTCAAGATTATCAGCAAACGAGCTAGGATTGAGCTGAGAAACTGCTTTACTCGGTTGTTAAAATTCATATGTGCTACCTGGTACAGTGATCGAGGAGATTTCAAAAGAGGTTTCAAAAGAGAGTTGGATAAATATTTGAAAGTGATGGATTTATAGGGCGACAGAGTTAGAGCTGGAGAATAGAACCAGCTGAAGAGTTCATTCAGGAGCTGGTATAGTCACAAGGGGTCGATTGGCCTCCTTCTGTATTATAAAATTCTATGAATCTCTTACTATCAACATCCAGGGGTTACCATTGACCAGAAACTGAGCTGGACTAAACTCAATGCCTACAAGAGCCATCCAGGACAAAAGCAGCCTGCTTGATTAACACCACATACACAAACATTCACTCCCTCCACTACCAACACTTAGTAGCAGCAGTGGGTTCGCTCCACAAGGTGGATTGCAGAATTCACCAAGGATCCTCAGCCATCACCTTCCAAACCTACAATCTCTATCACCTAGAAGGATAAGAGCTGCAGATAAATAGGAATACCACCATCTGCAAGTTCCTTTCCATGTCAGTCACCAGCCTAACTTACAAATATATCACGGTCCGCTCAATGTTGCTGCATCAAAATCTTGGAAATTTCTCCTCAATGGCATGGTCCCCACAGCAACGGACAGTAGCAGTTCAAGAAGGCAGCTCACCATCACCTTCTCAAGGGCAATTAAGGATGGGCAATAGCCAGCAACACCCACATCCCATGAGTGAATTTAAAAAAAAGTCAAGTTCTTGAACTTGGTGTTCATTCCAAAATCCTGCACCACCAGACAAAATTGTGGGTGAAGAAATTTGACCTTCCCTCCCCCAGCCCCTTTTAAATCGGAGAAATAAACTCGTGAGACAGTGGAGAATGTGTTTTGCACATCAGGCATTCCCAACTGCCAAAAGAAAATCCAGAGGAATATGACAAGGGGTTAGGAATGAGAAGAAAATCATAGACTTCCTCCTAAATGGTAAATGTGGCACATGTACATCCACACCCAGACAAAAATTCAGCTTGTCATCTCTGACTATTTTAATTGCAACTTTGTAGCAGTAGAATTCTAACCACACACAGCTTCCAAGAGTCACGAGTTTTGCAAGCAAAATAGAAAATGCATCTTGTAGGAGACTATTACAACTAGCAGAGATATTTTCTTCCCATTAGTCAAAACTAAATATACATCAAAATCGCAGAGTTAAAAATAGCATATACTATCTAATTCCTCAGGGTAGATTTAAAATGTTCTGACTACATTAATACAATGAAATTACATCAATTCAATACTATACTATATTCACTCATTTGTCTGAATTTAGACAATTCCACTAATTTTTCAAAAAGCAATTATTTCTGAAAATGGAGTGGATGGATGCGGAAGAATAGTCCCACAATTTCTAAGTGTCAATTCAATCTGTATCAAATATATTGTGTCGTCTTTCAGAGTCAGAAAGAAAGATGGCAATTACTATAAAAGAAAACCCAAGAGAAGAATAGCAAATTTATTTTTAAAAAGTTACTTGGCAGTAGGGAATGTTAATATTGCCAGGAATAAATTTAAAAAAAAAGAGACATATTGTCAAAGCTTTTTATATGGCACTCATTATGACAAATGCAACAGTATAAGGGTTCAAATTGTCATAACAATTTACATCACGGGGGAAGATTATGTTGACTGAAACAGAAACCAATAGCTCTGATGAAGGATCACTGGACTCAAAACGTTAGCTTTTACTTTCCCTCTCCAGACACTGTCAGACCTGCTGAGTTTCTTCAGAATTTTCATTTTTTTGTTTCAGATTTACAGCATCTGCAGTTCTTTATTTTTATTGTATAAAGCTGTTGATTGGTTGAGGAGTTGACTTTGATGCGTCAAGGCATTTACATGGACAAAACATCAGGGAACTATAGATTCACAAAGATTCTGGTGAATCACCGAGAAATAAAACTAGAACATATTGATTTTATTTACAGAGATCAGATCCCTCTGCTTGAATGTTTGTTGTTTATAATAAATGTGAATGATCCATTTCACAAGTTCAACTGAACATCTTATTTCGGGTGTTAGTGTAGCTTTTTAAACACACATTGTTCAGAAAGTGGTAAAATGAAATCATACCCAACAGGAAACATTTTATTTGGGTTTTACAAGCATTGGCCAGTTGAATACTGTTTCTACTCTGCTGATTACAAACAACTGAAGGAACGTTGTGTTTGATTTGATCAGCGAATTGTTGAGATTCTTGGACTAGGAATTGGGAAGTCATGATGAGGACATTGGTTAGGCCTCTTCTGGAGTACTGTGTCCAGTTCTAGTCACCCTGTTATAGAAAGGAAATTATTAAGCTAGAGAGGGTTCAGAAGAGATTTACCAGGAGGTTGCAGTGTATGGAAGGTTTGAGTTATGAAGAAAGGTTTGGTCTTTTCTCATTGGAGCGTAGGAGGTTGAAAGGTGACCTTATAGAATTTAATAGAATCATGAGGAATATAGAGAGGGTTAATGGTAGGTGTCTTAACACTAAGAAGGGGAATTTCAAGATAAGGGGGCATATTTTTAAGTCAAGAGGAGAGAAATTTAAAAAAGACATCGGGGCAAATCTTTTTTACACAGCGGGAGGCTCACGTGTGGTATGAATTTCTCAAGGAAGTGGTGGATGTGGGCACAGTAACAATGTTTAAAATATACTTAGCTAAATACATGAATGGGAAAGGTTTAGAGGGAAATCGGCCAGCAGGCAGGTGGGACGTGTTTAGTTTGAGATTATGGTCAGTATGGACTGAAGAGTTTGTTCCCATGCTGTATGACTCTATGCCATCATACCAACACTGAAATTCTACAAGATGAGCTTGATCAACAATCTTGCCCACAGGATCAGAAACATTTGGTCACCTTTCAGGCTTGATGCAGAAATAGAAGCATGCCAATAACTGTCATGGTCAAATCACTCTTTGCTCTGAATCATGCAAACTTACAAATGGACCTTTTCGATCTGAAATGTTCTTGTCCTGCTGCCTCAAGTTACCCTGGAAAGGCAAAGTATCTCAAAAATTTGGACAACAGCTTATGCAAGTATTTCAAATATGTAGTGGCACTGTAAGTGATATTTTCCCTAACAGGAAGATGTTGTTAGTTCAGAAGATGTTCTACTGTAAAATTCAGCACATTGCGTGTGTTTCAATATAGAAAAGTAGTCAATGCCCAATCATACCTCGCCCTTTGCACTGGCTTCCTCAACAACAGCAAGAAACCTTTTGATCTGTTCAAAAGAGGGTGGACAAAAATCATCGATCTTTATATGATGGATCTTCAATCCTGGACAAGTATCGTGGTATGGTGGCTTCCTCTCACTGAGCGTGACAAGGTGTTTAATGCCATTGTCATACAAATACTGGTAGTGAGCAGGTAATCGTGGCATTGCCATCCCAGCCAGCTTTTTGGGTTCAATCCAGGAAAAGTTATGTGGGGCAGATGCCATTTTTCATTCACCTGATTAAAGAATAATATTTAGTATCATGTAAAATGTTAAGAACAAGGATTAAATATGCAGTTTTAATTACCCAAAATATGTGCTTCACTATGATTCACAGGATGTCACCAAACCCAAAGAAAGCTATAAAGGTGATAAAACGTAAGAGCATGAGTAGGCCATAAGGTTCACGGAGCTGCTCTGTCATTCAATAATAGCACTTTCCTAGCTGTCTCCTTTACCATTTAACTGCCTTATTAAAACTAACTCAGCCTTTTTCACATTCCATGGAAAGAAAGGTCTTCAGTAATAGGATATTTAGCTCTTAGAGTCTGCTCTGCCATTCAATAAAATCATCTGTTATTTCTTTACAGTGTCAACTTGACTTTCTTGTTTGTCCTCACAACCCTTGCCTCACTTCTCATCTATCAAACATCTATTCAACTAAGCCTCGAATAAATTCAATGGCTCATTTGCCATTGCTTTCTGGGAGAAAGATTTCCAGACTGACAACTCTCAGAGATTAAACTTCTCATCTCCAACTTAAACCTGTTATTCTTAAACGGTGCTCCCTAGTTCTATTTCCTCCCCCACAATGATTCATGCTCCCAGTACCCACTCTAAAATGTCTCCTCAGGGTCATGTTTCAATAAGATCAACACTCTTTCATCTACATAAGAATTAGGAGCAGGAGTAAGCAATTCAGCCCCTTCAGACTGGTGTGCCACTTAATATAATCGTAGCTGATCTCATCCAAGGTCTCATCTCCACTTTCCTGCCCGGTCCCCAAAACCCTTTAGAACCATTGGAAATCAAGTATTAAGGAAGTAATAGCAGAACATTTGGAAAATGATAATCTTGTTAAACAGATTTAGCATGGCTTCATGAAAGGGAAAATTGAGTCTGTGTAGAGTTTAGAGTTTTCCAGGAAGTCTGAACCAGATTGGATAGAGGAGATACAGTAGATATGGGTCGGAGGGGATAGAGGGGACATAATAGATTCGGGTTAAACAAAGTACTTGGCAAAGGGTTAAGTCACTCTCTCCTCATATAATAACCCTTTCATCTCTAATTAATTTAGTGAACCTGCCCTGAACTGCCTCCAATACAATTACACGGACCAAAAACTGCATATGGTAATCTAGAAGTGGTATCACTAAATGACTTGTACAGTTGCAAGAACATCTCCCTATTTTACACTCCATTCCTTTCACAATAAAATACCAATATTCCCTTTGCCTTCCTTATTACCAGCAATATCTGCATACTAGCTTTGTGTAATTCATGCACAAGGACACTCAGATCGCTCTGCAACAAAGTATTTTAAAGGTTCTCTAATTTAGATGATTAGTTGCTTTTTTTATTCTTCGGATCCAAACCTCACTTATCTATGTCAAAATTCATTTGCCAAAATTTTGGCCACATACCAAGCCTACCTTCTTGTAGATTTCTTATTTCTTCATTGCAACTTCAATATGACTAGGCACACCTTGATCACCTTTCCTCAAAAAGTAAACCTTTCATCCCAAATATACATCAGGTGAGCTGTTATTGTTGGTCAATGACCTAACCTCCACTGCACTCCGGAAAAACACACCAAAATGTTAGCATCAGAACAGAAGAAATACCAGCAAGAGTAGGCCATTTGGTCATTACTAGCCTGCCCTTAACAAATCATGGATATTATGATACAAAACCAGAAAGTGCTGGAGAAACTCAGCAGCTCTGGCAGCATCTGTGGAGAGAAAGCACAGTTAACACTGACTCTTCTTTCAAGCTGATTGCAGCTAAGAAAAGACTGGTAAAAATGGCAAAGACCTGGGCTGGGAACCCAGAGGGTGAACAACAGCGATGAAGGCAAATGCACAGATCATTGTATGCTCAGGGAAAAATAAAGCTGATAAGCGAGACTATAACTAGGTGAAAATGGGTGACTATGCTGATGGCTATTCCGATGTTGCGGAGCCTCGATTTTGCTGTTTCTTCCCCATAATTTGATCATGTTTCAATTAAACTCCATCTGGCTCAAGGAATAAGCATCCTTCCCCCCTCTCCGAACTTGGGTCTTTACATTGAGATCAACGACTTTAGATCAGAACTTTAGCTCCAACTTTTTGTTTTCCTGCTTGCGTCGTTACTCGTTTCTTTCTGTAGCCCATTATATTCCATTCACAACTTTTCTTTCTATCGTATACAGACCACCACTTTTTGGCTTTCACACCACTATACCCTCGATCATTTGATTTATCCTGCACGCTGTCCAATTACAGACCAGTTATTTTGTTCTTCCTGCTCCCTCTATTACATTTCTATTGTTTTGCAATCGAGTGAAAACATCATCGAGTTAAAATTTCTCCTTACAGACTTTTCTGGACCTAATTGTGTATGTTTTTCCATTTTCGAATCGGTTATAAAAACGTCACGGACCAAATGTAAATCCTATTGCTCTGACACCAACTGGCACTAACAAATCCCGACCTCAACTTAATTTGTAACAAACCAATAGGGTATGTGCCCTTCCAAAAGGTCAGATCCACAATATTTAATAGGACGGGCAACGCACCAGCTATGAAATAACAGCAGTCAGCAAGTTCCACTTTCAGCTGTATTTGTCGCCCGGTACTGTTCGTTTTAACTCGCCGGCGACTCAAAGATTAAGCCGTTTTCTTCTCAAATGCCCATGCCGGGAAAGTGTAGTTAATAACAGGCAGTAAAACACTCCCGAACAAAGCAAACCCCCCAGTTATAAATGCCAGATGCCTTTGGCTAGGATAACAGAACATGTATCCATTTATTTTTTGGACAACGTATCGATATCACCTACCACAACTCTGGATGAAACACATAGAGTCCGCAGAACAGGAAGCGAAATCACAACAAGAGCTCCTTCAATAAACGTTCACCGGAACTTATGAGGCATTGAGCTAGAGCCAACCACAGCAGTGGCTGATGTAGCATCATCACCAAGAAGGCGGGTCATGTTGTGTACGTCATACTATAAATAGTATATAAAGTCCATTTTATAATTGGAATCTAGCAATGTGATAGAATGGTAGTTTAATCCCTACCTCAAAAGTTATGTCATAAGAACATAGAGGACTCTGCCGTTCAATAAGATCATGGCTGATCTTTTTGTGGACTCAGCTCCACTTACCTGCCCTCTCGCGTAACCCTTAATTCCTTTATTGTTCTTAAAGAAATTAGCTTTAAGAACGTTTACTGAAGTAGCATCAATTACTTCACTGGGCAGGGAATTCCACAGATTCACAACTCTCTGAATGAAGAAGTTACTTCTCAATTCAGTCCTAAATCTGCTTCCTCTAATTTTAAGGCTATGCCCTCTTGTCCTAGTTTCACCCACCAATGGAAATATCCTCTCTACTTCAATCCTATCTATTCCCTTCATAATTTTATATGTTTTGATAATGTCCCCCCTCATTCTTCTAAATTCTAATGAATATGATCCCAATTCTACTCCGTCTCTCCTCATAAACCAACCCCCTCAACTCCGGAATCAACCTAGTGACCTCCTCTGCACCCCCTCCAGTGCCAGTACATCCTTTCTCAAGTAAGGAGACCAAAACTGCACGTAGTACACCAGGTGTGGCCTCACCATCACCCTCTATACCTGCAACATAACCACCCCACTTTTAAACTCCAGCCCTTCAGCAACGAAGGACAAAATTCCATTTGCCTTCCTCATTACTTGGTGAACCTGCAGACCAACCTTCTGTGATTCTTGCACAAAGAAACCCAGGTCCCTCTGCATAGCAGCATGCTGCAACTTTTTACCATTAAAGTAACAGTCCTTTTTACTGTTACTCCTACCAAACTGGATGACTTCACATTTATTAACATTGTATTCCATCTGCCAGACCTTTGCCCACTCACTCAATGTATCTACGCTCCTCTGCAAAGTTTCACAGTCCTCTGCATACTTTGCTCTGCCACTCATCTTGGTGTCATCGGCAAACCTTGACACACTAAACATGGTTCCCAACTCCAAATAATCAAAAAAAATTGTGAATAATTGCAGTCCCAACACTGATCCCTGAGGCACACAACTAATTACTGATTGCCAACAAGAATAGCACTCATTTACCCCCGCCACCCCCCGCTCTCCCCCCCCCCCCCCCCCGCTCTTTGCTTCCTGTGCTAATACTTCACCCATAACGCCATGCATCTTTGTCTTATGCAACAGCCTCTTGTGCAGCACCTTGTCGAAGGCCTTTTGGAAATACAAGTACACCACATCCACTGGGTCCATCTTGCTCTTAATGTCTTCATGGAATTCTAAAAGATTTGTTAAGTATGACCTGCCCTTCATGAACCCATGATGCATCTGCCCAATGGGACAAATTCTAACTAGATGCCTTGCTATTTCTTACTGGGTAATAGACTCAAGCACCTTCCCCACTAAGTTAACTGGTCTATAGTTCCCCATTTTTTGTTTACCTCCTTTTTAAAACAGTGGCATCACATTTGCTGTTTTCCAACATGCTGGGATTCCCCCAGATTCGAGCGAATTTTGGAAAATTACCACAAGTGCACTTGCTATTTCTCCCACCATCTCTTTTAGTACCCTGAGATGCATTCCATCTGGGCCAGGAGACTTGTCTATCCTATGCTCCATTAGCTTGCCCAACGCTACTTCTTCCATAATAATGATTGTTTCCAGGTCTTCACCTACCTTCTTCTTTTGTCAATTTCAGGCATGTTATTAGTGTCTTCCATTGTGAAGACCAATACAAAGTACAGGAAGACCCTGGGTTACGAACAAATTCCATTTTTAAGTCTGTTCATTAGTCGAATTTGAATGTAAGTTGGAACAGTTATGTACGGTTCACATCTAGCATCAATTAGTCAAACGTTTGTCTTAGTATATAGTACATATTTTACCTAAATATATGGGTAAAATATTTACTATATACTCAGAAAAACATTCAGTTAAATCAGGCTCATGAACTGCTGAAAATGCACATTATTTGAATGTCATGCAAAGTAGTCCGCCCATTCATTAGTACGAACCATCATACATAACTCGATTTTTAAAAATAATTTGCTTTATGGAGGTCAGGTCGTGAGTACGAGCATTTGTAACCCCGGGAAAGCCTGTAGCTGTTCAATGTGTCGGCCATTTCATCATATCTCATAACTAAATGCCCCTTCTCATCCTCTAAAGGACCAACATTTACTTTAGTGACTCTTTTTCATTTTATATATTTACAGAAACTTTTTGCTGTCTGACTTTATATTCTGTGCTAGTTTTTTTCTCATGTTCTTTCTTACTTTTCTTTATAGCTTTTTTTTGGCTTTCTGTTGATTTTTAAAGTTTTCCCAGTCTCCGAGTTTCCTTTTCTTTCAATTTGATAGACTCTCTTATTTCCTTAGACACGCATGGCAGATTACCCTTTTTCCTATAGTTTTTCCTTTTTACTGGGATATACGTTAATTGAGCACTTTGAAAAATTGTTTTGAAAGTCTTCCACTGCTCGTCAACTGACCCACCATAAAATGTTTGTTTCCAGTCTACTTTAGCCAAGTCCACCCTCATTCTATTGTCATCTCCCTTGTTTAAGCACAGGACCCTGGTATTGGATTTTATCTTCACACTCTCCATCTGTATTCTAAATTCAACCATACTGTGATCGCTCCTTCCAAGAGGATCCCTAACTATGAGGTCATTAATTATTCCTGTCTCATTACACAGGGCCAGATCTCAGATAGCTTGCTCCCTCGTCAGTTCCATTACATGCTGTTCAAGATAACTATGGCAGATATACTCAACCTACTCCTCCTCAAGGCTACCCTGACCGAGCTAGTTCGACCAATTGACACGTAGATTAAAATCCCCCATGATAATAGTCATACCAGACCGACATTAGTTATTTCTTTGTTTATTGCCCACTGCAATGTGATGTTATCATTTGGTGGCCTATAGACTACACCTATCAGTGACTTTTTCTTCTTAGAATTTCTAATTTCCACCCAAATTGATTCAACATTATTCTCCATAGAACCTATATCATCTCTCTGATATCATCCTTGAATATCAGAGCTACACCACCTCCCTTAACCTCCTGGCTGTCCTTCTAAATAATCTGATACCCCTGGTTATTTAATTCACAGTTGTGACCATCCTGTCACATGTCTTCATAATGGCTACTAAATCATAGTCATTTGCGATCATTTGTGCCATTAACTCATCGACCTTGTTACGAATGCTATGAGCATTCAGGTAAAGTGCCTTTATGCTTGTTTTCTTACCGTCATGATTTCACAACATATTTGAAATGGTTGAGTACACACATATGTAAAAAATGTGTCTGGATAATGTTGTCTTTTCTGGTCTTGTGCATGGTGGTAGCTTCTTTATTTCTGGGCCAGAAGATCTGGATTCAAGTCCCACCTGGCCCAAAAGCTTGTAGTACCATCTCCAGAAAGGCTAAGTGAAATAACTGTAAATACAATGCAAAATGCTTGAGGGGAACTTTATTAAACAAAAATGCAGGAATATTTATGTCAGTTCCTCTGATGAATGAGCTCATGCACCAATGTCTCAGCCCTGCAAAAAACTCCCTTTCAGATGATTTCATTTTCACCAGTCTCAATCGATTCTGCCTCCTCCAAGCACAGAGGTACAAATTCCAATTCTAAACCACTCACCACCTTCAAAACAAGTTATTCCTTGTGGCACGATTGCTTCTTTTGCCAATTATCTTAAAATCTGTGTCCCTCCATCAATCCACAAATGGGAGTGATTTCTCTCCACCTACTCTGTCCAGACCTTTCATTAACTTGAATATTTGTGTCAAGCTTCCTCTCCACATTTTCCTTCAGCAGGAAATATCCCAACCTCTACAATTTGTATACATAACTTCTCTTTGCTGGAACGATTCCCATTAGTCCTTTTATTTTGGAATATATCTATTGTATTCACATTCTCTCCAATGCCTGGAGTGTAGCACTGAATGCAATAGTAATGGCTCAGGGTGAAACATCAGTGCTGCCTCATACTCACTCAAAACTATCTCAGTCTCCAGTTCCACTCCATCCTTTTTCTCAATATATGCTCAAAAAGTAGCATTTTTCTTTGAGTTGTTAAGGAACTCCAGGTCCATCACTTAGGGGTAATGATGCCTCTCTGGATCTTTTTACCCCTCCACTTCTCTCCGACTCTGTCCTTTCATCCAACCCAACATCCTGCCAGGTATTTACAATACCTTCTGACCTCTCCATTTCTGATGATGAATGATCTATGCTCAAAGCACTTACCTTTATCCCCTTCTGCCCCAGCAGAACACATTTTGGGCACAATATGATGCTGAACTCACCTTTCATGGTCTTTTCCTATTTATTTGGATGGGAGACCAGCTCCCCACTCCACAGACCCTTTCACTGTCACCAATACTCCCCTTCACTCGGACCCCTTCCTCGGGCCTTTTGCCAGCACTTAATCTCTTCAGTGAACTGTCGGTGTGACATTTGCCATATTAATTTCTCTGCTGATAAGGGTGGTTTCATTGTCTGGTGTGCTGATCTGTACATTGCAAGGGTTGGGCGCCAACTCTCAGATACTATTACCCTTCACTCCCTGTATCATAATCTGGATAAAACATTTGGCTGAAGTTTCCAGGACTCTCATCTCCCCTCGACAACTTCCCACATCGTCTATCCAAACCCCTCACAACCTGCTTCCACCTCCTTCCTAAAATCCACAAACAGGACTGCCCTGGTAGACCCATCATTTCACCTTGTTCCTGACCACTGATATTATTTCTTCCTATTTTGTCTCTAATTCCTAAACCCCACCCCCTCCATTCAGTTTCTTCCCACTTACACTGGTGATTTAATTGATGCTTTATGTCAGGTCCACACTCATCCTAGCCGTCTCCTCTTCACCACGGATGTTCAATCCATCTACACAACCATTCGCCATTGGAATGATCTGAATACTATCTGCTTCTTCCTTTAAAGTAGGCCTACACGCTCTATCTACCACTGAGCATGTTCACTTCAAACAACTTCTCTTTTAACTCATCTCAGTTTCTCCAAGTCAAAGGTGTGACTATGGATAGCCACGTGGGTTCCAGTTTTGCCTCACTCTTTGGGGGATTATGTGGAACATTGTTCAAGTCCTATTTGGGTGCCCACTGACAGCACGCAATCTGTGGGCAGTTAGTCCATTTCACATTTTATCAATTCCTATTTTGGAAATAGAATCAATCTAACTCAAGGGTGGGACACAGACAGACTCTAACCTCACACCTTTAATGCATTTCTGCACTGAAATCACCTTTTTTTTAAATTCTAAAAAGTTGCCCTAGGACTGTGACTTGAAAGAAATTCTGGGATTTACATATTAAACAATCAAAATTTGCATCCCCATTCTAAGTGTTTATAGACTTAACAGCAATCTAGCTTTGTTCAAAACATTGGATCAGTTGCATGATACTTTGATTTTTTACAATAAATTCTGCGTCCTATGATCCTGCCCTACTAATTACCTGATGAAGGAGCAGCACTCCAAAAGCTACTTCTTTCAAATAAACTGTTGGACTACAACCTGCCGTTGTGTGATTTTTAACTTTGTCCCACACCAACACTGGCACCACAACAGTTTCTTTAAAGGCAACTATTGTTCAGTTGCAGTTTTGCCTGCCAAGTTTTGATTCAAACCCTAGCTGGATCAGGTCCAATCTTACGCCCATCAAAGCTAGTTTTCTCTCAGATAATCACTCTTATTCTAGATTGCTGCTTGTCTTTCTTCCCTTGCCAACTTAAACTTTATCATATGATAATTACTATAGCCTAAAGTTTTTCCTGCTACCACTTGATTTGTTGGTCTAACTCATTTCCAAGGAGATCCATTCTGTACTCATTTCTCTGAAGTGGCTATCAGATAATCTCTATTTGGACTGTCAATTCACTGGCTTTATGACAAATGCTTCTTTCACTTTACTAGTTTTGAAATCCTTTGTCATTCCTACTGCTGCGTATGATCAGGAGCAAGAGTGAACCATTTTGCCCCTCAACCCTCTCAAAATTGAATTCAACCCTCTCGCTTGAATTCTACCTTTCCATCTAACTCTAATAATCTTTGATTCTACTGCCTAAAAGGAATTTATCTACCTTCACCTTAAAAATATACAATTATTCCACCCTTCACCTTCTGAGCCAGAGTTCCAAAGTTGCAGACAACACCAAGCCACTCTTCACCTCTGCCCTAAAGGATGAGCCTTAGTTTTGAAACAGTGCCCCCTAACTCGGGACTCCCACACAAGAAGTGATATCTTTTCCAACACCACCTTTTCAAGATCATTCAGGATCACATATACTTCAATCAAGTCACTCCTGACAAACTCCATTGGAAACAAATCCAGTCTGTCCAACCTTTGTTTCTAATACAACCCTCTCATTCCAGATACCAATCCAGTAAAATCTGCATGCAATATTTAAGATGAGGTCTAATCAACACTTGTATAACTGAAGAATGACATCCTTACTTTTATGTTCAACTTCTCTTGTAATAAAATATAACACCCAGTAGCTTTCTTAATTACTTGCTGTACCTGCATAATAACTTTTTGTGATTCATGCACTAGAATATCAAGATATTCTTTGTACTTGGGAATTCTGCAATCATTCTGTTTAATTAATACCCTGCCTTTTTAGTCTTCCTGCCAAATTGAACTTCACATTTTCCCACATTATAATCAATCTGCTTGGTTTTTACTCACTCCTTCAAACTATGTCGTTTCCATCTTTCTCAAGTCTTTTTCACAACATACTTTTCTACCTTGTGTTAACTGTAAATTTAACAACCATGCCTTTGCTCCCCTCTTCGAAATCACTAAATTGCAAAAGCTGAGGTGCCACCACAGACCCGAGTGCAGGGCTTCACTCATCATATTCTAATTCCATTTTCTGTCTGACAAACAATCATGCTAATATGATACCCACTATCCCATAAGCTTGAAGTTTGTATAAAAGCCTCTTATGTTCAAAGTTTGTGAGAAGATTTGTAGCTTGGGTGCTTGTTGTTGTGGTTCTCTTCGCCGAGCTGGGAATTTGTGTTGCAGACGTTTCGTCCCGTGTCTAGGTGACATCCTCAGTGCTTGGGAGCCTCCTGTGAAGCACTTCTGTGATCTTTCCTCCGGCATTTGTAGTGGTTTGAATCTGCGTGTGTGGCAGATGACAAGCAACATGAATTCGACTGGGACAACACTACTATTATAGGACAAGCCAAACGGAGAACAGCCAGGGAATTCCTAGAGGCATGGCACTCATCCACAGATTCGATCAATAAGCATATCGATCTGGACCCAATACACCGGCCACTGCAACGGACAGCTGGAACTGACAACCTGAAGCGGCAGAGACAAGCCACTACAAATGCCGGAGGAAAGATCACAGAAGCACTTCACAGGAGACTCCCAAGCACTGAGGATGTCACCTAGACAGGGGACAAAACGTCTGCAACACACCTCTTATGTGGCATTTTTGTCAAATGCCTACCGAAAATCCCAATCCTGTACATCTAAAGGCTCTTCTTTATAACTGTATATTTTAATCCTTCAAAGGATTCCAATAAATTGATTAAACATGATTCATCTTTCACAAAATCATGCTGACTCTTCCTGATCATCTTGAGTTTCTCTTATTGCCCAGCTATAACCTCTTTAGTGATTAAGTCTCACACCTTCCCTATAATAGACATGTACACTGGCCTGTAGCTTCCTGTGTTCTGCCTCCTAGAATATATTTGATACTTTGTGGTTTGAAGGAAGCTTCACAGAGTCTATCAAATTTTGCAAAATTAACACAAATGCCTTATTACTTTCGTTACCTTAACCTAATTACCTTAACAATCATCTTTTTTTAAATATTCGTATGAAGTCCACCAAGACATAGGGACTTGTCAGCCTGCACCTCTATTATTTTGCCCTTCATTAGTGAGACTCACTAGGCGAATACCTAGCAGAGAGATGATTGTTCTATAAGGAGAGATTGGTTCGGCTAGGTCTGTGTTCACTCGTGTTTACAAGGATAGGAGGGAATGTGATTGTAAACATAAAATTCTAACAGGGCTGGACAGGCTAAATGTTTTCACTCATTGTGGAGTCTCAAAGCAGGGATCATAGTCAAGGATTCAATATTGAGTTTAATACTTTCGGACTTGAGCTCTCTCAGGTCCTTTCCCAATGCCCACACACTAAGCCTTGTTATCACAGTCTGCTATTACACACAACCCATTTTTAGCTCCTAATAATCTCCATTAATAGCTATTCACCCTTATGAGCCAGATCGTTATCCACTCCTTTATCTGTCCAACTGCTAGCATAGAACTGTACAGCATAGGAACAGGCCCTTTGGTCCATGACGTTGTGCTAAACCTGATGCAAAATGAAACTAACCCCTTCTGTCTGCCCTTGATCCATATCCTTCCATCATTTGCATATTCATGTGATTATCTAAAAATCCCTTAAATGCCCATATCATAACTTCTTCCACCACCATCCCAGCAGTGCATTCCAGACTCCTACCACTCTGTGTAAAAAACATGCCTGTCATGTCTCCTTTGAACTTTTCCTCTCTAATCGTAAATGCAGACATGCTAGTATTAGACATACAACTCTAGAAAAAAGATTCTGACTGTCAACCCTATCTATGATTCTCATAATTTTATAAACTTCTAACAAGTCTCCCTTCAGCCTTTGCCACTCAAGGGAAAACAACTAGAGTTTTTCTAGCCTCTCCTTATAGCTCATACCCTCTAATCCAGGCAGCATCCTGGTAAATCTCTTTTGCGCCATCTCCAAAGCCTCGACATCCTTCCTGTAATGTGGCAACCAGAACTGAATGTAATACTCTAAGTGTGGCCTAACCAAAGTCTTATAAAGCTGCAACATGACATCCTGACTCTTGTACACAATTATCTGACCAATAAAGGCAAGCATGCCATATGCTTTCTTGACCACCCTATCCCAACACAATCTAGTGCCATCTGCCAGCACCCGGCCCATATCCCTCCAAACCCTTCCTATTCATATACCCATCCAAATGCCTCTTAAATGTTGCACTGTACCAGCCTCCACCACATCCTCTGGCAGCTCATTCCATACACGTACCACCCTCTGTGTGAAAAGGTTGCCCCTTAGGTCTCTTTTATATCTTTCCCCTCTCACCCTAAACCTGTGCCCTCTAGTTCTGGACTCCCCAAACCCAGGGAAAAGACGTTGTCTATTTATCCTAACCATGCCCCTCGTAATTTTGTAAACCTCTATAAGGTCATCCCTCAGCCTCCAACATTCCAGGGAAAACAGTCCCAGTCTATTCAACCTCTCCCTATAGCTCAAATCCTCCAACCCTGGCAACATCCTTGTAAATCTTTTCTGAACCCTGTCAAGTTTCACAACATCTTTCTGATAGGAAGGAGATCAGAATTGCATGCAATATTCCAAAAGTGGCCAACCAATGTCCTGTACAGCCACAACATGACCTCCCAACTCCTATACTCTATACTCTATACTCTGGCCAGTAAAGGAAAGCATATCAAATGCCTTCTTCACTATCCTATCTACCTGCGACTCCACTTTCACAGGAGCTATGAACCTGCACTCCAAGATCTCTTTGTTCAGCAACATTCCCTAGGACCTTACCATTAGAGTGTATAAGTCCTGCTAAGATTTGCTTTCCCAAAATGCAGCACCTCACATTTATCTAAATTAAACTCCATCTCCCACTCCTCAGCCCATTGGTTCATCAGATCAAGATCCCACTGTAATCTGAGGTAACCTTCGCTATCCAATACACCTTCAATTTTAGTGTCATCTGAAAAGTTACTAACTATACCTCTTATGCTCACATCCAAATTACATAAATGATGAAAAGTAGTGGACCCAGCACCGATCCTTGTGGCACTCCACTGGTCACAGGCCTCCAGTCTGAAAAACAACCCTCCACCACCACCCTCTGTCTTCCACCTTTGAGCCAGTTCAGTATCCAAATTCTCTGCCTCAAAGCACAAGTTCCTGCCTTTATCCTTGAATGGTCCTACCTTCTCCCTAGTTATCACCTTATTTTTAATATATCGGTAGAATGCTTTGGGATTCTCTTTAACACTACTTGCCAAGGTCATTTCACGGTTCCTCCTAGCTCTCCGAATTACTGTTGGAGTTCTTCTCTCTCTTTGGACTCTATCTCCATCATTTAGTCTTTACCTCCTCCCCTCCATCATGTTCTATATAAACTGACAAATTTTCCTAGCTACCATCAGTTCTGAGGAAGGGTCACTCAACCTGAAACATCAACGCTGATTTCTCTTTACAGATGCTGCAAGACCTGCTGAACTTTTCCAGCAATTTCTGTTTTTGTTCTAATAGTCAAGGGCATGGGATAGGTCATTTAGGACTGACATGAGGAATATTTCTTCACTACAAGAGGTAGTCTTCCACAGAGGACTATGACGGCCAAGTAACTCAATATATTCAAGAAAGATATTGATAAATTTCTCAATAATAAAGGCATCAAGAGATATGGGGTGAAAGCAGGAATTTGACATTCAGGTGCAGGATCAGCCATGACTGTGCTGAAGGTAGAGTAGGCCCAAAGCACAGAATAGCCCATACCTGCTCCTAATTACTGTATCTAATTTTTCCATAGTTATATATTGTCCATGATTGTGAACAGAGAGAAAACTGGTTGTCAGTTTAATATTCGTCTTATCCATCTTGGTCAAACATACTACTAGGTTATTATCTAAATGGAGTGAAACTCTAGAGTACTTTAGTGCAGAGGGATCTGGATGTCCTCACGCATGAATCATGGAAAACTAGTATGCAGGTAAAGCGTATGATAAGGATGACAAATAGAACTTTGGCATTTGTTGCTAAAGTAATAGAGAATTAAGGTAGAGAAATGTTGCTTAAGCTGTTCAAGGCATTATTGAAAAAACACCTGGAATATGGAGTACAATTTTGGTTCCCTTATTTGAAGACGGAGCTAATTGTATTGGAGGCAGTTCATAGGAGGTTCACAAGAAATTCCAAAGATGAGGAGTTTGCCTTATGTAGAGAAATTGAGCAGTTTAGGGCTGTACTCTCTGGAGTTTATATACCTCAATTAAATGTCCTCTCATTCTTCTAAAGGGATTGACAAAGTAGATTTAAAAAGGATATTTCCACACATTAGGCAAATCTAGAATGAGATTGCATGGTTTTGGCTGATGATAACAGAAGTTATCCTGTATTAATGAGGAGGAATTACTTCTTTCAAAGGGCTGCAGAGTGTGGTAGATGAGTAAATTTGAGGACGAGATAAACAGATTCTTAAATAGTAATGGATTAAGAGGGTTATGGAGATTGAGCAGGAAAGTGTATTTAAGGCCGAGCTGAGATCAATCATGATTGGATCAAACAGTGGAGCAACTTGCTCTTAGGCTCAAATTCTAGGATGGCAGAAACAAACTACAAGGGCATCCCAATTGTTTCTAAAATGGAAAATTGAGTTGTGAAATCTAAAATTTGTGAATTAATCCTTCCTTGCATTTAAACACATTTAAATCCCACAGATTTTGTTCTGCCAAAATTCATCATGGAGATAAGAGATAGTCAGTAGATAGAATTACCAAGTATTTTACAGGGTAACACCCATATCTGTGGACTCATTTTCCATGGTTTCAGTTACCCGTTGTTTAATGCGGTCTGAACATATTATAGGGAACCTACAAGAACCAGGGACCAGGGGCTGCCAGGAAGGTAAATTTCCCATTGAAATGAATGGGTTCACTCCTATCAGTGGTTCTGGGCTTCCACGGTGGGTCTTGGAATGCATCTACCGCAGACACGGGGTGGCCACTGTATTTGCAGATGTGTTAATGTATTAGAGACAAAAGTCACCATTTTTAGTTTAGTTTATTTCATGAAATAAGCATTTCAATCTGGCTTCATTTATGCTTTACTTGTGCTCCAAACCATATCATCAGTTCCCAATAAGCATACTCCATCCTTGTTTTCAAATACAATAACTACTAAATGGCAATGTCTTTAAAGCACAACACAAAGACAACTTTTATTTCAACAAGCTAAACTGAAGAACTTGTGTTCCATTTTAAACATTGCATAAGAATCTCAAGATATTTTGGATATATTTATCAAACATATTAAATAAATTCTGAACATTAATCTTGCACTTTTACAAAAATTGCACATCACTTTGAATATTAAGAGTAATGTCCTTTCAAGATTCAATAAATAAAATTGCAAATAAAGAAATCTTAACAAAATCAAGCTGCAATTCAAGCAGTTCACAAACAGAAAATTCCAGTTTCATATCCAGTCATACTAGTGATAGATTCTTAGTCTCCACTAACCTGTATGGACCGTTGAAACTTATTTTAAATCTTGTGCAATTAAGCTGCACAAGATTAGTCACAACTTGTGCACTTCTTCAAAAGATATAGAATGTTGAAATAGTTGGTGTTATGCCATTTAAATGTTTCACTTTTCATTGAAGTCTTCCATACGCTTAAACAATTTTGAGCATGATTCAATACAAGACACATCAGTGAAGCAAATAACGTTGCTACAAAGGCCAGTCTTGAAAGTTTTGTTTTGCAGGAAGGTAGCTTTAGAAAGTTGCAATCATGCCTAAAATTAAAACAAAACAATCTAATAAGATATATTTATGCATGCACTCATGGTTTGTGCTTCTTCGATTTAAAAAAATCAGTTTCATTGTTGTGTATTACCTGTCAGTAGCTAGCATTCTTAGACAAATTAGAACATTAGTTCTGATTTAATGTATTGAAATATTGCACATCAATCAAATGTCAGTTTTCATAATAGCAAAATCATTTAGTTATAAATAACTAATTGACAAATGAATTTATCAAAACCTTCTACAGTTAATTGAAGAAGAATGCACACATTTTAAATGTTCCAAGAACAAAAGGCTGGCCATGTGAACCAAGTTAATCAAATAAAATCCTGTTAATTTTGTGTGGCTTTTTTTCACAGAAATTTCTTCTATCTTGTGAATCCCTAAAAGCTGAATTGTGGATCCTCTCTAAAGATTCTTGATTCCCATCTGAACTGAAGATCTTCCCTCAACCTGTAGCTTTCAGCAACTCAATTTTGTTAACAAAAAACATCACGAACCATGAGCAGTCATCAAATTCTATCCTTTGTTTTCAAACCATTTGGTTACAAGAATGTTTCTTCTTTTGCCTTTTTTTAAAAAGGAATCATCTCCAAAGACAAATGTGTTGTGTGCATGTGTTTCACATTAAGGGAATGTAGTTCTAGTTCCAGATCATACCTCAGATATTAATCAGCATATGCCACTTGTTTTAAAAAAGGTTTGCGTTATAATTAACAGATACTAAGAGTCATAGAGATGTACATCATGGAAACAGACCCTTCAGTCCAACCCATCCATGCCAACCAGATATCCCAACCCAATCTAGTCCCACCTACCAGGACCCAGCCCACATCCCTCCAAACCCTTCCTATTCATATACCCATCCAGATGCCTTTTAAATGTTGCAGTTGTACCAGCCTCCACCACTTCCTCTGGCAGCTCATCCCACACATGTACCACTCTCTTCGTGAAAAAGTTGTCCCTTAGGTCCACATTATATCTTTCTCCTCTCACCCGAAGCCTACACCCTCTAGCTCTTTACTCCCCCACCCCAGGGGAAAAGACTTCATCTATTTACCCTATCCATGCCCCTCATGATTTTGTAAACCTCTATAAGGTCACCCCTCAACCTCCAACGCTCCAGGGAAAACAGCCCCAGCCTGTTCAGCCTCTCCCTGTAGCTCAGATCCTCCAACCCTGGCAACATCCTTGTAAATCTTTTCTGAACCCTTTCAAGTTTCACAACATCTTTCTAATAGGAAGGGGACCAGAATTGCACGCAATATTCCAACAATGGCCTAACCAATGTCCTATACAGCCGCAACATGACCTCCCAACTCCTGTACTCAATATCTGACCAATAAAGGAAAGCATACCAAACACCTCCTTCACTATCCTATCTACATGCAACTCCACTTTCAAGGAGCTATGAACCTGCACTCTAAGATCTCCTTGTTCCGCAACAATCCCTAGGACCTTACCATTAAGTGTATAAGTCCTGCTAAGATTTGCTTTCCCAAAATGCACCACCTCGCATTTATCTGAATTAAACTCCATCTGCCACTTCTCAGCCCATTGGCCCATCTGGTCCAGATCCTGTTGTAATCTGAAGTAACCCTCTTCGCTGTCCAGTACACCTCCAATTTTGGTGTCAACTGCAAACTTACTAACTGTACCTCTTATGCTCGTATCCAAATCATTTATGTAAATGACAAAAAGTAGAGGACATTGCACCGATCCTTGTGGCACTCCATTGGTCACAGGCCTCCAGTCTGAAAAACAACCCTCCACCGCCACCCTCTGTCTTCTACCTTTGAGCCAGTTCTGTATCCAAATGGCTGGTTCTCCCTGTATTCCATGAGATGTAACCGTGCTAATCAGTCTCCCATGGGGAACCTTGTCGAACGCATTACTGAAGTCCATATAGATCACATCTATTGGTCTGCCCTCATCAATCTTCTTTGTTATTTCTTCAAAAAACTCAATCAAGTTTGTAAGACATGATTTCCCACGCACAAAGCCACGTTGAATATTCCTAATCAGTCCTTGCCTTTCCAAGTACATGTACATCCTGTCCCTCAGGATTCCCTCCAACAACTTGCCCACCACTGAGGTCAGGCTCACCGATCTATAGTTCCCTGACTTGTCTTTACCGTCCTTCTTAAACAGTGGCAGCACGTTTGCCAACCTCCAGTCTTCTGGCACCTCACCTGTGACTATCGATGATACAAATATCTCAGCAAGGAGGCCCAGCAATCACTTCTCTAGCTTCCCACAGAGTTCTCGGGTACACCTGATCAGGTCCTGGGGATTTATCCACCTTTAACCATTTCAAGACATCCAGCACTTCCTCCTCTGTAATCTGGACATTTTGCCAGCTGTCACCATTGATTTCCCTACAGTCTATATCTTCCATATCCTTTTCCACAGTAAATACTGATGCAAGAATATTCATTTAGTATCTCCCCCATTTTCTGTGGCTCCACACAAAGGCCACCTTGCTGATCTTTGAGGGGCCCTATTCTCTCCCCAGTTACCCTTTTGTCCTTAATATATTTGTAAAACCCCTTTGGATTCTCCTTTATTCTATTTGCCAAATGTATCTCATGTCCCCATTTTGCCCTACTGATTTCCCTCTTAAGTACACTCCTACTTTCTTCATACCCTTCTAAGGATTCAATCGATCTATCCTGTCTGTACCTGACATATGCTTCCTTCTTTTTCTTAACCAAACCCTCAATTTCTTTAGTCATCCAGCATTCCCTATACCTACCAGCCTTCCCTTTCACCCTAACAGGAATATACTTTCTCTGGATTCTTGTTATCTCATTTCTGAAGGCTTCCCATTTTCCAGCTGTCCCTTTACCGGTGAACATCTATCTCCAATCAGCTTTTGAAAGTTCTTGCCTAATACCGTCAAAATTGGCATTTCTCCAATTTAGAACTTCAACTTTTAGATCTGGTCTATCCTTTTCCATCACTATTTTAAAACGAATAGAACTATGGTCGCTGGCCCCAAAGTGCTCCCTCACTGACACCTCAGTCACCTGTCCTGCCTTATTTCCCAAGAGATCAAGTTTTGCACCTTCTCTAGTAGGTACATCCACATACTGAATCAGAAAATTGTCTTGTACACACTTAAGAAATTCCTTTCCATCTAAACCTTTAACACTATGGCAGTCCCAGTCGATATTTGGAAAGTTAAAATCCCCTACCATAACTACCCTATTATTCTTACAGATAGCTGAGATCTCCTCATAAGTTTATTTCTCTATTTCCGTCTGACTATTGGGGGGTCTATAATACTATCCCAATAAGGTGATCATCCCTTTCTTATTTCTCAGTTCCACCCAAATAACTTCACTGGATGTATTTCAAGGAATATCCTCCCTCTGCACAGCTGTAATACTATCCCTTATCAAAAATGCCACTCCCCCTTCTCTTATCTCCCTTTCTGTCCTTCCTGTAGCATTTGTATCATGGAACACTCAGTGCCAGTCCTGCCCATCCCTGAGCCATGTTTCCGTAATTGCTATGATATCCCAGTCCCATGTTCCTAACCATGCCCTGAGATTATCTGCCTTCCCTGTTAGGCCCCATGCATGGAAATAAATGCAGTTTAATTTATTAGTCCTACCTTGTCCCTGCCTGCCCTGACTGTTGGACTCACTTCTGTTCTCAGCTGTACCAGTCTCAGATCAATCTCTTTCCTCATTATCTCCCTGGGTCCCACCCCCCCCCCCCCCCCATCTTACTAGTTTAAATCCTCCCAAGCAGTTCTAGCAAATTTCCCTGCCAGTATATTAGTCCCCTTCCAATTTAGGTGAAATCCGTCCTTCTTGTACAGGTCACTTCTACCCCAAGAGATTCCAATCATCCAAAAATATGAATCCTTCTCCCATTCACCAACTCCTGAGCCATGCATTCATCTGCTCTATCCTCCTATTCCTGCCCTCACTAGCTCGTAGCACTGGGAGTAATTCAGATATTACTACCCTTGAGGACCTCCTTTTTAAATTTCTACCTAACTCTCTGTAATCTCCTTTCAGAGTCTCAACCTTTTCCCTTCCAATGTCGTTGGTTGCGAATGTGGACAATGAACTCCTGCTGGTCCCTCTCCCCCGTGAGAACATTCTGCACCCTCTCTGAGACATTCTTGATCCTGGCACAACACACCATTCTGCTTTTTTAAGTGTATAAGTCCTGATAAGATTTGTTTTCCCAAAATTCAGCACCTCGCATTTATCTGAATTAAACTCCATCTGCCACTTCTCAGCCTATTGGCCCATCTGGTCCAGATCCTGTTGTAAACTACACCTCCAATTTTGGTGTCATCTGCAAACTTACTAACTGTACCTCTTATGCTCACATCCAAATCATTTATGTAAATGACAAAAAGTAGAGGGCCCAGCACCGATCCTTGTGGCACTCCAGGTCACAGGCCTCCAGTCTGAAAAACAACCCTCCACCACCACCCTCTGTCTTCTACCTTTGAGCTAGTTCTGTATCCAAATGGCCAGTTCTCCCCGTATTCCATGAGATCTAACCTTGTTAACCAGTCTCCCATGGGGAACCTTGTTGAATGCCTTACTGAAGTCCATACAGATCACATCTACTGGTCTGCCCTCATTACTCCTCTTTTGTTACTTCTTCAAAAACTCAGTCAAGGATGTGAGACATGATTTCCCATACACAAAGCCATGTTGACTATCCCTAATCAGTCCTTGCCTTTCCAAATACATGTACATCCTGTCCCTCAGGATTCCCTCCAACAACTTGCCCACCACCGACGTCAGGCTCACTGGTCTATAGTTCCCTGGCTTGTCCTTACCACCCTTCTTAAACAGTGGCACCACATTTGCTAATCTCCAGTCTTCCGGCACCTCACCTGTGCCTATCAATGATACAAATATCTCAGCAAGAGGCCCAGCAATTACTTCTCTAGTTTCCCACAGAGTTCTAGGGTACACCTGACCAGGTCCTGGGGAATTATCCACCTTTATGGATTTCAAGACATCCAGCACTTCTCCTCAGTATTATGGACATTTTGCAAGGTGTCACCATCTATTTCTCTACATTCTATATCTTCCATATCCTTTTCCACAGTAAATACTGATGCAAAATACTAGTTTAGTATCTCCCCCATTTTCTGCAGCTCCACACAAAGGCCACCTTGTTGATCTTTGAGGGGCCCTATTCTCTCCCTAGTTACCCTTTTGTCATGAACTTATTTGTAAAACCCTTTTGGATTCTCCTTAATTCTATTTGCCAAATGTATCTCATGTCCCCTTTTTACTCTCCTAATCACCCTCTTAAGTGTACTCCTACTGCCTTTATACTCTCCTTACGATTCACTCGATCTATCTTGTCTATACCTGATATATGCTTCCTTCTTTTTCTTAACCAAACCCTCAATTTCTTTAGTCATCCAGCATTCCCTATACCTACCAGCCTTTCTTTTCACCCTGACAGGAATATAATTTTCCTGGACTCTCGTTATCTCATTTCCCAAGAGTAGGTCTAGTTTTGCACCTTCTCTAGTAGGTACATCCACATACTGAATCAGAAAATTTTCTTGTACACACTTAAATTCCTCGCCATCTAAACTCTTAACACTATGGCAGTCCCAGTCTATGTTTGGAAAGTTAAAATCCCCTACCATAACATACAGATAATAACAGAATGGTGTAAGTTAGATAGGCATTGGATTAGTTTCACAGGGATGTTCAGCATTAAGGGCCGAAGGGCCTGTACTGCGCTGTAACGTTCTATATATAGCCTTGTCTTCAAAGAAAAAAGGTCCATGTTCAAAAACAATACTTGCTGGAAAAGCTCAGCAGGTCCGGCAGCACCCGCAGAGAGAAACCAGAGCCAGCGCCCCGAGCCCAGTGACCCATGCCCCAAGCCCCAAACTGCTTCTCACTGAGTTCTGGGGAAGGGTCACTGTACCCAATACGCCAAGTCCGAACACCCTCCACAGTCGCCGCCAGACCCGCTGATTACCCCCAGCAACTCCTGCCCTTGTTTCCGATTCCTAGCATCCACAATTCTTCAGGTGTTTTTTGTGAAAAGATACATGTTATTGTTTTACCAATCCTTGTCATACATTGAAAATGTCAAAGGGAAGAATTGTACCAAGGTGACAGTGGTTCATTTAAAGTCTTATTAAAACGTCACATTTATTCTGGACAATAATACAAAGAAGGGAGATCAAATGGCCTTTTTGACAATTGATTCAACACATTTATACTCATGTGCAACTGGAGAAGTAGTGTGGGTTGATTACCTACATGTTCCTTCCATTACAGTTGTATCAGGGTATATACTGTCAAAATATTTAAACTAGATGAGCTGAAGATAAAGCACCCTCAAATTATACAAGTGAAGAAATAGGTTGTATGATAGGCAGGCTTTCTGTTCTCTTTGAAAAGATCCAATGGACAGGTTTTCCACTTGGGTAGGCAGTATTGAATCATTTGACATGGCTAGACCCAATTGTTGGTTGGGATAGAACTTGCCTCACACAAGAGATAGATACTAAGCAATACGATCATGTCATTGCAGCCTCCTGAATTAGTATTGATTGAGACTTTTCAATACCTTTTTCCTCAATCTTCCATCTCTATCCCCAGCTTGTTGGATTTTGCATTTTTAAATCACTTTTCACCTCTCCCATGAAAATGCATAGTACTTTTAACAACAAATTTGCATCTCCACAGCATTTTATAAACACATGAAACATCTTAACACATTTTATTGATAAAACTTGACAATTAAGGAATGATAGACTTTATTGTTATCTTTATAACTTCCAGACAACTGAAACAGATCTTTCTCTTGGTGTTAAATTTTCAAAAGAAGGTCAATTATCTACAACAAGGACTTAGCAATACTTAAAATTACAAAACCACTATCAAGTTTGGAAGGCTTCTATTAGTTACAAAAACAAAATGCATGTATTTCTGAATAAAGATTTTAGAAAATCAATACTCACATTTTGAATAAGTGGATTCAAATTTCTCAATGGTATCTTCATTAAGTAAAACATCCGAAAGCTCATTGTTCTCAAATTGTTGCTCTAAAACAGGTTCAGTCAGTACTTGAATGTCCTCTGTTAGTTCTGCAGAGTCTTTAATTGAGGATTTCTCAATTCCTTTCAGAAAAGCTGCATGTCCTGCAGAAACCAAATCTTCTGCAACATTTTTGTTGTTTATGACAAGATCTACTTCCCAAAATAACACAGATATACACTGTTTAAAAAATATGGTCAAAGTTTGCTCGTTTAAGGAGTTTTGAAAGAAAATTATAGCTTCATCTGTCCAGTTATGCCCAACTGAAGGCACAACATTACTTAGACTGCAGGGATTAGTCAAGCGTGGTACTTTTGCAAGCTCTATAGGAAGTTCCCTCAGTCTGCTCAAATCTGAAGATGGTACAAAAACATAATGTCCATAATCAACAGCTCTAACAATAACAAACTGCTGAGAGACTTCATATATTTCTACCCGAGACCACTGCTCATCTGTGGCAGACTTGATTAAGCAAGTTACACCAGGCTTCAATAGATCTCGAGGTAAAGCCTGATAATTCTCTGACAATTGAGCCAACAGTGATGAGAGAGTTTCCATTATTTCTAATGTATCTTCAAGCTGAATGTAGAATTCTGAAGGGTCAATCACAGAAGTAGCAAAGCCAGTATATTCTATTCTAGTCTGGATACAGCCACACAAAATTGGGTTCAACGGTGAGCTTCGTGCACTCTTATCAACAGGAAGCAAAGATTCTGGTGACATCAAACATTGTTTGTTTGCCATCCTGTTCTCCATTTCTGCAAAACTAACTTCTTTTGCCCATCCATCAAAACTAGGTGAAAAATATTCTGAAACACGAATTAAATCATTTTTGTGAACAATTTCTTTTACTGAAATGTTTCGAGTAACAGTACCTTGGTTAATCTCAACCTCTACAAATCTAGAATCCAATTTTCTTAGCAATTTAATAACTTCCTGGCCAGTTAACAGAATCACAGGGGTTGTTATATATTCAGTTAACGGATGCTTATCTTTTACAATGGCATTCTGTTGATACACAATGACATGTTTGATGATGCTATCCTTTTGTAGTTTAGGCCACTGAAATAAAATCATCTCATTTTGAGCTACAGGACTGTTTTGTACAAGATGACAACGTTTCGTCAATGGCAATGTTTTCTTAGAGGTAATCACATGATGAGCTGCCATCTTAATCTTCCCTTGATGGAATGTAGCCTTGGATGCATGGTCTGTTTCACCCAAATTGCATGCTGGTATTTTCCTTTTTGCATGCTGTGCAGCAAACTTAGGGATAATTTCATTTTGGCAATTCTTTTTATTCTTGAAATGTCTTCCAACCATACGTTGCACATTTTCCTTTCCAAGGCTGCAGTTCTGGACTTTACTTTTCCATCCAACATAGTGTCGTTCTGCCTTCAAAAGGGAAAGGATCAGTCTGTTTGTTTCATTAATTAAGTGCACTAAGTAATCAGGTTTCCTCTTCATCAGTTGTTCTGCGGAAGGATCTACTTTGGCTGGTTGAAAAGAATTGCCACTTTGCCATTTTGTTTCATCAAGGCACATTATCCCTCTTCCATACTGACAAGGTATGCATTGGCCTGTTATCTGTGCACTAATGTTTAAACTTCCATCATAAAGCTCAAGAATTAATTGACCATCAGACTTTTTTGCTACCACAAATGCTGTTAGTGGTTTTCCAAATACAGTTTGTTTAAACAAGACAACAGTTTCATCAGACAGTTCCTGAATACAAAGGGACAAACAGCATTTAACTGCTTGCATTGGTATAAAAATCAAATTCCTTGCATCTTCGGGAATTGGAACAACGTCATTTTTGTCAACTATCTCAGTGTTGCCATAATCTATAAAAAACACTTGAAAATGTTCAGGTGACTGGACAGTACGGGCTATAGCACGATACCACTGACCATCTTCAAAATATTTAGCTAAGCATATACTGGTCCTATCCAAGTCTAATTTTTGTCCTTGCATTTGTTCACTAACAATATCCACCTCAGTCTTAAGTGTATCTATAACTACAGTATTTTTTTCCAATTGGCAATAGAATTTTGACAGACTCGACACATAGGTTACATACACCTTCTCTTCACTTCCAACTTTTATATCATGGGCACTGTAATACGGTGTGTATAATTGAACTGAGGGACTAAACAAAGATGGTGATTTAATGCAAGTAGGTAGTCGAACCTCCAAAAGTAACTGGCATACATTAATAAGTGGTGTATGAAGGTCTACCACATTACACAGACCCTTTCCATTCATCAGAGCCATTGCTAATATTGTGCATTTAAGACTCTCACCAGAAATTAAACAATTGCCAATGAATTGTTTAAATTTGTTACAAGAAGCATGATCCAAAACAGAAGGACCATGGCTTACTGGTTGAATAATGTTGTTGACAGTGCACCTAAATGCCTGTCCTTCTAGATGAAGAAATTCTGGATTAATAGCACAAAGATTTTTGATAGCTATTTTTTGCTGGATACCATTATCAACAAACAATACAGTAACCTCTTCTTTTGTAAAGTTTCCTTGAATAACTGATGCTCTATACCACTGACCATCTTTGGTGCACTTTGCAACACAACCAGTGTGCTCAAATTGAAAAGGGTCCCTTGGAATACTGTAGTAATGCTGCATGTTCCTCATAAGCAATTCAAGCTGATTGGAGTTATTCTGCAGTTGACACCAAAATTCTGCTGGAGAATTTACATGAGTCACTCTCACATCAAGAACAGATCCAAGTTTAAATACTTGTTGTCTATACGGTGATGCTATTTTGGACTCTTTACTCCATGCTGGCAAGTGAACATGTACACGCGGAAAGCTATTATGCATTGCAATAGCTGGAGATAAAGTAGTGGCCACTGAGGTATTTGAAAGTGGAATAGTGCATGAACTTTTCAACTTGGAGTTTTTATCTGTAGACATCCTTTTCTCACTTGCAGGTGATTTGCCTGTTCTGGATTTTGGAAATTTCCATTGACATTTCTGTTCAAACAACACAAAATTTGGCTGTACATTCCAAAAATCAGCATAACCAGCTTCAAGCATCATTATGCTAATAGACAACTGCTCAGTGTACTCCATATCTTTAATATCTATGACATATCTGCTGCCCTGCCTTGAAACTACACTTATAAAAAGTTTCTTGTTGAATACAGCTTTCTTAAAGAAGTTAGTTGCATCTTTAGTCCACACTTCCTCGATAGGAAAAATATGAGCAATCGAACAATTCATTGCCAAAGTGGGCAGATTCATGTACTCAGCAGGCAGGGATTTCACAGCATCAAAATCTACAACTTCAGCATTTCCAAAGTCAACAAAAAACACTCTGAGTTGGTCATCAAGTACATCTGTAATAAGTGCTCTGTAAAAATGTAGGTCTTTGCTATACCTAGCACAACAAAACAAACCAGGTACTGGTTTCTGAATTAGCTCCTCATTTATGCCAACTTTGTTATAGTGGTTTCGAATATTGATCATTAAGCATTCAAATTCATCATTGTATTCTGATGTTCGAATCCAAAAGTCAGATGGGTTGATTACATACTCCACAAATCCAACATAGGAAGCATTTATTTTCATCTCATCAGAGCTTACAGAATGTTGCATTGGCTTACATGTCTCCTTCCCAGTTCCTATCCCCTTAGTTTCTCGAAGTTTTCTAATTTGTCCATTACTATCCCTAGTTTCCTTCTTCTTTGGGCTACACTCAATCTTTGGATTTACTTCTGACATTATTCCATTCACTTGATGGATACTAATGTTTTTCTGCTTGTGTAGTGTAACATAGTATAAATGCTCTTTAGGAGAATAGGTATCGATGCAAATAGTTAACATTTCCTCAAACAGTGATTCCTTGAAAATGTCAGTCTGCAAACTTATCCATGGTTTAGTTTGCTTTGATAAGCCATTTAATGCACAAGGAAATGACATCAGAGGCATCATAAAAAAAGCTGGCATCAATTTTTTAATATAATTTGGAAAAACAATTTCAGTTCTTCCATAATCCATGAACCAAACTTCTACCTGGCCAGAGGTTAAGAGTTGCTTTACAACTCCCCTGTACCATCTTCCATCTTTGCCTTTTACAGCACAAACTGCACCAAAATTGTCAACAGGTCCATCATTTAATTCTTTTCCTTCTGTTTCATAGTAGCATTGCAAGTCTCTGGTCATTGTTTCTAGCTCTGGAGCCAGCCTTTTCAACTGGCAGTAAAAGTGATGAAGCCCTGAAGCACATGTTATTTTTACTGCCTCTGTAACACCAGTTTGCAAACTTAGACTCAAAACATCCAGGATTCGTTGGAAACTTGGAGATAATACTATAGTTTCATCAAACACAGGCTTCCTGCAGCTTTTCTGCATGTACAGAGGTTCCATATTCTCATAACCAGGTAATCCTAGTGAATCTTTAGAAAGTTCCATTAGAAAATTGAAAGTACTGCCATCAAGAATTTTTGCTAAACCAAGTTCAAAGAGTTTTTTATTAATATCTGGGGCTTCCACCAAAATAATTTGGTTCTTCAAGAGCTTTTCAACACTGCCTGTGATTCGAGAATTTGTCAGTGATGAAAAATATTTGACTGCTGTTGGGGACCATCTCCCTTTCACTGGCACTATATTGGCAAATAAGCCACACACCACTTTCGGAGGCAACTGAAACAAATTCTTAGAAGCAGCAGCAATATGTCGAGAATCAACTGTCAACATCATCCCACCATCTATGAGAAATACTTCATATGATTCTTCATCCTTTCTTATTACCCTTCCTCGGTGCCATCCGCCATTGTAAAGGTCCTCTGCAAAACACAACTCATCAACTGCAATGTTGGTGCTAGTCTTTGCTGCATTCTGTACTTCATTATGCAATATATGATAGTCCAATTCACATATGCTGTTGTACCAACCCCAAAAACATACGAATACTTTTTCTGGATAACACTCCACACGGGTTATATTCAGATCAAGGACTGAGGAGTGAGCAGGCGAAGTAAAAGTTGAACACATAAGGCCTACAAAACAAAAGTTTAAAAAAAAGGAAGTAGAATACAATATGGGCAAATTCATATCTTTGATAATCTACCTTAATTTAAAATTATTAAAACAACTGGATTTTCTTTTGTTTATGTAAATAGTTAAACAAACTAAATAATGTTCATTGTTAGAAAATCCCATCTGGCTCACTAATGTCCTTTAAGGAAGGAAACTGCCATCCTTACCTGGTCTGGCACACATGCGACTCTAGACCAACAGCAATGTGGTTCACTCCTGACTGCTCTCTGGGTAATTAAGGATGGACAATAAATGCTGGCCTAGCCAGCGACACCCTCATCCCGTGAATGATTACAAGAAAACCAAATACGCACTGGCTGACGTAAGAACTAGGCAAAAGTGAGGACTGCAGATGCTGGAGATTAGAGTCGAGCGTGTGACGCCGGAAAAGCACAGCAGGTCAGGCAGCACCCAAGGAGCAGGAGAATTGATGCTTCTCAGGAGAAACGTCGATTCTCCTGCGCCTCGGATGCTACCTGACCTGCTGTGCTTTTCCAGCACCACACAGTCGACACATTGGCTGATCACTACTCTTAGACTATAATCTTGGTTTTACACGCAATTGTTACACAAAAACATATTGTATCACAAATTAATAATAAGATTGGAATAATTTGCAAGTACATCACAACTTTCACTTCCTCAAGATTTTCCACAATCTGTGCAGCTGACTGATTACTTTAATGTTTTAGGAAATGTGATATCAGACTTACTCACCAGTTTCTACAGGCAGAAAATGCAATAAGTGGCTTGTTAATGTTTTTCTTTGACAGATAAATGGTGACCAGCTGAAAGGGAGAACTCTCCTACCCTTTCCTAAGTGGTAGGTGGATGCATGGAATATCAATGTAACTCATAGACTTAAGCCCAAAAATGAGGCTTGTATCTTTTAAGTCAGCAATGAACGTGCTACCACTTCAGTAGTTTTTTAATTGAGCAAGACAAACAAATTATGTAAAATCTATACAAAAAAAGATAGAATTTTCACAGGCATCCAAGTCTGACTGTATTCACAAATGGATTTATTTTTCAATATAAAAATATATCAAGGGTTATGTGAGAAAATGGGAGCGTAGCATTGTGATAGAGGATCAGCCACGATCATGCTGAATGGCAAATCCGGCTTGAAAGGTCTTATGGAAGTTTTCATACAGATTGCATGTCTTCTATTTGTAAGGGGGGTGGGGGGGACCTAAAATAGGGTGATGGTGCAAGGAAGATGGAAAATGGCAGTAGGACAAGAAAAGACAAAAGCTGGACTGATTGCAGCTATAAATGACAACTGTGGAATTATACCAGCACTTAAGAGTCTAAAGAAACTGGATTAGTGGTTATGACACAAAACTGCTGAACTCAATCTGATTCTGAAAGAGTTTCAGTGGAAAGGTGAGAGGTCAGCATGGGATGGGGTGCAGAATCAAAATGACAGCTGAGGGTCATGTATGTGGACTGAATAGAAGTGTTTAGCAAAGCACTCAGTCTGTGCTGTGGATAAAGAGGGAATTGGATTTTGCATAGTTCTTAGATTTCCAGAAGGTATTTAATAAGGTGTCCCATCAAAGGCTCTTGTGGAAAATAGAAAGTCATAGCAATGTAACAACACATTGACATGTATAAGAGATTTGCAAACTAACTGGAAATAGAGTGCACAATAAATGGTTTGCAACTGGTTGTCAAACTGTAACGAATATTGTTCATAAGGATCAGGCCTTGATGTTTTTCAAATCATACAAGTGATCGAGATGACAGAGCCCAAAGCTATTATTGCTAAACTTACTGAAGACACAAAGAATGGTAGGTAAGAATCAACTTGGTAGGTAAGAATCAACCTGGAAGTCTACAAAGTACATTATAAGAGTTTATATATAGTTTTTCCTCAGATTGTTGGCATATCTAACCCTACTCCCCACGCCTAACTAAATCTATCAGTTCTTCAAGAAAACACTAGATGAAAAGTGCAAAGTTCCACACCACTCCATTCTGTGGCCCAATGGACTGATGCTCTAAAATATGATATACAAGGTCCACAAGCAGTTATCACTGCAGAATGCACTCTCTGCACACAACTACAGATAAACTCCAGACTTCTAATGGTTTGACTCAACAGATCTGGCAAACTCTATAGAGAGTTATCATTTTGAATTTAATTTGATTCAATTTCAAAAGGGATTGAACTTGAAACTTTAACTCTTTCTCTCTTCATAGATGCTGCCAGACTGAGAGCTTGTCCAGTACTCTGCTTTTATTTTAGATCTTCATCATCCATAGTACTCTGTTTTTATCTAAATGAGGTTATCCTAGCTTTATGTTACCTCTACAACTGCTATGTTTTGGTACAGGTTCAAAACTAAACTACATGTTCTGCAGATTTCTACAATGGGCAATTAGGAACCAGCAATTTACCAAAATACTGTACATTGAAATTCAAAATGAACTGATTCATAGGCAGTGTGCCAGAATTGCCAAATCAATCATAGCATGAGATCCAACGTAGTATGGCTGGATCTTGGAAAAAAAGCAAAATACTAAGTGTTTTTGATTGATGTTAGAAATGTATATTCTATACATGTTTATCAGGCTTCCTTTGTTTCCAAGCAGTTGTTCGTTGTGATCCAAACAAAAACAGCATTAAATACTTCTTTCTGAGAGTATATCAATTGCTTAAGTATATCCTGAATGTTCATTAAAAAAACAAACTTTTTTTTGGATGAAATTACAAGCAATTTTTGCAAATTATTAAATTTTGATTCCTTTCACTTTGACTTATTAACCATGTTGAAATGGTGTGTAAAATACTGAAAAAATGCCATTCGTGGCAAGATAGATTGTTTTTTTTATATTGCAGGAGAAACTCAGTAATCCTAGCAGCATCTGTAGAGAGAGGAACTGACTTAACATTTTGAAACCAGTGACTCTTCTTCAGTTGCACAGAAGAAACGTGAAGGGTTACCACTCTCAAAACATGAACAGCCAAAGCTGCCAAGTTCCTCCAATTTACTTTTGTTTCAAATTTCCAGCACCTGCAGCTCTGTTTTGTTTGAGATAGATACTGAGGAGACAGGAGTCTGCAATGTGGAGGCACGGAGAGATATTGTGAAGTGATTTTATTTACAGACTGGGAAGGAGAGTGAGAGTGAGTGGGGGTGGGGAAGGAGAGTGAGAGTGAGTGGGGGTGGGGAAGGAGAGTGAGAGTGAGTGGGGGTGGGGAAGGAGAGTGAGAGTGAGTGGGGGTGGGGGAAGAGTGAGGAGTGAGTGGGGGTGGGGGAAGAGTGAGGAGTGAGTGGGGGTGGGGGAAGAGTGAGGAGTGAGTGGGGGTGGGGGAAGAGTGGGGAGTGAGTGGGGGTGGGGAAGGAGAGTGAGAGTGAGTGGGGGTGGGGAAGGAGAGTGAGAGTGAGTGGGGGTGGGGAAGGAGAGTGAGAGTGAGTGGGGGTGGGGAAGGAGAGTGAGAGTGAGTGGGGGTGGGGAAGGAGAGTGAGTGTGAGTGGGGGTGGGGGAAGAGTGAGAGTGAGAGTGAGTGGGGGTGGGGGAAGAGTGGGGAGTGAGTGGGGGTGGGGGAAGAGTGGGGAGTGAGTGGGGGTGGGGGAAGAGTGGGGAGTGAGTGGGGTGGGGGAAGAGTGGAGGAGGTGACGTGGGGGGTGGGGAAGAGTGAGGAGTGAGTGGGGGTGGGGGTGGGGGAAGAGTGGGGAGTGAGTGGGGGTGGGGGAAGAGTGGGGAGTGAGTGGGGGTGGGGGAAGAGTGGGGAGTGAGTGGGGGTGGGGGAAGAGTGGGGAGTGAGTGGGGGTGGGGGAAGAGTGAGGAGTGAGTGGGGGTGGGGGAAGAGTGAGGAGTGAGTGGGGGTGGGGGTGGGGGAAGAGTGGGGAGTGAGTGGGGTGGGGGAAGAGTGGGAGTGAGTGGGGGTGGGGGAAGAGTGGGGAGTGAGTGGGGGTGGGAGTGGGGAGTGGGAGAGTGGGGGTGGGAGTGAGTGGGGGGGGAGTGAGTGGGGGGGGGAGTGAGTGGGGGGGGGAGTGAGTGGGGGGGGGTGTGAGTGGGGGGGGGAGTGGTGGGGGGGGGAGTGAGTGGGGGGGGGAGGTGAGTGGGGGGGGGGAGTGAGTGGGGGGGGAGTGAGTGGGGGGGGGAGTGAGTGGGGGGGGGGAGTGAGTGGGGGGGGAGTGAGTGGGGGGGGAGTGTGTGGGGGGGGGAGTGAGTGGGGGGGGGGAGTGAGTGGGGGGGGGGAGTGAGTGGGGGGGGGGGAGTGGGGGGGGGTGAGTGGGGGGGAGTGAGTGGGGGGGGGAGTGAGTGGGGGGGGAGTGAGTGGGGGGGGGAGTGAGTGGGGGGGGAGTGAGTGGGGGGGGAGTGAGTGGGGGGGGAGTGAGTGGGGGGGGTGTGGTGGGGGGGGGGTGAGTGGGGGGGGGGGTGGGGGGTGGTGGGGGGGGGTGTGGTGGGGGGGGAGTGAGTGGGGGGGGTGGTGTGGGGGGGGTGGTGTGGGGGGGGGGGTGGGTGGGGGGGGGGTGGGTGGGGGGGGAGTGAGTGGGGGGGGGTGGGGGGTGTGGGGGGGGGTGGTGGTGGGGGGGGGTGTGAGTGGGGGGGGGGAGTGAGTGGGGGGGGGAGTGGTGGGGGGGGGGTGGGTGGGGGTGGGGGGGGGTGAGTGGGGGGGGGGGAGTGGGTGGGGGGGGGTGTGTGTGGGGGGGGGGTGTGTGGGGGGGGGGTGGTGGGTGGGGGGGGGGGTGGTGGGGGGGGGTGGTGGGGGGGGGGTGTGGTGGGGGGGGGGTGGGGTGGGGTGGGGGTGGGGTGGGGGGGTGGGGGGTGGGGGGGTGGGGTGGGGGGTGGGTGGGGGGGGGGTGGGGGTGTGTGGGGGGGTGGGGGGGGGGTGGGTGGGGGTGGGGGGTGGGGGGGTGGGGGGTGGGGGGGTGGGTGGTGGGGGTGGGGGTGGGGGTGGGGGTGGGGGAGGGGGGTGGGGTGGGGGTGGGGGTGGGGGTGGGGGGGGGTGGGGTGGGGGTGGGGGGTGGGGGGTGGGGGAGGGGGGCGGGGGGTGGTGAATGAGTGAGGGGGTGGGGTGATGGGGGGTG